>NC_056666.1:89006005-89656005 GCF_018350195.1 Panthera tigris
TCTCTCTCTCCCCCTCCCCCCCCCCCGCCCTCTGCCCCTCTCTCCTGCTCATGCTGTCTTTCTCTGTCTCTAAAAGTAAAAATACATATATGCAAAAAAGCAGATGAATATCCAATTGTCCCAGTGCCATTTGTTAAAAAGAGCATCCTTCCTCCCTGATTGCCTTTGTATCTTTGTCAAAAATTACTTGATAAGGAAAGTGTGGGTTTATTTCTAGACTCTCTAGTCTACCTGAATATTGTTTTTTAAATTTGCTTTATTGTGAGGGGCACCCAGGTGGTTCAGTCGGTTAAACGTCTGACTCTTGATTTCACCTCAGGTCATGATCTCACGGTTGGTGAGATCGAGCCCCACATCGGGCTCTGTGCTGGCAGCACGGAGCCTGCTTGGGATTCTCTCTCTCCCTGTCTTTGAGCACGTATGCTCTCTTTCTCAAAATAAATAAATAAACTTAAAATTTGTTTATTTTGTTTTGTTGTGGTAAAAATATATATGTAACTGAAAATTTGCTGCTTTAACCAGATTAAAATACACAATTCAAAAAAAAAATACAATTCAGTGACATTGATTATATTCACAATGTTCTTCAATCACCATGATTTTTTCCAAAATGAATTCTTTTAATCTTTTTTCTTTAAAAAATACAAAAAAAGGGGCACCTGGGTGGCTCAGTCGGTTAAGTGTCCTACTTCGGCTCAGGTCATGAGCTCACGGTTCGTGAGTTCAAGCCCTGCATCGGGCTCTGTGCTGACAGCTCGGAGCTTGGAGCCTGCTTCACATTCTGTGTCTCCCTCTCTCTCTGCCTCTTCCCTGCTCATGCTCTGTCTCTCTCTGTCTCAAAAATAAATAAACATTAAAAAAAATTGTTTAAATACAAAAAAAAAAAAAACCCTGAGAATTTGGAATAGCCTTCCATCACACCCCTAGTGTTGTTTTCATATGAAAACATAATGCCAACGCTCCAGAAAGATGAACATATTTAGCCTGTAGCCTCGTGTGGATTCCACACGGCATCCCTCCATCCCTAGGTTGTTCAAATTCCCACTTGAGAACCTTGGAGGAAAGTAGAAGTTACAGAGATCTTACAGGTGACTTTGAAGCCCCTTCATTTTACAGGCGTGAAAGCTGAGAGCTCTGATCCTGTGCTGGTGAATGACAAGGCCAGCTGAGAAATAAGAAATGCTATTTTTGTGCCATGAAGGGTTTGCACCAAATCCCGGTACCTCCCTCCATGAGACCTGGCTTTGGTGAGGCCATTGCTCTCCCTCTCAGGACACCACAGTAGTGAAGCCATGCGACCCTCCTTAGAGGGTTGACTTGAGAATTCAACCAAGGCACAGGAGTGCCCCAAAGTCAACAGAAGAGGGGATGGTCAGGAATAGAAAAGAGCTCCCCGTGGGACTTCTGACCACCAGGATGTGGCCACTGAGGCAGAATGCTTGGAAAGAGTTCTCACAAGAGGCAAGGATGATACCGATCAGCAATTCCTGCCCTCAGGATGGACTGCGAATTGTCACTACAAATAGAAAACAGTCCTGTTTACAGACTTGATTGAAGAATGCTAATGAGCAGCCTTACTTCTCATTTCTGGCTATTATTTTAGTGCTCCCTGCCCCCAAACACCGGGAATTGTGCTCTGATTTATCATATGAAGTGGGGTTTCTTGGCAGTAGCCATAAGCTACTACTCCAATCAGTCGCTAACCCTGCTCACAAATGCAAATTTTCCTCTTTTTTTTAACATGTATTTAATTTTTTAGTAATCTCTCTGTTTTTTTTTAATTTTTTGTTTAACATTTATTTATTTTTGAGACAGAGAGAGACAGAGCATGAACAGGAGAGGGGCAGAGAGAGAGGGAGACACAGAATCCGAAACAGGCTCCAGGCTCTGAGCTGTCAGCACAGAGCCCGACGCGGGGCTCGAATTCACGGACCGTGAGATCATGACCTGAGCCGAAGTCGGCCACTTAACCGACTAAGCCACCCAGGCGCCCCTAATTTTTTAGTAATCTCTACACCCAGTGTGGGGTTCAAACTCACGACCCCGAGATCAAGAGTCACATGCTCTTCTGACTGAGCCAGCCAGGTGCCCCCAAATGCAAATTTTCTTAACAAGAAAAGCACAGGGTTTCTTTTAAGAACAATCGTAATATCTATGGCTAACACTTACAGAGCACCTACTACGATGTCGGCCATTATTCCAAGCACTCTTCATATTTATTAGAACTCTGTGAGATGGGAACTATTGTTTTCCCTCATTTTCTAGAAGAAATGGAGGCACAGAGAGATCAAACAACTGGCCAAAGATCACCCAGCTCGCCTCAGCTGTGTCCAGAGGCCTTAACAGCTACATTACAGGCATCTCCAATCAACACTGTGGTCTGGAGATGCTCCCTTGACCTCTCTAATGTGATTTACAGATACGCTTGTGAACGTTTGACAGCCTTGATGAGCAGAACGGCTGAGCGTGCTGGTGGCCAGTTGGAAAGCACACGAAGCCAGGGACTGGAGGGACGCCCAGCCTCCTGGTGGGCTCTGAGTCACATAGGTCAGCCAGGGCTGGCCGGCTCAGCCTGTCACCCTCAGCTGTCTCTCTTGTGTTGCACGGAGGAGCCGGGGCTCAGAGATGGGAACTGCCATTTATAAGCTCTCTGGCAAAATCAGCTTCCAGGTGAAGAAAACCCACATACCCGGTAGGTCGTGTTTGCTTCTGAGTCTGATAGCACCTGGGCTGCCGGGAGGAGTAGGAACCTCCACGTTGGTTTGATTGTGCCTTTGATGTGATCGAAAGACCCAGCTGGCCTTCAGGGCTGGAGTAAATGCTTCAACAGGGTCTGCTGTTTTGGTTTCTCATTCATCTGAGTTCGTTTATAAGCCAGTTCAGTTCTCAAGGAAGCTTTATTTCTTGTAAGCAAATGTGCTTTCAGAGTTAAACGAAGGATGGAGACCACAGAGCCATGCGGCTTCTTGCTATTACAGGACAGCTCAGTAGGTTTAATTTTCCATAACAGATGGAACATTAACTCCAGCATTATTTTGACCAGTTATAAATATCAAAGACATGTGTTTTGCAGTTCAGATTCTTCCTAAAAGGACTCAAGGCCTTCTAAGCTTTAATCCACAGCTCCGAAAGCCTTCTTGAGAAGCAATGGAAAACGCATTCAGGCTTATGGCGCTGGAAGGAGCATTGTGGGGTGGGGGTGGGGGGTTCAGGTACAGTGGCACACCTGTGAATGCATGGGAGCTTTTGGGGTTCTGCCAGGCTCAAAGAGCGGGCAGATCCCGTTCTGCGTCCCCACCATAGTGTTACAGCATTCGCCACACTGTATTGTGAGTATCGCTTCTCTTACCCATTCCTCCCACTGAGGGCAGAGACTGAGTCTTCTCTTAACTAACAAGCCCTGGGATGAAGTAGGCACTTGCATTTTTTGCACGGACTTATGAATGTACACACACGCGTGGGGCACCTGGGTGGCTCAGTCGGTTGAGCGTCTGACTTCGGCTCAGGTCATGATCTCGTGGTTTGTGGGTCCGAGCCCTGTATCGGGCTCCGTGCTGACCGTGTGGAGTCTGCCTGGGATTCTATCTCTTTTCCTCTTTCTCTCTGCCCTTCCCCCCACTTGCGCTTTCTCTCTCTCTCTCTCACTCAAAATAAATAAACTAAAAAAAAAAAAAAAGAATGTATACATGCATGAGGGATAAGCTCTGCAAATTAGTTGAGTCTGACTCTAGAGGCTGTGGCTTCTGGTGACCTTTGGATGCTGTGCTGTGAGCCAGGTCCCTGTTACCCTCCTACAGGTTTAATCAGGGCATCGGCACACAAAACATTTTGATGATGCTGATGACAATGTAGACTGCTTCATCCTTGGCTAGAATAAACACTGTGAATAGAGCTCTGCCCTAAATTTTCCTGCAGGGTTCTGCTTACCCGGCTACTACTTTAATGGGTAAAGTTACTTCATAATGAGGTCCCTTAAGGACTTAGTAATGGGGACGCCTGGGTGGCTCAGTCGGTTAAGCCCCCGACTTCGGCTCAGGTCATGATCTCGCGGTCCGTGGGTTCGAGCCCCACATCGGGCTCTGTGCTGACAGCTCAGAGCCTGGAGCCTGTTTCAGATTCTGTGTCTCCCTCTCTCTGACCCTCCCCCGTTCATGCTTTGTCTCTCTCTGTCTCAAAAATAAATAAACGTTAAAAAAAATTAAAAAAAAATAAAGGACTTAGTAATGTAATGGATTCCATTACCAGACAAGTGTTGTGAGAATTCTATGTGCAGGTGAACAGAGTTGTAGAACTGCTCTTTTCAAAACATTTACATCAGAAACCAGTTCGGTAGTTTCCTCAAGACAATCAAACAGAGTTACCATGTGACCCAGCAATTCTATTCCTAGGAATGGAAAAACCCAATGTCTAGCAACCAGTGAGTGGATAGACAGCATGTGGCCCTTCCAGGCCATGGAATATTACTCAACGATAAAAAAAAAGAATGAAATTCTGATACATGCCACACATGCTGAGTGGGAGAAGCCAGCACACAAAAGGCCGCAGATTGTAAGATTCCATTTATAAGAAATGTCCAGAAAAGGCAAAGCCCCAGAAAGCAGATGAGTGGTCACCAGGAGACAGAGGAAGAAGAAAAAGGGAGTGACTGCTACCAGGTAGGGGATTTGTTCCTGGAGCGAATGAAATGTTCTGGAATTAGACAATGGGGATGGTTGCACAGCATTATGAATATACTAAAAAAGACCGAATTTTATTCTCTAACACGTAACTGGACATTATGTAAATTTTACCCCAATTGAAAATTGCAAAAAAAAAAAAAAAAAAAAAGTACAGCGGCTTATTCTGTCTTTGCGAAATATATTCACTGACATGTTATGTTTAGATTTCGGGAAAGGCCAAGACAGCCCAGGGTGAAGTGCTCCGCCTACTGTGGGAACAAATGGGCCTTAGGCAACACGGGTTCATTACTCCGGGTCAGACGCTGGCTTTTGGTTTTGGGGGCTTCGCTTTCCCTCCGCCACGTGCATCTAACCAGGAGCCGTCTGTGCTCTCTCTTTCAGAAGGGAAATACATATGCCACTCTTACTGCCGAGACCTGGTGCATCTGGATTATCCACAGAATGGGAAATTAGCGAGCCGCACAAATGCTCGCGAAGTAAGACATTCGGGCAAAAAGAACGCTCAGGTAGGCAGGCCCTGTTGGCGGGCACTCTGCGTGGGTGGCGCCATCTCTCCCACGCGAGAGGAATGGCCTTGTCACCCCTGGGGCTCTGCAGGTCTCAGCCCCTGCTCCTCATCTGCCATTTCCCCCACCTTGGGGCCTGTCCAATCAGAAGCCTGAAATTAGGGCATGCAGTGCAAATGTGTGTCGCGCGCGCGCGCGCGCGCGCGTGTGTGTGTGTGTGTGTGTGTGTGTGTGTCAGTTGTCTCCATCTGATAAAGAACCTCAGCTCCAGCACTCCTGCTGGGGAATCCATCAAAGCAAGGATCTCGGCTGGCAGGTGGGGATCTACTTCCCAGTAGATCCTTAGCTTGGCCTCGCCCAGGACCTCCTCCTCCTGGTCTCCCTGCCTTTTCTGAGATTCTCCAAAGGAAGGGGGTGTGAGGGCTGGGAGGCCTGTTGCTCTGCAAACCCGACTATTTCTAGCATCCTCTCTCCTGGCACCTCAAGATTTTTCTTACAAAGTCAGCTTTTTCTCCCCCCCCATAAAGTTGAGGACACTTGCATTGAATGCTCTTTGTCTTGGCAGTTTCTGGGAGCGCTCAGGTGTATCTGAACAGGGATACTGAAATTAGGCATCAGTATTCATCTTTCTTTCATACGTGAATAACGCTATGATTCAATTGGGGACCACGAGGCTGGCGATTCCTCACTGTCCCCCGACCAGTACAAAAGACCAGATCCATGGTTTTGTGGCCACTTTTTTCCGCTAACAAAGTTAACTCTTGATCAGAACAGTGATGGTTGTTGTTCAGCGTTTGTTCAGCGTGTGTGGTTCACATCTGCTGAATTCCCGTTCGACTTCATTACACTTGGCGGGGGCTCGGGATGTGAATGGAGAATCTGTCAAGGGCACGAATAACAACTTTTCTGGCAAACTGATGTCTTCGTTTTAAGTAAAGACTGATGTGAATTTTACAACTGGGGCCTATTGGACTTGCGGCAAAGCCGTGTCAGCCTTAAAACTAACCTCGGAATATGCCTTCATCTCAGGAAGAAAAGCTTGGATTAGGGATGCAGTTTGTAACTTAATAGGATGACTGTGGAGTGAACAGAGAGGATCATAGAAGTATTATGAGAAGCCCCAGGGAGAACAAATATATGCTTGTTCGGCTTGAAAAAAAAAAAAAAATCCAGAGTTCAAGTGCAAGGTTTAAACAAAGGCTTGAGGAAGTTTCTCAGAAGGTACCTGAACTGCCAGTGCTTAAATAATTTACATTCTTTGCTTATATAGATTTTTTTAAAAAGTAATACTGAGTTCTCCTATGTGGCCCTGAGAGTTTTAGAAAATGGTAATTTGGTACTTAATTTATTTTGGTTCAATTATTTTGAAATTGTAGAATATAAAATCTAGAAGTTGACATTTTGGGGAGTCCCAGATTTGGTGTGCAAGACAGAGCCACAAAGAACATGTGAAAACAGTCTTCCCGATAGGCTGAGTAAAAATTCCTCCCTATTAGAGTAAGAATGCCCCTCTAGCAGATCCTTTCCTGGACATACATCTGGAGGATAAAGATACATACCTGTCCTGGGGTGATGAGAATCCTATTAGAGCTTGAATATTTTTTTTTTTTCATGAGGCAAACCCAAAATGTGGTGCTATAATATATGGTTTCGACATTCTACCTAATTGATCTACTCTTGTGAATTGAGGTTTGTTACTTAGATTTTCTCTTGTTGGCTTTAAGTGTGCAAAATGATACATGCTGTGGTTCCAAAGTCATTAACAGCTTTCCGAGTGTTGGCGATATCTCTAGCCTCAGGATATTAAGCCTCAGGTTACACACTTTTGGAAGTATCAGCTGATTGTGTTACAAGATCACTCAGTCTCATTTTAATCCCCAATGCCATTGGCTTTGGCCACTGATGGTTGCATAAACTTCAGAATGGTTTCAATTCAGCGAAGACCCTTGAACAATTCAAGTAGAATCTCCTAGAAAGCGTAGAATTTGGCCAAAGAACCAAAAAAACCAATTCTCTCACTCTTATTTTCCTGCTGCTTTCTGATTTGGTGAAGACTTTGAAAGATTGTTGACAAGCATTTTTCAACTATAAACCACATCTTAAAACGTATTTCGTTATTTATCAACTTCAGATTTTGATGAAACCTGGTATTCAGTTTCTACATTTGACACCATGAAGATTATGAAACTAAAATTTGACTGACTTTGCAAATCCACTTTTTTAAAGTTTATTTATTTATGTTGAGAGAGAGAGAGAGAGGATGAGCAAGCATGAGTCGGGGAGGGGCAGAGAGGGAGAGAGAGAATCTCAAGTGGGCTCTGCACTGTGAGACACAAGGCTCGATCCCACGAACTATGAATCATGACCTGAGCCAAAACCGAGAGTCGGATGCTTCACCAGCTGAGCCCCCCAGGTGCCCCCAAATTGCTTTATAGTCCATATATTTTTGTGATTATGAAAGTAATACATGGTAATTACAGAAACTTTGGAGAATGTAAAAAAGTTTAAGAAAGTATTAACATTAAAAAAAAAAAGTATTAGGGGCACCTGGGTGGCTCAGTGAGTTGAATGTCCGATTTTGGCTCAGGTCATGATCTCACTGTTCGTGAGTTCGAGCCCCACGTTGGGCTCTATGCTGTCAATGCAGGGCCCACTTTGGATCCCTCTGTCTCTGCACCTCCCCCTCTTGTGCTCTCTCTCTCAAAAATAGATAAACATTTAAAAACTGATAATTTTTTAAAAAGTATTAAGATTGCCTATAATCCCACTACCCAGGAGTAATTACTCAGTATTTCGATATGTTTATTTCCTCTTTTAAAAGTGTCTATTGTCAGGGCGCCTGGATGGTTCAGTCAGTTCAACATCTGACTCTTGATTTTGGCCCTGGTCATGATCCCAGGATTGTGGGATTGAGCCCCACGCTGGGCTCCACACTGAACTTGGAGCCTGCTTAAAGTTCTCTCTCTTTCCCTGCACCCCTCTCCCCTGCTTGTGTGTTCTCTCTCTCTCTCTCTGTCTCTTTCTCTGTCTCTCAAATAAAAAAATAAGGTGTCTATTTTCTATATGTATTTCTTATAAAACTGGAATCATTAGAGGGCTAGATAATAGATATATCTTCACTCTTCATTACATGTGACCATTTTGCCTGTCACTCTATATTCTTTGAAAACATGATCTTGAAGATAGAATATTCATCTTGTTAATGTTTTATACTTGATTTAATAATTGTTTGTTTTAGTGTTGTTTCTTACTATTATAAAAAAACCTGCAATAACATATTTCCTTAAAAATATTTTTTATATATTTTTAACATATTTCCTGCAATATTTCCTACATATTTCCATTTTATATATTTTTAACATAATTTTTAACATATTTCCTGCAATAACATATTTCCTTAAAAAATTTTTTTTTAATGTTTATCTTTGAGAGAGAGACAGAGTGTGAGCTGGGGAGGGACAAAGAGAGAGGGAGATACAGAATCCAAAGCAGGCTCCAGGCTCTGAGCCGTCAGCACAGAGCCCGATGCTGGGCTCGAACTCACGAACCATGAGATCATGACTTGAGCCGAAGTAGGATGCTTAACCAACTGAGCCACCCAGGCACCCCTGCCATAACATAGTTCTATGAAAATCTTTTCTGCATGATTCCATTTATTTTCTTAATACAGACTCCTGAAGGAGAATTATTTGGTCAAAGGCTTTTATGACTCTTGATACAAAGTTCCAAATTCTTTAACAGAAAGTTTGTACCAGTTTGTACCCTCACCAACAATTCCTAAGCAGGCTTATCTCACTGTAAATTTACCTGTAGTCTCCTTCATGATGTGTTCCATTAAAAAAAATTTTTTTTAAGCTTAGTTCCTTAAGATTTGGTGGGTGAGGTGGGGAAATGACTGAGTGTCTGGGGCTATTCTAATTTTTCAAAACTGTGATTGATGGGGCTCAGTTGGTTTAGTGACCAACTCTTGATTTCGGCTCAGGTCATATCATAGTTTGTGAGATCGAGTCCCACCGGCTCTGCCTGTTTGGGATTCTCTCTCTCCCTCTCTTTCTCTGCCCCTCCCCATTCTTACTCTCTCTCTCTCTCAAAATAAATAAGTAAACTTCAAAAAATTGTGACTGGTGATTTTGTGACTCCCCAATCTGTCTTTCTCAGAGGGGAAAAAGACCCTTTATGCAGAGGGTATGGGGTTCACGATCAGTCGTCCTCTTGATCTTCTGAGAGGGGATCTCCTTCCAGAGTAGGGAATGAAATGGCAGGCCTGAGTGCCTTCCAGAAAAGGAGGGTACAAACGCCCACCACCACCTGTGTTTCTGATTGAGGCAAGGGCAGCGATTTAAGGATGAAGGATGTTAGAAGAGATACAGGTAATTAGGAAACCCGCCCCCTTTATTAAAATCCCTGAGGGGTTTGAATAAATGGGAGAAGTTATCTGTTCCTCTTTTACCTCCAGGTCCCTAAGGCCACAAAGTCACTCTTAAGTCACTGTGTGTTTTGTTTCCTTGGTTTTAGCACGTTACACTATGCACTCAGATTTTTAATTACTCCCCAAATAGAAGCAATTATTAGGTTCAGTCCTATGACACTGCCATTTTGGTCGGTCAGAAATGGCTGACTACTGACTCATTTCATAAGATGCCAACTCAAATGTAGGGAATTCTTCATCATTATGAGTTAATGGTAACGTTTTGTGGTGGGAGCACCTGATGTACGGCATCTACCGCACTCTTCGTGGGGTGGATGTAGATTCGTGGTTAACCGCAGGACAGAGCCTTCTCTTCCTGGCCCCATGGAGAGGGAGGTGGGGACCGTGGGATTTGTTTGTGGCAGCAAAGCCACCAGAGGGCGCTCTAGCATTGGTTACTGGAAGTTTGCGTGTTTGCCACAGATTCCAATGAAAAACAGTAAATATATAATTGCTAGTATTTATTGCATGCTTATGGACAGAACTAAAGTGTAACAAACCATGCCATTATTACTTTTGTTAACATCAGTTCAACTTCTGTGTGCTTGCCGTATATTATTTCATTCCACGCTTACCACAATTCTATCAGCAAGACACTTTTTATTTTTACAGATGAGGAGAGTGAAGCTTACAGAGGTTAGATGGTTTTACAGATGAGAAAAATAAAACTGATTTTATCTACAGGCTCAGCCCTCTATTAAAGCTTTCCTTCCTTCCCTCCCTCTTTTTTCGCTTTTCCCACGGGCAATGCAAAGGAGATGTATCCTTGCTTGAAAAGAAAAAGAAAAAGAGCGGAAGCTCATTCCGAAGGGCCACGAACTTTCCACCCGTGCCTGCCCGCTGCTAAAGCAATACCACAACCAGCCACCCCCATGCCTGGTCCCACACATTTCTCAGGCCTCTGCCTCTATGACTCCTTAACCCCCTCAAGCTTGCCTGAGATGACTATTTGATACTGCTTTCAGCCTTATTCAAATTTAGAGGGGTGAGGGGCAGATAGGAGGAGAATGTTAGGGGTCTCTATAACCCCTCAAAGATGGCGGCCATACAGTACGTGCTCAAACTACCTACGCAGCACCGTGACTAAGAGCAAGAAGATACAAGGCATGCTGACTGCCGCTGCTAGCTGGGCGGCCTTGGCTTAGTCATTTGACCTCATCCTTAGCGTGTAGGCAACAAACATAGTACTAGCTCATTCTTTTTTTTTTTTTTTATCTTCGACAATTAGGACATTTTTTTTTTAATATATGAAATTTATTGTCAAATTGGTTTCCATACAACACCCAGTGCTCATCCCAAAAGGTGCCCTCCTCAATACCCATCACCCACCCTCCCCTCCCTCCCACCCCCCATCAACCCTCAGTTTGTTCTCAGTTTTTAACAGTCTCTTAGCTTTGGCTCTCTCCCACTCTAACCTCTTTTTTTTTTTTTTTTTCCTTCCCCTCCCCCATGGGTTTCTGTTAAGTCTCTCAGGATCCACATAAGAGTGAAAACATATGGTATCTGTCTTTCTCTGTATGGCTTATTTCACTTAGCATCACACTCTCCAGTTCCATCCACGTTGCTACAAAGGGCCATATTTCATTCTTTCTCATTGCCACGTAGTACTCCATTGTGTATGTAAACCACGATTTCTTTATCCATTCATCAGTTGATGGACATTTAGGCTCTTTCCATAATTTGGCTATTGATGAGAGTGCTGCTATAAACATTGGGGTACAAGTGCCCCTATGCATCAGTACTCCTGTATCCCTTGGATAAATTCCTAGCAAGTACTAGCTCATTCTTAAGATTGTTGTGGAGATTTGATCAGTGCGTAGAACAGTGCTTAGTACCAGTGGCTCGCAGGTAACTATTCAATTGAAGTTCACGGAGACTACTGTTTTCTTTACTTCTCCTTACAGCCTGTAAGGTAGGCATTTAGCAGAGAACCTGCCTTAAAGCGCAGTGTGTTGAGCACTGGTGGTTAATGGAAGAGAAAATCTGAGTTCCCAAGAGGCCAAGCAACCTACCAGAGGTCAACAGCTAGCATTACGACTGTAGCATATTTTCAAAATTGTTTTCAGTTTTTTGGTAGGTGAGGCTGAGAGATGTGATTTTCAAAGAGATTACAAAAGACACAGCACTGTAAGCTCACATTACACAAGTGCTAGAGACCTTCCAACAGCCTTCAGACAAGCCCTGGTGTTTGTTAGCTGGGGTTCTAACAGCACAATGCCACCCCCAGATTTAGGGGAGCCATAAAGATGATTTAATTTAAATATTGTAATGTAACTCTCCGAACAATTAGCATTTCCTTTATGCTTTGACTTTTTTTTTTTTTTAATGTTTATTTATTTTACTGGGGCCTAGAGAGAGGGGAAGAGAGAATCCCAAGCGGGCTCCACACTGTCAGCACAGAACCCGATGTGGGGCTCCGTCCAACCAACCGTGAGATCATGACCTGAGCTGAAATCAAGAGTTGGATACTTCCAACTGAGCCACCCAGGTGCCCCTATACTTTGTTTTTAAAAGGTTATGGGAGGACGGGGTGCCTGGATGGCTCAGTCATTTGAGTGTCCAACTTCGGCTCAGGTCATGGTCTCACGGTTCAAGAGTTCGAGCCCCGTGTCAGGCTCTGGGCTGACAGCTCGGATCCTGGGGCCTGTCTCGGATTCTGTGTCTTCCTTTCTCTCTGCTCCTCCCCCACTCACACTCTGTTTCTCTCTCTCAAAAATAAATAAAACATTAAACAATTTTAAAAAGGAAAAAAGAATATGGGAGGGTATAATTGGGGGTGGGTGGGCTGGGGGTCATGGCGGAAGGGGATGGGAGAAAGAGAAATCAAGTGTGGTGTGAAGGCCCAGCAGTGAGGCAGGAGATTGGAACGCTGGACCTCCTTGTCCTTCCAAAATGAGCAACTTGGATTCTACTTCTAAAGTCCTGTGATTTGAATATTTTCTTTCTACCATTTTCCTGCAGATCTTTCCACCTTCTCTTTTAGATATCACACGAGGCTTTACATGCTCAGTACCAGCTTTAGACGTCTGCACGTTTTAGCTTTTTCTGTCCAGCAACTACTAATATATTCTTTTTTAAAAATATATTCTTAAAAGGTTCAATAATTACACAAGGTTCATTCACTAACTGAAGGGAAGAGGTAACGTCATTTTGTAGAGTAAAACTGAGCAATAAATAGGAAGCAAACAGCTAAGTGCTTCTGGGGTGCAGAACTACTATGCGGTGAGGTGGGCCGGGGTGCTTAAATGTCCCTGGCACTGGACAGTATTTATGAAAATTGAGCTGTTGTTAAATTACTGCTAAGAAATTTGACATTTTTACTAAGAATTATAGTAAAGTAGATGTTCAAGGTAATATGTCCTTCACAAGTGGAAATATACCATGTGGAGTCAAGAAACATTTGACTCTTGGGGCACCTTGCTGGCTCAGTCAGTAGAGCATGTGACTCTTGACCTTGGGGTTGTAAGTTCGAGCCTCACATTGGGTATAGAGATTACTTAAAAAATTCAGTCTTTAGGGGTTCCTGGGTGGCTCAGTCAGTTGGTCATGATTTCACGGTTCATGGGTTCAAGCCCCACGTTGGGCCCTGCATTGGCAATGCAGAGCCTGCTTGGGATTCTCTCGCTGCCTCTCTCCATCTCTCTTTCACTCTCTCACTTTCTCAAAATAAATAAATAAACATTAAAAAATAAAATCTGTAAAGTATGTATATATGGGAAACATATTCAGATACAATGCTGCCAGGATGCAGAGGAATCTGGTGGAAAGCCTTTCTTAAATGTAGAATTCCAGGGAATATAAAAACAGAAATGAGCACATTCCAGGAGGTATCATGACCAAGTGAGTGGTAAGAGTAGTCCATAAACTGGCAGTTCCTTTAGGACCATCCTAAGAAGATGCCCAGTCTGCCCTCTGGGTCAGTTCAACTCAATGAGATTCAACAAGTGTTTATTGCATTCTCCACTATGCATAGGACCCTGGTGATTTCAACACAGACCGGTCCTCAAGGAGTTCATGACCTAGAGAGCAATCTGATCTAAACCAGCCGGCTCAGTCACTCTCTTTCACAGCCTCTGCTTTATTGTCTTCAGGTGCTTCATTCTAGAAATATTTACTGAATGGCAACCATGTGATCAGAGTAGACAAACATCCCTGCCTTTGCGGAGCTCACAGTCTGGTGGGAGAAAACAGAGCACAAACAATAAACAAAATATGCTATTAAATTATACAGTATAATAGGTCCTAGATAAGTGCTTTGGAAAAAGAAAAGAAGTAGAAAGAGGGCAAGGGAATCTGGAGTGCCAAGGGGTGGTGGTTTTCAAATCCATATGTGGTCAAGATAAAAGGTGACATCCTGAGGGGCACCTGGACCGCTCAGTTGGTTGAGAGTCTGATTTCCGTTTAGGTCATGATCTTGCGTTTCTTGAGTTGGAGCCCCATGTTGGGCTCGCCACTGTCATCCTGTCAGCACAGAGCCTGCTTCAGATCCTCTGTCCCCACCTCTCTCTGTCCCTCCACCGCTTGTGCTCTCCCCAAAATAAATATTTAAAAAAAGAGGTGACATATGGGTGGGGGAGAGGGGAAAGTGGGTGATGGGCATTGAGGGGGGCACCTGTTGGGATGAGTATTGGGTGTTGTATGGAAACCAATTTGACAATAAGTTATATTAAAAGAAAAAAAAAGGTGACATCTGAGAAAGACTTGAAGATGAGGAGTGAACCATGCAGATAACTGGGAAAGAGCATTCCAGACAGATGAACAGCTGATGCAAAGGCCCCGGGCAGAAGTGTGCCTGGCCTGTTGGAAGCCACTATGGCTGGAGCAGAGTGAGTGGGGAGGAGAAAAACAAGGGAAGAGGAATGGGGGTGGATGGTGGGATGATCTGTAACCCACTATAGACTTTGGCTTTTATTCCGAATGAAATGGAGAACCATCCCATGGTTCCACATTTTCTTTTAAAAGGATCACTGGTGGGGCACCTGGTTGCCTCAGTCATTAGAGCACGCAACTCTTGATCTCAGGGTCATGAGTTCAAGCCCCACGTTGGGTGCGGAGCCTACCCACACAAACAAAAAAAGGAGAGCTAGGATGGGATGCGACAAACAAAACATTTACTGTGAGACCTTCTGTGAGGGGGAGGGAGCCAGGGAAAGTGAGGAGAGATTTCACGTAGCAACACAGACTTGACACTGAAGAGGAAAGGGAAGGAAAGAGATTGGGTAGGAAAAGCCTGAGGCCGCAGCACTGTGCGGAGAAATCTGTGAGTGGGGAGTCCTTGAGTCCATTAAACCATGGACTAAAAAAATCCTGCCACGTTTGCAACAACATAGATGAACCCGGTTGGCATTATGCTAAGTGAAATAAGCTAGACACGGAAGGACAAATACTGCATAATACCACTTACATGAGGAATATAAAATACTGAAACTCCAGGCACCTGCGTGGCTCAGTCGGGTAAGCGTCCGACTCTTGATTTCGGCTCAGATCGTGATCTCATGGTTCATGGGTTCGAGCCCCATGTTGGGCTCTGGGCTGACAGAGGCTCAACGCAGAGCCTGCTTGGGAGTCTCGCTCTCCCTCTCTCTGCCCCTCCCCCGCCATGCGCGCACACACACACACACACACACACTCTCTCTCTCTCTCTCTCTCTCTCAAAATAAATAACTATAAAAACAAAACAAAATAAAGTAGTCAAACTCAGAGAAGCAGAGAGTAGAATGGTGGCAAGGGGGTAAGGGTTATGGGAAGGTATTAGCCAAAGGGTATAAAGGTTCAGTTATGCAAGATGAATAGGTCTTAGAGACCTACTATGAGGCACAGTGCCTTTGGTGAACAATTCTAATTCTGTATTTTATACTTTTATATTTTATACTTTAAAATTTGCTCAAATTTGCTCAAAGGGTGGATCTTATGTTAAGTGCTCTTATCACAGAATAATAATAATGATAACGGTGATAAATAAAGAGGACAGGATGGATATGTTTATGGCATAGATTGTGGTAAGGGGTATATAACTATCTGCAAATTCATCAAGCTGTATATATTAAATATGTACAGCTTTTTAAATACATCAACCATACCTCAATACAGTGGTTTTTTAAAAAATTAAAGGGGGAGCCTGGCTGGCTCCGTCAGTTAAGTATCCAACTCTTGATTTCGGCTCAGGTCTTGATCTCAGGGTCCTGAGTTCAAGCCCCACATTGGACTCTGTGCTGTGTGTGAAGCCTGCTTTAAAAAAAAAAAAAAGTAAAACGATGGAGGGGCGACTGGCTGGTTCAGTTGATAGAGCATCTGACTCTTGATCGTGAGGTCATGAGTTCAAGCCCCACACTAGGAGTAGAAATTACTTAAAAATAAAATATTTTTGGAGGGCGCCTGGGTGGCTCAGTCAGTTAAGCATCCGACTTTGGCTCAGGTCATGATCTCACCACTTGTGAGTTCAAGCCCCTCGTCAGGCTCTGTGCTGACAGCTCAGAGCCTGGGGCCTGCTTCAGATTCTGTGTCTCCCTCTCTCTCTGCCCCTCCCCTGCTGGTGTTCCGTCTCTCTCTCTCTCTTTCAAAAATAATAAACACTTAAAAATTAAAAAAAATAAACTATTTTAAAAAATAAAGTAAAATAAAAATAAAAGGAAACAAAAAAGTTTTTCATTAAGGAGTCAAGGTCTAGCAAGAATGGGCCTGTAATAGTCCCCTCCTTGCTCAGTGGTTGGCTGGGAGCAGCACTCCCAAGCCAGAGTGGGCTGGATGCAGATGGTCAGAGCTCTGGCCCTCAGTCACACATGCCTCCTACAGCAGGAGACCCAACTAGCTGGTGAAACAAAAAATATGGGAACCTTCCTCCACTCTTCTTTCCCTTTCTCCCCGCATCCAATGAGTAAATTCACTTAGCTCTGTCTCCAAAATATAAGCAACATCTGTCCACTTTTCTGCACGTCCACTCTTGCCACTCTTGTCTGAGCCACCAACATCTCTCCCCGGTACCACGAGGACAACCTCCTACCATGTTTCCTGCTTCTCTTACACGCAGCAGCAGTCAGAGAATATTTGTAAGACGTAAATCACATTACATCACACACTCGGTTAAACCACTACTGCCCTTACTGTCAAACTTGCTATCTTTACCACGCCTTCCAAGGTCCTGTATGACCTAGCCCCTGGCTACCTTGCTCATCTTGGCTCCTACCACTGCACTTTCCAGTCACTATGTAATGGCTCTGTTGACCCTTATTCTGTCCCTTAAGTATGCCAAGCTCAGTCCTGAGCTCCTTTGTTGTTCACCCTGCCTAGAATAGTCTCCCCAGGTCCTCTCTCTACTGGCTCCTTGATTCAGGTTTCAGTTCAAATGTCACCTTCTCAATTAAGCCTTCCCTGATCATCCAGACTAAAGTAGCCCCCACCGCACATATTACCCTGTTTTCTCGTCTTCATGTCACTTGCCATCCTCTGACTTTATTTTATTTGTTTCCCCCATCTAGAATGTTAGTTTCCTTTTTTGTTGGTTTGTTTTTAAGTTTATTTTTTTATTTTGAGAGAGACAGAGAGAGCACGAGCAGGGAGAGGGGCAGAAGAGAGAGAGAGAGAGAGAGAGAGAAAGAATCCCAAGCAGGGTCCACACTCAGCACAGAGCCCCACGTGGGCCTTGATCCTACAACTCTGGGATCCCGACCTGAGCCAAAATCAAGAGTCAGATGCTCAACCGACTGAGCCACCCAGGCACCCCTTTAAGATTTTATTTTTAAGCCATCTCTACACCCAATGTGGGGCTTGAACTTACAACCCCAAGATCCAGAGTCATTGCTCTACCAACAGAGCCAGCCAGGCACCCCTAGAATGTCAGTTTCATCAGATAAGGGGCTGTGTCTGTTTTGTTCATGGCTGTAACCCTAAAGCCTATCTTTCCCAGCCTGCCACAGGCTGGGTTCTCAAAAATATGTGAATGAATGAATAGTACCTTTGATGTGCATAGTCCGTGTGTATCTAATGTTGCAGATTTTGATCATTGACTTAGATGATCTTGGCTCTCGATATACAGCATCCCAAATGTTGGGGTTGTTGTCTCGAATACTTTCATTGTCACTATTGACTTCAACTCTCATCTGATAGACAGTATTTGCTATTTGACAACGGAACGTGTGTAATTTCAAAAGAGAATCTTCTATAAACAAACAAGTGAGGGGCCCTTAGATAACTACTATCCTAATTTTATTGGATTGGGGCAGATAATTCTTTGTTGGCCTTGAAATTCAGTAATTGCCTCCTCACATTTCTACAAGCTGCCATCTCTGACAAAGAAGCGGCCATGTTCTTTGAGAAAACAAGTCTCAACACTTTAACATAAATCCTCAGTAACCTCAAAACTAAATTTGACATGAGGAATAGAATAAGGTGAACTACAACTATCATGTGAGCAAGAAACAAAAGACTGGTCCATGAGCAGACAAAAATTTCTTGCTTCAGTTTGGGGTGTGCGTTAGGAGGGTGCTGGGGGGACATCTTTTTGTCCTGATCACCAATCCCCGAAGGACTGAAGGGTCTTGCTGATGGAACTCTATCCAGAATAAGAGAGAAGAGAAACTTCTCTAAGAATGCTCACCATCCTAGACATTTCTGCTTTTTTCCTCCAAGGAATGTGAGCTATCTTGTTTTACATTTTTTATTTTATCATTTAATCCATTTGCATGGCACTGTTGCAAAGCATTTGAAAAACACATTCCAAAGCAGACCTCATTGGAAGTAAAGCCATTGGCTTCAAAATCCAGCGTCCAGCAGGGCCCTGTACCTTGTGCGCACTCAGTAAGTATACTAACCAGACCCAGAAGTCTTGAAAGGGTCCCCAAAGGAGACAGAGCCCCAGTTCCCAATGGCTCAGTCATGAGGTTCACTGTCAATATTACCGACAGAGTAGGTGAAATTTTGGGAGGCCGGGGTGATAGAAAAATAAATGTTAAAATGGCAACGCTGAGGGGCGCCTGGGTGGCTCAGTCGGTTAAGCGTCCGACTTTGGCTCAGGTCATGATCTCACGGTCTATGAGTTCAAGCCCCATGTCGGGCTCTGTGCTGACAGCTCGGAGCCTGGAGCCTGCTTCCGATTCTGTGTCTCCCTCTCTCTCTGACCCTCCGCTGTTCATGCTCTGTCTGTCTCAAAAATAAATAAACATTAAAAAAATTTTTTTTAAAAAAATGGCAACGCTGAGAACTCTAAAACAGACACGAATTTAGGGTTCCCAGACAGAGACCAATAGACCACATGCTATTACTGTCAGAAGCCCATAGTGAGGCTTTGGGGCACCTGGGTGGCTCAATCAGTTAAGCGTCTCACTTCAGCTCATGTCATGATCTCACAGCTTGTGAGTTTGAACCCCGCATTGGGCTCAGTGCTGACAGCTCGGAGCCTGGAGCCTGCTTTGGATTCTGTGTCTCCCTCTCTCTCTCTGCTCCTCCCCAACCCCCCCCTCTCAAAAAATAAATAAACATTTTAAAAAATTAAAAAAAAAAAACAAAAAAACGAAGCCCATAGTGAGGCTTAGATGTAAAGATGGTGGGTGGACAGGGACACCTGAGTAGCTCAGTTGGTTAAGTGTCTAACTCTTGATTTCAGCTCAGGTCATGATCTCACAGTTCGTGAGTTCAAGCCCCGAGTCAGGCTTGTGCTGAATGTGAAGCCTGCTTGGGATTCTCTCTCTCTCTCTCTCTCTCTCTCTCTCTCCCCCCCCCCCTTTTTCTGCCCCCACCCCTACTCATTCCCTCTCTTTCAAAATATATAAACTTAAAAAAAAATCTTTAGGGGTGCCTGGATGGTTTCATGGGTTGAGCATCCAGCTCTTGATTTCGGCTCAGGTTTGGTCCCAGGGTCGTGGGATCGAGCCCTGCGTCAGGCTCTGTGCTGAGTGTGGGGCCTGCTTCAGACTCTCTCTCCCTCTGCCCCTCTCCCCGGCTCATGCGCTCTGTCTCTCTCCAAAAATCTTTAAAAAATAAAAAAATGAAGATGGTGGGCAGGTCTGTTGCAGATAAACAGAACATTTACTTTTCTGACCATTCCGTACGCATCGCGTCTGTAAAATGGAGGCTATTGTGCACGTCTGTCCCTATCTCCCCTGAGCGGCAGGGCCTCCAGACTCTTGAGAGTCAGAGGTGGTGTTTTTGTTTCTGCCAGGTGGGGACCAAAGGCAAAGAGCAGTTGTTCCAGTGATTAGGTCCAGATTAAGTGCAGCTTTATGGGCCAGGGCTGACATCTTGAATCCTATCCTTTGGCAGATCAACAGATGCTGCAATTCATTGAGGGCGGGGATAATTGATTCCCTTCTACTGGCCAAGGAGCGAAGGAGCAGCTGGGGTTTGCAACTGTTGTGGCAGATCGATTTCAAAGGAGGCCTGGCTAGAAGAAGCCGGTTGTGGGAGCTGGGCCAGGAGACAGAGGTGTGGGTGACCACAGTGATTCCCACGGGAGGAACCTGGGTGACACTTTACCTGAACCCAAGGAGTGATAGTCACACCCTCGTTCTTGATCCTGCCTTTATCAGTCCTGGCTACAGCAGCAACTCTCTTGCTTGAGCAAGGCCAAGTACAAAGAAATGCAAGGAATCCCCTCCCTGCTGGCCCCAAACTGCAATTTCCTCTCTGCGGAGAGACCTTGACTGGCAACATTCATGTATCTGTATTCTCTTCTTTTTATTTTATTTTTAATTAAAAAAAAATTTAATGTTTATTTATTTTTGAGAGAGAGGGGGTAGGGAGGGGCAGAGAGAGAGGGAGACACAGAACTCGAAGCAGGTTCCAGGCTCCGAACTGTCAGCGCAAAGCCCGACGCGGGGCTCGAACTCATGAACTGCAAGATCATGACCTGAGCCAAAGTTGGATACCCAACCCACTGAGCCACCCAGGCGCCACTGTATTCCCCTCTCTCCTCCTGGGCATACAGCGGTGTTACATTTCCCAGCCTCCCTTGTGTTAAAGGTGGCTTTGTGACCGAGCTCCTGCCAAAGAAACATGAGTGGAAGTAGGCCCCTCTTGGCCTGGCCCCCAAACCTGTCACCCAGCCATTGATTGCACTCTCTCCTCAGCCACCGGCTGAGTGGAGACAACTTTGGGAGGCTGAGGGATGAATGGAGCCACGCACAGGAGACGGACCCTGAATGACTGCTTACCCACACGGACTACAGTCCCTGGAGTAGGATTTGGGGATTCTCTGCAACAGTTAACATACCCTGAATAACACACTTCTGGAACTGCGACTCTAGAAACGCTGTTCCCTGAACGAACCTCACAAAGTCTCACTGATGGAGCTGCGGGCCTGAAAGACGGGGCTCCGGCCACCAGAGCTGCCTCTCAGGACGCTTGCACCGCAGGGCTCCCTGGCCTCCACTTCCACACTTGCTTCCCAAGCTCGCAGCTGTGCAGGAAGCCGCCTCTCCACCGGGCAGGGCGAAGGTGGATGCTGGAAGAGGCCTTGGCTAGACTCCCATGCCTCTCCCTTTATACTTTAGGATGTGTGTCTCTTTGTGTGCGTTTGCTTGTTTGTTGTCTTTTATTATTTTTTTTCAATTAAAAAAATTTTTTTCCATTTATTTTTGAGAGAGAGAGAGGCAGAGTATGAGCAGGGTAAGGGCAGAGAGAAGGAGACACAGAATCTGAGGCGGGCTCCAGGCTCTGAGCTGTCAGCAACAGAGCCGGACGGACGAGCATTTGTCCTTTTAACCTTTGCTTGTTTTTCTTCCTTGTATTACAATGGAGGACCGTAGGCCTCGGTAAGGGTCACTCATTCCCGTTCAAGTTGGGTTGGAGACAGTTTCTTTTCTTTTTTAATGTAAGCTCTGTGCCCAACCTAGGGCTTGAACCCAAGACCGTGAGACCAAGAGTTGCATGCTCTACCAACTGAGCCAGCCAGGCACCCCCAGAGACATTTTCCACAGCTGCTTTTCCTCACACCCCCCAACATAGCACGTGGTAGCCATCTTTCTTCCCCCTTCTCTGTTGCCAAAACAGCCTTTGGACTCCACCAGTGCAGGCGCTGTAGATGGGCACTTCCTCCTCTGTTTGAGGATCCCACTCGACAGAAAATTCCAAAAAGTATTTCGTTTTCATTCAGCCCCTAGCACGAGGCTTAAGGCGTAATGCGCCTTTTCTGAGTTGGCAGCCAGGAAGTAGCAGGTCACTTACGGAGTCTCAAAGAGGAACATGAGGACAGTTGGTGAGGATTAAGTTTTGCTGCCAGAGGAGGTTCTGATCTAAGACATGTTTATGCCCACTCCAAAGTTCAGCGACCCAGAAATAGCAATGTGTATGTGGATGACAGCTTCTCTCTTGCTTCTCCCCCACTGATGACCTCTTCTAGCAAAACTGCTCCCCACTCTTTTTTTTTTTTAAAGATTTTTATTTTTATTTATTTTTAAATTTTTTTAATGTTTATTTTCGAGAGAGAGGGAGACACAGTGTGAGTGCAGGAGGGGCAGAGACAGAGGGAGACACAGAATCCGAAGCAGGCTCCAGGCTCCGAGCTGTCAGCACAGAGTCCGACGTGGTGCTGAAACTCATGATCCGTGAGCTCATGACCTGAGCTGAAGTTGGACACTTAGCTGACTGAGCCACCTGGGCACCCCAAGATTTTAATTTTTTTATGTAATCTCTACACCCAATGTGGGGCTCGAACTCACAATCCAGAGATCAAGAGTTGCATGTTCCACCAACTAAGCCCACCAGGCACCCCCACTCCCCACTCTTAATACCCCTTTATGGAAAAGCCATCTTTCGCTGTTGCTTTTGAAGCCTCCAGATTTCCACTGGGGCATAGCTTTTTAGCACAAATTAGGAAAATGCTCCTTCTCTGACAGCCTCAGCCTTGCCCCAGAGCCCAGCTTGCCTGGTGGAGGGCAGGCTGGATTTCAGCCTCCACCTGGACCCCAGTCAGGTGCTTTGTGCAGTGCACGACCTGTACATCTGCAGTGCTTGCCCCTTCCATCTGACTGGTGAAGTCCCTCCCTCCACCCCCACGTTGCTGTGAGTTATAACCAGTACCTCCCTCCTCTAGGTCATCAGTGCCACCCTAGGGGCTCAAAGGCATAGGCTTGGGGGTCATAAGGTGACTGGAGGTGGAGGTGAATTGAGTTACACTATGCCAAGTAGAATTCTGTGCACTGACCTGAGAACACAACTATCACAACATCATCGTTCCTATGGGGAAATATGTTCTTAGGTCTTTTCAAACAATCAACTCAAAAAAGTCTGCCCACTAAAAACACAGGACCTGAAGGTGCCTGGGTGGCTGAGTCATTAAGCATCTGACTTTGGCTCAGGTCATGATCTCACAGTTGGTGAGTTTGAGTCCCACATCTGACGAGCTCGAGCCCCGCTTTGGGTGAACTCGTACCCTGCTTTGGGTAAAAACATGAGCCCCAGGTGAGCCCCGCTTCTCTCTCTCTCTGACCTTCGTAGAATTCTCTCTCTCTCTCTGCCCCTTGGTCACTTGCACCCTCTTTCCCTCTCTGTAAAAAAAAACCCAAAAAAGAAAAAAAAAAACGGGGCCGGACTATAATGTATTTTACTTTCTTCTCCTCAGGCTTGTGAATGTGTGTGGCTCACTGTAACTTGGGCCATGGCTGGCTCGGATTTGATCTTGGCTCTCTCAGACTTTGCCCTACAAGTTCTACAAACTTTGGAGACTAGATTTCTGGATATAATGTTTTCTTTGAAACTTGAACTCCACACAGAGGATGTGTCTTTGTAAATGACTGATGTAATTAAAAAGTGGACAGGCACTGATTATATGCCTTTCTCCTCTTGGAATGCTTATTTTGGTGTCTTCCTAAAACTGATGTTTTGTGGATGATGGGTAAGGAGAACAGATGTTTCAGCTTGGACTCTTCTCTTTGGTATTTCTCATCCGGGCATCATCACAATATCAAGGGACAAACAAAACTGAACTCAACACCATCACTTGACCTCATTTCTGATTTATGAATTCCCCTGTGACCGTGCAATTTGAGAAGAGGCCGGCTCTGAAGTGTGTTTTGAATTTTAATATCTTTTCATAGTGGCCTCTTTCTTTGTCAACCACCATGTGTGTGTCTGGCTTAACTTGCTGACTAGAAAATTGAAACATACTTCTAGCTGGCAGCCGGGAACAAAGGGAAAAATTGTTTGTCTAAAGAGCCATTTAGCTGCCTGCATTGCCCGCCCCCCAACACCCCCTCGCTTATATGAACAACCCCCACAAGGATCTAAGCTGCTTTTGTATTGCTATTAGTCGTGGCATTTCTCACAGGGTTCTGTCAGCCCTGAAGTGGCAAGGGTTCTGCCATTTCAGCGAGGTGCACGGGTGCCCAGTGAAGTGTACCATTTCTGCCAGAGGAGAAGCTTGAGGGGTGGGGGTGGGGGGGTGGTTCCTCACATCATCTGGCAAGCCATATTCTGGGTTAAGAAGTGTCTAGAAACCTTGCTCAAGGTTATGTCCTTTTAGCACTGTCTGCTTCCTGGCTCCTTGGGAGCCAGTCAGGATGGACTCAAGGAATTGGCAGTGACTTCCTCTGAAAGCATTTTCCCGAAACATGTAAATATCTGTGCCTCGGGGAACACTCTGACTCCAGAAAGGCTTGTAGCAGCATGTGCTGCGTAGAGGCAAAGCCGAACACTCTCAGAGGAGACTGAGTCTTACCTACCTGTCAAGAGCATTTTGAATTCCAGTGACAGGAATGACCCATAATAGGAAAGTTCTATCGGAACAGAGAGACAGGGTGGGCGGGAAACAGGCAGTGCCTGAAAGTCGGGCTTCCAGATGTTAACTTGCTGGTGGAGAAGGCGCCCTGGAAATGTCCTTGCAAATGGCAGTGCAGTTCGTCTCTGAGTTTGTCCTGCCCTGTGCTCTATAATGACATGTTGCAGATGCTGGGCCCTGAAATCCCTGGACAGAGAAGGGAGGTGGTCAGGTTTTCAACACAAGGGGTTCAGAGGACTTCGGGGCCACCGGGCAACAGGAGATGAGAACACCCCTCTCAAACCTGGACGCAAGAGGGAAGCCTCACGGTCACTAGGTGTCGGAGCCGAAGCACGGGCAAGGGGTTGTGTCTGCAGATCCGCTGGCCGGGCCGAGGCTTCCGCATTAATAAGCTTCCTGATCGTTCGGCACTTTCTTAAGACACCTGTGCTTTTTGGCTGCCACAAGGGGGAAAAATGCCAAGCTCTTGGCAGCCTCGTCTGGTCTGGTGTTAACAGCATCACACCAGTCACTTCCAGAGATTCATCGCCCTTTGTGTGGTTCCCATGCAGACATTAACCCTGGGAGATGGATTTTGTTCAGAAGCTTCTCTTCTCCCCAGGTTCCCAAGTGCTTGGCCCTGCCTAGCCATAAATGGCTGCAAACACAAACCAAGGAGTGCTGGTGAGAACAGAGGGGCCACGCAGGGTAGTTTTTGAGATTCTGTTGGTGCTAGAATCACTCACTTATTCTTTCTGAGACCTAGAGGGCAAAAGTCCTTTGACCACGTTCAGAATTCATAGATTATGATGTTGCTTTTTTGTGTGTCATTTTTTAAATTAATTAATTAATATCAAGTTAGTTAGCATATAGTACAATAATGATTTCAGTGGAATCTAGTCATTTATCCCCTACATAGAACACCCAGTGCTTATCCCAACAAGTGTCCTCCTTAATGCCCCTTGTCTGTTTAGCCCATCCTCCCCACCCCTAACCCCTCCAGCAACCCTCAGTTTGTTCTCTATATTTAAGATTCTCTTATGTTTTGCCCCCTCCCTGTTTTCATATTATTTTTGCTTCCCTTCCCTTATGTTCATCTGTTTTGTCTCTTAGAGTCCTCATATGAGTGAAGTCATATGATATTTGTCTTTCTCTGACTAATTTTGCTTAGCACAACACACTCTAGTTCCATCCACGTAGTTGCAAATGTCAAGACTTCATTCTTTTTGATTGCTGAGTAATACTCCATATATATATATATATGTGTGTGTGTGTGTGTGTGTGTGTGTGTATATACATATATATATATGTGTGTGTGTATATACATATATATATATGTGTGTGTGTATATATATATATATATATATATATATATATATTTACACCACATTTTCTTTATCCATTCATCTGTTGATGGACATTTGGGCTCTTTCCATACTTTGGCTATTGTTGATAGTGCTGCTATAAACATTGGGGTGCATGTGCCCCTTAGAATCAACACACCTGCATCCTTTGGATAATTACGTAGTATGCAATTGCTGGGTTATAGGGTAGTCCTATTTTTAATTTTTTGAGAACCTCCATACTGTTTTCCAGAGTGGCCACACTAGTTTGCATTCCCACCAGCAGTGCAAAAGAGATCCTCTTTCTCTGCATCCCTGCCAACATCTGTTGTTGCCTGAGTTGTTAATGTTAGCCGTTCTGACAGGTGTGAGGTGGCATCTCATCTTGGTTTTGATTTGTATTTCCCTGATGATGAGTGATGTGGAGCATTTTTTCATGTGTCAGTTGGCCATCTGGATGTCTTCTTTGGAGAAGTGTCTATTCATGTCTTTTGCCCATCTCTTCACTGGATTCTTTGTTTTTTGGGTGTTGTGTCTGATAAGTTCTTTATAAAGTTTGGATACTAACCCTTTATCCGATTTGTCATTTGCAAATATCTTCTCCCATTCCATCGGTTGCCTTTGAGTTTTGCTGATTGTTTCCTTCGCTGTGCAGAAGCCTTGTATTTTGATGAGATCCCAGTAGTTCATTTCTGCTTTTGTTTCCCTTGCCTCCAGAGACGTGTTGAGTAAGAAGTTGCTGCAGCTGAGGTCAAAGAGGTTGTTGCCTGTTTTCTCCTCGAGGATTTTGATGAAGGTTTTTTTTTTTTTTTTGGCTTTATGTATATGAAGACGGATTGAACTTGTCAATTACTTCCAAAGTATTAATTAAACATCTATTCTGTTGTATTAGGGAATTCAAGGTGAATAAAATTCAATTTCTATTTTTAAAAGCAGTAGTTAGGGGTGCTTGACTGGCTCAGTCAGTGGAGCATGCGACTCTTGATCTCAGGGTTGTGGGTTCAAGCCCCATGTTGGTTGTGGAGGTGACTTAAAATCTTAAAAAACAAACAAGCAAACAAACAAACAGCAGTTAAACTGTTAAAATAACAATACTGACTATCCCCTAAGTGCTTACTAATGCATAATTTTATTTATTGCTTACAACAGTCCTATGAAATAGATCTTATCGTCCTCACTTAACAGATTTAGAAAGGTGAGCTCAGAAATAATATTGGTAAATTGTATTAAGCTTTTACTAGGTGCCAAGACTATTCGACCTGTTTTACCTCCATTTATGAACACACTTAATTCTCAAGGCTTGACTAGGGAAAGATCCACTTCCAAGCTGACTCATATGACTGTTGTCAGGACTCAGGTCCTCACTCACAGTTCACCAGAGACAGTTCCTTACTAAATGGGCTTCTCTATAGTTGTAATCACAACATGGCAGCTTGCTTTCCCCAGAGCAAGGGCTCAGAGAGATAAAGGCTGAAGTGAAAATCTTCGTAACTTAATCTCAAAAATGACTTTCCACCCCTTAATTATTGCCAATTTCGATTCATTCTCTATTCTAGTCATTAGGTCCAGCCCATATCCAATGGGAGGGTGTCAGACAAGGGCATGAATTCCAGGAGGCAGAGATGACAGCCCATCTTACAGACTTCCTACCAAGCAAGGGTAATTTAATAGCCTAAGTCAGTGTATTTTGTCACATAAATAGTACAAAGAAGAAAAATATGGTCACTTCAATAGATGAATAAAGTCTTTGATAAAATGTGATATTCATTGACGACAAAAGTCCTTAGAAAACTAGAAATGGAATTGCTCTTATTCTGAGAAAGACATGTGATAGATTGCAGTGATAGCCTCATTTTCTCACTCTTCCTATGTACCACACCCTTTGCCGCATAACTTTACGGTGTCCTCCCATTATGGGCAAAGCTACTGGTGACTCTGGACTCAGTCATATTTGTCCGTAATATTTAGCATATTGGCAGGTGTGCTGCCAGCAAAGTTCTGAAGTGGGATTGCCTACTAGTGGGATTTGCTTTTTTGTCTTCTACCATTTACCATGAGAAGGATCAACCCAAGCTAGCCCGCCAGTTCCAAAAGGAGGATTAGAAATAGGGAGGACACACACATGCACACACACTGGGAGGGAGGGAGAGAGAGAGAGAGAGAGAGAGAAAGAAAGAAAGAAAGAAAGAGGAAGAGAAGAGAAGGAAAAGAAAAGAAAAGAAAAGAAAAGAAAAAGAAAAGACAAGAAAAAAGAAAGGAAAGGAAAGGAAAGGAAAAGAAAAGAAAAGAAAAGAAAGAAAGGAAAGGAAAATAGGTAGCACATAACTGTCCAAGTTAAGGTACCCAGTCAAGACCAGGTGAGAACATTTTAACCCCTGACCTATAGATGCATGCATGAGCCCAGCCAAGACCAGCAGAATAATCCAGCTAAGCCCAGCCCAGATCAGCTGATTGCCACAGATGTGTAAGAAGTAAATATCTATTGTTATGTGTCACTGGGTGTTTGTGGTACTTTTGTTATACAACAAAGGCTAACATACAGGTTGTCTACAAAAAGACCTTTGGCAGATAGCAACTTAATGGTGAGATGTTGAAAGTTTTCCTCTGAGACTAGAAATTTGCTAAATTGACTGCAGTCACTACTTCTCTTTAACTCTTTTCTCAGTACCTTAGCCAGTGCAATAAGACAAGAAAAAGAAATAAAAGACATAAAGACGGTTGGAGCACCTGGGTGGCTCAGTCGGTTGGGCAGCCGACTTCGGCTCAGGTCATGATCTCGCGGTCCGTGAGTTCGAGCCCCGCGTCAGGCTCTGTGCTGACAGCTCAGAGCCTGGAGACTGTTTTGGATTCTGTGTCTCTCTCTCTCTGACCCTCCCCCATTCATGCTCTGTCTCTCCCTGTCTCAAAAATAAATAAAACGTTAAAAAAAAAATTTTTTTTTAAAGATGGAAAGAAAGAAATAAAATTGTTATAATTTGGGGGCACCAGGCTGGTTCAGTCTGTAGGGCATGTGACTCTTGATCTCAGGGTTGTGAGTTCAAGCCCTACAGTGGGGGTAGAGTTTACTTTAAAAAATAAAAACAGCCTTATCACAAAAAAAAATTATCATAATTTGCAGATGGCATGTATACAGAAATCCTAAAGAATCTTTGGATCAGTTATTGGAATTCACAAGTGAATTTATTTAGGTCACTAGATTCAAAGTCAATATATAAAACTATATTTCTATACACCAGCAGCAAAATAATTTTAAAATAAAGTTGTAAAATGTAACATTTGTAGGGGCACCTGCCTGGTTCATTTGGTGGAGCATGCAATGCTAGATCTCAGGGTGGTGAGTTCAAACCTCAGGTTGGGTGTAGAGCTTATTAAAAAATAATAAGAAGAACATCTGTAATGGTATGAAAAAGAACCAAATACCTAGGAATAAAACAAACAATATTTTTAATATCTTTGTACAGAAGATTATTGAAAGAAACTAAAGAAGGTATATTTATTTTTTCTTTTTTTTTTTTTTAATTTTTTTTAACGTTTATTTATTTTTGAGACAGAGAGAGACAGAGCATGAACAGGGGAGGGTCAGAGAGAGAGAGGGAGACACAGAATCCGAAACAGGCTCCAGGCTCCGAGCTGTCAGCACAGAGCCCGATGCGGGGCTCGAACTCACAGACCGTGAGATCATGACCCGAGCCGAAGTCGGACGCTTAACCGACTGAGCCACCCAGGCGCCCCTAAAGAAGGTATATTTAAAAACAGAAAACAACAACAAGAACAAAAAGGAAGGTTATAACATGTTAGTGGATTGGAAGTTATATGTCAGTTATCCCCAAACTGATCTCCCCAGTGCAATCCCAATAAAATCCCCAAAAGGTCTTTTGTGAAAATTTACATATTGATCCCAAAATATATTTGGAAGTGCAAAGAGCCAAGAATAGCTAAAATCAATCTTGAAAATATGGAAAGATTTAATTTTCTCCAAAAAGTTAAACCAATATAATTATTATATAATAATATTAAACCAAAATAAATAATTATAAACTGGGGTGCCTGCCTGGCTCAGTCAGTGGAACATGCAACTCTTAATCTTGGGGTTGTAAGTTCAAGCCCCATGTTGGGTGTAGAGGTTATTTAAAAATAAAATGCTTTGGGGTGCCTGGGTGGCTCAGTTGGTTAAGCATCCGACTCTTGGTTTCTACTCAGGTCATGATCTCACAGTTTGTGAGTTCGAGCCTCATGGTGAACTCCATGCTCACAGTGCAGAGCCTGCTTGGGATTCTTTCTCTTCCTCTCTCTTTGTCCCTCCTTTGCTCTCTCTCTCTCTGTGTCTCTCTCTCTCAAAAATAAACAAATAAACTTTAAAAATTTTGTAATAAATAAATAAAATATTTTTTAAAAAGAAAAGAAAGGTCCACCTGGATGGCTCAGTCAGTTATGTGGCCAACTCTTTGTTTTGGCTTAGGTCATGATCTCACGGTTTGTGAGTTTAAGCCCTGCGTTGGGCTCTGCAATGACAGTGCAGAGCCTGTTTGGCACTCCCTCTCCCTCTCTCTCTCTCTCTCTCTCTCCCCTGCATGCACTCTCTCTCTCTCAAAATAAATAAATAAACTTTAAAAAAAAAAAGTGAAAATGTAGGGTGCCTGGCTGGCTCAGCCAGCAGGCTGAGTTTATTTTTATTAAAAATAATATCTTAAAAAAGAAAAGAAAAGGCAAGTCGATGAGTGGGGAAAAATATATGTAACTAACAAAGATCTCCTATCCAGAATATATAATGAAGCCCTATATATTAATAATAAAAAAACTGTAGGGGCGCCTGGGTGGCTCAGTCAGTTGGGCGTCCGACTTCGGCCCAGGTCATGATCTCACGGTTCGTGGGTTCGAGCCCCGCGTTGGGCTCTGTGCTGACAGCTCAGAGCCTGGAGCCTCCTTCCGATTCTGTGTCTCCCTCTCTCTCTGCCCTCCCCCTCTCACATTCTGTCGCTCTCAAAAATAAATGTTAAAAATAAATAAATAAAATAAAATAAAATAAAATAAAATAAAATAAAATAAAATAAAGATAGCACTACACATTCCCAAGAATGACTAAAATTACAAAGCCTGAAAATATCAAGTGATGACAAGAATATAGAACAACTGGAATTTCCATAAGCTGCTGGTGGAAGTGTAAATGACTACAACTACTTTGAAAAATGATTTGGTAGTGTCTACTAAAGGTGAACATATGTATGTTCTATAACCCATTATCTCCATTCCTATGTAGATCCTGAATGAGTAAGCGTATGTCCACCATAAGTCATATACAAGATGTTGATAACATTATTTATAATAGCCAAACTTTGTAACAATCCAAAGGTCCATCAGTAGTCAAATACATTGTGGTAGTCATACAGTAAAATACTACACAACTATCTGCATTGTATGATTCCATTTATACTAGATTGAAAATTAGGTAAAATGAATCTGTGATGTCAAAAGTCCATCAAGTCATTCCCTTTAGGGAAGGAGAAAGGAATCGCAATTGGGAGGGAACTTGCGAAGCTTGAGGCTGCCAGTGTTGTGTTGTATTTTTTAATCTAAGTGGTGGTTGCGTGGGTGTATTTATTTTGTGATGATTCATTGAGCTGTATTCCTAAGAGTTACGCACTTTGACGAATGTAAATTATACGTCAATCATCAGCCTTCAATTGTGAGTTGCTGGGTTGAGCGCAGGGAACGCCAAGGTCTGATTGGCTGGACTGCACACCTCGGGGGCGCCTGGGTGGCTCTGTGGGTTAAGCGTCGGACTCCAGCTCAGATCATGATCTGGGGGTTTGTGAGATCCAGCCCATCCAGCCCGCGTGGGGCCCTGTGCTGCCAGCTCCGAGCCTGGAGCCTGCTTCAGATTCTGTGTCTCCCTCTCTCTCTGCCCCTCCCATGCTCATGCTCTCTCTCGGTCTCTCAATAATAAATAAAAGTTAAAAAAAAAAAAAAAAAAAAAAGACTGGACACCTCAACCAGTCACTGTGGCAAAGGTGATGGGACATCCTTACAGATCGTACACAAGTATTTTTCAACAGGAGTCTTGTTGGCATTTTGAGAAGATAGTTCTTCATGGTGCAGGACGGTCCCACAGCAACCCTGGCTCCCCAAACATTAAATGCCACCAGACACCTCACTGCACCCGCCCCTCACCGCTTCCCACTTTGGGGCGGCGGGGGGGGGGGGGGGCACATTCTGCTTTGTTTGAAAACAATCCCTTTACACTAATCAGGACCAATTTTTGGAACTGGAGTAAATCCCACCAAAGCCCCAAGGCTAACGCATAATAAAGGAGGGTGCAGTGGTTTGGGGGAGAAAAGTACAAAGGGCACTTACATACTGATGAAAAATAGGGACTGAAAAAACATTAATCATCCCCCTTCTGTTTGCTCCATTGTCTTTCATTTCTTTAAGGGTGAAATTCAATCTTCCAGGGGAAGTAGTGTGTTCACTTAGTGAAAATACTGATTTAATTGCTTTGATTGTGAGAAATGGGTAAAGAAAAATAATTGGTGAGTTGGAAGGCATTTCTTTACTTGCAAATTAGTTTAGTATCTTAAATGTTCATAATTGTGTTTCTGCTCACACACAAAAAAGGAGTTAATTTGACACATATGTTTTTGTGAATGTACACTCAGCCTCTGAAAATTAATTTGAATGACAAAAATAGGGGCACCTGGCTGGCTGTCAGTAGAGCGTGTGACTCTTGATCTTGGTGGTCGTGGGTTCGTGCCCCCAGATTGGGTCTAGAGCTAACTTAAAAAATAAATTTAAGGGGTGCCTCAGTGGCTCAGTCGGTTAATCATCCAACTCTTGGTTTCTGCTCAGGTCGTGATCTCTCAGCTCGTGGATTCAAGCCCTATATTGAGCTCTGCACTGACAGTGTGGGGTCTGCTTGGGATTCTCTCTCCCTCTCTCTGTGCCCCTCAACTGCTTGTGCTCTCTCTCTCTCTCAAAACAAATAAATAAACTTAAAAAAAATAAATTAAAAACTAAATAAATAAAGCTTAAATAAGTAAATAAATAAGTAGATAGGTAAATAAATGACAAAAAATAGGGGAACGGGGGCACCTGGCTGGCTCATTTGCTGAGCATCTGACTTCGGCTCAGGTCATGATCTCGCAGTTCGTGAGTTGGAGCTCCACAACGGGTTCGCTGCTGTCAGGGGTCAGCGCAGAGCACACCTGGGATCCTCAGCACCCCTCTCCCACCCCCTCCCCTGCTTGCACTCTCCCCAAAATAAATTAAAATGTTTTAAAAATTATCTTTTTTGGTGGTGCTCGACTGGCTCAGTCAGTAGAGCATGTGACTCTTTTTTTTTTTTAATGTTTTATTTATTTTTGAGACAGAGAGAGAGAGAGAGAGAGAGAGCATGAACAAGGGAGGGTCAGAGAAAGAGGGAGACACAGAATCTGAAACAGGCTCCAGGCTCTGAGTTGTCAGCGCAGAGCCCCACGCGGGGCTCGAACCCACAGACCGCGAGATCATGACCTGAGCCGAAGTCGGATGCTTAACCAACTGAGCCACCCAGGCGCCCCAGAGCATGTGACTCTTGATCTCAGAGTCATGAGTTCAAGCCCCACATTGGACTTGGAGCCTACGTAAAATTTTTTAAAAAATTTTTCAAAAATGACCTTTCTGATGACATGTAGGAACGTGGAAGAAGATGTGTGCTATTATGCAAAGGAGAGGACACAAGAGGCCCACAGACATGCACCCTATGATGGCGCATATGTAAAAATGAGTGCCTCTGACCAAGAACGGAACGATGTTTTGCAAAAACAAAAAAAGTTGGTAGTGATCATTTTTTCTTTTCTCAAAATTGTTCCATGGCCTTCTATGAATGACAAACTAAAAGAGAAAGGAAAGCCTTTCTCCCCTTGGAAAAATCCCATTTTCCCCATAGTTCAAGCTGTACTTTGATGAGGTTCTTTAAAAAGGACTAGCCCACCTCCCAGGGGCTGTGCTGTTGGGAATTCTGGCTTCGAGTTCCATCCCTGCTGGACTGAGGATAGACCTCACGCATGCGCCTTAAGTTTTCCCCATGTCTGAGGCTGAGACGGTTCCACCTGCTGTCGCCATTTAACCCAGTGAGGTCCATTTAATGCCTGTGAAGCTCATTGTGGTATTTCAGATTATAGTCTTCGAGAAATTGGTGCTTCTGGAGGAGAAAGAAATAGTAGGAGTGCTGGTGTGTTTTAGAAGTGAATTCCTTTAACTAACTTTATTATACAGCTTCATATGGAAAGCACCTGATTTGGACATAAGAAGTATACAAAAAGATGTCTAAATTGTGTTTGCTGCCTTTCAGGGAGCTTACAATCTTATAATGATGAGAATACGTGATATTTACCAAGGGTTTACAATGTGACGGGCACTGTGCTTTATGTACATTCATTCTGTACAAATTAACTATGTATTTTTATCATTACTATATATTAATTAATATGTAATGAATTTATTTAATCCCAACAACATCCTAAAGTTATTAGCATCATTTTATTTTATTTTTTTTTTTAAATCAGGTTTGTTTTTTTTTTAATTTTTTTTTTTTTAACGTTTTTATTTATTTTTGAGACAGGGAGAGACAGAGCATGAACAGGGGAGGGTCAGAGAGAGGGAGACACAGAATCTGAAACAGGCTCCAGGCTCTGAGCTGTCAGCACAGAGCCCGACATGGGGCTCGAACTCACGGACCGCAAGATCATGACCTGAGCTGAAGTCCGCCGCTCAACTGACTGAGCCACCCAGGCGCCCCCATTTTATTTTATTTTTAAGTAAACTCCATACTCAACATGGGGCTGAATTTATAACCCTGAGGTCAGGGGTCTCATGCTTTACCCACTGAGTCTGCCAGGTGCCCCTATTAGCATCTTTTTTTTTTTAATGTTTATGTTTATTTATTTATTTTTGAGAGGGAGAGGGAGAGGGAAAGGGAGAGAGAGAGATTGAGATCATGGGTAAGGCAGGGGCAGGGGCAGAATGAAAGGGAGACAGAGAATCCCAAGCAGGCTCCACACTGTCAGCTCAGAGCCCGACTCAGGGCTTGATCTCACAAACTGTGAGATCATGACCTGAGCTGAAATCAGAAGTCGGTCACTTAACTGAGCCCTTAGGTACGCCCCCATTAGCATCATTTTAAGAAATAAGTAAATTATGGGGCACCTGGCTGGCTCAGTCAGCAGAGTGTGTGACTCATAATCTTGGGGTTGTAAGTTTGAGGCCTATGTTGGGTGTAGAGATTCTTAAAAAAAAAAAATCTTAAGGGGTGCCTGGGTGGCTCAGTTGGTAAACGTCCAACCTCAGCTCAGGTCACGATCTCACCGTTCGTGAGTTCGAGCCCTGCATCGGGCTCTGCGCTGACAGCTCAGAGCCTGGAGCCTGCTTCCGATTCTGTGTCTCCCTCTCTCTCTGCTCCTCCCCCACTCACCTCTGTCACTCACTCTTTAAACATTAAAATTTTTTTTAAAAAATCTTAAAAGAGGAAAGGAAGGAGGGAAGGCAGGAAGGGAAGGAGAGAGAAAAAGGAGACAGAAAGAAAGAAGGAAAGAAGGAAAGAAAGAAAGAATGAACTTAAAGCTGAGAGAAGCTAAGTCAAGTGCCTAAGGTCGTGAACTAAATCTGCATGACACTGACAGGGCTGCTTGACAGCAAAGTGCATGCTCTTGACTCTTGACCTCAGGGTCATGAGTTCAAGCCTCATGTTGGCTGTAGAGATTACTTAAATACATAATACATACACACACACACACACACACATATATACATAAACTTTAAAGAAAGAAAAGTTCATGTTCTTCATCAGTCTCCTACACTGCCTCTCACACAATAGCATTACTGCCTCCCTTAGCTAGCTTGCAACCAGTTAATCCTGATGTAGGTTCTGATCTACAAAATGATGCCTGTTTTTAGTTTATTATTTTTTTAGTAACCTCTACACCCAATGTGGGGCTCAAACTTATGACCTGGAGATCAAGAGCCATATGCTCGGGCACCTGGGCGGCTCTGTCAGCTAAGCGTCTGACTCTTGGTCTCAGCTCAGGTCATGATCTCAAGGTCATAAGATCAAGCCCTGCATCAGGCTCTGTGCTGACAGCTCAGAGCCTGGAGCCTGCTTTGGATTCTGTGTCTCCCTCTCTCTCTCTGTCCCTCCCCCACTCAGGCTCTGTCTCTCTCAAAAATAAGTAAACATCAAAAAAAAAAAAAAAAAAAAAAAGCAAGAGACCGCACGCATGAACTGGGGAGAGGCAGGGAGGGGGAGAGAGAGAATCCCAAACAGGCCTGGCACTACCAGTGCTGAGCCCCACTTGGGGCTCAAACCGATGAACCGTGAAATCATGACCTGGGCTGAAATCCATAGTTGGGCACTCAACTGACTGTGCCACCCAGTCGCCCCAATAATAAGTAGTTTTAAAGGCACATTTTATTTTATTTTTAAATGTTTATTTTTGAGACAGAGAGGGACACAGCATAAATGCAGGAGGGTCAGAGAGAGAGGGAGACACAGAATCTGAAGCAGGCTCCAGGCTCTGAGCTGTCAGCACAGAGCCTGACGAGGGGCTCGAACTCACAGACCGTGAGATCATGACCTGAGCCGAAGTCGGAAGCTCAACCGACTGAGCCACCCAGGCGCCCCTTAAAGGCACATTGTAAATGTTACATACAAGATAGAAGGAAGATCTATTGCCAAAGCCTGAAGAAGAATGCATCGTCTTTTTTTTTTTTTTTTTTTAATCTGAAAAGCCTTTCAGACGAGTTCAAGAAGACATTTGTTCTAATTGTAAAAGACAGATCCCAACTAACAGGGCAGGGTCCAAGGAAAACCGTGAAGCCTCCCTTTCCAGGTCTCTCGGGATGCTGCTACCCCTCTGCCCGCTCTCTGAAATTCGTCTCGTTTCCCTCCTCTGCCCAGCCCCAGCCTGCTCAGGGGAGTGAAAAAAAAGGTTACCTAGCCTGATCTTTCCTTAGGCGATACCTAAACAAATCCTTAGGCCTGTTTTCACTTTGAAAGGCTTTCCTATTTTATGGGTAATTTTTAGAACTTAAAGGACACTCTGACTGACTGAATCTTTTTGTGTCTCCGAGACATTCAAGTTGGAAACAGTCCATATCCATTACCCTGCCTGCCGAGATTCTCAGAGGGGCTACTTTGGGAGGGGCCCGAGGGGTACATCTTAGGGTGAGAAGAAACAAGGTATGAGGTTTGAAAAGATCTCTCTGAAACAACCTCCCTTCTACTTCCCACCTTCGCTCCTGTGAAGGAATCCCTACCGCCTAACCTGTTTCTCGGAGAGCGGGGTCAGTCTCCCATGACAAAACACTGCCTGTGTTCTGGGCTGTGCAGTCCATGAAAGGTACTAAGGGTTGAGGCGGGGTTCCGATTTCACTCTGCTGGTCGTTTTCCTAAGATCGTGACCAACTTGTATGTCCAGGTATTTTTTTATCCCTCACAGGAGTAGGGTGAAGAGTGTGGAAGGAGCTTTGCAGACACACCAGTCATTCTCCAGGGGCAGAAACTCTGGGCCTCTACGCGCACGTTTCGAAACGAGCCTTGTACCTTTTGCTTGCTTGCGCAACCCGCAGTTCTGCCCCTGTGGAACTCTAAGTCCTTCCCCCACCTCCACCCTCCTCTCTACCCCAGGCAACGGGGAGGCACTTGGGGCACCACTCAAGGCAATGGGTATTGAGTCTTTGTCCTGGGGTGGGAACAAACGATCTCCGCCCTCTGGCACAGTTAATGCAGCTGATTTGTCTGGGCTTTTTGTGAAATTGAAAATAATCCCTTTGTTTACTCCCTGTGAATGGGGTGAAGAGCTCAAGGGTTCTGTGCCAGGTTGGGGAAATCAGACTTGTGTTTCAGTCGTCCAAACGATTTTTGCTGGCCCCAGGCACGCGTTGCACCTGTCTGCCCTCAGTGTACTAGCCTAGGAGAAACCAGGACTCCCGGTGGTGTTTTCTTGACTGCTCGTCCCCAATCCTGTCCACTTCCGGTTGTCTTTCGAAGATCCCTGGCAAGTTGTTATTGTGCGTGAAAAATATGGTGGGTTTATCAGTGCTCCCGATTTCTGATGGGTTTACATTTCAATCTCTGTCAGCCCATGTCCCAGGCTCTAACTTGGCTTGAACGGAGCCGCACAGCTCTTGCGCGGGGATGGTGCAGTCCAACTGAAATCACATATGGAGGCACTGATTACAGCGAGACACTGACCTTGAGCTTGAGCTCCGTTGCTGTGTGGTGATCCAAGCCATCTGCACTCGGCAACAATTGAAACCTTCAGATCTCTCAGGCGTTTCCTTCCTCTGATTATAACTTAGGGGTTGCAGCAAAACTCAGAAGGAAACACAGCAGACTTTGGTGCCAGTTTGATTTCTGCAGGGCCGTTCTGAACAGAGAAATCTCCCCTTCACATCACCTCTTTTCTCAGCGGAAATACAGGTACTTAATTAACATCTGACACACGTTGAACATTTAACTATTCTGATTGCCCCTTTTGTCCAGAGGTGAAAAGGGGCCTTTTGTTCGTGGAGCCAGAATCAGGCAAAATTATGAGGGCAAGTTTGTCCTGGAGAGCGCCTAGCTCCCCCGTTTTCCACATCTCCCTTTTGGCCTCTCTGATCTGCTCTCCATACCCTCAGAGGTCTCGTTGCCTTCTACTAGAAATGCCCAAATAAATAAATAACGCTGCCCAAATAAATGCCCAAATTAAAAAAAAAAAAAAAAAAAACAAAAAGGAAAATAAAGTTAATGTCCCATTCTTCATCTTTCTCTTCCCTTAAAATTCCCTCATCTTTATGACTGTGACTTTTCTTGTGAATTCCGGAGGAAATGCATACAAATAAACGCGTTCAGCCAGAGTGCAGAAGAAGGACACATTGGCTCTTGGGAGGTGGGGGTGAGGAGTGGCAAGGAAAAGTCCTTACGAAGAACAGACTGAAGAATCGACTTGTGATGGGAAGCATCCAGCTCTTAGCAAATCCCTGGGAGGGAGGGGTGGGTTTGCTGGCAGGAGCACAGCAAGTCATACTATACCCACTGCAATATTATTCTACAGGAGCGCTCTGGAAAGGCACAAAAGGATTCTTTGAACTCAGCCTCTCCTGAAGGATGGAGGCTGCCAGCTTCAGCCCAGGGATACCAATGGGGATTTCTTGGGTGACCTCTAAAAAATCCAAGACCATAAGGATTTCTGTGCCTGGGCACCAGGCTGGGGAGAGAACTTTGGGGATACAGTACTTTTTCTTAAGCATGAAGCTTTGACAGAATAGCAGTTAACTCAGGTGCCAGTAAGTGAGGCGGGGAAAAAAATGAGACATTTCTTTCCCCAGTCCTTGATCGACACTCTTACTGAGTTTTGCTAGATCTGTCTTTGACAACAGTCCCCGCAGAGTGTTAGTGTCTACAAAAACTTTTACATTCATTGTCTTACTTCTTCCTACTTAGAACCTTCTGGAACAGGCATTTCATTCTCTTAAAAAAATTAGAGGGGCACCTGGCTGGCTCAGTCGGTGGGACATGTGGCTCTTGATCTCAGGGGTTGTGGGTTCGGGCCCCATGTTGGGCGTAGAGATTACTTAAAAATAAACTCTTTATTTTTTAATTTTTTTTGTAACGTTTATTTATTTTTGAGACAGGGAGAGACAGAGCATGCATGGGGGAGGGTCAGAGAGAGAGGGAGACACAGAATCTGAAACAGGCTCCAGGCTCTGAGCTGTCAGCACAAAGCCCGATGAGGGGCTTGAACTCACAGACCGCGAGATCATGACCTGAGCTGAAACCAGATGCCTAACTGACTGAGCCACCCAGGCACCCCCAAAATAAACTCTTTTAAAAAAATTTAGGAAGTGAAAATTCCCCATTAACTCATTCTCTAGAGATAATTACTGACATATATATATATATATATATATATATATATATATAAAATTAATATTATTATCCTCATTTTGCAGATGAGAAAACCAAGATTCAGGAAAAGTAAAATAATTCACTGAAAACCAAATGATCTATTTCCAAAGTTGCATGCTCTTTTAAGTCTATTTCCATGTTCTCTCCCCCTCTTTTTTTATGGAGTGGTAGTAGCTGTGTGTGTGTGTGTGTGTGTGTGTGTGTGTGTGTGTGTGCGCGTGCGTGTGTGTGTGTGCGTGTGTGTGTATGCATTTTTTAATTTTTACTTTTTCCCCAGGGGGGAAAAATAGCTAATAGTTGGAAAACAACTTCACCTTGCTATTTTATCTGTAAGACGGCTATGCTGCCTGGCCAGGGTATTGACAAGTGCCATGTAAAATACATATGTTTTTTAAGTAGGCCCTACACCCAGTGTGGTGCTTGAACTTGGGACCAGATACTAAGAGTCAATGCTCTACAGACTGAGCCAGCCAGACGCCCCTAAGATGCATAGTTTAATTTAAAAAGCCTGTCTTTTGTTAGTGGGTCACCATCCATAGGATTAGTGTGTCTGCAGCCTGGTGGTGTGAACGTGCCCCCTTCCCCCTGCGGGGTAGGGGACAGATGCTTTTAGTGCCGAGGGTGGTATTGTTGGTATTTGCCTGGCTGGGGCTGGTGGCTGATCTTCCACAGTTGTGTCTTCTATACTAAGATAAAAAAGAACTGGTTTTTATCTTCCAACCACTTACAACATGTAACTGTTTGAAGAATATGGAAACTGTAACAGTTCTATTTTTGTTCCAGTTAAAAATATTTCAACATAGACAATGGTATCTCAACTGAGTAGAGACCATAGTATTTGGTTGTTTCATGGTATTAACTAAGTGAACACCACCCCCTGGCTTTGTATCTTTAGATTTCTATATTTATCAGAATCCATTTGCTAAATGAGTACATCAGGAAAGAGCCAGTTATTCCAAGTTTTGAGAATGCAGAGAGGGAATAGAAGGAAAATGTCTCAGGGGAATATTTCTTTGCATTTGGGTGTTTGTTTGTTGTGAAGGACGGAAGATTGGAAAAGCGAATTGTTGGACTGTCCAGTCAACTGTACATTTTGTTGTCCGTTTTTGCATGCCACAGACTTGCTGGGAGCTGTGTATAATCATTATTAAAAATATTCATGGGCACCTAGGTGGCTCAGTCAGTTTAGCATCAGACTTTAGCTCAGGCTGTGATCTCATGACTCATGGGTTCCAGTCCCACATCGGGCTTTTCACTGATAATGCGGAGCCTGCTTGGGATTCTCTTTGTCTCTCTTTGTCTCTGTCTCTCTCCCCACATCTCCCCCTCTCTCTGTCCCGCCAACACTCTCTCTTGATCTCTACCAAAATAAATAAATAAACTTAAAAAAATATTCGTGGGGTGCCTGGGTGGCTCAGTTGGTTAAGCCTCTGACTTCGTCTCAGGTCATGATCCCAGGGTTGTGAGATTGAGCCCCATGTCCGGCTCTGTGAAGAGCGTGGAGTCTGCTTAAGATTCTCTCTCTCTCTCTCTCTCTCTCTCTCTCTCTCTCTCTCTCTCTCTCTTTCCCCTCTGCCCCACTCTAAAGAAAAAAGAAACACTAATAAAAAAGATGCTTTTAATGTCTACATAATACATACAAAAACCTTTTTTTAATGTAAATTTCAATGTGATTGAATATTTTTAATGGGGTCAAAATGCGTATCTTTTATGTCCTGTAATTTTTTACATGACTTCTTTTTAGTTTTTAATTTGCAAAAAGCTGCTTTGACCCAGATTACAATAAAACCTGAAGGAAAAATAAAAAACCATTACAGTGCCTTTTGAAATACAATAAAACGAAGGTATTCAAATAATACCAAATGTGTTACATAAATCAAAGAACAAGGGCAACATGGGAATTTAGTTGAAAGTTAATTCTCTTTTTCACATAAAACTGTCAGCACACTCAAATAGTTAAAGCTGATACTCCATAATTAAAGACTAAAGATAGTAGGTCCTATACTTAGGGCCTTCCCACATGCCGATATTGCTTCAACAAACATGAGCATATTTTAAAACATTTAGGGATGCTGTTTTAAATTAATTTTTTCCCCCCACAAAGAAAAAGCGTTCAAGGCTTGCCCTGTAACAGTGCATTCTGTGACTATTTGATGAACTGAACTTCTTGGCTTAACTCTTCTCTAGAGGAAGTAATGGGTCCAAAACAGCACAAACATACTCAACAAGCACTGTGTTCTATCATAATTATTTTGTAGACATAAGCCCATAATCCTGAGTCTCAAATAAAGTAGAAGGGACACCCTTGATTTCCTAGTAATTCTTGAAAATGGGGTTAGGTGGACACACACACACGCACACACACACACACACACCAGAGAGAGAGTGAGAGAGAGAGAGAGAGAGAGAGTGCCTAAATGCATAGTAAGGTTTTTAACTCATTCTAGATGATCCATTACATAGGAAATTGAGAGATTTTTTGAGTTTATTTATTTTGAGAGAGAGAGAGAGAGAGAGAGTACAAGTGGGAAAGGGGCAGAGAGAGAGAATCCTAAGCAGGCTCCATGCTGTCAGCGCAGAGCCCAACTCGGGGCTCGATCCCACAAACTGTGGGATCATGACCTGAGTGGAAATCAAGAGTTGTTTACCTAACCAACTGAACCACCCAGGCACCCTGGAAGTTCAGAATTTTTATTTGATCTAATATGGGGGCACCTGGCTGTCTCAATCAGAAGAGTGTGTGACTCTTGATCTCAGGGTTGTAAGTCTAAGCCCCCACATTAGGTGTAGGAATTACTTAAAAATAAAATCTCTAGAGCACCTGGGTGGCTCAGTTGGTTAAGTGTTGGACTCTTGATTTCAGCTCAGGTCATGATCTCACGGTTTGTGAGTTCGAGCCCCGTGTTGGACTCTGTGCTGATGGTGCGGAGCCTGCTTGGGATTCTCTCTCTCTCCCTCTCTCTCTTCCCCTTCAGTGCTCTCTCTTTCTCTCTCAAAATAAATAAATAAACTTAAAAAAAAAAAAACCAAACACTGGGCACCTGGGTGGCTCAATCGGTTAAGTATTCAACTTTGGCTCCAGTCATGATCTCAGGGTTGGTGAGTTTAGAGTCCTGCATGGGGCTGTCTGCTGTCAGCTCAGAGCCTACTTCAGGTCCTGTGTCTCCCTCTCTCTCTGCCCCTCCCCCCCTACCTCTCTCTCTGTCTCTGTCTGTCTGTCTCTCTCTCTCTCACACACACACACACAAATAAACATTAAAAAATACAAAAATAATTTTAAAAAGTTGATCTAATATGTATACCATATAACCACAATGTTCTATAGTAAAAGCAAAAATATTATGAATTCTAATCTCATCTCTCGATGTTTCCTCTGTAATCTGTATAAAATAGTTGAATTGGCTGATAGGAAACCTGAGACTCAATATCAGCTCAACTGTGATGATCATAGACGCATTGCTTACTTGTTCCAGACTCAGTTTCCCATCTGTGAAGTGTCACTAATTACAGAGCCTTTAGGTGAAGCCGAGACACCTATGTGTGTGAGAAAGTGCCCTAAGCATTTTAAAAAGCACAGCCCAAGATACATCAAGCTATTATTATTATACTCCTGTTATTTAGAAATGCAGCAATTAACTGAAATACCACTCAACAACACAGTGAAGCTTTATCTTTGAGATTTTTAAATAGCTTTGAAGATGAAAGGACGCTCAGAAGTTTCTTCATAGGGGTTCAGATCCCAGCTGAATTTGTTTTTTAGATAGGATAAGAGGTTGATGATTGTACTTCAGCAGAATTGCTAAAAATTGAGATCTTATGCTTCTTTAAAAAATTTCTGGGGCTCCTGGGTGGCTCAGTCAGTTGAGCGTCCGACTCCTGATTTTAGCTCAGGTCATGATCCTGAATTGTGGGATTGAGCCCCACGTTGGGCTCTGAGCTGAGCGTGGTCTGCTTAAAGAGTCTCTCCCTTGCCCTCTGCCCCTCCTGTGCCTGCGTGCACACTCTTTCTCTCTCAAATTAAAAAAATAAAATTATTCTGAAACCTAACATGAGAACAAATTGTATAATGAATCCCCAGGTACCCAGCATTAACATTCAACAGTCCCATCCTTGTTTTATCCATTTCCTTTTTCTCTCTTTTGCTCAAGCAATTCCTGCCCATCAGGTCATTTTATCCACACATACCTCGAAATATATTTCTAGAAAAATATGAACATAAAAAACAATACTTAATTACTTTACCCTAAAAATATGCCTATAATCATTTAAAAATAACAATACCAGGGGCGCCTGGGTGGCTCAGTTGGTTAAGAGCCCAGCTTGGGCTCAGGTCATGAGCTGGTAGTTCATGAGTTCAAGCCCCACATTGGGCGCTGACAGCTCGGAGCCTGGAGCCTGTTTCGGATTCCGTGTCTCCCTCTCTGTCTGCTTCTCCCTACTCATACTCTGTGTCTCTCTCTCTCTCAAAAATAAACATTAAAAAAATTTTTTTAATAAAAAAAATTTAAAAATAACAATACAAATGTAACACTATTGCAATTTAAGATTACTCGATAATTATTTTATACTTAGAATTGATCACACTAAGGAACATATAGTAACATATTATTTAAAATTTTTTTTCAAATTATTTTTTTGTTTTTTTGAGAGAGAGAGAGAGAGAGAGAGAGAGAGAGTGCAAGCGGGAGAGGGGCAAAGAGAGAAGGAAAAACAGAATCTGAAGCAGGCTCGAGGCTCTGAGCTGTCAGCATAGAGCCTGACACAAGGCTTGAGCCCTGAACCCTCATGAGATCATGACCTGAGCTGAAGTCAGATGCTTAATCCACCGAGCCACCCAGGTGCCCAAGATTTTTTTATTTGTTAAAAAAGAATTTTGTTTTTAATGTGTATTTATTTTTGAGAGAGATAGAGAGAGACTCTGTGTGAGCGGGGGAGGGGCAGAGAGAAAAGGAGACACACAATCTCAAGCAGACTCCAGGCTCTGAGCTGTCAGCACAGAGCCCAACATGGGCCTCAGGCCCATGATGGTGTGATCACGACCTGAGCCCAAGTCAGATGCTCAACCAACTGAGCCACCCAGGTGCCCCAAGGTTTTTTAAATTTTCATTTAAGTAATCTCTACACCAGGGACTTAACATTGGAAATCAGGCTCAGAGATCAAGAGTTGCTGGCTCTTCCAACTGAGCCATCCAGGCTCCCCGCTGAGACCCCTTTTATCACCAGGGAGGACCTCCCCCCCTCCTCTTTGATATAAAGATACTTAAGCTCCCTTCTAATGCTTCTTTGGGCTCTCCTTTTCTGTGAAGCTTCCATATGCATATGCAATAGACCCCTTTCTCCTGTGAACCTGTCTTTTGTTAATTTAATCTGCAGGGCCCCAGATACCGGACCTAAGAGAGTGGAGGAAAAAGTTTCTCACTTTCTTCCACCGCCCATATCCCTTGAATATTTTGAGTTTAGCAGGAAGATTGAATTTTGGTGGACTGTGTTCAACAACAGTCATCCATCAGTGACAGCAAAGTTCAAGGATTTGGTGTTGTTTTCCAATGCCTAACCAGCGCTCCACCTCTGTGCCGTGGGAGTCCCTCACAAAACCACAGGAAGTTTCACAAGAGATGCACAAGCTTGTTTGTCTGCTCCTCTCTGGTTGGGTTTACAACACAGCACCCCCCCCCCCCAACACCTCCAACTCTCTCTTCTCCAGGTCACCTCCCTGGAAGTTCCCCACTTCTTCGCAGATAAGCCCAACTTGCCTTATCTTTCAACTCCTTGGCCCTCACCTCTCTGGTCAACTTTTCCCCTCAACTTCAAGTGTTTGATTCAGCCCGAGAATAGGCTGTGCCTAAGTTGTTGCTGACGACCTTTCCTCTGGTCTCTGCCCTTCGTGTTCTCTTCCTCTCTGTCTGTCTCCTTTAGGACTCACCAAATCGCACGCTTTCTGATCATTGTTTTTGGATTTTGATGTGTCCTTCATAAATTCATCGATTGCCTGATTACAGTATGTCATTGTTATGTAATTGTTCCATGGGATATGTTTTTCTCACCAACGAAATTATAAGCGTTTGGAGGACAGCAAACCTACCTCTTATTTTGTACCTTACCAGCTTTGGTGGTGCTAAACACATAGTGAGGTCTGAATAAATACTTAATGTAAAGAAGAAAATGGAGGTTGCTGAGCCCCAAAGTAGAGTGGGGGAACCTTAATGCTCCTCTAGGAATCTCTCTCCATCAGCGACTGTCCTCGTCTTTGACGATTCATGCAACCCAGTTTAAGCGGCCTTTAAGCCCTCCTCCATAGAAACCCTGAGGCTACCGCTAGGTTTCTGTTTGTATTTATTAAGGAAGATCCCTATTTCCCTGGAATGTCTTTCCTGAACAACAACATCAGAAGTATTTTTTTTTTTTTAACATTTATTTATTGTTGAGAGACAGACACAGAGCATGAGCAGGGGAGGGGCAGAGAGACAGGGAGACACAGAATCCGAAGCAGGCTCCAGGCTCTGAGCTGTCAGCACAGAGCCCGACGCGGGGCTCGAACCCATGAACCGTGAAATCATGACCCGAGCTGAAGTCGGACGCTCAACTGACTGAGCCACCCAGGTACCCCCGGAAACATTTTTTGTTTACCTAAAGCTGTAGTCTTTAGACACAGATTTCAAAGTCAGATGCCTTGGGCTCTGGGTCCAGGTACTACAACTGAAAGAGAGTCATCAGATTTCTGCCATGTATTTGTAATAAATGGTCCATATTCAGCCACAGAACATTCTCTATTTCTTCATTCCTTCCTCTACCTCCCAGCCTCCTGAGATTAATGACACCTAAAGCAAAAGTGCAGAAAAATGTCTCTTCATTCTTCATAGGTTACAAAATGAACATGTCTACAGGGAGGACACCACTTGACAAGGAGACCCAGCAGTGGATAGTGACTCTTCGCCTTGAGGACACTATTAACCTCGTAGGCACAGGCTCTGGTTTTAGATGACCCTGCAAGAGATAATGCCAATGTGAACGCACCATAATAATGGCGACTACTTGGGGCACCTGGCTGGCTCAGTCCGTGGATCATACGACTCTTGTTCTTGGGGTCATGTGTTCAAGCTCCATGATGGGGGTAGGAATTACTTAAATAAAAAAAAAAAATAAAAAAAAAAGGCGACTACTCCATGACAAAATGAATGAAGTCCTTCCTCCTTGTATTCAAAATAAGGGGTAGAGAGCTACTAAGCCTTTAGCAGAAGCTGAGGGTAGGGTGGGGACTTAAATCAGTAGGAAGGATTGATCAAAATAACTTTTGGAAAATTCAGTGTCCTGGTCAGCTGAATAAAAACAATCTCTCCGGGTGCCTGGGTGGCTCAGTCGGTTAAGCGACTGTCATGAATTGTGAGTTCGAGCCCCATGTGGGGCTCTGTGATGATTCCGTTTCCCTCTCTCTCTGACCCTCCCCCACTCACACTCTCTGTCTCAAAAATAAAATAAACTTTAAAAAATTTTTTAAAAAATCTCATTTCAAAACTTTAAATAGGAAATATCTCCTCTCACACAAATATTCTATTAAAATTAACTCACTGGAAATCACTTCTGACTGGCAGAAACCTGGTTTTCCTCTGAGACAGTCTGACTCTCCTCCCATTCTAGGCTGGTTGAGTCCTAAAGGCAGTGTAGTCCAAAGGTCAGGAGGGCGAATTTAGGAGCGAAAGCAGCTTTATCGAATGGAAGCTGTACCCCCTGCTCCATGCTTCTCTTTCATTGGGGAAAATGACAGTTGTTGTAAGCACTCAGTGAGTTAATACAGGCCAAGCACTCAGAGTACTGCCTAGCACATAATATGAGCTCAGTAAATGTTCAATGAATTATTATTATTATTATTATTATTATTATCAGCCCTTGCTCCTGAGCTGGGATTGAACCTCTTTCCCTGAGAAGGGAGGATTCCTGAACTTGAGTCCTTAGTTGGTTAACAAGAAAGAGGGTGATATATGTTGAATATGCAACAAGGTATAATATTTGGGACCAGAAAGAGTAATACTTGCTTGGCCCTCTTCTATGCCCAGGGGTTTTACATGGATTCTCTTGCTTAATCCTCACCGTAAACTAAAGAGAATAAAATGGAGCTTAGTTCTTGCCATTTTACTCATGATGAACCTGAGGTACGGTAAACGAATTAAATTGTCAAAGGTCACACACGAGTTAAGGAACAATGTTGTCATTCACATTCAGGTTGCCCTGACTTCCAAGGCCATGCTTTTCCATATGACATAAGTATCAAAGGAACAGGTCTCTGTCAGTGAGAACTTTATTATTAATTTCCCTGACAGGGGCACCAGGGTGGCTCAGTCGGTTAAGCACGAGACACTTGATCTCACCTCAGGTCTTGATCTCAGGGTTGTGAGTTCAAGCCCCATGTTGGGCGCTGTGCTGGGCGTGAAGCCTACATTATATATATATATATATAAAAAAAAGTCTCCCTGATAAATCGTCTTAGTTCCTAGCACATCTTAAGAATATTACTTGGCGGGGGGGGGGGCGCCTGGGTGGCTCAGTGGGTTGAGTGTATGACTCTTGGTTTCAGCTCAGGTCGTGATCTCACAAGTTTGTGATTTTGAGCCTCAAGTCTGGCACTGTGCTGGCAGTGCAGAGCCTGGTCGGGATTCTCTCTCCCCGCCCCCCCCCCCCCCACCGTCTGCTCCTCCCCTGCTTGCACTGTCTCCATCTCTCTCAAATAAATAAACATAAAAAAAACCCCAATATTACCTACAATTACAATTATATAAATATAATCATATATATTTTTTAAAGTTTATTTATTTATTTTGAGAGAGAGAGAGAGAGAGAGCAGGGCAGAGAGATAGGGAGAGAGAGAGAATCCCAAGCAGGCTCTGCACCATTAGTGTGATTAGTGTGGAGCCCGACATGGGGCTTGAACCCAGGAACTATGAGATCATGATCTCGGCTCAAATCAAGAGCTGGACACTTAACTGACTGAGGCACCCAGGTGCCCCACAAATGTAATCATATTATACATGTTGTTTCATGACCTGCTTGCTTTATTTATTTATTTTTAATGTTCATTTATTTTTGAGAGAGACAGAGTGCAAGTGGGGGAGGGAGAGGGAGAGAAGGAGACCCAGAATCTGAAGCAAGCTCCAGGCTCTGAGCTAGCAGCAAAGAGCCTGATGCAGGGCTTGAACTCATGAACTGGTGAGATCATGACCTGAGCTGAAGTCGGCCCCTTAACTGACTGAGCCACCCAGGTACCGCTTATTTGAAAAATATTTTTTTAAGTTTATTTATTTTGAGAGAGACAGAAAGAGCATGAGTGAAGGAGGGGCAGAGAGAGAAAGGGAAAGGGAAAATCCCAAGCAGGCTCTGTGATGCCAGTGCAGAGCCTGATATGGGGCTTGAACCCCCAAAACTACAAGATCATGACCTGAGCCAAAACCAGGAGTTGGACACTTAAATGGCTGAGCCACTCAGGCACCCCTCATTACCTGCTTTAAAAAATACTTGCCATGGGGCACCCGGGTGGCTTAGTCCATTGAGTGCCCAACTTCAGCTCAGGTCATGATCTCATGGTTTGTGAATTTGAGCCCCACATTTGGCTTGTAGCTGTCAGCACAGAGCCTGCTTCAGATCCTCTGTCACCCTCTTTCTGCTCTCTCTCTCCAATAAATAAATAAAGAAAGAAAGAAAATTAAATTAAATTAAAAATAATATTGCCAGGGGTGCATGGTGGCTCAGTTGGTTAAGCATCTGACTTTTGGGGCACCCGGGTGGCTCAGTCGGTTGAGCGTCCGACTTTGGCTCAGGTCATGATCTCGCAGTCTGTGAGTTCAAGCCCCGCATCGGGCTCTGTGCTGACAGCTCGGAGCCTGGAGCCTGCTTCGGATTCCGTGTCTCCCTCTCTCTCTGCCCCTCCCCTGCTCATGCTCTGTCTCTCTCTCTCTGTCAAAAATAAATAAACATTAAAAAAGAAAAAGCATCTGACTCTTGATTTCCGCTCAGATCATGATCTCACAGTTGTGAGATAGAGCTCAGAATCAGGCTCTGTGCTGAGCATGGAGAACTGCTTGGGATTCTCTCTCTCCCTCTTCTCTCCCTCTCCCTCTGCCCCACCTCCACTCAAGCACACATGCATGTGCACTCTGGCTCTCTCTCAAAAAAACCCCCAAAAACTTGTCAATTTCAGGGGTATGTAGTTGGCTCAGTCAGTAGAGTAAGCAACTCGATCTTGGGGGTCCTGAGTCATGAGTTCAAGCACCATGTGGGGTGTAGAACTTACTTAAAAAAATTTCTTTTGAGAAAGAGAGCATGGGGGCGGGGGGTGGGAACAGAGAGAGAGGGAGCCAGAGGATGTGAAGTAGGCTCTTGGCTGACAGCAGTGAGCCTGATGTGGGGCTTATACTCACTTCGTGACCTGAGCTGAAGTACATGTCTCAACAGACTGAGCCACCCCAATGCCCCCTGGGGCATAGAGCTTACTTAAAATAAAAAGAAAAATACCAAAAAAGCCCACAAAAAATAAAAACAAAACCCTTGCCAATTTCATTGGTGGAAAATGTCCCTTGTTTTCATTTGCTTGAGTTTTCATAAGGCTTAGCATTTTATTCTTTACCCAGAAGCCAAAGGAGTCCTTTAAAAAAGTAAGCCAAATCATGCCATTCCTTTGCTCAAAATCTCCAGGAGTTATGTCAGAGTAAAGATCAAACTCAAAGCTCCCATAAGTGCTTTCATGGCATTATAGGAACAGTCAGCTTTCTGACCCTGTTACTTTTTGTACCAAAATTTCTCCTACTTTCTCTTCCACTCGCCCACCTCAGACACACTGGCTTCTTGGCTCATATTCAAATATGGCAGCACACTTCCTCCTCAGGGCCTTTGTACTTGCTGCTCTCTCTGCCTGGAATGCTTTCCTGGGGATATCTGCCTGGATAGCTCCCTTACCTCCTACACGTCTTTGCTGAAAAGTGACTTTCTCAGGGAGAGCTTAAACAGCAAGTCTGTATTAAACATTCTTTATCTTTCTTCTATGATTTATGTGAGAGTAATTATTACCTTCGAACATACTATATAATTGTCTTCTTTGTTTCCCCTGTCTCCCTCTAGCCCACACTGAAACATGCTCTATGAGGACAAAGAGTTTTGTCTGTTTTGTCCAATGGTGCACCCTTTCTGTTGAGGTCAGCATTTGACAGATAGTATGTGCTCAATACATATTTGTTGACTGAGTGAATGTTTTAATGTATACGTGACTGATAAGTTACTTCTATTTTTCTTTTTATAAACTTACTGTCATGTTTTTGCTTATGTCATGTCATTGTCATGTCAATTTCATTGATTTGTATGAGCTCTTTGTATTGTAAGGGTATCAGTTATATGGCAAATATTTCCCTCCGTTTTTTCTTTGTCTTTACCATTGTGTGTGTGTTGAAAATATTCCCAAATTTGCACAGTCAAATCTATAATTTTTTTCCTCATTTTATTAGGACAAGTTGACAAAAGAAAAAATGTACTTTTGTGTTTTTTTTTTTTTTTTTTTTTTTGAGAGAGAGAGGAAGTGCAAGCAGGGGAAAGAGCTGGGGGTGCAGAGAAAGAGGAAATTTTTTTAAGTTTATTTATTTATTTTGAGAGAGAGAAAGAATGAGTGAGGGAGAGGGGCAGAGAAAGAGGGAGAATCCCAAGTAGGCTCTGCAATGTCAGCATAGGCCCTACGTAGGGCTTGATTCCAGGAACTGTGAGATCATGACTTGAGCCAAAATTGAGAGTCAGATGCTTAATCAACTGAGCCACCCTGGTACCCAACAGAAGAAAGATTTTGCTTTTTTTTTTTTTTTAACTTTTTTTTAATGTTTATTTATTTTTGAGACAGAGACAGAATGTGAGTGGGGTAGGGGAAGAGAGAGATGGAGACATAGAATCAGAAGCAGGCTGCAGGCTCTGAGCTGTCAGCACAGAGCCTGACGTAGGGCCTGAACTCATAAACTGTGAGATCATGACCTGAGCCAAAGTCAGAAGCTTAACTGACTGAGCTACCCAGGCACCCCTTGAAAGAAAGATTTTACTTTTAAATGTATTTGGTTAAAAGGTGAGATGTGCTTAAAACATTTTTTTTTCCTACATTGATTATATCTGAGTTTCTACTATTTGTAGATATATAGTGCTTAAAGTATCTGAATAATGATTTAAACTTTTGATTTATAATCATACTTATAGGATTATTTTTCTCCTTTTTTTTTGGTTTTTTTAAAGTAAGTTCTTACCCAAGTGTGGGGCTTAAACTCACAACACTGAAATCAAGAGTCACATGCTCTCCTGGCTGAGCCAGCCAGGCATCCTTCTTCTGGAGGGGGGTTTATTGGGTGAACAAGAAGGGTTAAACTGTTACTATAGCTGCTCCTTTTACATTGATTCAAGGAAAATGATTTGATGCACAGGATGATTACAATTATAAAACATTTTGTGTGTATTTATAGTTTTTGCATTTAGTTATTCAGTTTTAAATATATTCCTCATTTAATATGGAAATAAAAGGTTACTAGGCTATAAATTTAAATCATTAGGCTCTGTATCACTGGAACATTTATGGTAATGGAGTCCACTTACAAATCCTATTGTGTTTGACAGTAAGTTCTTTCAAAACTGAACTTAGTTGCATACATTTATTCCACCTCCTTCCTTGAATTTTAAATGCTAGTTGCTTAATGTGACATTTTGAATTTTTACAAATACTAATTTCATGAGCCAAAATTTAATATTATTTTATCAAGAATACTATCAGAAAAATTTAGAAATATGATTATTATGGTGCTTTTAGGAAGTAGAATGCCAATTCTTCCTTCCTTCATGTTTTTTACTTTTTGTTGTTTTTATCTTATTTTCTTAAAATTTTTAAATTGTTTTTTAATGTGTATTTACTTTTGAGAGAGAAAGAGAGACAGAGGGTGAGTGGGGGAGGGGCAGAGAGCTAGGGAGACACAGAATCCGAAGCAGGCTCCAGGCTCTGAGCTGTCAGCATAGAGCCCGATGCGGGTCTTGAACTCAGGAACTGTGAGATCATGACCCGAGCCGAAGTCAGAGGCTTAACTGACTGAGCCACCCAGGCGCTCCTGTTGTTTTTATTTAAAATTTTAAAATTTTATTTTATTTTGAGGGAGAGAGAGCACATGGGTGGGGGGGGGGATTGAGAGAGAGAGGGAGAGAGGGAGAGAGAGAGGCTCTCAAGCCAACTGCATGCTCAGCAAGCACGGAGCATGATACAGGGCTCTATCCCATGACCCTGGCTTGGATCATGACCTGAGCCAAATCAAGAGTTGGACGTTCAATCAATTGAGCCACCCAGACGCCCCTACTTTATGTTGTTTAAAAGCAGTGCTTCTCCTTCATTATTCAATTATGCCTTTTTGTTATAACTGATTCTGATGGTGTGCTGACGGATATAAAAATTTAGTCCTTTGGAACTTTAATACCATGAAACAATCCCTTTTATGGTATGGTGGATCATAAAACACTTAAGTGTATTTTTCCTTTTAATATTTTTCTTCCAAGTATTCTGAAACTTTAATTAGTTCAGGTTGGGGTTATTTCCCTCTTCCCACCCACAATAAAACAAGTTATTTCAATTCTTTAACCTACACATTACTCTTCAATTGGAAGTTTTTAATAATAAAGATTACGTTCATGTAATAACAGAAACCAGGTAACACAAATCTACCATAAAGTAAGTAAATTGTCTCATTCTCTGACATTAGGTTACGTGCCTGGCACCAGCAGATCAGTTTAGTCTGGGTAAAACAGCAGGGAGTTAGAATTCCTGGTTTCTAATTATTCAGTAGCTGTGTGGCCAGGAAGAAGGCTTTAATGTTGCAGGATCTTTAAGATGGGCTGTAACTCTGAGGCCTGCCTCTTGCAGTTGTGAATCACTTGGGGTAACGCACAACTTTGCAAGCTGGATGTGTAAGCCTGAAAGTGGAGAGGGTTTGCAAGCCTTCCTTTTGCCTGCGGGTAGGCTGACTCAAGAGCCAGCTCTCCCCTCCACTAGTGCACAAAGAAGCACAGCTGACTGGGGACCAAGCCAATCTAGAAGGGTCTCTGCAGACTTTGAGATAAACAGAAAGCAGATCGGAATGGCCCCCGCCCTACCATCCACAGCTACTTTCCTCTTTAAACTTCAGCTGCTCTGGGTATGAAATGAACATAAGTAAGTGCTAACTATCTTATACAGTTGTTTTCAGGATTGAAGGGAGATAATGCAAGAGAGTTTAGCGATAACGGGTGAAGATTCTCTTTTCTAACCCTTCTCTTTCTCGCCTAATGAAACCTCTCTTAAAGCCTGGTTACCACTGCTTTGAGGCAGTGGTGAAGCCTCACAACCTCCTTTCAGTCAAGATGTCAGCACGGAAGCTAGTATGACTTAAATCAGTTGAATAACACCAAGGTGTGAATGGTACCCACAGGTGGCTTGAAGGAAAATTTTGCATTCTAAAAGAGGATTAATTGACTGGAAGGGTTTCAGAAAATAGGGATTTTTTTTTTTTTTTTTTTTTTGTAGGAGGTGAATAGAATTCCCTGAACCCCATCACTGAAACCACGCCTTTGTAGGATTGTCGGAAGGGAGGTCTAAAACACACGTTTAATGAATAAGCACTCGAACTAATTCACCCCCACCCCCTTCACCAAGAGGCCTCTAAGATCATAACGACCTTGGCCGTTCTTTGGTCATCCTAGGCGAATGAACCTTCGCTAGAGAGAAGGCGGGAAGGAAAGACCGAAGCTCAACTGAATTACCAGAAAGGATGTTTTCATTTGAATAAACTGCCCAGTTGTTACCTCCCCACTCATCTCCGCTAACTTTTAACCCTCCTGCTGGGGCGAGATGCGGGGTTGAGGACGCGGCGAAAGGGGTGCCGGAGGCCCGACGGTCGGGGGGCTCCTCCGCTGGACAATCTCTACTGCCGCCCCCTGGACCCCGGGAGGGGCGAGCAGGGCGGAGACAGTTCCCTGCTCTGCCCGGGTCCTCCCCAAAGCCCCAGCTAGCGGAGTGGGGGGCGGGTAGCCGGATCACGGAGGACTTGGCAGTTTCCGGGAGGTTGGGGAAGCGACCCCGAGCACGGCCCGGCCAGACGCAGTCGCCGAAGCGGACGTTCTAGGTGGCACAGACACCTCCGGGATAGAGCAGGCGCCCGGGAGGGCGGGCTGCACCACCCCCACCTGCGGCCACGCGCCGAGCGCCCCGACCGCGTGGGCACAGTCCCCAGCCTCCCGGGGAGGGGCACCCGGGAGAGGGCGGGGCCCCGGGAGGCGGGGTCGTAAGGCTCTCGGAGGCTAAAGCCGCGCCCGGAGCCTGGCGGGGAGGCGGCGGGAGGGGCCGGGACGGCCGGAGTGAGCGGCGGCCGCAGCTGCAGCTGGACTGCCCGCGGGCGGCTCGGGCCGCGCGCCTGGAACCTCGCGGGGCGGGCGGGCGCGGTACCCCCTGCCTGGCCGCCTGCACCCGGGGGAGGCGGCCCACGCGCGACGGGACCAGCAGCATGAGCAGCGGCTACAGCAGCCTGGAGGAGGACTCCGAGGACTTCTTCTTCACCGCCAGGACCTCCTTTTTCAGGAGAGCGCCCCAGGGCAAGCCCCGCGCCGGCCAGCAAGTGAGTGGCACGCGCCGTGGGCGCCGCAGCCCGCGCCCATCGCTCCCGGGGTCCCCGAATCCACGTGTGCCTGCGAGGCTCGCTGGGGATGCCGTCTGGGAAGGAGGAGGGGGCGGCCGAGAAGGGGCTCCTGCCGTTTGGGATCCCAGGGTCGTGCCTGGAGCTCGTGCACATGGGCGTGCGGACGTGCGCGCGCGGAGAGCGGCCAGGGCTAGGGAAAGAGGAGGAAGGGCAGGAGACCGGGGGCCGTCTTCTGCCTTCCGCGCCAGATGGCCTCTGCGGCCCAGCTTCGGGCTGCGCGCAAGCAGTTCTGAGCGTGGAGGCGTCCCTCGCCCATCCCGGCGTTTCCTCTGCGCCCCAGCAGTCCGTGGTCGGGTCCTGGCCCCGGCCCTCACTGTGAGTCGGCTCAGTGGGCACTGAGTGGCTTGGGCACCGTGTAATAGCCAGGGGTGGCGGTGGTGACCTGGCTTCCCCTACCTTCCGGGTCCGGGACTTTGGTGGTGGGGGTGGGGACGATAGAAGGCGCTCACTAGATCTTGGTTGCGGGAGTCAAGGTTGTGCGTTTCCTGCAAAGTCAAGTTTGTGAGTGCCTCCAGTGTTTTGCAAACAAGTTCCGGTGCTAGGTAAATACCAGCCGGCGAGAGCTGAGCCTTAGGCCGGTTTCTTCCTTTTTTGGAGGAAGCATGCCGTGGGAAGTAGGACTCTGGAAAAGATGGGAAGGGAACTTGGGCCGGTTTCGCCGACCGTGACCGTGTTATTCAGGGAGGCTTTCTCGAAACGGGCCACTTGGGGTGGACTTCTCAGTCTGGAGCGTGAAGTTGCGGCCTCTTGGCCCTGGGAACCACACCAGGGAGCCCCGCCAACCAAGCCGTGCCCACATCAGATTAGTGAAGGCTGTAATGGAACAAATTTGTTGCCCTTAAATAACATCAGGCGCTCCCCAAACTTTGCTATTAGACAGTCCTGGAGACTAGAGGCAAGGAAAATCGTACAGGGCCGGAAGAGGAGTTATGGGAGGGGTGAGGACGGAGTAATGTGTCAGGGTTTCGTTGCCAGACCTTTTAAGTTTACTTAACCACTTTCTGAGGTCAGATTTCCAGATTCGGAAGTTCTAGTCTTCTCAGCCTCTTAGCCCCCAAACCAGAAGGAGGGGCAGAGGGGATGGTGAAGGGCCAGAGTGAAGTCAAGTGCCCTTATTCAGTAAGCAGGTAATCCTAAGTGAAGTCCTGGGGCGGCAGTCCGCCTTCTTTATTGTTTCTAAGGCTTAGGGTTGCACTATTTACTAGTCACTTTGAGCGATGGCTTAGCTCAGGCTGCTGTAACAAATACCGTAAACTAGGTGACTTAAACACGAATATTTCTCACAGTTCTGGAGGCTGGAGGTGGATCTGGGTGCATGGTGGGGTTCTGGTGAAGACCCCCTTCTTGGCTTGGGCTTCCTGGCTGGGAGACAGCCCACCTCTTGCTGTGACCTCAGGTGGAGAAAGGGCTAGCTTTCTTCCTCTTATAAGGGTGCCTCTCATCTTGGGGGCCACCCTCCTGGCCTCATTGCCTCCCACAGATCCCCACCTCCAAATCCTGTCACGTTTAGGGCTTCATCATTTGAATTTTGGAGTGGGGGGGTCCACATGGAGTTAATAGCAATTGATCCTTCTTTTACAATAGAGTGTATTTTATTTTATTAAAAAAATTTTTTTTTAACGTTTATTTATTTTTGAGACAGAGAGAGAGAGAGAGAGCATGAACAGGGGAGGGTCAGAGAAAGAGGGAGACACAGAATCTGAAACAGGCTCCAGGCTCTGAGCTGTCAGCACAGAGCCCGATGCGGGGCTCGAACTCACAGACCGGGAGATCATGACCTGAGCGGTCGGACGCTTAACCGACTGAGCCACCCAGGCGCCCCCAATAGAGTGTATTTTAATGGCATGCGTTTGCTGTGAAGTTTAGAAGGCAGAAACACTGTTCTTCTGTCTTTGAGGGAAGAATTAATCGCTTTTCCTTAAGCTTCTTTCTTTCGCTTGGCTCTTCTTTCTTTCTTGATCTCTCCTTTGTTTCTCTTCTCTTTGTATTTTCTCCTGCCACTTACATTGCTGTCACCGCCTGACACTTTCGCTAGAATTTGACAGCAGTGGTTGTGCTGGGTTGATGGCCGTTCCAGAGGCGGCTCTTGATCTCCAGAAAACTTGCTGGTTCTCAGGTTCTCCAGGTATGCTCCTTCCCAAGGGCCAGATTATCCAGGTTAGAATAGTGTGAGAATGTTTCAGTGCTTTAGAAAGTAAAAGCCTCTTTTTCTCTGGGTTTACAGTGTTTCTGCTTGTTGATCTAGCGTTCATATTGTTTAATACTTATTTAGCATTTAGAATTAGTCTGACATTCATTAGTGTTGTGCTGAAAACCGGGACAGTAAGACCTAGTTCTTTGCTTGAAGATCCTGTTCTGTATATTCTGAAGCCTTATTGCCTGTGTATTTCCCCTTCTAACATAACACATGGAAGGCGCTGACTTCTGGAACTTACTTGCCAGGTGGAAAAAGTGTTTCCAACTGAATTTTTGTGGGCATTTTGGTTAAAGTGCCTGAGGGAGTGTGTTAAATTCCTGATAGGATTTGCAAGTTAAAGAAGTAAAACTTTTTAAAAAAATTTTTATTTATTTATTTATTTAAAAAATTCTTTTAATGTTTATTTCTTTTTGAGAGAGAGAGAGGGACAGAGCATGAGCAGGAAAGGGGCAGAGAGAGAGGGAGACACAGAATCCGAAGCAGGCCATGTGGGGCTCGAACTCACAAACTGTGAGATCAGGACCTGAGCCGAACCAAGTCAGACGCTCAACCGACTGAGTCACCCGGGCGCCCCCTTTTTAAAAATTTTTAATGTTTATTTATTTTTGAGAGCGTGCAAGGAGAGGAGGGACAGAGAGAGAGGTACAGAATCTGAAGCAGGCTCCAGGCTCTGAGCTGCCAGCACAGAGTCCGACACGGGACTTGAACCCACGAACTGTGAGATCATGACTTGAGCCAAAGTTGGTGTTAAACCGACTGAGCCAGCCAGGCGCCGCAAAGAAGTAAAACTTCAAAAGCAAGGCACTCTAAATATAGAACATTTGTTTTACCTATGGTTAGATGATAGATAAGCCTTTGTCATTTTATTATCTTATTATTATTATTTTAAGGAATCTCTGTGCCCAATGTGGGGCTTGAACTCATGACCCTGAGATCAAGAGTCGCTTGCTATATTAACTGAGTCAGCTAGGCACCCCACCTTTTTCATTTTATTATGTTGGTGATTAGAAGAATAAGATAAGCATATCTGACAAAGTGTGAAAGTGAAATTGAAATTTATCCTTTCTTTATTTAGAGAGGTGCAAAGAGAGATGTTGCCATAGGCTTTGTTATTGATAATGGTAATTGTGGGTTTTTGTTTTTGTTTTTGTTTTTTTGGTGCTGAACCACCTGGTGAAAAAGCCAGGAAGATATGGTTTCTAGGACTCTTGAAAATATCCAGAGAAAGCAAGATGTTTGTGGTAAATTCAGGATGGAGAAAAAGGGGGAGGGGAGTGAGGAATTTCTTTTCTTCTCTTGCCAGGCAAAGGAATATAGCCCAACTTCTATCTCCAACAAAAACAAAAATCTTATGGATATAAAGAAAATGTTACTGTTTTCTTTCTTATATTATGTTGGTACCCTCTTTAAAAAAAGCAAAAGACTGAAAAACCTGTCTGGAGGATATAAACAGGAATGAACACATGGCCTTTTTGTGGCAGTTTGGATGTCCTATGTATTGTTGTATCTCTGGGGTCTCCATTGGTACCTGATACACAGTGGTTGCTCAGTGAATATTAGTTATGTGACTCCTTTCCTGGTTTGATAATAATTGGCTCTTTTTAAGTTTATTTATTAGAGAGAGAGACAGACAGATACGGGGGAGAGTGGTGGAAGGGAGGGAGGGAGAATCCTAAAAGGCTCTACAGGGCTTGATCCCATGGATCATGAGATCATGACCTGAGCTGAAATCAAGGGTCAGAAGCATAACCGACTGAGCCAGCCAGGGGCCCTGATAATACTCGGCTCTTTACAGGTTTTCAAATGCATCCTATTTTATGATTCTCCCCAGAACCCCCCTGGAGAATTAATGAAAGGTAAGGCCTTGTTAAGGGATTCACCGAAGGGCCCACAAACTTTCCTTTTTTGTTAATTCTCAGCCAAAAAAAAAAAAAAAAAAAAATTAAAGTTCAGTTTTCTTGTCGCACATATGGACATCTATAATTTAGGAGTTTCTTAAAATGTTGGGGACCCGTCCCCCATTCTGCATATATCTTCATTACAGTGTTCATAATTCTTAATGTAATCTATTGGAGCATATCTTACCCCCAGCTAAGGTAATTACTTTTCTTTCTGGGCCTTTGGTAGTTCAATAGGAATAAGGAAAGGAGACCCTGTTTTTGCTTTAGCAGAATAGTCAAGAAGCCTTAAACTTAAAAAATTGTCTCTGAACCACTCACACTTCTAAAAGAAGTTACCCTGAAAAATTGTTTAATAAGGCAAGCCTGTGAGACCCCATATAACAGGCCTCAAGTTTGCCCTATGGGTTCTCTCCTTAGTATAATTTAAAGTTTTTTCTGGCTTGTTTGGTTCTGTGTCACATCGTTAGAATCAGCAGTAATGAGGCACACTGTTTTTCTTCAGTGTTTCCATTAGAAGCTTTGGCGGTAGGTCACTGGGGATGAAAGAATAATGGTTTACAACTTCAAAAGTATTTTGACTTTATTGCTTTTCTGCACGGATTTTTAATCCCTATATTGTCAAACATAAGTATTCCTACCAGTCCTTTTGCCTGGTGTGGGGTGATTTGCACGTTTCGTCTCCATGTTTGCTATGTCCTGTCCTTACACAGTACATATTAATCCATTGGAATTTTGTGTTTGTGTGAACAGGACTCACAAAGACACATTCCTTTAACTCAATTTCAAGAGAACATTAGTCACCTCTTCTATGAAAATACATTCTCTTCCCCGTTTCTTCTTCTGGCTAACTTGCAAAGATTTGGGATTATTTGGAAAGCAGTGACAGAAAACATTTATGAAAAGAAAAGCTAAAAATATCCAATAATGTGCTTATTCTTTTTAGACTTCCTTTGGCAGTCCATGCATGTCATACTGTAAACATTCATTTTCTGGGAGGAAAAAAACACGAGGCAGACCAAGTACTTTTTAGTGTGGTGTGGGCCCCAATTCTTAGCCGTGAGCATCAGCTCTTGCTCACCCCCAGCTGCCCACAGAAGTAGCTGTCCTTTGATAAAGGCCCCTGTTTGAGGCTTGCTTTTCGCTTCTGATTTGGCTTGAGGCCATTATCTAGTTGGGGCCCTTGTTCAGAAGTGCTGGTGAAAAGACAGTACAGGATAGGAGATAGATGCCTGGGAAGGAGCTGCTTTTATATACTGTATCTTGGCTAAATTCACCTGTTTGTATCTTTGTCTCATTGAAGAGCTATGCACAGTGCCTAGTAAGAGGTTTAATTCTGAATAAGCATTAGCTATGTGACGAGGCCCTGCTTCTTGTTCACTTTCGGATGCAACAACTTTTGTTTGTTTATTTATTTAAACGCTTATTTATTTTTGAGAGTGAGAGTGTGAGTGGAGGAGGGACAGACTGAGAGGGAGACAGAGGACAGAGGGCTCTGTGCTGACAGCAGAGAGCCTGATGAGGGGCTTGAACTCACCAACTGTGAGATCATGACCTGAGCTGAAGATCATGACTGGATGCTTAATGGACTGAGCCGCCCAGGTGCCCCTGATGCAACAACTTTTAATGTTTGTTTATTTTATTTTTATTTTTATTTATTTATTTTATTTATTTTATTTTATTTTTTTTAAATTTTTTTAACGTTTATTTATTTTTGAGACAGAGAGAGACAGAGCATGAACGGGGGAGGGTCAGAGAGAGGGAGACACAGAATCTGAAACAGGCTCCAGGCTCTGAGCTGTCAGCACAGAGCCCGACGCGGGGCTCGAACTCACTGACCGCGAGATCATGACCCGAGCCGAAGTCAGCCGCTCAACTGAGCCACCCAGGCGCCCCTATTTATTTTATTTAGAAAACGAGAGCCAGGGAGGGGCAGAGGAGAGGAAGAGAGAGAGAATCCCAAGCAGGCTCCACACTGTCAGCACAAAGCCTGGTGCGGGGTTTGAATTCTTGAACTATGAGATCACGACCTGAGCTGAAATCAAGAGTCGGACGCTTAACTGACTGAGCCACCCCAGGCTCCTCTGCAACAACTTTTAAATAACTGCATGTAACTAGGACTCTGGTCATACTAGTCTTCACTTCCTTTCTGGAGCCGTGTGATTTGCCATCACAGAACCTTGGCCTGGGATTGCTTCCCTCCTTTCTCCGTCCCCTCAGAAAAGTCTTCCTGAATCACCACTCTGAAGTAGGCAGCCTCTCCTCTCACAGCCCTCTGCTCTTTCCTTTCATAGCAAAAATTATAGTTTGTTGTTGTATTTAGTTTAATGAGGACAGAGACTACCATGTTGACCCAGCACATAAATAAATGCCCCGTACTTAGTTTTTGAAGGAATGAAAACCTACTGATTTTTTTTTTAATATGAAATTTATTGTCAAATTGGTTTCCGTACAACACCCAGTGCTCATCCCAACAGGTGCCCTCCTCAATACCCATCCCCCCCCCCCCCCCATCAACCCTCAGATTGTTCTCAGTTTTTAAGAGTCTTTTATGGAAAACCTACTGATTTTGGATGGAAGTTCCAGTCCTTGGTACTGTGACTTTTCCTTTATACACAAGTATACAGAATTTTTCCTCCTCTCCCAGCTGGACCAAAAGTTTCTAAAAGCATCTTACACGTTAATAGTCATTTAAAAATAAATGATATTGGTAATCAGTGTTATTACTGGTTTAGGTGTAACTCACTTTATGTATTTCCCCCTTATTTTAAGAAAGCCCATTATTCATTCATTTAACATTTATTGAATTTATTTTGCCAACAATTTATTTTTGCTATGAAGGGAAGGAGCAGAGGGCTTAAGAGGGGAGGGATGCCTACTTTGTTTTGCCTTTAAGGTTTTATTTATTTTTAAGTGTTTATTTTATGTATGTATGTATGTATTTATTTTTGGAGAGAGAGCACACGCAAGCAGGGGAGGGGGCAAAGGGAGAGAGAGAATCTCAAGCAGGCTCCATGCTCAGTGCAGAGCCTGATGTGGGGCTCGATCCTATGACCCTGGGATCATGACCTAAGCCAAAGTCGAGTTGGATGCTCAACCGACTGAGCCACTCAGCTGCCTCCTTTGACTAATATTTTTTAAAAGCTTACCAAATAGAACATGTCTCTAATTTTTCTTTAAAGAGCTTGTCCCTGGGGCGCCTGGGTGGCTCAGTCGGTTGGGCGTCTGACTTCGGCTCAGGTCATGATCTCGCGGTCCGTGAGTTCGAGCCCCGCGTCGGGCTCTGTGCTGACAGCTCAGAGCCTGGAGCCTGTTTCAGATTCTGTGTCTCCCTCGCTCTCTGACCTTCCCCCATTCATGCTCTGTCTCTCTCTGTCTCAAAAATGAATAAACGTTAAAAAAAAAAAATTAAAAAAAAAAAAAAAGAGCTTGTCCCTTTAGTGTAAAGGAAACTTGTACCTGTTGACAGTTTTTAAAGAACACTTGTATTGTGTAAAGTGTGGTAAAGCTGTACATCAGTTTAGATGGAAAGGCTTACGGAGAAGTGTATCTCTGTAAAACAAGCCACGTTTTCCTGTTGACATCTGTCCAGAAGCTGTAGATGATTGTGTTCCAACAGAAACATCATCATCCTCAAGGATATGAAGTGCATTAAACAGAGTTCATATTAATAACACTAACCAGAGTTGATCAAACTCTCCCAAATAGTGTTAGTTTTTCAGGTTTTTCTTAATAGTTCTGGTTTGGCTGTCAGTGGCTAGTGAAATGGTTTTGTTTACTTGTTATTATCATCATTATTTTTTAAAGTTTATTTTTGAGAGGGGGGTGGGGCAGAAAGAAAGAGAGAGAGAGAGAATCCCTCTGCTAATAGCACAGAGCCTGATGTGGGGCTTGATCCCATGAACCCTGAGATCATGACCTGAGCTGAAATCAAGAGTCAGATGCTTAACTGACTTGAGCCACCCAGATGCCCCAAAAGTTAGAGTGTGTGTGTGTGTGTGTGTGTGTGTGTGTGTGTGTGTATGTATATATATATATATATATATATATATATATATATATTTTTTTTTTTTTTTTTTTTTTTTTTTTTTTTTTTTTTTGGAGAAAGAGAGAGAATGAGTCAGGGAGAGGCAAAGGGAGAGAAAGGCAGAGAATCTTAAGTGGGCTTCATGCTCGGGGCTCAGTCTCACAAACCATGAGATCATGACCTGAGCTAAAATCAAGAGTTGGACACTTAACTGACTGAGCCACCCAGGCGCCCCTAACTTGTTATTTTTTTAATGGACAGGGCCAGATATGCAGTAGGAAGGATGTCAGAGCCCATAAAAAAATGATTAAGATGTGATATGCACATAAAAATGTTGTGAATAGAAGTGGTCATCATTCTAAAACTGTACTGTAATACAGTAGTTACTGACCACATGTGACTCTTGAGCACTTGAAATGTTTCTGACCTGAACTTAGAGGTGCTGGAAGTATGAAATATACACTGATTTCTAAGACCAAGGGAAGAGAATATAAAATGTAAACAATGATTGTTTAATATTGGTTATATGCTGAATATTTGGGACATACTGAGTTAAATGAAATTGTTACCTGTTTGTTTTTTAACTTGGCTACTAGAAAATTTAGAATTCTGTATGTGGCTCACATTCTGTTTCTGCTGGGCAATGCTATCTGCTAAAGCAGAGCTGCTAACTCTTGCCGGGGGTTTCGATCTCCATCCTCTGCACATGGATGGATGGGTTGCCAGCCAGGTGCCCTGAGAAGATTTTTCTTTGTGAAGGGGAACTTGCCCTTTACTGTTGGGAATAGTTTCTTCTCAGCCTATCGAGGGTCATGCATACCAGCATTTTGAGGTTGTGAAACTTTTGTGTGGGGAACTTCCCTTTTTTCTGACCTATGAGCTGATAGGATAAAAACTGTCCTAATGGCATTCAAACTGCAACCCTGCCTTGAATTTAAAGAGAATGGAGCTCATTATTTCATAGGGTATTAAAACAGCAAGAGTAATACACATTTTATGGACTATAATTGCTAACTGCTGCTACATGATTCAGTCAGCTAAGAATAATTTACTAATTATATTGTAGCACTCAGTTCTTTTTTCCAGATGCTAAAGAAAGTGAGATAATTAGAGCAGGAAGAAGGATGAATTTGGGAATTGGAGACCAGAAGAATAGATTTAGAAGATCTAGATTTAAGAGGTTTAGAATGCAATCAGCAAACTTTTTCATGAAATTAATGCAGGTCAGGCCATGTTTGTGTGTGTTAAGATTGTGAAGGTAGTTTTCTACATTCATTCCCAAGTGTTCATGGAATGTTCGCAATGTGATAGACTGGTGCTAGGGTTTTGATGAACAAAACAGATAGAAACCTGCTCTTAAGAAGTTGAGTTCAGAGTCTTACGGCACTTGGCTAGCTCGGTGGATAGAGCATGTGGTTCTTGATCTCAGGGTTGTATGACTCTAAGTTTGAACCCCACTTTGGGTGTAGAGATTACTTAAAATCTTTTAAAAAGTTGAGTTTGTAGTCTGTATACGTCATTTCTCGTCCATGGTAAAGAGCAAGGTCTTAGTTCAAAATCTGGCTCCATGTTTGTTTCGTATATGCGAAGAAAGTACTTTATCATAGGCATGGCATTTTTACTCAAAGGATATTAAGGTTTTATTGGTAGCTGGAGCAGTATGTTTAAAAATCTTTTTTTCCAGAATTTTTAATATTTGTTTATTTTTGAGAGAGAGAGAAAGAACGAGTGGGGGAGGGGTGGAGAGAGAGAGGGAGACACAGATAGAATGTGAAGGAAGCTCTGGGCTCTGAGCTGTCAGCACAGAGCCCGACATGGGGCTCATACAGCCATGAGATCATGACCTGGGTCGAAGTCGGATGCTTAACCACCTGAGCCACCCAGTTGCCCCCCCTCCCCCAAATTTTTTTGATAATAAGAGTGCTGTAAAAATCGCATCATATACTTTGAGGGGAAAATGGTCCATTATCTAAGTTCAGGTCAATATCCTAATTCGAATATTATTTTGCAGAATTGTTTTCTAGTTTTTTTCATTTGTCTTATTTTGTTAAGTAATCCCTACACCCAACGTAGGGCTCAAACTTATGACCCCAAGATCAAGAGTCCCATGCTTAACTGACTGAGCCAGCCAGGCACCCCTCATTTGTCCTTTTACATACATATAATTGTTTTGTCCTGACTTTTAAAAAAATTGTGGTAAAATACACCTAAAATTTGCCATCTAGTGTTAAGTATATTTACATTGTTATGTCTCCCATTGCCAGAACTTTTTCATCTTGGAAACTGAAACTCTGTCCCCATTAAAGTGCAACCCTCTCCCCACCGTACTCCTGGCAGTCAGCATTCTATTTCTGTTTCTATGGGTTTGACTGTTCTGGATATCTCCTGTAAGTGAAATCCTACAATATTTGTCTTTTTGTGACTGGCTTATTTCACTCAGCGTAATGTCCTTAAGGTTCATCCGTCTGTAGCATGTGTTAGCATTTCCTTCAGGTCTGAATAATACTGCATTCCATGTATGTACCACATTTTGTTTATCCATTAATCAGTCAGTGACTAGTTGGGTGCGTCTAACTCTTGGCTATGGTGAGTAATGCTGCAAGGAACATGGGATCTGTCTTAGGTGAATCTCAATTCTTTCAGGTATATACCCAGAAGTGGCATTGCTGAATCATATAGTAAATTTTTAAAAAAATTTTAAGATATGTTTTTTTTAAATGTTTGTTTTTGAGAGAGACAGAGACACAGAGCATGAACAGGGGAGGGGCAGAGAGCGAGGGAGACACAGAATCCAAAGGAGGCTCCAGGTTCTGAGCTGTCAGCACAGAGCCGGATGGGGACTTGAACCCATGAACTGTGAGATAATGACCTGAGCCGGAGTCGGATGCTTAACTGACTGAGCCACCTAGGTGCCCCTGAGGGCTGTATTTTTAACTAGTTTCATTGTGCCCTTAGCTCCACTGGGCATCGTCGTTAAAATAGAGGGAAAAGTGGGGTGCCTGGCTGGCACAGTCAGTAGAGCATGTGACTCTGAGGACAAAGAATAACTCATTGTTATTTAACTTGCATTCCTTTAACAGTAAATTTAATATGTTTCTGTACTTCTAAGTAGATCTTCCTCTTGGTGTGAGCATTGTTCATGGCCTTTGACCATTTGTTAGGCAGGCCGGAAATCTCCCAAGAGTTCTGTTCTTGAGTCGTGTGCATGTTTAGTGGGGGAGATGGTTCCCCTTTTTTGTGGTCAGCTAAACTCCAGGTTATTTTTTGACTTACTCTGTTTGTACCAAAAGGACATTACATATTCTGGCATTTTGAAATCCTTTAGAGTCTGTCTCAGGCTGACATCACTCTGAAACTCCAAGCAAAAAAAAAAAAACCCACTTTACTCCTATAATTATGACACAGGAAAGGCATTACTAAGAAAGCATCAGTGTCCTGTGAATACACTGTGGAATACAGAGGGTGGGAGCTGGACGATGTGCCTTTTACTTAGCATGTTAAAAAAAAAAAAAAAGTGACTGAAGGTGCCCGTTTATCTTTGAATTTCAGTACATTTAGTGTGAGTCTTCCAAGCCCCCGGGAGAATTCAGAAGAACCTAAGTTTTATAAACAGACCAGATATTGAAAAAAAGGATTGTAGGACAAACTGCTAAAAAAAACAAAACAAAACAAAAAAAAAACCCACCTACCCCAAAGAATTTTTATACTGTTTACTTATTGGCCTACTGTCTTTTGTTGAAACATTGCAGTTAGATAGAATCAGGCATCCTTCTATCTTAAGGCTTGCCTGTGATGAAAATTTTGGCTTAATCTCTTATAATCTGATGAACCCGTAGTTTGTCCTCATTTAATTTTTTCTTTATTCATAATATTTTAATTAAGTGAATCTTTTAAAGAGACGGAAAGAATTATTTCTGACTTTAGATGGATTATGAAGCCGCCTTAATCCTCATATTCTTAGGCAACTCAAACAAGTTTACTCTGAAAATTTCCTACAAATGCTTGTTTCGAGGAATATTTTTTTGATACTTCGCCAGTGAAGTCCTAGAAATTTATGTGTAGTTGATACAGTTCTTGAGCAGCCAAACAAAGACCAAACACTTTTATGAAAATATAAAAAAGCTGTATGCATTACATAGGGAAAAAATAGCAGTACTAAAAATGTTTAACATTCCATCGTGTTTTATAGTTAATGGAGCTTTCCAAGATAATTAACATTCAGTTGATTTATTTGGACTTTAATTTCAGTGGAACTTGGAAATGAGAAATTAAACCAACAGAAGTTTTATTGGTTTAGACCTTCACCAGATCCAGGTTTTAATGGCACTGCGGAGGTGAATTCAGAGGTATTTGACTGTAGTCCGTGATTTCCCAGCTATGGGAAAATGTAAATATTATGTAGGTGGTTTAAAGAAACAATAATATTACTTTTGTCCATTTAAGGTCTGTTTCTGTTTGTTTAAACAGGCTCGTGGATAGCTTTTTCTTGCCAGTTTTCCTTTGGGGGAGAGTCACTGCCCTTTCAGATCTTTCTGAAGTTTGAAAATTGCTTTCTTGCTTTCTCTAATGACCAGGCCCACGTAGTGCCCTGGGGGTGGGGGTGGGGGGGAAGGAGTGTGGTGGTGATGTACTGTGCTGAGGTGTGGGGTTTGATTCTTGGCTGTCCTGCTGGTCTGTGCTAGAGAAATTTGCTCTATGAACTGTACCCAGAGTGCAATTATTCCTGCCATTTGGTGCAGGGGACTGGAGGTAGGTTATGTAGGGGAAAGTAATACCTTTCAAAAAGTCAACTATAGCACCCAAATCAGCAAATCAGCGTAAAATTCATTCACACTGGAGGTACTTCTGAACAGTTTTTTTAAATTTTATTTTTAATGTTTATTTTTGAGAGAGAGAGTGAGAGCAGGGGAGGGGCAGAGAGAGAGGGAGACACAGAATCCGAATCAGGCTCCAGGCTCCGAGCTGTCAACACAGAGCCGGACGTGGGGCTTGAACTCATAGGCTTGAACTCATAGTGAGATCATGACCTGAGCCGAAGTGGGATGCTTAACTGACTGAGTCAGTCACCCAGACGCCCCTGAACAGTTTTAATTAACAGTGGATCTTGATCTTTTCTGGTGAGGGCTATTAAAAAAAAAAAAAAAAAAAAAAAAAAAAAGGGGGGGGGGGAACTGGATTTTGTTATGGGCTAAAAGGATGTGTGTCCTTGATTAATAATAAGCAGCTGTGTAAGGCAGCCTGGGTTTAAATCTGCCCACCATTATCTTGGGCAAGTCCTTGCACCTCTTTGAGCCTTGATTTCCTCATCTGTAAAGTAGCAGCATGCCTGGCACATATAAACAGTAATAAGTATTAGCAATTAAAAAAAAATTACCTTTTATTTTTAAAAGGTTCTTCCACATTTGGTCATGTATTTCATTTGAGTTTTGGGCTGAATGGAGAACTGGCCGTGCCTGGGAGAGTTGAAGTCAAAGAATGAAAGGTAATTAGGTGCGTCACTTTGGATTTATTGACCAAAAGAAATTGGGAATCTCAATGTCCTTGATCAGGAGGAAGCTTTAGTCATTGCTGGAGGCTTAAAAAAAAAATTTTTTTTTCTTTTTGAAACCACTTTCAGTCTCACTGTAGTGCTTTTGTTTTCTGGTAAAGGAGTTGTTGTCTCCTGACCAAGCCTGAGGCCACCTATCAAAGTCTTTACTAAAGTCTTTTTTCCCCTTAAAGTTAGCCACCCCAGTGGAAAGAGAGATCGGACATAGGAAAATGTGGTTCTTTTGCTCAAGAGTTGGTGTATACCTTAACACACTGAAGTTTGTTTCTTTTCTCCTCCTTTTTTCTTTCAACTTCCTTTTCTCCCTCTCTTATCTGCCTCTGGCTGCAGGATTCTGGCTGCAGTTTTCTGCTGGAGGCTACTGGCTTGACCTGGTGACAGATTTTTGCTTCTTCCTGGGGGGCTTCCCTTTTTCCTCCAGAAGGTGTAAATTGCCTTGTGCTCATTGTTTAGGGACTTAGTCACTGTCTTGTTTCTGGTTTTCATGAGATCAAATTGAATGGGGTACTTTATGTGAACTGAGTACCTCACGGCAAAGGGGATGTGTTGCTGTCCTTTGAATCCATTTCCACGCGCTGTGGCTGGGCTCCCAGCCCTCTGGTCTCCCACTCAGTGTTTGAGCATTGCTGGACACATCCATAGTTCGGAAGTAAGCTTCGCTTGTGCACAGTTTGAACACAGGCATTAAAGAAGCTCAGTGAGTCACGTGATCTGTTTGGCTAACTCTTCAGAGTCCATTTATGCTCTATAAAACTGGCATGGGTTTTGGAATCTGGTGGGAAACCTCTTCCTTCAGACCATGTGAGCCTCTTGGGGTTTGCCATTCCCTCTCTGTCCCCAGCCTCCCCTTCCTTTGGTTGTGTTTCTTACAATAAATTGGTTGTCTAAAGCTGGCTTTATATTCTGAATGCCATTGTGAATATTTTTAATCACTTCCATTGTAAATTTAGCTGAACCGTAAATTTTACTGATACTCCTACGTAAATATTCTCTTGTTAATATAAAAGACTTGGGACATTATCCAGCATGTGAGTACATATTCAATAAATGTTGACTATTATTTCTAGTAGTATTAGCATTATTCATTAAAAACAATTTCATAGGAGCTCTAAGATAGTGTGATATGATGGGAAAGTCTAGGGATCTAGAATTGGGAAATCATCTTGATTTTGAATCTGTCATTCACTAGCTCTGGGAGCTTTGAAAAGGTTCCTTAACTTTTTGAGTATCAGCTTGTTAATCTTTAAAACATATTCTAGAGGGGTTATATAAGATAATGTGTGTGAAAGTACTCCCAAGTTATGAATTGTTACATAATTGCAAATATTAGTGTTTAGAGACTAGTATAAAATTGTTTCCTTAACATATATTGTGTCTTATAAATTGATTTTAAATTCTCAACCTATGGTAGTATTGGAGGTGATACTTGATAAATGGTTATTGAAAAATGAATTTATTCCCCCATCTCATTCATGTATATTTTGTTAATTTTGATTTTCATTAAAAATTTTTTAATGTTTGTTTATTTTTGAGAGAGCGACAGAGAGACAGTGTGTGAGCAGGGGAGGGACAGAGAGAGAGGGAGACACAGAATCTGAGCAGGCTACAGGCTCTGAGCCTGATGCGGGGCTTGAACTCACAACTGTGAGATCATGACCTGAGTTGAAGTTGGTTGCTTAACTGAGCCACCCAGGCGCCCCCAAGTATGTCTCTTTTTATCTGCAAAATGGTGATTTGTATTTGGGGACCTGAACTTTTTTTTTTTTTTTTTTTTTTGGTAATATTTTTGGACAGAAAGCACGAGCTGGGGAGAGGGGCGAGGGGCAGAAGGAGAAAGAGAATCCCAAGTAGGCTCCATGTTCAGCATGAAACCTGATGTGGGGTTCGATCCCATGACCCTGGGGTCATGACCTGAGCCGAAATCAAGCGTCCCACTCTCAACCAACTGAGCCATCCAGGCACCCTGGATGACCTGAGCATTTTATATCTAAGCAGCAAGTTTAAATTACCTTATGAATGAATTGTGTTTATGAAGCACTCTGATGCTTTGGAGAAAGACGATATTCCATTCTTATTATTGATTGAATGCATCAGGGGCTTGAGTAAATTTAGTTTTAGGCCTTCCAGATTATCCTGTCTGTGAGCTTCATGAGGGCAGGCCATTTCTGTCTTGTTCACCACTAGATGTTCATTGCTAGTGTGGTACTTGGCACAGGGCACCAAGTGGGGTCTATTGTTATTTGTTTTTATTTACTTTTTAAAGATTTTATTTTTAAGTAATGTCTACACCCAATGTGGGGCTCCAACTCCCCGAGTGCTGAAATCGAGTCACATGCTCCTTTGAGTGAGCCAGCCAGGTGCCCTGTCATTATTCGTTAATTGACCACGTGGTTTTCATTTGGTCAGATTTGTGTCAGAATCCTAATCAAGAAAAATAAGTTGGTTGAAAGCAGTGAAACATGTTTCTTTTTTTTTTTTTTTTTTTTCAAGGGGAGTAATCCTAAAATAAATAATGGTAATAGATTCTGTATCATGTGAAAGTGAGCCATTTAGGCGAAACGGAACATATATTGGGCTGGGGATGTGGAGACCTGGGTCCTAGGCCTCTACTTTGTTCCAAAGAAGTAGCTTTGGAATTTAATGGCTGATTTATTCTAGAGCTGAATTCTTGATTGGAGGGAAAGTAACGGTGATAAAGGGCTTGAAAGGGATTCCATGAAATGTATTGCGATGCCAAATGAATTAGTTAGGAAATAGCTGTATTAGGTCATATCTGGTTGGGTGGGGTTGAACTTAAGTGAATTGGTTAGTCATGGGTGTTTGAGAAATGAGTAGAATATGTGGAATATGAGTAGAATATGAATTATTCCTTTTCCTAAAGAGGGAATGTCTTGGGTAAGAAATCAAGGGGGTCCTGGTGGTTTATTGAATTCATCCCTATATAGTTCCAACAAGAATGGGTTTCATGCAAGCCAAAGGAAAGCCTTAATTATTGCAGGAGTTGTAAACATGATGTCAAGAACTATTTAAGAAGGAGCCCACCAGAAAGAAACTGGGCAGGATGAATGTAGGAGAGTCTTGTGCTTACAGAGAATGCTAGGGTAGTGTGGGTAATTTAGCCCCCGTGCTTACTGAAGGACGAGTGCTTACAGGCAGGTGTGCATTCACATTTGGGAGTGAGGGAAGTGTATTCATTTCCTTTGGAAGATTAAATGTTGTCTTTTGTTTCCAGTGTCTCTTGTATTCCAGTTGGTCTGCATTGACCCTTGCCAGGTAAATGTTCCAAATCGTTTTTTTTTTAAATTCTATTATAAAACCTCAGTCTTTTGCCTAATACAATATATCCAAATGTGAGGCTTCCAGAGGCTTCTATCCCCTTGCCCACACCCTGTGTAGAGTGCTTTACTCAGCTTCTCCATTCACTGATCCATGGATATCCAGTTCAAGGCTCATTTCTTACAACAATGTCTTGTCCTCTGATTGCTACAGGCATATTTAAGTATCGCCTCCCTGACAAGAATGAAAACTCTAGAGGGCTAGGGATCTTTGCTTTATAGAGGCCATATTGAATGATTCGTGAATGTGATGATTAACCTGATTCATAATTGAGACATTGTCATTCCCAAGAAGAATTATTTTCAATCTGAGCAATTTATTTAGAACTTTCATCTGTTTCTAATTTCATACAGACTTCAGGAGATATTTCAGCAAGACCCCATAGGGAAAGATATTTCTTTAAAATTTGACTTTTAAACATTTGAGGGATTATTGATAATTTAGAAAGACATAACTAACTCTAAAGGAATGGCCTGGGTGGAATGGTTCCTTTTAATGTGAAGAGTCTGGTTTTCTGCAATTAGCTAGAAGGAACATACTTAAACACATAATTATAGGAAGCTTTGTTTTTAGGAATGGAAATCACAAAAAAATTATTTTTGTAGCGACTCCCATTTTTTTCATTAAGCACATTGTAGTGTCCCTGAAATTCTGTGGTGCATTTTATTTATTTACTTATTTATTAAAATTTTTTTTTCAATGTTTTGTTTATTTTTGAGAAACAGAGAAACTGAGCGTGAGCAGGGGAGGGGCAGGGGGAGAGGGACACAGAATCTGAAGCAAGTTCCAGGCTCTGAGCTGTCAGCACAGAGCCCGATGCGGGGCTCGAACTCTCGAACCATGAGATCATGACCTGAGCCGAAGTCTGAGGCTTAACTAACTGAGCCACCCTGCTGCCCCTGTGGTGCATTTTAGATTTGGAAAATGTGTGATACGATAATACAAAGAGATGGCAGATTTAGTAGCTGCTCACATTTGTGTTCTTTTTAATTTGAAATGTAGGCTCTATGAAAATGAGTGTTGTCAAAATGGTTTAGGTGAACTAAAATGTTGCATTACCATTTTGTGGCAAGCAGAGTATCAAGACTCCAGACCCTTAATGTTACAGTTATTAAACATTATTTGAAGTATCTCTGAGTTTGCATATAGGCATTACATTCATTTAGGCAGTGATTGATTTTAACAATTCTAGTGATCAGAAAAGGAAATGTGGGCTGAAGTGTGAAGCAGTGGGTTTCCCCAGCTGCATAATTTATGTCCCCCCCAAAAGGTAGACACATGAAGCTAAAAAGCCGTGCAAAGTACTGACCTGTTCTTTGTGGCTATCGGGACTTGCAGGAGTGACTTCTAGCTAGGCCTCCGTGGCTGCCCAGTTACTGAGGTGGAAGGAAGGCAGTGAGAGTGGGGATGAAGCGGAAGAGGGGCCAGGTTGCAGATATTGGTGAATTGGGATGGGGTAGGTCTGGATGTGGGTACTGGGGGGTGGTGAGAACGAGGACAGGGATGAGTTGTGGGTTTCTTGGCTTGGGTGACTGGGAAGGTGATGTCATCACTTGCCAATTAAGGGAATATGGAAGAAAGAGGAGATTGGGGAGGGAGGGTAAGTTCAGACCGTGTATTGACTCCAGGCAGTCAATAAATAACGAATGAATGAATCTGGGTGTATTTTTTTTGAGCTGTCGGTAGGGTGTCAGTGTTCCCTGAGCTTCTTGGAGGTATAGCTGATCTGGGGAGAGAGCTCTGGGATTTGTTGAAGCCATGGGAGGAGGGGGACCCAAGCAAGGAGGATACACCGGCATGCATTCATTCATTCATAAGTTTGCTTATAAGTTTCTTTATTTTGAGAGAGCTTGCAAGTGGGGGAGGGGCGGAGAGAGAGAGGGCGGGTGGGGGTGGGGGAATCCCAAGCAGGCTGCCACTACCAGTGGTGAGCCGCAGACAGGGCTCAAACCCACCAACGGTGAGATCACGACCTGAGCCAAAGTCCTATGTTCAACCAACTGAGTGTTCCAGGTGCTCCTTGCATTTAAAGGGTAGGCAGAGAAGAAGGGTGTGTCTCCAGAGATAACCAAAGTGAGTGACTCGAGAGGTGAAGAAAGCCAGGAGAATGGTGTTCTGGGAGCCCAGGGATGGGCCGCCTCAAGAACAGGCACGTGGTCAGTAGGGCAAGTGCAGCACGCAGAAAGGCCAGGGACTGGAGTTGAGCCAGTAGGAGCCTCTGGAGGCCTTGAGGAGAGCCTCTTCGGAAAACTGGAGAGGCAGTCGGACTGCAGAGGGAGGAGGACTGAACAGCTACGGAAGAGACAGGAAAAGTGGGTGCAAACTGCTCGCTCTTACAAAGGAGAGTGCCCTAAAATGAGTCCATGGGGCGAGGGAGTCGTTGGTGTGTTGGCATCATTTTTAGATGAGCGACCTGAGTAGAAAGAAGGCGGATGGGGATACGGGTGAGGCACTAGGGTTCCCTCAAGGAAATGGCTGCCTTTGCAGCGGAAGGGGTGGTGTTTGGACCGGAAGTGGTGGAGGACTGCTTAGAAAGCAGGTGGGTCCTCTTGGAGAAGGCGGGCAGGGTTAAGTCTGGTAAACTTGCACCTGATACGGGGTTGGGGGGTGGGGGTGACTAGAAGTTTGAGTCGTGGCCGATGGGCACTGACCAAGCAGGTGGATATGCATGTGCAAGTGCTGTTGTGTGGAGAGAAAGCCGGAGGCACAGAAGCAGAAGGGGAGCTCTGTGGTGTGTCTGGGGGAGCAGGTGGCCTTCTGGGTGGAGCTGTCGGGGGAAGGACACACCTGCGGGTGTGGTGGGTGTGGTGAACGACTGGGGAAGGAAGCCGGCTCTAAAGGGGCCTTGTTTGTCAGGCTGAGGACTTTGGATTGCATCTCCTGGGTGGGGAGGAGCCACTTAGGGAGAAGTAACGGGGTCAGATCTAGAATTTGGGAGCTGAGAGCAGTTTATGGAAGAGTTTAGAGAGAAGCAGGGGTATTGTTCGGGAGGCCATTGCGGTAACCTGGGTGACGGTCATTAGGGCTTGAAATGGGGCAGTTGCAGTGGGAGAGGTGTGGATTTCTGAGGTTGACTGATTCCTGAGATTGACTGATTGACCAAGCGGGGGGAGAGAGGAGGAAAAAGGTGTGTGTGTGTGGGGGGGGGGGGGGGGACAGCTGAGAGGATGGCCCTGCCGATGGGGAACTGGAGAACACAGGAGGAAGAGAGGCAGGTCTAGCCAGGTGGTGGGATAGTTCAATTTCAGGCACATTTACAGAGCGTTTGTGTAGCACCCAGCTGGCTACGAGAATCAGGATTCTGAAGCTCAAGACAGAGGTCCCTGCAAGAGAGATCGGAAGCATGAGGTCATCATCCTTGAATTGGAAGTGGTTAAGATTTATTTGAAGGAACAAGAGAAAAATAAATCCTGATGTGGATATGGACTGTGAAAGCAAACTTCTTAGACCATTTCAGTGTATTATTAACTTTCTTAGAATAAAGCCTTTGATGACCAGAATGTGGATGTGACCCAACCCCCCTCCCCCCCCCCCCCACCGCCCCCCAAATAGCTCAAAATTAATGACAAAAAGATGTTAGGAAATAAATTCAAGAAGTTTCGATAGAAGTGTTTTTATCTTGATTGTTTTCTTTTTTTTTCTATCAGGTCAAAATCCCTTTCTTAATCTCTGTTTATTATTTTTGATAAGAAACTTGAGAAAACTGGGGACTAGCTGGTTGTATTTTTGAAACTTCTTTGAATATGAAATATACTGTCTGAGTGTGGTATCACTGGATTGTATTCCTCAGGCTTGACATCAATGGATACCTAATAATTAATATTCTAATGCAGTGTCCTTAGATGGATTAAAAAAAAAAAACAACTAAAGTGGTTTTCAGGAAATATGCTGATTACAATTTATATTTAGCTCAATACTGGTTTGTAGAGCCTTACTTTGGATCTTCCATAAAATCCACGTTTTTCTGTTTTCCTTCCCAAAATGTAGAAGCACACAATCCTGTTGATCTGTGGAAATGTTTACTAAGGAGAAGTCTTTATTTTTTCCTTTTAATTTTATTTTTATTTAAGTAATCTCTACACCCAACATGGGGCTCAAGCTCTTTCCACTGAGCCAGCCAGGCGCGCCCCCCCCCTTTTTTGGGGGGAGGGGGAAATAAAGCCTTTAAAGAGCTCATGAGCCTGCCGAAAGGGGCAGAGGGAGAGAAAGAGGCTACATGCTTAGCACAGAGCCCAACGCGGGCTCCATCCCACGTCCCTGGGATCTTGACCTGAGCCAAAATCAAGAATCTGACACTCAACCGGCTTGAGGCACCAGGCGCCCGGAAGTAAACTTTTGAGATCCTTTGGAAGTTCCGACAGTGCAGTGGGTGCTCTAGAATTTGTGTGGGGATGTGGGTGGTTCCGGTTATTGTCCCTAGCCCCCTCCTACTTTTTTCTGAACTATCTGCAACTACTGTATGGTTTATGCTGTAGCAGAGAGATTACTTTCCTGCTTCCGTGGTCTCAACAAACATTTATTGGGTGCCTGCTTTATAGCTGGTGTTGTGCTTGGCCCTGGGATTTAAAGAGAAGGAAGGCCAATATCCCACCTCCAGAGCATGCAGTCTAGTAGAAAGTCATAAAGAGCCATTGTGATATTGTGACGTGTAGTATATATAATGGAAGGAATTTGGAAGAGCTTCTGGGTTGGTGAACATGGGAGGTGAAGGGGGAGTGGCACTTGTGGGGAGGTCGTGAAAGCTCTGGGCCCCTTCCCACCTACCTCCTCTTGTGTATCTCTTGGCTGTTCATGAATTGTAGCCTTTGTAAAAAAACAAACAAACAAACAGGTAATAGTGATTAGAGTACTTACCTGAGTTCTGTGGGCCATCCTAGCAAATGGCTGAACCTGAGAAGGGCGTCATGGGAATCCCTGATTTATGCCTGGGCAGTTATAAGCATAGATAACGATCTGGATTTGCGATTGCATGTGAAGTGTGTGTGTAGAAGGTGTCTTGTGGGACTAAGCTCTTAAATTCACTTGTGGTATCTATGCTAACCCCAGGTGGATGGTGTCAGAATGGAGTTGAATTGTAGGACGGACACCGGGTGGGTGTCTGCAGAGAACCGAAGAATTGCTTGCTTGGTGTGAGGGAAAGCCCCGCATCTCTGGTGTCAGAAGCGAAGTGTTGTGAGTAGTGGAGTAGACAGTCCAGTTTTTCTTTTCAGCTATAAAGAGACCATTGTTGATGCACGTGGAAGGGATACTCTTACTGTTGATAACAACGATGGCTCAATGCATTGTCCATTTATTGGTTCATTTCCTCCTCACACTAACCCAGTGAGGTAGGCGTGGATATTCTCTTTGTAGAGAAGAGGCACAAAGAAGGTCACAGTAGCTGGTAAACAGAGGAACTAGGGTTAGAAAATGGGCAGTCTGGTGTAAGAACCCATGCTTTAAGAAAGCGATGAAGAATAGGGAAAGCAGCAGTCTCGTTGGGGTGACTGTGCCACATTAGCAAAAGTCAGTGCTTAGTGCTTGGAGCTTGGGCCGGGGGTTGGGGGGGGACAATGGGAAGGGAAGTCATAGGCTTATGGTTAAATTAAGCCTGGGTAGACTTGTTTCAAGTAGTGGAATAGGAGAGGGGGATGGGAACCAGATAAGGCAGTGTCTCCTTGGATATCAAGATTTACTGTGAAATCCCTACAAATGTATGTATAGATTTGCATATATTGTACTTTGACGTTACCTTTTGAATTTCTAGCATTCTTGTTTTCATACCGGTTGTGTACATTATCATCTAACAAAGTGCATATATATGCACTACACGGGTGTAAATGATAGTGGTTGTAATGAATGTCACAACTTGTAAGAAATTGGGGATTTCTGTCTGGTTTGTTGTGATTTAAAGAGCAGTCTGCGATTAATAAGCTTTGGAGATTTGTTTCAAGGAGTGGAAAATGAAGTTCTAGAGGCTGGTTCTATATTGCTATATATTCTCAGAAAGAAAATGTAAAGGATCTGGGTGAGTTCCAAAAATTGAGTCATTCACATCCTTATTGGCACACTGAGATTGCTCAGATGTTTGCAGTACGTATTGTTGAGCACGGACCATGCACAGGGTTTAGTACTACATACAATTGGGTTATTATAAAAGACTCTCCCTTCCTTATAAGGAACTCTCTGGGATTATATGAGGAGACCAACATATAATATGCAGTTTGTGAATGGTAACAGCTGTAATAAATGAGCACAGAACAACTCAGAAGAGATTAAATACATTTAAGAGACATTTAAAATAAATATAATAGTACCCTTGATTTATTGGTTTTGTACAACTCTTGTTGAGTGAGTGGCACCAAGAGGCTGAATAGAAAAGGGCAGACCTAATTAGGAGTACTTCTTGGAGGTTGTAGACACTTGGATTTGGGTTTTGGAAGGGTAGAAGTTCAGCCAGTGACTGGGTGTGCAACTTATTTTTCTGTAGAAGAAGCACTGATGTGTGTTTGGAAAAGGTTTAGATTGCCTCAAAAACATGAATTTTCAGGAATGGCATGTGTCTCTAATAGGGGTGGTCTCCAGAGATAGGTGCACAGAATGAGTGGTGACTTTCTAGAAACACTACAAAGTGTATCTGTGAGATTGGGATAGATCTTAAAATCATGATCTCATGGTTCATGGATTTTAGTCCCATGCCAGGGCTCAGCAATGCTGATAGTAAGTAGGAGCTTGCTTGGGATTCTCTCTCTCCCTCTCTCTCTGCCCCTCCCCAACTCTCTTTATCTCTCTCAAAGTAAATAAACTTAAAAAAAAACTAAAGTCATGCAGAATATAGTAATTCATAGTACAGTAATTCACAATACAGTTATTCAGAATACAGTGATTATGTAAAAGTATATGAATGCCTTTATAGCTGATCGTCCAACCTAAAATTTTTTTTTTTAATGTTTATTTTTGAGACAGAAAGAGACAGAGCATGAGTGGGGAAGGGGCAGACACACACACACACACACACACACACACACACACACACACACACACACAGAATCCGAAGCAGGCTCCAGGCTCTGAGCTGTCAGCACAGAGCCCGACGCGGGGCTCAAACTGTGAGATCATGACCTGAGCCACCCAGGCGCCCCCGGTGATCATCCAACTTTAAAGATAACACGTTGCAGATGTAGTTGAAGCCCCTGGGTATTCCTAGCTCCGTGTTTGCTCCCCCTCCCTTTCTCTCCAGTTGTTTATCATTGCTGTCCATGTATTTAATACTTTAATTACTGGTGTCTATGTAAATATTAATCATCAATAGTTGAGTGTTACTTTACGTGTTTTTTTTTTTTAAACTTCTGGCTGTAGTGTCCTATTGCCTGTTTTCTTCTGTAGCTCAACGTCTATTGTTAGCTTTGTTTTTGAGATTCTTGCTACTCTAGTTCATTCTTTTTAATTGCTATACACTACAGTGTGTCCATTTTCCTGTTGATGTACATTTAATTACTATTTCCTCCCATTTTTCTCTATTACAAATGACATTGCAATACACTTCTTTACGTGCCTCCTTTCACGTGTATGGGAAACTTTTCTGTAGGTTGTAATCCCCAGGAGTGGAATCGCTTAGTCACAGGGAAGGGAATGTGTATCTTCATGTTCATTGGGTTAGTACTTCAGTTCCATCTTTGAATTGGGAAGCTTGAGGATTTAATTATTTCTTTTTAACTTGTATGCTAATATTTTCTTGAAACTGTAATGGACCTGTGGAAACTTGTGGTTTGGGGACAAGTTGGAATACAGAAGATAATATTTATTATGTGTTAATGGTTGGTAACTTCAGTGATTTGTGTAAAATTCCACTTAACTGGATATATGGTTGCATATCATCACCTAAAATCGCAAAGAAAGACTATAAAAAAGAAATTCCTAAACTGTATTTCTTTGGTCATCTGTGCTCACCTGAAGGTGCAGGAAGAATGGCTTGGTGGGGCAGGGGAGACTTTTGAGTAGATAATAACATTTTTTTGTGGTGTTTAAATTTTCTATAATTTATTTGAAACTGTCTTTTTAAACTAAAAAACATATTTGAGGTGTAACTGATGTGTGTAAGTTTCAGTTGTAGACCAGTAATGATTCATTATTTGTATATGTTGCAAAATGATCATCAAATGGCAGTACCTTGTTTTTTTTCTTGTCAGGAGAACTTAACTACCTTAACTGCTCCTCTCTGAGCCACTTTCAAATATATGCTGCAGTATTATTAACTTTAGTGTCCATGCTGTACTGAAAACTTCTTCAGTCCTCTTTCTGTCTCAAAGTGATCAAGTAGAAGGGAATGAAGAATGGCATAAATCCTGATGGCATCTTTTTGGAATAACCTGGGGAGTGTTCCCTTTGGGCAAAGGGGGGGTGGGGGGTTCGGTTAGGTTTTCTTATAGCCTTCCTCAAGCTGCCTAGGTTTAGTTTGTGGTTTCCAAGAGACCTGTTGGACTGGCTTTAGGCTGATAATATCAGTTTCTTCATGTTTTCCCCACATCTCTTAAAGGAACTTTTATGTAACTCTTCTTTTCAGTAAGATCCTAAAACCATTTGCTATTATGGTTTAGTTGTTTCTCCAAACGTTTATTTCCTTCTGGCAGGAATGCGTAAGAGAGCTACTTCTCATGGATCTTGGTTACAAGTTCTATGATGAGTCATTATTGACAGAAACTTTATGCCGGAATACAACATGAAAGGTCTCCTTGCCATTGTAGGAGAGGGGGTGAGGGGTGAGCTTTGCACTTATGCGGATTTAATGTCGATCAGATCACCGACTGATTAATCTTAGGGCCTCTTACATATTCTTCACTGTCCTGCTAGTTTGAACTAAGAACTTTAAAGCAGGTGATGGTCAAAGTAGAGAACAAATGGGAACCCCTGTGGAGGTGGGGTCCCACGAGTCTGAACAGCTGTCAGGGTGGGGACTCCAAGGGACATTTCATGGGCAGTTAATGTGTTCTTCAATAGCAGCATTTCTTTAGTCATGGACAGCCTCCTTTGTGACTCTCTGAATTTCTAGTGATTCTCCTTTTTTTAAAATATTTTTTTAATGTTTATTGATTTTTTTTTTACAATGTTTATTTATTTTTGAGAGAGAGCACATGCGTGAGCAAACTCACGCTCATGAGCAGAGAGGGGCAGAGAGAGAGGGAAACACAGAATCTGAAGCAGGCTCCAGGCTCTGAGCTGTCAGCACAGAGCCCGACGCGGGACTCGAACTCATGAACCACGAGATCATGACCTGGCCGAAGTGGGACACCTAACCAACTGAGCCACACGGGCGTGTTGTCCCCCCTCCCCCATTCTTACCCTGAGACTTAGAGCCATCGAATTACAGTTACTTGTTGCAAATCATCTACTTACTGTATTTGGCTTCCTTGTAAGCTGATCAAAATGAGCTTTGGTTGATGGCTCATCCACCTGGTTATTTAAATTGTTTGCTTTCTGCTCTGACCTACCAGTTCTACCTCTAAAAGCGTACCCTTAAATTAAAAAAACAAACAAAACAAAAACCACAAAATCAAACCCCCAAAACCCAAGGATGTATGAAAAATCTGTTCTAAGGCAGCTCATCAAAGCATTGTTTTTAATAGTGGGAAATTTGGAAACAGAGTAAAGGTCCAACATCAAACCTGTCCAATATGCAGACATTTAACAATTTGAAAATATTTATATCGGAGAAAAAATATTTGTAGGCTACAGTGTCTAGAACTTCAGGTTCTAGAGCCAGACTGTGAATTCTGACTCTGGTGCTGCCCCTTAGAGCTGTGTGACCTTGGGCGAGTCTCTTTCTCTCTTTTAAAAATTATGGTAAAATATACATAACATAACTTTTACCATTTTAACACTTTTTAAGTGTATAATTAAGTGACATTAAGTGTATTCACATTGTTGTGCGGGCAAGTTTCTTAACTGATCATTGTCATCACGGCTTTCTTGAGGTTGTTTTGAATGTCAAAGAAGGTCATGCATGTAAAAAGCATAGTCATGGCCTAGTCCCTAGTAATACTCAAATGTCAAAATATTATATATATTTTCATTTAAATAAAAATTGTTACGTATTTAAGACCTACAACATCATGACTTGATATATACACAGTGAATTATCGCCATCAAGCTAATTAATGTGTCATTTCTTCATAGTTAACCATTATTTTTTGTGATGCCAGCAACCTGAAATCTGTTGTAGGATATTTCCTGGGATCAGTATGATATTAACTATAGTTATCCTATCCTGCCTGTATGTTAACTCTTTAACCTCATCTCGCAGAACCGAAACTTTGTACCTTTTGACCAACAAACATTAACAGTTGTTAAAGTATTCAATACACAGATCTTCACGACATTTTTTAATTGGAAAAGATTTTAAAAATGGCATGTATACAGGTGCCTGGGGGGGGTCAGTCGGTTGAACATCTGACTTTGGCTCAGGTCACGGTTCGTGAGTTCGAGCCCCATGTCGGGCTCTGTGCTGACAGCTTAGAGTTGGAGCCTGCTTTGGATTCTGTGTCTCCCTCTCACTCTTCACCTCCCCAGCTTGTGCTCTGTCACTCTCTGTCTCTCAAGAGTAAAATAAACATTAAAAAAAAAAAAAGGCATGTATAGGTTAAATGCAAGAATAGAGAGGGGAAAAAGAAAACCCCAAAGGGTTTACTTCTCTGGGTGATAGGATAAATCTCATTTGGCTTCTGTGTTGTTTTTTTTTTTCCTCTCATAATTGTCTTGTTTTTCTTTTGTAAATGAAAAAAATTTGCATATGAATTTTATTCTGGGTAGAAACAGCCGGAGGTTCCTGCAGGTTAATCCTAAAAAGGACAGTTTGATTTTTCAGTTTCTCTTAGAGTTTCATTTGTTCCCCTTGATTGACTAATTATTTAAATAAAGTTACCATTCGTTGTGGCATGCATATGGTTGTGTCCAAAATACACTTTCATACAATGGCGACTTCTTAAGAGCATCCTTAAAAGTGCATATCGTTTGTTAATCTTACTGTGGTATTTTGTTTGTCTTAACTGTAGTTTCCTGTTCTTTCGATTTTTGCGTGTCGACTTGCTGAAAATAAATATTTTGTTTTACTGGGTTAGTAAGCCAGACAGAGTGGTGTTGACAATTCAAGGAAATAGCCCAAGCCATCATCAGTTAAAATTGCATTAAGAAGCCAGGAGTACCTTGATTAGAGTTTTATAAGGTAGAGAGCAGGAATATTCTAAATTCCTGGTGCCCGAGCTGTGAAAACTGTTCCTGAAATGAAGGCGGGGAGAGCAGGAGAGGACGTGGGTGGGTCAGGGAGAATGAGGGCCAGCGAACCACACTTCAGTGCCCGCGGCTGGGCGCCAAAGACTTCTCAGCAGTGCTTTGTGCTGCCTTGGCGAACATTGCAGCCTTCTTAACGTCTGCTTAAAAACACCTACGTTTTCTTCGAGGTTTTAAGTGAGACTGCCTCCGGTATATATACCATATTTACCTGACCTCCAGTACACCTTGGTATGCCCCAAGGTTTGTACAGACACTGGCGTCAGAAACACAGCCTCAACAGCTTTGTATTTTGTTGCGGAATCAGGTGGGAATTGTTGATGGTTTGCATGCTAGGAAAGAGCCTCTGAGTTTATTTTGCTGATACTGAATGTCTGCTGGGCTGAGAATTTTTGAGGGATGGGCTGAAAGGGATTGAAGGAGATGGACAGATAATTATGGCAAATCAAGAGTGATGAGTATGGACCCTATTGATGAATAGGTACTGTATTAAGTGCTTTATTATGTGATCTCCTCCGTCAACTATCACAGTAACCCTGTGAGATAGGTATTGTTACCCACCATTTACAGGACGGTGTATTACAGATGAATTTATCCTTTTTAAAAAATGTTTATTGAGGCACCTGGGTGGCTCAGTGAGTTAAGCGTCTGACTTAGGCTCAGGTCATGATCTCACAGTTTGTAGATTCAAGCCCCATGTCGGGCTCTGTGCTGACAGCTCAGAGCCTGCAGCCTGCTTCGGATCCTCTCTCTCTCTCCCTCTCTCTGCCCTTCCCCTGTTTGTGCTCTCTCTCTCAAAAATAAACATTAAAAAAATTTTTTTTTTTAAATATTGCCATTTTGAAAGTTTTTGTGTTCTTTAGTTGTGTTGTTTTATTAAGTAAAACTTTTTGTTACTAGCCTTCTGTCATCTTTTACCAAAAACAACAACAAAAACCCAAAACAAAAGATATTTTGTTCCTGAGGTTAAGAATGGAGTGTGGTTTATCTTCAGACACAGAATCCTCATCTTTATTTGTGTAGGTATTTGAATTTTGAAAATCGAGGCATGACTAGTATAAAGTAAAATGTATAAATCTTAATTGTACAGCTTAATGCGTGTCTCTTCCCCTCAGTTTCCCTCCCCTCTTGCCCCTCCCAACTAACAGCTATTTCCAGCTCAAAATACAGTATGTTTCTGGTACCCCAGAAGGTTCTTTTGTGTCCATTCCTCCCCCCCCCCCACCCCAGTGTATGTGCTGCTGAAGTGAGCACTTTTGTAATCATTTCTAATCAGTAATATTTTCACCTCTCTGCTAGAACCACTGTACTTTTAGTTTAAAGTTTATTTCTTTATTTTTTAAGAGTGCGAACGCAAGTGGGGGAGGGGCAGAAGGAGAGGGGAACAGAGGATCTGAAGCAGGCTGTGTGCTTCATATCAATGAAATCTGGAGTATATACTTTTTCTGTAGCTGACAGCTTTTGCCCAATGCAATGTCATGTGATTCATCCACATGTGATTTATCATTAACAGTAAACGAAATCCGGGGTGCCTGGGTGGCTCAGTGGGTTAAGGGGCTGACTCTTAATTCTGGCTCAGGTCGGGATCTCAGGATTGTAGCATCGAGCCCCACATCAGGCTCTGTTCTGAGTGTGGAGCCTGCTTAGGATTCTTTCTCCCCCTTTCTCTGCCAACACCCCTGCTCATTCTTTCCCTCCCTCCCTCCCTCCCCCCCCCCTCTCTCTCTCTCTCTCTCTCTCAATAAATAACTTAAAAAATAAATGAAGCCCATATTTGTTTTATTCGTGGGGTTGTTTTTAGGTCCTTTTAGGAGTATTAAACAGTACATGAGAAATCAGTCCAATTTTAAGAGTCCTGTGTGAGGTACCCAAGGTAGGAAATGCATATGGCTGACCATGACATAGAAAGTGCAGAGGAAAACTCCTGACGATGTGCTGTGGCTGCCCTGGTACCAGGCTTTGTGTAGAAGGAATGAGACCTGTACCTTGGAAAGTGGCTGGACCTCACGCAGATGGGCACTAGATTTTGGGCTAAGGGATGGAATCTGGGCTCCCAACAGGTGTTTGTGTTTGATGGCAGGCATAAATTTGGTCCTCAAACCTGGAGCAGGTCAAGGAGGCACTTCCTGAATGTCTGGCCCTGCAACCTTTGAGATATGTCCCCACTTTGGAAAGGTTCTTTGGGCAGCGGGTATGGCATTGCAGTAGGATGTTGGCCATGTCGAACTGAGGGTCAGGAGGGAGATCTGGGCTGGAGAAAATGAACACAAAACTGGTTGTAGCTGTGGAAGTGGACTGGGGTTCCTGGCTGGAACTCTAGAGTGGTGGGGTTCACCCGGATGGTTGTCAGAATTGCTCATAAAACTCGTGGAAATACAGTGGCTGGGCCTACCTGGAAGCTTTGATGGGTGTTCTGGGGTCACAGCAGTCACTTGGATTTTTGTTTATTTTGAGAGAGAGAGCATGTGAGCTGGGGAGGGGCAGAGAGAGGAGAGAATCTGCCTGATGTGGGGCTCAAACTCACAAACCAGGAGACAGTGACCTGAGCTGAAATCAAGAGTTGGACTATTAATTGACTAAGCCACCCAGGTGCCCTGCTATTTGGATTTTTAAAAATGCCTCTATTTATTCTAATGTACTTTCCCTCCCCATGCTGCAGGTTAGAATCAGTAAGGAAAATGGGTCTTGAGCTCCCCTCTAGGACACAGTCAGATCCCAGGAGAGTCAGAAGATGGAAATGTTGACACCTGGCTAGGCAAGAGAGCAGTATTAAATGTGTCTGGTTTCCAAAGTGGTCATGATGTGCCTGCTTAAACACTTCCAGAACAGAGAGCTTGCCAGTTTCCCAGGCAGCCGTTTTTGGAAGATCGGAAAAGCTTTTTGGTAAAACAAGTCAAACTGTCTCCTTGTGTAGCTTTCACAGAGTGGGCTTTGCTTTTGCAGAGTGGGCTTCATATCTCCCTGGTTTCCTTTTCCCATGCTGAACCTCCCCAGTGCTTACTCCTCCTGTGGAGTTTTCAGAGCCTCTGTTACCATCGTCTTTCAATTGGTCCTCTTTCCACTATTGCTCTTCAAATAAGACATCTCCCAAATTAGGCATTTTTTTTGACGAGCACGAAGTAGATTGGGACCATTTACTCCTCTCTTGTTACAAAGATAATAATATACTTCTGTCTTTTTTGAGGGGGAGTGGAGGGATCACAAGTGTAGACCTTACGTGTGCCTTTAGTTCATCGTGGATTCATCTTATTCTTTGAGCCCCTGGATGTTAACTTTGATCTGGCCCACCCTCCCAGCTGTCGTTTCGCCAGCGTGATGAGCAAATTTGATCCTCCCCAAGGAGAAGAGGAAGCAGAGCCTCCGAGCCAGGCTGAAGCAGTGCCTCAATGTCCCTATCTCATGACTCCCATAATGTGCTGAGTTCTGAGCTGACAGAGAAGATCAGATTCAAATATTTAATCAATAGTTGGCTAATGAGTTGTCTTCTGTGGCTAAAATAAAATTGCCTTTGCACCCCATGAGATGTTTACTAGGGAGTTTTAGGGGTCCTGCCTCTTCCTGTACCTTACAGAAGCAGTTGCACTAAACTTGCACCAAAGTGATTTGCCATTTTAGGTGCTTCCTATGGATTCTTACATGTATTTGCTTACAGTAAATCACACTCCTTGGAAAGTCCCTGCTCTGAGTATTTACTTTTAGTCCTGTAAACTATATGACTTGGAGTTGCACATAGCACTGACTGAGCCAGCCAGGCACCCCCAAACGTTCTTATTTTGAAATATTGGAAGATCTAAGGCAGCAGCTTGAGATTTACAACAGACTAGTTGGTGGTTAGACATTAGATTATCATGCTTTTCAGTGTATCAGCAATATCCTTTTTGAATAGGGATGAAGAGGAGTGGCATTGTGACTTCAAATTAGCTGAGGTTCTAATGGCAGAATAAACAGTGTAATCTTAAGGTTTCTTGAATAGTATAATTTTCTGAATGATGACATATTTTTGTTTTGCTTTGTACAACCAGATCTGTGACTTCTTTAAAGGCATTGTTTTTAAACTTTCTCCACCTTTCTGTGTATGCTGTAGCACACTGCTTGCTTCATGGTAGGTGCTCAGACTTTTTTTTTTTTTTTTGAGAGAGAATGCACACACGGGGGAGGAGCAGAGAGCGGTGGGGGGGGGGGGGGGGAGAGAAAATCCCAAGCAGACTCCATGCTGTCAGTGCAGAGCCAGATGCAGACTCCATCCCATGACCGTGAGATCATGACCTGAGCCAAAATCAAAGAGTTGGATACTTAACTGACTGAGCCACCCAGGGGCCCCAAATTCTCTTTAAAGTCTTGGTGTCTTCAGTACTCAACCAGAAGCATGTCTGTGGAGTGATGTCTGAGGATGACCTAACCAGGTCCTAACTCCAGTTCACCCTCCAGGATCACCAGGTTGGTAGAGGGCAGTTGTTAGTGGAGCTCCTCTGGATCCAAGAGCAAATTCACGTTGGAGAAAGATATTATCGCTCCAGTGTCAGATTGCCTAGTTTCCCTCCGTTCTCTCAATTCTGACTCCCACTAAAATCACTTTAGTAGCACTAGGAGGAGTATTTTCTACCTTGGCATAATCGTCTAGCCACTATTCTAATTTTCTTTTTTAAACATTTTATTTTGAGAGAGAGTGCGTGCATGTGTGAGAATCAGGGAGGGGCAAAAAGTGAGAGGGAGAGAGAGAATCCTAGGCAGGCTCTGTACTGTGAGTACAGAGCCTGATGCGGGGCTCAAACCCATGAACCGTGAGATCATGACCTGAGCCAAAATTAAGAGTTGGGCACTTAACCAACTGAGCCACCCAGGTGCCCCACCACTAGTCTAATTTTTAATTAAAACTATCTTCCATCTGAAACTAATTCACCAAGGTTCCTTTCTCTCATTTCCAAGTAAGTGATTTCAGTCATGTGCATCTTTGTTTTTGCATTAACTTCCATGGATGCTATTCAAAAGACAAAACAAAACTACTTACTAGTGCCATGACTTACTAGTCTTAAGAGCTAATGACACCAATACCCATCCCAGGAGAAATCCGCTCCAGAGTGAAGTGAGAGCAAGGGGAGATGCTTAATTCACAGATGGTTTGTGGACACGTTCACTTCAGCACATACACTAAAATTGGAATGATGCAGAGAAGATTAGCATGGCCCCTGCTCAAGGATGACCTACAGGTTCGTGACGGTTCACTGTTTAACAAAGTGGTTTGTGCACAAAGCACATGCTTCCCTCTGAGTAACACTGCTATAAATCTGTAGAGGTGTTCAAATCTACATAAGTCCCACAGGTATTATATTTCGTATTTAGTATTTCTGTGACCAAATAGTTTACCTTAAAAAAAAAAATCTTGTGATGTCCCATTTCTTTTTTTCCCTTTTTTGAGAGAGAGAGAGAGAGAGAGAGAGAATCCCACAAGGGTCAGAGAGAGAGAAAACAGGGCTTGTGTTTTTGTTTTTGTTTTTAACCCGAAGTGGGGCACGAGCTCACTCAAAGTGGGGCTCATGCTCACCCCATGTGGGGCTCAAACTCACGAACTGTGAGATCATGACCTGAGCTGAAGTCAGGTGTTTAACAACAGAGCCACCCAGGTGCCCTGCGATATCCCATTTCTTTGAAACGGCTTCATTTAAGAGGATACGGTATCAAAATTAAAAAAAAAAAATGCACGTTATCAAATGAAGTATCATTCAGTGGCCTGTATGTGTTGTTTTTGGAGGGAATGAGGCCGGAATCTTCATGGAACAGCTGGCCAGATCTAGTTTCCTGGGGTGGTGGCGAGGCAGGGGACTGAGAAGAGAGTCCTAGATGCTATGGAGAGGAGTTCACTCCTGAAATGCTTGTTTTAGCCATTGTTATGTCTTCTAAAATTATCTAATTGTAGAAAACAAAAAACAGAACATGGTGCTGTTTTAGGAACATACATCTAGCTTAAACACTTTTTCTATTTTTAAAAAAATTAAAAAAAATTTTTTTTAAAATTTTTACTTTCAAGAGAGAGAGAGAGACACACACACAGAGCATGAGTGGGGAAGGGGCAGAGAGAGCGAGAGGGAGACAACAGGATCGGAAGCAGACTCCAGGCTCTGAGCTGTCAGCACAGAGCCCGACACGGGGCTCAAACTCATGAACCCTGAGATCATGACCTGAGCCAAAGTCAGAAGCTTAACCAACTGAGCCACCCAGGCGCACCCCCCCCCCCCCCCATTTTTCTCTTTTTAACTGGAATCTCATTGTCGGAGGAGGAGATCTTGGGATATGCCTACTTACAAAATTTCTGAATGTAATGTTTACTAGACAGAATTATTTTTTTTTTTTTTAACAATTTTTTTTAACGTTTATTTATTTTTGAGACAGGGAGAGACAGCATGAACAGGGGAGGGTCAGAGAGAGAGGGAGACACAGAATTCGAAACAGGCTCCAGGCTCTGAGCTGTCAGCACAGAGCCCGATGCGGGGCCTGAACTCACAGACCGCGAGATCATGACCCGAGCCGAAGTCGGCCACTTAACCGACTGAGCCACCCAGGCGCCCCTAGACAGAATTATTTTTGAGGTTATTTGTGGCATAGGTGTATATGCATCTGATGGTGACGGACAGGTATGTACCGGACTTTTAAGTACTTGCTAAGTACTTTGGAAGATGTAGAAGGAATGTAAGACTTTTTTAAAGATTTTATTTTAAAGTAGTCTCTATATCCAACGTGGGGCTAGAACCCACAACCCTGAGATTGAGAGTCCCACACTCCACTGACTGAGCCAGCCCGGTGCCCCTGGAATGGAAGACTGTTAACGAGATACTAACTTTGAGATGGCCTAATGGGAAGGAGTGGGGTCCAAGTACTAATGGGGATAGGATTTCTGGGTCTGTGAATATTGTAAATTTAGATCTTGGGAATGGTTGTATACATTGTGAGTATACTAAAACCACTGACTTGTGTGCTTCACGTGGGTGAATTTTATGGTTACGTGAGTTATATCTAAATAACTTTAAAAAAGAGATGTTACCAATTTTTAGTGCAGAGAAGATTCCCAAATTGCTTGTGATTTCCTGCTTTCCTTTTTCCATTTGCCAGATCTCCCAAAGTAGTTGAAATGAAAGATAAAGAACCTTTAACGCTCGTATCTTCTGGTGGTAAGGAAATGCTGAGTGGCCCTGAATTTGTGCAGTGAATGTTGTTTATACAAGCCTGTGTCTTTTAGCCCAGAGACCAGAAAAAAAACAGGCTGAAGGCTCGCTTGAGCAAAAAGCGATTGGAGAAATGGGCCTGTCTGCCCGTTGGAAAACCTGGGACTTCATGATATTGGTCCCTTAATTTATGGACCATTCCAGGCTGTCAACAAAGTAGTTGTCTAAAGTAAAATCCTGACACATGCTCTAATGTGGATGAACCTTGGAGACCTTAAGCTAAGGCACAAAAAGACAAATGTTACAGGATTCCACTTACATGAGCTACCTAATGTAGTGAAATTTATAGAGATAAAGTAGAATGGTGGTTGCCAGAGGCTGGGGGAGAGGAAAATAGGGAGATACAACAGATACAGAGTTTCAGTTAGAGAAGGTGAAAGCAGCCTGGAGATGGGTGTTGGTATGTTGCAGAACTGTGTGAAGCTGTACTTGATGCCCCTGAACTGTACACTTAAAAATCAGTAAAATGAGGGGCGTCTGGCTGGCGTAGTAGAGCGTGTGACTCTTGATCTCATGGTCAGTTTGAGCCCCATGTCGGGTGTGGAGTTTACTTTAAAAAATGGGTAAAATGTGGGGTGCCTGGCTGGCTCAGTCAGTAGAGCTGGCAACTCTTGATCTTGGGGTCATGAGTTTAAGCTCCACATGGGGTGTAGAGCTTACCTAAAATTAAAAGAAAATGGGTAAAATGTTAAATTCTTTTTTTATAAAGTATTTTTTTCTTTTATCTTTTAAAAATGTTGATTTTTTTAAAAAAATATTGTTTTTAACATTTATTTTTGAGACAGAGAGAGACAGAGCATGAACGGGGGAGGGTCAGAGAGAGGGAGACACAGAATCTGAAACAGGCTCCAGGCTCTGAGCTGTCAGCACAGCTGACTCGAACTGGGGCTCGAACTCATGGACCGCGAGATCATGACCTGAGCCGAAGTCGGCCGCTTAGCCGGCTGAGCCACCCAGGTGCCCCTAAAATGTTTATCTTGAGAGAGAGAGCACGCGCGTTCATGCAGGGGAGGAGCAGAGAGAGGCGTAGAGAGAGAATCCCTAGCAGGCTTCATGCTCTCAGCGCAGAGCCTGACTCGGGGCTTAAACTCAACGAACCGTGAGATCATGACCAGAGCCAAAACCAAGAGTCCGAGGCTTAACCGCCTGAGCCACCCAGCATGGGACTTACTTTTAAGTAATCTCTACACCCAGCATGGGACTCAAATTTATAATCTCGAGATCAAGAGTCACATGCACTACTCACTGAGCCAGCCAGGTGCCCCTAAAATTTTAAATTCTATGTTATGTATATTTAAACACACACACACACACACACACGCACACAGAGAGAAATTAATTAAGAGTGAAATCACTTTGGAAGAAAAGAGAGTGGGACACAGCATCTGAATTCTCCACCAGACTGAGCACTGGTTCCAGTAGCTTAGCTTCTGCCACTATCCCGAGTATGTGTGAGGGACGAACCAGATGCTCAGCGAGGTCTCCACCTACTGTACCTTCCTTCTGATCCTCCCACCTGTCATTCCTGGAGCATCTCCTGTGTCCCAGAAATTGAGCTCTGCCCTGGAGAAAGGTAAACGTGTGCCCCGAGGCATTGATAATCCCGAGGGAGGTTGGGAGAGATGCATTTGCTTTTTGCCAAGTGTCCCATCGCATAGTGTGCTCATCTGTGGTAGTAAGTGTGGGTGGCACTATTTAGGTAGTATTTGGGGGGTGGCAGTGAAATGTCTGGAACCCGGTTTAAAGTAGTCAAATCAGTACATAGCTGACATTTGATGCCCACAGATGCACTCTTAAAAAAGTGTCAGTAGAAGAGTAAGACTCGTTTATAGCCTGAAAATTCATCATGGAAGAAAGAAGTCCTCATGGTGCCAGAGGAGCTGTGCACTTTTGTGAGGAGCCACCAGGATGAGGAAGAGGCAGACTTACCTGATGGCTCTCCTGTTTCCTGGGGCAATACAAGGCCAGACACACCGCTAGTTCCTTCAGGAACTGACGGGGCAGTCAGTGGAGGACACAAGAATACAAACCCGAGACGAAACATGTTTACAGTGTCCTGTAACAACATAGCGTAGACTGGGTGGCATATAAACCCCAGGATTTTATGTCTCACAGTTCTAGCGGCTTAGAAGGCCAAGACGAGGGCCGTGCACATTGGGTGTCTGGTGAGGGCCTGCTTCCTGCTTCACAGCAGTGTTTTGCTGTGTCCTCCCTGGTGCTCACAGGGGCGGAGGAGCTCTCTGGAGTCTTTTCTGAGGGCACTAATCCCTCAGGAACCTGATCAAGTCCCACAACCCACCTCCTAATACCATCTCACTGGGGATTAGCACTTCAACATACAAGTATCAGGAGGATGCAAATATTCAGTCTGTAGCACAGAAGCAATATATAATTAGTTGAAAATTAATTTGCTAAGAACAAATGACGGAAGGGAAACATGAAAGTCTGATGGGTCATTGATCATGAGCTTGGACAGTCTAGCTTCAAAACACACTTTATATGCTGTCAGTGTTTTTAGGGAGAGCTCATTCTCAGAGGCGGTCTTCATCTGTTAAATAAATTCTTTACCAGGGAGGAGGAGGAGGTGAGGGAGGAGGTAAGGAGGTGAAGGGAGGCAAGGATGTGATATTTTTGGAACAGCTTGAAATACAAAGTAATTTCCTGATAAGATTAGTTCCTCTTAAGCGAAACCCCAACTGTGGTCACTTGCTTAGTAATGAAGAAGTCCAAGCAAACTGGACAGGTTTAGAAAAACTGGGTCCCTAGCTCTTGTGCTGAATTCCCAGGTCATGTCCTACACCCACTTGAAGTTCATTTCTGGATCAGGGAGGCATCAGTTTTTGTGGAGTACTTTATTTTGATTTGATTTGTTTGTGAATTTCGTAAGTAAATCAGTCTTTATTTCCCTGTCACTTTTCCATATGGAAAAGCACTTATTCAGAATAGAGCAAATTTTGAAAGGAAGTATAGAAAAATCAATGCTGGGACACCTGGGTGGCTCAGTTGGTTAAGCGCCTGACTTTGGCTCAGGTCATGATCTCACGGTTCATGAGACTGAGCCCTTTGTGGGGCTCTGTGGAGCCTGCTTGGGATTCTCTCTCTCCCACTCTCTCTGCCCCTCTGCCATCACGCTCGCTTTTTCTCTCAAATAAACTTTAAAAAAAGAAATGAAAAACGCTAAGAATTAGGTATTATTAGCAATGCTCCTGTAAACAAATTCTGTTTTTTTCCCCCTATAAAAGGGACACTAGAAAATAATTACACTAAAAGCAATACTTCTTTCCACTTGCTAATTCCATTATCATTCACAGTTACATTTAGAAGCTGTTGTAATAGGCATTTAAAAGGAAATTATTAAAGAGCTATCTTATTGTGTTTAAGGGTATGAATACTGAGTCTATGTTGGCTTGTATTATAAGGAAACTGTTGCCTAAACCTGGCTAGGTACTGTTAGGGACAGATACAATTTCATATTTCATAACTAAGTTTCTACTTGGTCATTAATCTGATTTCTTGACCTTTAAGGAGTAGGTCACAAATCATTTCTTTTGTGTTTTTTTTTTTTTTAAATAAGCTATGATACTGTCATTTATTTTATATTTTAAATGCAGGGAAACATCTTTAAAATATGTTTTCCCTGGTGACTAAGATAATACATGCTCAATGCACAATACTTGGAAGTTAGGAAAAAAATGGAGAAGTTTCTGGAAAATCTCTTCCTTTCAGGCAGTCTGTTTCAGGATAACTGCTGGGTGTGTTTTGAGCAAGCTGATTCCCTGTTGGTTTGCTTTCATCCAGCCTAGCCACCCCTTCTGCTTTGGAGGATGTATTTGGAGAGGGGCTTGTCAGGGTATACCACTGTCCTTTTCCTGCCTCCTGTCTGGTCTCTTGAATGTGGGGGATTTGAGAGGCAGTCACCTGGCCTTACCCCATCAACTTCCTGTCTTCTCCATGGGTGCACAAGGAGCTTTATTTTGCATTTGTTAAATGTTAAAGTCAACAGGGGGCACCTGTCATTGGAACCCGGGACTCTTGATCTCGGGGTTGTGAGTTTGAGCTCCTTTTGGGGGTAGAGCTTAAAAATAAAATCTTAAACAACAACAACAACAACAACAAACCAACCCATTGAAGTCAACAGAATATACTGCAGCAACCCTGTACTTGCGAATGTGTGTTCTCGGGGTTTGTTTCTAAATCTGGGGCAATCAGAAGGCTTTCTGTACAAGGGAAGAGCCCTCCAGTGGTAGGCATTGGGTTCAGATTCTGGCTCCACGATGCACTGGAATTGTAGCCGTGACAAACAAGCTCAACTTGGTTTTCTCATTAATAATAGCGTTCTTTAGATAAAATTATGTGATTGATTGATGCATAACAGGCTACCTCCATTGATGGTGTACCCACCAAAACCTGTCTGTTTCTTTCATTCAGCAGTGTTTGTGGAGCATCACCTGCATGCCAGGCTTTGCCCTTGGTACTGGACACCAAAACAGAGAAAAGAATACCCTGTCCACAGGGAGCTCAGAAGGCAGTAATAAACAAGATAATTGCCTGAAATATATGATACATTAAGTAGTGATAGGTACTAAGGAGAAAAGAGTACAAGCGTGAAAGGGGTCTGTGTATGTGTGCATGTGTTGGGGGAAAGGAGGAAATAATTCAGTTATTGAACCTGTAATGTAGCTGCATGTTGTTTCCATGTGTGATGGATCTTGATACTCCAGTTGGAGGCCAGAACATGTCCCTTTGTTGAGGTGGAACTTCCTTGATGCCCCTGGCATGGTGTTTTCGGGAGGAAGTGGTGGGTTCTGATCCTGCCTGGCTGGGAGTGCAGGTTCTAGTAACGAAGGGTTTGAGAGGTACGTGTATGTGTGGTCTTTCGATCTATCCTGGAAAGTGCTTAGAATAGTGTCAAGCGTTCAATAAATTTTAGTTATTATATGTTAACACTGTTTAGCTATTGTCTCCTGTTATAAAACTCAAAAGTTTTAAATAGAAACCAGAGGGGCTGCTTTCTTGGAAAAAGTGCCTGGTGCTAGAAGCAGTAATTACGCAAGTGTTAGATTTGGAGCACAGATATGATGTGGACCCTCCTCCTCCCGATTTCCCACTCTCTCATCTTTTTTCCCCTTTCAGCCCTTGCGGCCATTTGGAGGAATAAATTTTTAAGGCAGGAGCCATGGTTAATGTATGTAACAGAGGCTGTGTGTTACTTAACGTCTGTTGAATCAATAGGCGAAAGGAACAAGCACATTCTCAAAGCACAGTCAAGTTTCTAAAAATGTACTTCGATAAAGGGATGAGGATAAGAGACTGTAGTAAAGGTGTGGTGCATGCTGATTGATGGGAAGACAAGAACAGTGCTTTTCCTAAACTTGAGCCATATCTAATTGAGCGACTACATACGGGTTTTGGAGAGTAACGGAATTCCATTCAGGGATGTGAGCTTATTCTGTGTGATGGTATACCATCAACTTCTCATTCTCAGTGATGCTTTTTTAGTTTAAGAAATAAGGATTGGGGCGCCTGGGTGGCTCAGTCGGTTGAGCGTCCGACTTCAGCTCAGGTCGTGATCTCACGGTTTGTGGGTTCGAGCCCCGTGTTGGGCTCTGTGCTGACAGCTCGGAGCCTGGAGCCTACTTCAGATTCTGTGTCTCCCTCTCTCTCTGCCCCTCCCCTGCTCATGCTGTGTCTCTCTCTGTCTCAAAAATAAATAAAAAAAAAAATTAAAAAAATAGAAAAAAAAAGAAATAAGGATTTCTACTACTGGTATTAAAAAAATTAAATTTTACTGAAGGTTACTGCTAATTATTTCAGTTCTCTATACATCATGTCTGCCTCAGTTTAGTAGTGGTCACCAAGTCAGTTTTAATAGTAAATAAATGTCCACTGAAGATATTACAGGGACACCTGGGTGGCTCAGTTGGTTAAACCGTCCGACTCTTGACAGTTCAGGTCACGATCTCACGGTTTGTGAGTTCCAGCCCTGCGTTGGGCTCTGTGATGACAGCACAGAGCCTTCTTGGGATTCTCTCTCTCCCTCTCGCTCTCTGCCCCTCTCCCACTCATGATCTTTGTCTCACTCTAACAAAATAAATAAACTTAAAAAAAAAAAAAAAGAAAATATTAGAACTATCCCCTCTCCCTAAAAAAATCAGAGGCCCAGAATTAAAAGACACAGTGTTCTCTGTTGGTTATGGTATTTTGCGAGCTAAAGTATCCTCTACAATTAGAAAAGCGATGAAGTACAGTGGAAAGTTTAGCATGGATCTAGATGTCAGCCTCTTTCTCAACCATTGTATAAAATTTGAGGCTAATCTTAGTGTGTCCCTGTTTTCTCACACGTGAAGTAAATGTAATGATCTCAAAAGGTGGTGGCGATGATTTGATGGGTTGATATAGGTGTGTCAGACACAAGGTAGATGTTAAAATTACATCTGGTTGATTTGGCTTTTGTGAGGAAGGAAATTTGTTCATTCCTGATGTTGACTTTGAAAGCCCTCAGTCAGGTTGCCCCATTGATAAACATTAATTTTTATGTTAGATTTAAAAAAAAATTTGTTTTTAATGTTTATTTTTGAGACAGAGACAGAGCATGAATGGGGGAGGGGAAGAGAGAGAGGAAGACACAGAATCGGAAGCAGGCTCCAGGCTCTGAGCGGTCAGCACAGAGCCCGACGCGGGGCTCGAACTCACTGACCGTGAGATCATGACCTGAGCCAAAGTTGGATGCTTAACCGACTGAGCCACCCAGGCGCCCCTATGTTAGATTTTTATTTTTTATTTTTTATCTGGGGGTGGGGAGGGGCAGTGGGAGAGAGAGCATGAATCTTAAGCAGGCTCCTCACTCCTCACAGAGCCCGACACGGGGCTCAATCCCATGACCCTGGGGTCATGGCCTGAGCCAAAATCAAGAGTTGGATGCTCAACTGACTGAGCCACCCCGGTGCCCCTTTAATGTTCAGTTTTAATCTAATGTTACCGTTAAACACTGGCTTTAATAATACTGCTAAGCGGGGAAACCTGGCTGGCTCAGTTGGTAGAGCGTGCGACTCTTGATCTCAGGGTTGTGAGTCCCAGCCTGCGTTGGATGTAGAGATTACTTAGAAAAATAAAATCTTAAAACAGAATGCTGCCAATCGCTGTCGTGGGAATGATGATGACCGTAGGCAGCCTGACACTGTGAAGGGCTTCATGTGTGTTAGTTACCCCGGTGGCTCGGAACAGGGACACTCTGAGGGCATGTATTTCTGTGATGATCTTTTTGCTGACAAGAAGCAGATTAAGAGATTTAGAAAGTAAGAAAAGTAAGGAAAGAAAAATGTTAAGAGATCACTTTTTGTTGGTCCAGACAGCATGAGTTAAAAAGTCATGGGAGGTTGCTGATAACAGTTGGCAGTTAAGAACTTTCTTTTGGAAGCAGTTCAGTGTTTTGCGGGACAGAAGCCAGGTCTTGCTCTGCCTGCCCCTACAACAGCTAACCGTGCTTCATGCACACAGTATTGGGTTTTTCGAATGCCAGTTGAACGGAATCCCACAGGTTGGGTGTAGTTGCATGGTCTCCCTGAAAATTCCTGGAGAGTTTCTGTGTTTTCCTCTAAATTGATCTGTCCACCCGGCAAACAACTGGCTTATGGCTATTAGTTCCCACAGGAACGAGAGCCGGGCCTGTAATCTCTGTTCTGCAGGGAAGGAAGTAGGCTGGAAAATGACAGCAGACAGCTTGGTCACCAGACGCTCTGGGCAGGCCTGAGACGGTCACGATGTGTGTCACCTTCTCTGTCTTCGGGATTCCTGATGTTGGGGTTCTCCAGGCAGCTGGGAACTTGGGGTGAATCAGCAATTGGCTGTCCTTACACCTAGCAATTTAGAACTTTTGATACACCTGATACTCTAGTTACCTGGAAAGGAAGATTCTAAGGTCTAGAATGCAACATTATTTTTGTCTCCTGACTTTTGTGCTTCCTCTTTGAATGTTGACATTTTAGTGAATATGGAGAGAAGTTGATTTAACAGTTTTTCTTAAAATAAGACCAAAGAGACATAACATACCAATATGAGCCCCTTGAGTAGATAAAAAGTGGCTGTAAAAGATTATTTCTGGAACGGATGGGGAACTCTTACTATGAAAGGGATATTAAGAAGTTCTATTTTTCTTAGGTATGATGGAGGTGGTTTTGATTATGTAGGAGAATGGCCTTCTTCAGAGATTCATGCTTAAGGATGGAGGGGTAGAGGGTCATCATGTCTGCAATGGAGAAATGGTTCTGCAAAATAAATAACGTTCACTCCCTACAGAGAGCTGGAATTGAGTGCACGGAGGGCAGGGACCACATCTGCCCTAGCTCCTGACACATAGTAGCACGCATAGTATTTGCTGAGCGGGAAGCCTTTCCCCAGAAACCAGCCAGCGCCGTTTCGCCTGCTTCTTCCCCTTCCCTGGGCTCTTCAAGGGCAGGGTCTATCTTTGAATCTTCCCAAAGCACCTTGCGCAGTCCTGGGCACTCATTTAATCTCTGTCGAATGAATGGGAAAAATGTGAATAGCACCACCATTTGAAAGTAATAGCAGTGACCGTTTCAAAGTGAGCTGTTTTGTTTTCCTTGCAGACTTACTGACTGGCAGGAACCCAAGAATGGGGGGCATTCTGTCTGTTGGGTTCCTCATGGGTGTTTTCAGAAAATAAGGCCGAGTTTGTTACAGATCTGACAAGGGAGCGGCAGGGCATTGGGTGGTCCAGTTCAGATCTCCAAGACTGATGTATTTTTGCAGAAAATAAGCAGGTGCCACTGTGTGTAGTGAAAGCTGAGCTTTCTGGAACTTCCCATCCCAAACTTTGGAATTTGGTTTGCTCTTGGGCTGGGCCAGAGGCTTTAAGAGGCTAGTGGGTAGGCTTGGGATTGCTGTCAGGTTATGAAGTGTTGTTTAAGCGGTTGGGTGATTTGGGGAAGGGAAGGAAAATTTACCATTTTGTGCTAATTTGTTGCCTATTGCTCATACTCTTTTACATTGTTCAGTGCTTTTTCCCCCCCCCCCTCAAGAAATGCAACGTGAAATGATAGCTGTAGTGAACTTTCTTCCCTAAGTGCTAAGCAAATACCTTCAGTGTTTAGGCATAGAATGGAATTCGTTACAGAGTGCTGTTTATTTTCTGTTTAGGAGGAAAGAGCTGGAGCACAAAGGAAGGAAAACCATTTACTGGCTATGTGAATTTGAAATTTCTTCCTTTCTTTTTTCTGTCTTCTGAGACGTTCAGAGTGGTTAACTGAAACAGACTTCTAAAAATACCCGTTAGCACAGCAAGTATTTTCTCTGTCTAAAATTAGCTGATTTGAGCTATGTAGTCTGGTTTTCTAAATCCTTCCATCAGGTGCTCTAGCCGCTTCTCGCTGTCGTTTTACGAGCTGTGGGTAACATGTTTGGGGGATGCAAACTAGGAATGACTTTATCTTTTATACAAAAATTTACAAATACCTGAGGTGAGTTCCAGCTTCGGGCTCACTCTTTCAGGAGGCCTTCCCAAGGTGTTTCCTGTGCTTTCTTTTCTTATGAAAGAGAGAAAGAGTGAGGGGGCGGGGTGGGGGAGATGGAGTGGGGAGGAGGGGCAGAGAGAGAGAGAGAATCCCAAGCTGGCTGCATTCACCACGGACCCCCACAAGGGGCTCAGTCACGACTCAAGCCGAAATCAAGAGTTGGACGCTTAAGCAACAGACTGAGACCACCCCCCCCGCCCCGCACCCCTCCTGTGCTCTCTTTCATCTCACCTGTCGTTCTCAATAGCTCAGCTTTCTGTGTCCCACCCCTGTCCTACCCCGAAGGGCAGAACCTGTGCTCTGCTCCCTGTTCTATCCCAGTGCCTCATACAACTATTTGCTTAATATTTAGGCGCCTAACAAATATTTGTTCACCGTTAAAAAGTTGGTCCATTTACTGAGCAGAAAGAAAGGGAAATATTATTTGTTGGTGGTGTTGACAAAGAGACCTGTCTCTTCACGTGAAAATTAAGGAAGTGGGAACGGAAGAGAAAGGGGGAGAGAAGCTAGTTGGGCTGGGAGTGGCTCAGAAGCGTGGCCAGGGTCAGGGTGTAGTGACAGAAGCCCGTTGCCTGACAGAGAGGCTCCTGAGAACACCTCCCTGCCTACCTTTCCTCTGCCTGGGCCGTAGATAGCACTGGGCCTTTCTGAGGTGTGTTTATGTTTTTAAAATACTGTCTGTGCTTTCCAAAAATGTGGTTTCCCTGCCTCATATGGGAAACATTGACTTGGTGAAAGTTAGGTACACTTGGTCAACAGTTTGCATTTGTCCGTTTCTGAAACTGTTTTCCAGTTTTGTGAAAGTGTGCTCTTTGTGTTACAAATTCCTTGAAGGGAGGGGTCCTGGCTTCTCTTTTAAGGATCAGTTAGTCGAGAAGGAAGACTGGGGTAAGGAAGGTGGAGGCCAAAGTTTGCCTTCATGGCTGACGGCAGAGGATGCTGGTGTGCAGAATGTGGCTTATTCTTATGGGCAGTGGGCCTTCCCAAGGCTGGCCTCCGGTGTTCTGCTGGCCCCCTCTGCAGGGTGAGCGCAGAACGTTAGCCCCCAGGTGAGGACAGAGGGACAGGGGGACTCCGCATGCACTCCTGCTTTCTCCTTCCGGACCCACTGATGCTGTTCTCCTCCCTTGTTGAGGAGGCAGACTCATGGGTGGAGAGAGGAGGCCTTCCTTTTCTATGAAGAGGTAAGAAAATGGCACCCACAGAGGTGATATCCTTTCTTAAAGTCACACAGCTAGTTGGCAACAGATTTTTCTCCTGGGCTTTAGAAGCCATTTGGAATGCATGGAAAGGGCATGATTTTGGAGCTGGCCAGGCCTCATGTTCACGTGCTACTACCTCTGTGACCTTTGCATTGGTTTATATATCTGAACAATGGGATTTGACTTCCGACCTCAAGGCCTCTTTGGAGGGTTACAGTAGATCTAACCCCATGTTTAATAGCCTGGGCCAGTACTCCATTTCCCCCTAATCAGCAATGCAAATCTCCCCAGGCCTGTCCACGAGTTCTTTCTCTTAAATCCTGGCTTAGAGTCTTGGGAAACTTGGTGATGGGGAGGTGGTTCTCAGAGTGGGACTTGGAAATTGAGGGTTTTTTTTTTTTTTTTTTTTAAGCTTATTCATTTTGAGATGGGGGGGTGGCAGGGAGAGGCAGAGAAAGGGGGAGAATCTCAAGCAGGCTCCACAGAGCCTCTGTGGGGCTCGAACTCATGAAACCATGAGATCATGACCTGAGCCGAAATCAAGAGTCGGACGCCCAACTGATTGAGCCACCCAGGCGTCCTGGAAATTGAGTATTGTAAATTTGATATTTTGGGAGGAAAAGAGTTGTTCCTAAGGAAGTAAAGTGTTAAATTGGAAAGAATTTCATGTGTCCTATCCACCGTAGAAGAACTTGTGTCACACCTGGAATTGATTTGTAGTCAGGAACTGAACAGTGTGGCCTGTTTAACTTTGGGGAACAAATGCCTTTCAAGTCTTAAATGTTCGTACTTCTTTTCTAGGACGTTCTGTAAGTCTTTTGTTGTTGTGTTAAAGTTGTTTTGTTAAACGTACGAGTGGACTGTTAAAAAGTTCCTGGTTGGGGGCATTGGTGGGCTAGGTGAAAGGGTGAGAGGGGAAACATTCAGATCTGTGGGCAGGGGACCTGGTCTAGAACATGTGAAATGTGATGGGAGTCCTGTCTCCATGTTTCCTGAGGTGTCCTGGATGAAACAGTCTGTGCCGGGCCCTCAGGGACACGGTTGCTGCAGGCGATGCCCCACACAGGGAGAAGAATGCAGCTCTAAGCAGGCGCACATCCGGGCTTGAACACTGTGCGGTGACCTCCTCTTTCCGTGTCCGCTACTTGCTTCCTGTCCAGGTCTTCAGGTTAGTGAATGCTGCTCTGAAGCAGTGTCCACGCCACCGTGATCCACACACATCTGTCTCGACCCCTGATGCTAACGATACGTTCGTTCGACTACGTTCGGTTTCTCTTCTTCCCCCCTCAAGTCTGCTTTCTGCTTTTTGTGTGTTTCCAGCCCACACTTGGCAGGCAGAGCTCCCTGCCCGCCCCCCTGCAGGCCATGCCGACCTGGTCTTGGCTGGTGGCTGGTGGAGCCGGCTGGGTCCCTGACCCCCCCCCTCCCCCCACCCCACGCCCCCCCCCAGCACTGAGGAAAGGTGGGGCGGGAGGGCACTTCCTCCAGGCCTTGGGCTTCCTGTGCAAGCCTGGAGGAAAACAGAGCTGGAGGGTGTGTGAACCCTCAGGTTATACCAACAACACGAACACTCCCCCACAACAAAGACGACTGAAATGCTGAACCCCCCTGCCCCCCCCCCCCCCCCACCTTTTGGAGAGTCGCTTTTAATTTATAAATTGTTGACTTGGTCGAGTGATGTTAAAAAACCTATGCTTTCTTTTTGACAGTCTTTGGCAGTAGCAGGTTTTCGTTTTTTTGTGAGTGGCTGGAGGGGCTTTTTTTTTTTTTTTTTTTTTTTTTAATTCCCCAGACCGCAAGCCTGTTTTTACCTAGGAGATCTCTGGTTTGCTCTCTAGCAACTTCCTACGTTGGTGTCTGTGCAGCTGGCTGCCAACATTAGGGAAAATGGATAACAGCCTTGCCACACTGGTGCCTCTGTTCTTAATGTGGGGTTGTTTATCTAGAGGTGGCTTGCCCCCCAGGCGCAGTCAGCACATCGAAGTGTGTTTCATTTATGCTGATGGGGGCTGAATTGCATTGTGTTTACTTTTATTTTTAATGTTATTTTGAATTTTTTTTTTATACGTGGAAGTCTTTTATTTCCTTGCTAGATTCCTGCCCCACCCTGCCCCCACCCCGATTAACGATTAACAGTTATGCAGACCTCGGAGACCTCGATTAACAGTTATGCAGTTTTTGAAAATTTTGTGAAAGTTTTGTGTAGAAAGAAGAAACCGTCTCCGATCTCACCAGACTGGCATAAGCGCCGTGAACATTTTGGAATCTTTCTTTCTAGTCTTTGAGGCATGTTAGAAAACAAAGTTCAACGGAGTAAATTTTATAAGATCTTATTGACTTTAGTCAATGATTCATGAATTGGGCAACATCCCATCTGGCAGATAGAACGGAGCTCCAAAGAGCTGTACAAAATGAGAGGTTTTCAGGGGTTGGGGGGGGGCATGCAGGGCGTAGGGGACACTAACGGGGAAGTTACAAAAGCAAAAAGCAGATTGTGACAAGGTCACCTTCCTTTAGGGGACAGCAGGGATCTATCATGCTGCTGACTTCACTAGTGCTGACCAGGTAATTCCAAGTTGACTAGTTTGAGGTTCCACTGGGGGGGAGGGGCAGGGGGAGCTGAAACTGTAAGTTAGGTATGAAATCTTAGTTTGGTGACTTGGGCTTAGCAAAAGTGACTCCATTTTTCCAACAGGCACATAGTTTGTCATAGTGGATGTACAGTTCCTCTGATTTTTTTTTTTTTCTCCTCCCATTAAAAACTCTTCTGTAGGCTTCATGTTAACAGCTCCTATATGGTCCATCTTGACATTTGGAAGTATTACTTAGCTATTTTCTTTAAAAAAAAAAAAAAATTTTTTTTTTAACGTTTATTTATTTTTGAGACAGAGAGAGACAGAGACAGAGCATGAACGGGGAGGGGCAGAGAGAGAGGGAGACACAGAATCTGAAACAGGCTCCAGGCTCTGAGCTGTCAGCACAGAGCCCAACGTGGGGCTCGAACTCACAGACCGTGAGATCATGACCTGAGCCGAAGTCGGACGCTTAACTGACCAAGCCACCCAGGCGCCCCTACTTAGCTATTTTCTTAATGCTGGGAATACAGTTTCTGATTTTTAAACGAATTCTCTGTGGTCCTGGCCAGATTATTACTTCCCTGATAAATTGCTGGGTTGTATTGGTAGCCTCCCCCCACCCCAATTCAAGTTGAACACAGTGTATTAAAACAACTAAGCAGGCGTGCCTGGGTGGCTCAGTTGGTTAAGTGTCTGACTCTTGACCTCAGCTCAGGTCATGATCTCACATTTCGTGAGTTCGAGCCCTGCGTGGGGGTCCACACTAGCAGTGTGGAGCCTGCTTAGGATTCTCTTCTCTTCTCTTCTCTTCTCTTCTCTTCTCTTCTCTTCTCTTCTCTCTTCTCTTCTCTTCTCTTCTCTTCCCTTCCCTTCCCTTCCCTTCCCTTCCCTTCCCTTCCCTTCCCTTCCCTTCCCTTCCCTTCCCTCCCCTCCCCTCCCCTCCCCTCCCCTCCCCTCCCCTCCCCTCCCCTCCCCTCCCCTCCCCTCCCCTCCCCTCCCCTCCCCTCTCTCTTTGTCTCCCCTCCCCTCCCCTCCCCTCCCCTCCCCTCCCCTCCCCTCCCCTCCCCTCCCCTCTCTCTTTGTCTCTCTCATAAATAAAACAACAACTAAGCCTCCAGGAGCCAGTGGTGCTAGACCTGAGGGTCTCTCAACTCACTTTCTCTGTCCCAGCACATGGTTGGTTGTTTCCTCCTCCTCCTGGCTTAATGGGCTTTGAATCAGATGGACCCGGCACAACCCTTACTTAGCTTCTACACGAACCAACCTCATGTCCTTGTAAGCTTCTGTTTTCCAATTGCAAAATAGGGAGAATAGTGGTACCCACTTTTGGGTTTATTCTAAGAATCCCGAGTCAGGTTGTGATGAGGGTGGCACGGTGTCTGGGGTTTGGTGACAAGATTCACTAAGGGCTTTTGCTGTCCACCTTCCTCCCCACCCTCAGCCCCTCCTAGGGATTTGGGTGGCCTAATTCTGTCCTGTTTTGGAAGAGTGGGCAGAAAAGAAGGAGAAGCGGAATGGGGGGGGCGGTGTATCCAGAAGGCCTCCCCCCCACCCAAGTGTAGGGAAAGGTCAACTGTTTCAGAGATTGCCAGAACCCTCAAAGGCAGTGGTGCTGCTTTACCCCACTACTGCTGGGGTTGGGTTCAGTGAGGTGGGTGAGGTTGGCCAGCAGCGCCAGGCCCCTGGGCGTTTTTGCACAGGGTTCTGCCTCCCTGGGCTCTCTTCTGGTCATTCTTTGGGTGTCCTAACTCACCCCACACCTCTGACCGTGACCAGCCTTGTATCCCTGACACACTTCCTGTGACTTTTGTGGTTCTCACCCCATCTACAGCTAAGCAGGAGGGCAGGAGCGGATTTCTGTAGAAAAAGAGTGTCTTTACAAATTCCTGGGTGAAACCCTTCGAGGTAATAATCCACCAGATTTTTATTTGAATTGCTCTATCATCTTTTAATTACTCCAGAGTGCTTTCGCCTCCCTGGTAGGAAGGAGGAAGGTGATTCCTCAGATGAAACCAAAACCTGGGGCCGCTGAGGTGGAGCTGGAGGTACGGGTGTCTTTCTGAGAATGGAGGGCAGCAGTGGGGTATCTTTCTCTGTCCTCCGTGTATTGCATGTGGTGTAGAAGAGTCCTCATACACACAGTAGTACTTCAGCTAAGCCTTTTAAGGGCTAGGAACAGACTTAAAAGAGCCGCCTCGAGTGGAGCATAGAGAAGGAGACCTCAGGAGAGGCGATGGGGGGACGGGAACAAGAGTGATAGAAAATAGCTGAAGCTTGCGTCCCCCTTCAGACTTTTAAGTTTGTCTAATTAAAATCTTTCGTGGTCTGGACATCTGGCCTGAAAGGACCGACGAGTCTCTCCCTATTCCTCAGACGATATGAGAGGGAGCTTTGCAAGTGTGTTTGGACTAGTGCATTAGCAAGGCTGCGGTGGGTAAGAATAGAGGATTTGCAAATCCAGACCCTAAGGAGTCAAATGTGACTTCCTGGACATTCTCCTCCTCAACAAATTGTTGTCATCCACACTTTTTAATTGTTACATGAAAACATAGAACTTTAAGTTGCTTTCAAATCTTTTATGTGCCGGCAACTTAGACTCCTATTAGAGATGGCAAGGAAGAACACCAGGTGTCTCTTAGATAAGCTTGCTTCTGATCACTTTTCTTGGAGTGCTGGCCTATAGGCTCTTCTGATTTTCTTGAGACACTCTGTCCCTGTTCAGATTAGGTGACGACTCCTATTTGCTTGTAAGCCTCTGCCCTTGACTTTCACATTCCCGCCGTAGGTGGAGCTGGAGCCCGCTCAGCTTCCCAGATGGGCTCCACCTGCCCCGTCCTGGTGGCTTCAGCATTCCTTCGCGCTTCCCTTCTGGCTCACTTCCAAACGAGCCTGCTCGTTTCCTTTCTCCGGAACCTACCTCCCCTTACAGCCAAGGTACAAGGGTTCCATGACCACTCAAATGTTGTGGAAGTCACAAGATCTGACCTTTGGAAGAGCCTCTAGTGCCCCTGGGCTAACCTGAACTAGTGATGATGGCCTCCAAGGCCACAATTGTAATTGCTCTTAGCCAAAGGAAGTGGCTGGCTGCTGAATGACCCTTAGAGCCTTGAACAGTGAGACCATTTAATCTAGAATTTAGGGTGGACGTTGTGTCACCGTTTGCCATTGTAGTGTCTTTCTTCTCTCCTGGCTTCTCAGCGATCGCTCATATTATTGTTCCAGTTAATTTTCCTAATACTCAGTGGACTGACTTTGTAGGTACTTGATTAGGACAGTGGTATAGATAATACAGAATATTAGAAAACTGGGGCACCTGGCTGGCTCAGTTACAAAAGTGTGCAGCTCTTGATCTCGGGGTCGTGAGTTCAGGCCCCACGTTGGGTGTAGAGGCTACTTAAATGAAAACAAAAATGTTAGAAAACTCACTGCTGAAAAGGACAGGGACCATAGTCCAATGTTTTCTTAATAATCAGGGAAACTCCTTGAGCACCCACCTTCCTTTGGAAACCTGAGAATCCACTGCGGCTTCCTTTCTGAGACCTCAGAGAGCTGGGCCTGAGGCAGGCCTGCTGACTCACCTGCGGCCATGTTGTTTTTCTAATTATCAGAGCTGATTAGCTGGATTTGGATGTGCTTGGCTCTGAGGGCTGTAATAATCTTCTTTCTTTCTTACCTAGCTCGCCTAGAATTTGAGAAAGTTAAACCAGTTGTGAAAATGTATCACCTTTCAGAAATGAACAGCATCTTAATTGACTCCCTTTAAAAGCACGTCAAACTGGGATTGCTGAGGTTGAGTGTAATCTGGTACCCCTTGAGGTTGGGCGCTCAGGCTGGGGCACTCTGAGGAGACTCGTCCACCTCCAACTTTGTTTTCTCGCTCCAAACAAACGAGTGGCTGTTTGACGATTGGCACGCGACCCGGGTTTTGAAAGCACAGCCATATAGGGTATTGCGGACTGGGAACCAGGGGGTTTAAAAAGTGAGGTCATGGAAGGCCCAGATGGAACTCTCTTCGCGTGGATCACAACTGCAATTAATCTTATTAACATCCTGGGCCCGTGCCTGCTCTCACTGCCTCGGGTGTGTTGAGGGTATTTAAGGGGCAGGCTTTGAAGGACTGTCTCCTTTGATGGTGCAGATGCATAACAGAAGCGTGTAAAACTTTGTATCTGCTGTTATAAAGGCCTTTTGTGTGCCCTCGCAGATTCATTTAGTTTGGAGAAGCAAACAGAAAACCTCCTGCAGATAAGATGTTGCGAGGCTGGGTTGCAAATGCAATCTTGTAGATGTGGGTTCTGTGACCAGATAGAATCAATCAGTTGAAAAGGAATATCCCCCGCCCCCCACCCCCCCCCCCCCCAACATCGAGCTAGTTCCAGCACCGTATTCCAGAGTGAGTGGAAGACTTAAAAATGCTGTCAGGTCACGGGGAGGCAGGAGCAAACATAGGAAACAGCAAACCGTGGAGGTGTGTGCGGTGAGTGCTAAATCGGCAGGGATGAGGTACCCCAGTGGTTCCTAACATACAGGGGTGAGTGAGGGCTCTTGTGGCTAGGATGGCTTCCTGGGTGGGGTGGGCCTCGAGGAGGCGGCCCACAAGGTGCTCTCAGGGCACAGTGGCTCGTGGCGGAGTGGTAGGGGTGCGGCTGGGAGAATTTAAAGGCAGTGGGTGGCACACTGACCTCTCTCTCAAGTGCATGGAAGACGAGCCTGCTATGGTGTTCCATCCTTATAAGGGTGCTGCCTGCTTCTATTTTTGAAGCCCATTTTTTAAAAACTCCTCTAAAATGCCCACATCGACTCTCTCGTGCTGTTCTCTTGTTTTAACAAGTAGCCTTGGGACAAAGAAGTTGTTTAAGATTGTCAAGTTCAACAGATGTGGTTCATGTGTGCTAATATCCCAGAATTGAGTACAGAATCTACTCACTAAGTGAATAATTAAGAAAAGAAGTATCTGTTCTTGTGTAATGTACCCATTTGCTCATAATTAACGAATGTCCCAGTTACAACATTATGACAGGCCTGTTTTCTTACAAGTTTTCTTGCTGTGTACTGATACAGGGTTTTTTTTTTGGTGTGTGTTGTGTTATTTCGTTTTAAACCTTCGGGTCTTCTCAGATCTCAGTCCCTCTGGGACTCGCCAGGGGGGTGGGAGAGGGAGGCGAGGAGCGGCGGTGCCCTTTCTGCCCACAGAACATGCTGGGGGATTAGCGTTCTGGGGGGGCACTCTTGGGGAGCCTGGCACCCGGCCTCTGGGCAGCACTGTGCGCATTGACCTTGTCCTCTTAGCTGCCCTCCCGTCCCTCCACCTGCTTTTCCTCCCCTGAGATAACAGAGATGCGTTTCTCCATAACAGGAGGATGGGGGGGGGGGCTGGGACATCTTTCCCTTGCCTTTTCTTTGCCGTCGGAAACCTGAACAGCAGACCTCTTTTATGGGTGCAGAGAAGCCTACAATGGGCAAGGTGAATCCCTGAACCTCACCTAATGGGGCGTAATATATCCCAGCTGTATATCCCGCAGTTTAAAAAAAAAAAAAATCTTCTCATCCGGCAGGGGAAAAAACTCTGGACTGGCCAGGGTGAATCAGCAGGCCGTTCACCAAGATAAGCGCGAGTCTCTAGACGTGGCACCCAGCCGATTGTCAACACTGGTGCCGTGAGAACGTGGCAGCAAGCAGCACCCTGTACTTTTAAGGTCAAGAACGGCAGCACCAGGCCCCCTGGACACAGTTGCTTTTTCCTTCAGGAAGAGAGTTTCATTTGTCCCAGAAAGGTTGTCTTTTTACTTAAAACACAGAGTTCGCGTTGCTTTCTTGTGGGCTTCCCCACCTTGTTGTTCGTTCGCACGGCGCCCACTACAGTCCAGATTCACGTGGCCGGGTGGAGTCCCACGAGCCACACATAACTACTTACACTTAAATTATTGAAAATTGAAATGGAAATTCATGGTCTCCCTTTACTTGCTCAGATACCACATGTGGCTAGTGACTGTTCTTTTGGACAGCAGTTATAGGACATTTCCCTCGTTGTGGAAGGTGCTGTTGTCTCTCGGCGGTGCCGCTCCTTATTTGAGAGAACTTTCTGGGCTCACTCAGCTCCCCCGTCTGCTCTGCCTACTTTTATATCTTAGAGGTTGTGGCACCAAAAGTGAAGAATGTCCCAACAGGCATCTAATGTAAGTACACAGCTGTCCCCTGTGACCCTTCTCGCCGGGCACGATCCTAGCCTAAAAGACCCTCTAAGGACTTGGCGGGTTTGGCTCTGTGTGACGGCCTTTCTTACATGCCTCACAGGGTTTCTGTTCTGCACACCTAAAAGACATTTCAGAACAGTTTTTCCCTGCTAATTCTACTTTATTAGTTTTTTAAAGTTTATTTATTTTGAGAGAGAGAGAAGGAGCGACGGGGGGGCAGAGAGAGAGAGACAGCAGGAGCGAGAGGGGCAGAGAGAGAGAGCAGGAGTGAGAGAGGGGCAGAGAGAGAGAGAGAGCAGGAGCGAGAGGAGTAGAGAGAGACAGCAGGAGTGAGAGGGGCAGAGAGAGAGAGCAGGAGTGAGAGAGGGGCAGAGAGAGAGAGCAGGAGCGAGAGGGGCAGAGAGAGAGAGAGAGCAGGAGCGAGAGGAGTAGAGAGAGAGAGCAGGAGCGAGAGAGGGGCAGAGAGAGACAGCAGGAGCGAGAGGGGCAGAGAGAGAGACAGCAGGAGCGAGAGGGGCAGAGAGAGAGAGCAGGAGCGAGAGGGGCAGAGAGAGAGAGCAGGAGTGAGAGAGGGGCAGAGAGAGACAGCAGGAGCGAGAGGGGCAGAGAGAGAGACAGCAGGAGCGAGAGGGGCAGAGAGAGAGAGCAGGAGTGAGAGAGGGGCAGAGAGAGACAGCAGGAGCGAGAGGGGCAGAGAGAGAGACAGCAGGAGCGAGAGGGGCAGAGAGAGAGAGCAGGAGTGAGAGAGGGGCAGAGAGAGACAGCAGGAGCGAGAGGGGCAGAGAGAGAGACAGCAGGAGCGAGAGGGGCAGAGAGAGAGAGCAGGAGTGAGAGAGGGGCAGAGAGAGAGAGAGCAGGAGCGAGAGGAGTAGAGAGAGACAGCAGGAGTGAGAGGGGCAGAGAGAGAGACAGCAGGAGCGAGAGGGGCAGAGAGAGAGAGCAGGAGTGAGAGAGGGGCAGAGAGAGACAGCAGGAGCGAGAGGGGCAGAGAGAGAGACAGCAGGAGCGAGAGGGGCAGAGAGAGAGACAGCAGGAGCGAGAGGGGCAGAGAGAGAGAGCAGGAGTGAGAGAGGGGCAGAGAGAGAGAGAGCAGGAGCGAGAGGAGTAGAGAGAGACAGCAGGAGTGAGAGGGGCAGAGAGAGAGAGCAGGAGTGAGAGAGGGGCAGAGAAAGAGAGAGCAGGAGTGAGAGAGGGGCAGAGAGAGAGAGAGCAGGAGTGAGAGGAGTAGAGAGAGACAGCAGGAGCGAGAGGGGCAGAGAGAGAGAGAGCAGGAGCGAGAGGAGTAGAGAGAGACAGCAGGAGCGAGAGGGGCAGAGAGAGAGACAGCAGGAGCGAGAGGGGCAGAGAGAGAGACAGCAGGAGCGAGAGGGGCAGAGAGAGAGACAGCAGGAGCAAGAGGGGCAGAGAGAGAGCAGGAGTGAGAGAGGGGCAGAGAGAGAGAGAGCAGGAGTGAGAGGAGTAGAGAGAGACAGCAGGAGTGAGAGGGGCAGAGAGAGAGACAGCAGGAGCGAGAGGGGCAGAGAGAGAGAGCAGGAGTGAGAGAGGGGCAGAGAGAGAGAGAGCAGGAGTGAGAGGAGTAGAGAGAGACAGCAGGAGCGAGAGGGGCAGAGAGAGAGACAGCAGGAGCGAGAGGGGCAGAGAGAGAGACAGCAGGAGCGAGAGGGGCAGAGAGAGAGACAGCAGGAGCGAGAGGGGCAGAGAGAGAGACAGCAGGAGCGAGAGGAGTAGAGAGAGACAGCAGGAGCGAGAGGGGCAGAGAGAGAGACAGCAGGAGCGAGAGGGGCAGAGAGAGAGAGCAGGAGTGAGAGAGGGGCAGAGAGAGAGAGAGCAGGAGCGAGAGGGGTAGAGAGAGACAGCAGGAGTGAGAGGGGCAGAGAGAGAGACAGCAGGAGCGAGAGGGGCAGAGAGAGAGACAGCAGGAGCGAGAGGAGTAGAGAGAGAGACAGCAGGAGCGAGAGGGGCAGAGAGAGAGACAGCAGGAGCGAGAGGAGTAGAGAGAGACAGCAGGAGCGAGAGGGGCAGAGAGAGAGACAGCAGGAGCGAGAGGGGCAGAGAGAGAGACAGCAGGAGCGAGAGGGGCAGAGAGAGAGAGCAGGAGTGAGAGAGGGGCAGAGAGAGAGAGCAGGAGTGAGAGAGGGGCAGAGAGAGAGACAGCAGGAGCAAGAGGGGCAGAGAGAGAGACAGCAGGAGCGAGAGGGGCAGAGAGAGAGAGCAGGAGCGAGAGGAGTAGAGAGAGACAGCAGGAGCGAGAGGGGCAGAGAGAGAGAGCAGGAGTGAGAGAGGGGCAGAGAGAGAGAGAGCAGGAGCGAGAGGGGCAGAGAGAGAGAGCAGGAGTGAGAGAGGGGCAGAGAAAGAGAGAGCAGGAGTGAGAGAGGGGCAGAGAGAGAGAGAGCAGGAGTGAGAGGAGTAGAGAGAGACAGCAGGAGCGAGAGGGGCAGAGAGAGACAGCAGGAGCGAGAGGGGCAGAGAGAGAGACAGCAGGAGCAAGAGGGGCAGAGAGAGAGCAGGAGTGAGAGAGGGGCAGAGAGAGAGAGAGCAGGAGTGAGAGGAGTTGAGAGAGACAGCAGGAGTGAGAGAGGGGCAGAGAGAGAGAGAGCAGGAGCGAGAGGAGTAGAGAGAGACAGCAGGAGCAAGAGGGGCAGAGAGAGAGCAGGAGCGAGAGGGGCAGAGAGAGAGAGAGAGAGAGCAGGAGCGAGAGGGGCAGAGAGAGAGAGCAGGAGTGAGAGGAGTAGAGAGAGACAGCAGGAGCAAGAGGGGCAAAGAGAGAGACAGCAGGAGTGGGAGGGGGAGAGAGAGAGAGAGAGAGAGAGAGAGAGAGAGAGAGAGAGAGAGAGAGAGAGAGAGAAAATATCCCAAGCAGGCTCCACGCTGCCAGTGCAGAGTCCGATGTGGGGCTCGCTCCCAAGAACTGTGGGATCGTAACCTGAGCTGAAATCAAGAGTTGGACCCTTAACCGACAGAGCCACCCAGGTGCCCCTTTATTTTTTAATTTTTTAAAATGTTTGAGTGGGCTCTGTGCCCAGCGTGGAGCCGAACCTGAGGCCTGAACTCACGACCTTGATGAGATCAAGACCTCAGCTGACAACAAGAGTTGGACGCTTCACCGACTGAGCCACTCAGGCGCCCCCTGCTAATTATACTTTAAAACCTAGTTCAGGAGCATCTAACTGGACTTTCTGGAAGTTGCCTTGGAGTCCCCTAACTGCTTGCTCACCCGCTGCTGGAAATCACTTGCTTGATACTGGTGCTTAAGTGCGAGCCTGCTTTGGTTTGCTTTTAGGTCTGTCGGTGACCGCAGTGGAAAGATCTCTCCCAGAGAAGATTTTTCTGTTTTGGTTAGGTCCACAACACTTTATTTGCTGTCTTTGTGGGAACGGAGCCTGGGAAGAGGACATTTAAAGAAGTCACTACCAACACTCCATTCCCCTCGAGCTGTCCCTGCATTCCATTTGCAGCGGGGGCCCGTTGCCCCCGGACAGTGCGGTTACAGCCTGCGGGGTCCCTGTGGTTTGTTCCGTACCCAGGTCTGCACTGGTTCCGTGTGTAGTGCGCCGGGTATCCCAGTCTGTTCGGGACATCATTAGGTGACTGCCAGTTGCCACAACCGGAAGGTGAGCTTGAAAGTAGGAATTCGTAAGTTTGGAATCTAGCATCACTTAGAGTAAGCGCCTGCTGGCCCGGTAAGTTCACCCTTTCCCACTGACACGCGCTAGCCCTCAAACCCAGCCAGGAGTCAGAGCAGCTCCACACGAGAGCCGTGGGACCCGTGGGACCGGGAGGTGTTGACACCATCCACTGCGTCTGTCATCAGGCACCGTGCGTCTACCGGGGCGTCCCCCACCCAATCAGAGAAGCTGTGCTAGTTGCTTTTTTAAAGGGTCAGTAGTTTTATTTTTTTTAAAGAAGACACGAGAGGGAGTGGGGCGGGAGTGGGTCAAACTTGACTAGGCTGTCAGCTGTGGAAAGGTAGAAAGGCAGCGGCCACGGCCGTCTGTCCTGGCCGTAAGTGCGTGGCCCTGACCGGGGCGCCCGCAGGCACTCAGTAGAATTGTTGGATAATGAGTTGTATCGTATTTTCATCGCAGCTCTGTCAAGTATGTATTGGCTTGCACGTTTTACGGAGATGAGAAAATGGTCTCCAAGAGGTTAAAGAGCTTGCCTTGGGTTACACAGCGAGGACGTGGCAAAGCTGTGAATCAGACCTGTGTATGCCCACGCCGGAGGCCACACGCCTTCCCCAGCGCAAGGGGTCCAGCCCTCGTTCCCGCTCGCGGTCACAGTCCTCCTGGATGCTTTCTGTTTTGCTGTTGTTATATTTTGGACTTAAAATTTTAAGGTGAGATAAAATGTCGAATTCCAGGAGAGTTAGCAAGAAAGGGTATAAACAGGTTTGTAAAGCGGTGCGTTCATTCTCAGACAGTCTTGATTTAAAATGGGATGGGGCCACGCCGCACGAGGACCACGCCGCGTCTGGGAGGCAGGGTGTGGCCCTGTGAGAAAGTTCACCGGTGGAGAAACGTCTCGGTGACCCCACCCAGGAACCGAAGCGAACCCCAGAGCAGCCCTCGGGCTTGCAGGATGAACACACTAGGGAAGAGTCTAGGGTTGATAATTTTTCATGGAAGAACTGAGAAACTGGAGGGTTGGGAGACTATAAAAGAAAGGTGGCTTATAAAAAAGAGGACCTGTAACTGCCCAGACAGACGTACTTGGGTGTGGCGTCACCACCTCGGCCGCCAAGAACAATAAGGATACTTCAGACTGCTGCGCCCCATGCCATTTCCTGTCCTTGCCATCGCAGTTCAAGGTTAACGTCTATACTATTTGATCTGTTCTGCACTTGCCACACAGGTTTTTAAAAGCTCCTCCTTATTTTTACCTTTTGCACCCATGTACCTACTTTGTCCCTTCAGTGTTGCATGTTTTTTTCCTTCTTTCTGCTCCTAAGGCCGTCTTCCCAAAGGCATTGTATTTGGAGGAAGGGCAGGGGGATCCTTCCCTGTGTGAGAGGAAGGGGGGGGGTCTTAAAGGGATAACAATTTGGAAGTTTTCCAGCTCTAGAGACTTCCTCCCATTCTGATACTAACAGGAACCAGTGTCCTTCACTCCACAGCCTGAGCTCGTGACTTCTGTGCCTTTCCCCCTGCTTCTACACTCCACTCAGAGCGTTGCTTTTATCATTTCAGAAGCTTTTTTTCCTTGACATTCTTCACTCAGACTCGGGCTTCGCTGGACAATAAGTGCCATGAGGGTGGAGGTGTGGTGCCTGACGTCCCCACGCCCAGGCGAGCGCTTGGCACACAGCAGGAGCTCAGTAAATATTTGCTCAGTGAGCAGGCCTTGGTCTGTGGCCTTTGTGGGCAATTGCTATGTCAGTTGACTTAAAAATATGGCGTAGATCTTAACCGTTCTTACAGGAAACAAAAAATCCTAATGATGTGAAGTGATGGTGCATGTTAACTAAACTGGGGCTAATTGGTTTGAAGTATATACGTATGTCAAATCCTTATGATGTACACCTAAAACAAATAGTGTTATATGTCCATTATATCTCAGTAAAAAAACTCAGGGTCCCAGCCTTCTAGGGTTTAGCTGCTTCTCTGGGATTTACTTTCCAGTTAATCTTTTAATAACAAGGTGTTTTGCCTTGAAAGGATCGTGGAGGTCCTTGGGCCCAACTCTTTTCTGTTATCGTTCCTTACAGTTTCCTTGGTTTTTAATCTCCGAGAAGGAAGGATAGCTGTTGCACAAGTATGTCTCAGCTATGCTTTTGTGGGCAAGCCGGGGTGAGTTTCTGTTTGCAGGCCAGCTAGCGCCTTCGGTTTTCCTCACGCTGCTGGGAATGCTGACATGAGGTGGCCTAGGGACAGTTAAGAACTCACTAGGGGCGCTTGGCTGGCTCAGTCCGTAGAGCATACTACTTTTGATCTTGGGGTTGTGAATTTGAGCCCCGTGTTGGGTGTGGAAAGCCTGGGTGGCTCAGTCAGTTGAGCAACTCTTGGTTTTGGCTCAGGTCATGACCTCACATTTAGTGGGTTTGATCCCTGTGTTGGGCTCTGTGCTGACAACGTGGAGCCTGCTTGGGATATTCTCTCTCTCTCTCTCTCTCTCTCTCTCTCTCTCTCTCTCTCTCGCAGCCCTTCCCCGCCCCCCAAATAAATAAACTTAAAAAAAATCTTAAAAAAATCACACAGATTCTTAAAAAAAAAAAAAAAAAAAAAACACCTCACTAAATTCTAAATGGACTTGACCTTGCTCTTTGCTCTTAATCACTCCATTTCCCCCTTCTCTTATTTAGGTGGTAAGCCCCTAGGGTGGACGTATGCTACGATATTTGTGTAGTTAGCTACTTTGTACATTTTTAATGGTGGGTCTTTGGTTGCCTTGATTCCTCAAATGGAACCACTTTGCCCCATATGTCCCACCAGTGAGAGCAGTGTCGGATTTTTGCAAAGTTGTCCTGTTAGGGTCAAGAAGCACGGTTGAGATGATTCACTCTGGTCCCTTTATTTCCTAGGAAATGAGGCAGTGGCCTCAGGTCAATGAGCGGAGGGCACGGGATTAGTTGGTGAGAGACTCTGGACCAGAGCCCCCGTCTCGCTGGAATTGGGCACGGTTTTCACAGCACCCTCTAGCTCTGCCAGTGCCACATCTCACCCGTTAGGAAGTGGAAATCCCTTAGGTTCACTGTTTAGTATTTGCTCTGAAGAGTCTTTGGACAGTCTGTACTGAAAAATCAAAGTCGACACAAAGACTCAGGATCTTTTTTCAGCTATGGCCCATGGCCAGCTAATTGTGGATTGGAAAGAGCAGGGCCAAGCCGAGAGTTACAATATATGTTTTGAATTTCCTTAGAAATAGTCATTGAAGCTTCTGTAAAGTTATTTTTTTATTTTTTTACTCTTTTTTTTTTTTTTTAATGTTTACTTATTTTTTGAGAGAGAGTGAGCATGGGCAAGTGCATGGCGGGGGGGGTGGGGTGGGGTGGGGTGGGGGGGTGCAGAGGGAGACAGAGGATCCAAACTGGGTTCTGTGCTGACAGCAGAGAGCCTGATGCAGGGCTCAAAGTCATGCACCGTGAGATCATGACCTGAGCTGAAGTCTGACGCTTAACGGACTGAACCACCCAGGCGCCCCCCCTATTCTTGTTAGTGGAAGCAACATAGAGGACCCGGGTTAAAATTAAATTTGATCTCTTAACTAGTTGAGGTGTCCCCGGACAAACCACACACTTCCCGAGGGATCTCAGGATTTGGAGTTACTGAGGGTTGGTAGGCTTTGGAACCAGGCTTCAGGGAAGTTCTGTCACTGCCACAGAACTGCTAAGTTTCTATTGGCAGGTGAATTTACTTAGAACTTGACTTCCTTTGGAAGCCGGAATAATAATGTCTACTCGGTTAGGTTGTTGGGAGAATTAAATGCAACACTTGTATGCTTGGCTTCTTGGGGGTCACAGCACACTGAAGTCTGGCCGTCTGTGATTGCATCTAGCCATTACATCATATCACGCACTGCTTGAGCTCTTTAGACGAGAAACCGTTATTGAATTCTTCAGTGGAAAGAGGGTTTACTATCATCCCGTCCACAGTGTGGACAGTCCAAGCCGGGGTCGAGACTGGATGGGTTGCGAGTGGGTGAGTGGGGGAAATCTGGCTACTTGTATCTTGACATGACGATGTGTTTGGAAGATCAATTACCCTGTGGTAGTTGTGTGTAATTAGGTCATTGATTAGTGCCAGTTAACATGATTAATTACCATACTTTTTGCTTATAAATATGGCATAAAGCTGTAAAGACCATAAAGTTCGTAGAATTTGCTAATGAGGAGCTTTTGGTTTGTGTCTTTAAATATTGTTTAAAATGGAAATAGCTTGGGGCACCTGGGTGTCTCGGTTGAGGCTGAGCCGGCTGACTCTTGATTTCGCTTCAGGTGGTGATCCCAGAGTTGTGGGTTCGAGCCCATGTCAGGCTCCACGCTGAGCATGGAGCCTGCTTGAGAGTCTCTCCATCCTGCTGCCCGGTTCCCCTGCTTGTGCGTGTGCGCTCTCTCTCTGTGTCTCTCTCTCAAAAAAATACAATAAATGGAAATAGCCAATCCTACAGGCACTCTGAGAGAATGGTGTCTGTGCAGAAGGGAAATTTAGCAAAGGCGGTTTCACAAAATAATAATTAATGAAGCGTTGCCATTAGCTGCTGACAAATTAGTTGTAGCCCTCAGGAAGGTGGTAGTCTGAAGGAAGGAGAACCATATTCGGTGGATGACCCTGAGAGTTTGACAGCGAGAGGGTGTGTGTGTGTTCGTGTCTGCGCGTGTGTTTCGAGGTGAAGTGCCCCAGAGTTCTTGTGGGGACTGTATAAAGAATCCTGCCTTACCTGCATTTTTTCTATGATTGTTCATGTGTGGCACGGCTTGTTTTCCTTCCAGGATGTGGAGAAAGAGAAGGAAACCCACAATTACCTCAGCAAAGAGGAAATCAAAGAGAAAGTTCACAAATACAACTTAGCAGTCACCGACAAGTTGAAGATGACCTTGGTAAGCACCCACAGTACTGTCTACGTTGGCACAGGTCGAAAGACAAATAAATGTAAATTGTTGGGACTACAGTCTATGTGTTTTAAAATCTCCGAGTAGCGTTTGCAGAGGTTGAATGGCCAAGGTGTGCAGGACGGTAAGGTGGAGTGTTTCCGCAGCTTTCCAAGTAAAGTTCTGTGTTGAAGTAGCTGAACATCCGTGAACACTTTACAGTTTTATTGTAAACGTTTTTGTGACCCCCCCCCCCCCAAAGGATGTTTAGCGTTGAGTATAACCACTGTCTGTTTCACATACAGGTGGTGACTCAGATTCTAATAAGGCTTTAGATAAGTTTTATCTTGTGCAGATAAGTTTGGAAGTGTCAGCAAAAGGATTTCGTGCCCGTGGCTCAGAATATACTTGAGCTAAGATTTCTCTCAGCTGGTTGTTGTGGAAGATGAGGGAGGTCGTCCTCACGTCCTACACGTTGCCGTTTCGGGCTTCAACAGTGTGGTACCGAACGCTGATGCTCAGCGGGGGTGAGGGTTTAGGGGGAAGGAGGCCCAGGGCTTAGTGACAGTACAAGGAGAGCCAGCAACAAAGCCACAGTATTCATGTGCCTACAGACTGGACTGGCATCTGTGCCTCGTCCTCGCATTTGGTGACTTTCCTTGAGGCACCTGCCATCCCTTTGCCGGTTTCCAGGGCCCTTGGACTTCGGCCTGTCAGTCTGTTGACCGTGAACTTGACAGTTGAGCAAAGACTAGGCTGACCCGTTTAGGACAGGCCCTACTGAGCTCTCTGACCTTTGAGGAGGAGCCTTTAAATCCAAGCCTTTGTGATAAAGAACCCCTCCCCGGCGGACTCCCCCAGAAGGGGGGGTGGGACAGACGATCCCAGCTTCGTCATTCCAATGCTCACATTTCTTTTTTCAAACGCATTTTTCATCAAAGGAGAAATAGTCCACTTGCCATGGTTTCTTCTTCCCTTCCCACCATGGAGATTAAAACATGCAGGTTTCCATTCGTTTCATAGATAGAAATTTTAAGTGTCGTATAATACTTACCAAGGAATGAACACACGAATTGGCATTGTAAGTTGACCTTGTGGAAAGGAAGAAATATATGGACCAAAAAGGAGATTTTTAATGTTTGACTTTAACTGTCTCATTTATCGATATAACACCTGAAGATTTGTTTTAATAAAACGTTAGAATAAACTTTTTCTAAATATACCCGCTGTAAAAAGAAAAAGTGAAGACCAGACCGTTATTACTATTTTTGGCAACTAAGAAATAGTAATTCTGCTCTCGGTTAAACGCTAAACTCAACAAGTTGTCTGTATAAATATGTGTGATTTTTTTTTTTGGGGGGGGGTAATAAAAATTATACCTCAGTAAAACTGTTAGGAAATAGTATGTAGACGGAGGTACAAGTCAGACCAGAAAGACAAGTCCTTACAATCTCTGTAGTTCACATCGTATCTTCGGGTTGTTTTGCACATCTTGCCGCTCGAGGTGCCGGGATCACATCATCGTGTACCCCACGCTGTATATGGCATATGTGTTGTGTACAAATTTTGAGTGAGATCGGTCATCGAGGACATACCATAAAGCCACTGGGAATGAAATAGGTTGTTCATTGACCACTCCAGGTTACTTGGGTGTCTCCCAGCCCCCCAGTGACCTTCCTTTTCTGTGTAATAGCTGGCCATCAGCTGCGGACGGACGGAGGCCCCCATGTGTGAAGGTGTCTTGGGATTTGGCTGGCCGCTGCCCCAGGGGATTGTAACCTCTCCAACGGGCCCTGACCTTTCACATGTAGCTCCGGGCGCTTCGGGTCCCCAAAGCAGGGGGAGGCTTCTGTCCCACATCTGCCCTACAGACCTTGCTCTGGAAGCACTTTGTTGGGGGTGTTCCCTCCCTCTGAGATCATTCCCTCAGGGGTGATCTTTACTGAAGTTCTGCCACAGAGCAGGAAAAACAAAGACCAAGAGAAGGAAGGCGAGACATTCTTTCTCTTGTTTTGCCGGGGTGCTTCCCTCGAATGCCATGCCGAATGCCGCAGTCAGCGCAACTAAGTGTGTGCTTCTCTTCTGGCTTCAGAACTCAAATGGGATTTACACTGGCTTCATTAAAGTCCAGATGGAACTCTGCAGACCCCCACAGACTTCTCCGAGCCTTGGAAAGCTTGCTCCCAGTAGCAATGGCTGTACGAACACGCTTCACATCAGCAGCACGAACACCGTGGGGGAAGTGATCGAGGCCCTGCTCAAGAAGTTTCTCGTGACCGAGAGCCCTGCCAAGTTTGCACTTTATAAGCGTTGTCACAGGGAAGACCAAGGTATGCTGCCGTGCGTGAGATGAAAAGGTCTCTGCTTTTAGGTCTCTATCCTCATTCGCAGAAAGGACACTGCTGGGTGTCTGTACCTCGGTGGTGTCAGAGCCCTGGGGTGGGTTCTGGAAGCTGTGGTGATCGTGGCTCACACCTGATGTTTGCTGGCTTTCCGTATTTTTGAGTTGGCTAGTTGGGGGTCTGAGGAGCCCCGAGGCAGCCACATGTGATGGGCCTTTGTGGAGGAGTTTGTGATGTGTGCACGGGATGGGGGGGGGGGGTAGCTTTGAGGGTTTTTTTGGTTTTTTGTTTTTTTTTTTTGTTTCCCGCTTTGATTTTGATGCTCTTCAGGACGAAAAGGAATGCCTCTGTGCTTGAAGGCTTCATTAGCACATCCCACATTTGATGTGCATCCGAACATGGAGTGGTGTGGGGGGGGCCTGCGTCCTCAGAGACTTTGAGGGTGGGAGGCACACGTGTGCCTGAACATCTCAGCCTGGAGTGGCACAGCCGTGAGTTCTTCAGTTTCTTTAGCTTGCCACACTGGCCTTGACGCTGGGGCATTTTGGTACGTAGCTCTCCAGAGGCCAATCCGCTGGATGAATGACATTCCGATCTGGGGTCTGCCTGTCTGAACTTAATACCCACGTTCGGTGGATAGAAAGAGAATATTAAAGAACTGCGTGAAACTGAACACACAGTAGTCGAGGGCAGGTACTTGAGCAGAAATCGATACCACTGTGATCCAGTGATTCACCAAGAGCTCGTTTGCAAATGGTAACTATGTGTAGGCGATCAGCTACTTAAACTGTGCTTTTGGGGGGTAAAGCCTCCAGCAGAGCCATGGAGGAAAATACACTAACCTGACACGAGAGAACTGCCCTTCAGTTGCATGGGGATGGAACCCAGCTAGTTGCTAGGTGTGCATGCTCTGTTTTGAGCACAGGCCACCTGCAGAATACGAAGAGGGGCAGGCCAAGATTCCTGCCTACCCTCAAGAGGCCCCAGGCTCAGAGTTGTGGGGGTTTCCGTCCACAGGGAAATCAGGACCCGCGATGCAGTTTTTTCCAGAAGTGCCAAAATAACGTAAAAGAGCTCAGATGGCATTTTATCCTGCCAGCTGCTGTGCCTGCCCACCTGGACTGGAGTGGCACACACGGACAGTAATAGTGTGATAGCGGCCTGTTGAGATAGTACCCTGATGGCTGGCGAAATCTTCCAGCGTTGCAGGCAGTGCTGGTACCCTCGGGGGGGGGGGGGGTGACTGTGTGGGAGGAGACACATACAGCTGTGCTCTTGAAGTCACCAGAGCTTGCATCCTGACCGCCCGGTTTATTTGCAGCTGCTAAAATTCTAAATCTGTAGACAGATTTGCTCCTAGTGCTCCAATTTTGTGTTCTTTGGATGGTGTATTATTTTTACAGTTTCTGAAAGGGGTTGCAGATGCTTTTTGAAAGGAGGAGCAGAATGAATTGTAAGCCCGTTTGGGGACTAAGACCCATTTAAATTCATTCTGGACAGTTATTTTCTTTTTTTTTTTTTTCCTTCAACGTTTATTTATTTTTGAGACAGAGAGGGACAGAGCATGAACGGGGGAGGGGCAGAGAGAGAGGGAGACACAGAATCCGAAGCAGGCTCCAGGCTCCGAGCCATCAGCCCAGAGCCTGACGCGGGGCTCAAACTCATGGACCGTTGAAGTCGGACGCTTAACCGACTGAGCCACCCAGGTGCCCCGAGAGTTATTTCCTTTTTGATCAAGGCACAGCGTATATTGTGCAGCTGTCCATACGGTGGAAATAGTGTAGATTTCATTCCACTATTGGCTGTTTCTGGTCACAAGAGGAGGAGGACGGTCACTTGGTGGCTGGGTGACATGGGCTGTTGTGTTGATCTGGAGGAGGGGCTGGTAAGCGGGGCGTATGGTCCGGGGGACGGCTCAGTACTCTGTCACATGCCGCTTGTCTCCTCACCCAGTCTACGCCTGTAAGCTCTCAGACCGGGAACATCCGCTCTACCTGCGTTTGGTGGCTGGGCCCAGGACAGACACCCTTAGTTTTGTTCTTCGTGAGCACGAAATCGGAGAGGTGAGTAGTTGTTCATTCTTGCTTTAAACCGTATGGAGCAGCCGATCCTGTTTTACTGCTGTAGTGGAGTGACTTTTTATCCACTTGGGAGGGGGACAAAGGGAGAGAATGTGTGTGCTCTCGCGTGAGTGTCTGGCTGTACCTCTTGGGAGGGGGGAGAGCTGGTCTGTGGACGATACCTTTCTGTGTGGTGTGTGTGTGTGTGTGTGTGTGTGTGTGTGTGTGTGTGTGTGTGTGTGTGTTTTAATGTGCTTGCTTTCTTTCTTTCTTTCTTTCTTTCTTTCTTTCTTTCTTTCTTTGTCTTTCTTTTGTTCTTTCCTTTTTTTCTTTTCTTCTTTCTCTTTCTTTCTTTCCTTCTTTCTTTGTCTTCCTTCCTTTCTTTCTCTTTCTTTCTTTCTTTCCTTCTTTCTTTGTCTTCCTTCCTTTCTTTCTTTCTCTCTCTTTCTTTCTCTCTTTCTCTCTTTCTCTCTTTCTCTCTTTCTCTTTCTCTCTCTCTCTCTCTCTCTCTCTCTCTCTCTCTCTGTCTCTCTCTGTCTCTCTCTCTCTCTCTCTGTCTCTCTGTCTCTCTCTCTCTCTCTGTCTCTCTCTCTCTCCGAATGAGAGAGGGTGGGGATGGGGAGAGAGAGAATCCCAAGCAGGCTCCACGCTATCACTGTGGAGCCTGACGTGTGTCTTGATCCCACAAACCGAGAGAGAGCATGACCTGAGCTGAAAGCAAGAGTCAGACACTTAACCGACTGAGCCACCAAGGCGTCCCTGTGTTTTTCAGTTTTCAGAAGCAGACCCGAAGTTAGCGTACGATATAATTTTTTTTTACAACATCCATTCTCTTGGTGTGTAGTTTTCAGAGGTGGGAGGAGAGTAAGAAAGAAAGCTGCCTCCCACCTAAAGAGCGCTTATCACCCCTTCTACCTCCACATTGCCCCAATCCAGTTAAACTATGAAAGTCGACACTCTCCATATGTTTGCTACTAACAAACATCTGCAGGCTTATTCATTTAAAGAGAAATAAAAGGAAATGGAATCTCTTTACCATGAAAGACCTTTAACTTTCTAGAATCTTTTTTTCCTCTTGCCAGAATGATTTAGAAATTATGTTGGTATATGCATCATTTGCCATTTTCTCTCCAGGGAGGATTGAATTTAGGCCAGTTCTGTTGAAGGAAAAAGCACTTTATACCATTTTTCTAGATCAAATGTCAGGTTTAAAATGATGCTTGAGTAAATCTTGCAAGGCCTGGGTCTCCGTCTTCTGTCTAGAACAGGAAATGTTATCCATGTAGAACATCATGTGATACAATGAGAATAGTTTCCAGGTTAAAAGTTAGGAAACCAGTGGGGTGCCTGGGTGGCTCAGTCAGTTAAGTGTCTGACTTCAGCTCAGGTCATGATCTCACGGTTCTTGAGTTCAAGTCCCACATCAGGCTCTGTGCTGACTGCTCAGAGCTTTGGGTTCTGTGTCTCCCTCATTTGCTGCCCTTCCCTGCTCGTGAGCTTGCTCTCTCTCTCGCTCTCTCTCTCTCTCTCTCTCCAAAATAAATAAACATTAAAAAAAAATTTAAAAAAGGAAAGGAAACCAAGTCTCAGCTTCCTACTGTTCCTCTTGTTAGATTGGGAGCATGACCTTGGGTAAATCTTCCAGTCTTTTCAGTCCTCAGTTTTAAAATCTGTAGAGTGGGACTAAAGATTTTAAAAGGTGGCTTTGAGTCACAAATTAAAAATGTATGTAAACATGCTTTGTAAATTATGTTCATATGTCTAAATTGGAAGTTTATTTGGGGGGTTTTAGGAAGACAGTGCTTTTTTTTTAATTTTAATTTTTTATTTTTAAAGATGTATTTATTAAAAAAAATTTTTTTTTAACGTTTATTTTTGAGACAGAGAGAGACAGAGCATGAACAGGGGAGGGTCAGAGAGAGAGGGAGACACAGAATCCAAAACAGGCTCCAGGCTCTGAGCCATCAGCACAGAGCCTGATGTGGGGCTCGAACTCACGCACCGCGAGATCATGACCTGAGCCGAAGTCGGACACTTAACCGACTGAGCCACCCAGGCGCCCAGATGTATTTATTTTTTACTGTTTAAATTTATTTTGAGAGAGAAAGTGTGAGCGGGGGAGGAACAGAGAGACAGGGAGAAAGATTTTATTTTATTTATTTTTATTTATTAATGTAAAAAAATATTTATTTTTGGGAGAGAGAGAGAGAGAGAGACTGAGAGAGCGTACACACGAGTGGGAGAGGGGTAGAGATCGAGGGAGACAGAGGATCCAAAGTGGACTCTGATCTGTCAGCAGAGAGCCTGATGCAGGACTTCAGCTCAGACACGATCTCACAGTTTGTGAGTTCAAGTCGGACGCTTAACCAGCTGAGCCACCCAGGTGCCCCAGTTTTATTTTATTAAGGAATTTTTTTTTCCATTTTATCTATTTTAGAGAGAGAAAGTGCAAGTGAGGGAGAGGGTCAGAGAGAGGGAGAGAGAGAATCCAAAGCAGGCTCTACCTCTCAGCACCGAGTCGGATGCTGGGCTTCATCTCCCAATGGTGAGATCATGACCTGAGCCGAAATCGAGAGTCAGACGTTTAACTCACTGAGCCACCCAGGTGCCCTCCCCGCCCCCCCTTTTCCCTGACAGTGCTGTTTTAATTAATGGCGTATTCTAATGTAGAAAGTTTTGTTCTCCTACTCCATGTTTCTTATTCTCGTTAATAACCAGGTCAGAATTCCTCTCCAAAAAGCCTTCTACCAGGTGCCCACTTGGCGGTTTTATTCCTTCTGTTCCATCTGTTCCACTTGTATTAGGTTATCTCCAGTCTTTTTCCTCCCCTCACTCCTGGGAGGTCCCCATCGGAAATTGTTCCTGACGGAGGCAGTGACTCTCAGCAGAAGACCCAGGGTCCCCTTTTGGGAGGGGAGGATGTGTCGAAAAGCAAACAAACAAAAACTCCCCCGTGATGCCAAGTACCTTTCTTGACTGCTTTAGTTAAAACAAAATTTAAACCCCACCGGTGTTTATTTTGTGCCTGCTAGGTACCAGGTGCTGTTGGGGAAACAACTCAGAGACTCGAGGGCAAGAGACAAACCTCAAATAGTGAGAGGTGCAGCAGCTGCAGTGTAGGTAAAGTGTAGGTGAGGGAGGTACTCAGCAAATAATGGTCATAACTTTTAAATCTTTTGTGATCGTGGCTGCCATTGCTCAGTGAGAGCTTCTAAGGGATGTAGTTCTGGGTGGGAAGGGAGGGAGGAAATTATGGAAGACTTCTTAGAGGAAGTGGCATTTAAGCTGAGGCTTGAAGGTTGAGTTGAGTTCGCCAGGCAGAGTGGAGAACATGTGCACAGCCACGGAGGCTAATGTTATGGGTGAGGGCCACAGCATGGCGGGGAGGGGGTGCGGAGGGTGCTAGAGGGGTTAGAGTCTGTCAGACTTAGCAAGAGCAACTAGGGGAAACCACCGAATGATTCTAGCAGGGCAGGGTGAGGCCTAGATTTGCGTCTTACAGAGGATTGAGGCTCACTGTTGGGGGAACAGAGTGGAGAACCTAAGACCGGAGTAAGAAGGACACGGGCGAGGCTCTCCCAGGAATGGAGAAAAGGATGGCGGATAAATCGGGGGCAGTAAAGGTAGAGAAAAGCAGGCCAATTGGACAGCTGCTTTAGGCCCCGGTAAGATTGTGGGAGGTGAGGAAGAAGGCAGTGACAGTGGTGACTCCAGGGAGAGGGGGCGGGTAGGGGAGCCTCTGGGGTCAGAGGAAGAGGGGCCAAATCAGCAGTGAAAGTGTCTAGAGCACTTTGGCTCTTGTGGGAGCCCTTGTGGAGGCCAGTGGGAAGAGGGAAGGACTCGGGGTGAGAGTGTGGGGGTTGGCCTGGCTGCCATCTGGAGGGCAGGGGCCGCATTCCGTGGGAGGGCTGCGTAAGACAGCCTTAAAAACCTTGTAACCTTGTAAAACAGGCCTTTCGAAACGCTGGCTGGAGTAGGAGGGGCAGCCACACCCCCGCCTACTCTGGGCCAGCATTCCCGAGTTCTGACTTCAACACCTGGCATTTTTCTTTTGTGTCCTTTCACAGTGGGAAGCCTTCAGCCTTCCAGAACTACAGAATTTCTTGCGGATCTTGGACAAGGAGGAAGATGAGCAGCTGCAGAGCCTGAAGAGGCGCTACGCAGCCTACAGACACAAGCTGGAAGAAGCCCTCAGTGAGGTGTGGAAACCCGATTAAGGCACCGGGTTCCCTGCCGCTCGGGAAGGAAAGGCGCAGGACCTGTGTACAAACCGGCGCAAGGGTCTCTCTCGTCGGAGGGCTGTCTTCTTGCCCCGTGACGCTAGGGTCTTCCCTCTTCGATCGCTAGATCTAGTTCCCAAAACCTGGTCACGCAGCGTCCCGCACCTTAGGCATCTTCTGTAAGGGATTCTGCAAGCTTGTTCTGTTACGGCACTGCGGTGTTACCTCTCGGCAAGCTGTGAATCTGTAGTCTCATCTGGAGCCATCCAGACTGCTTTGAAGCATGGACTCGGGTTTTTGTTTTTGTTTTTAAGTCCTTACTTTCCTTTAGTTTAATTATGTGATGATGCTGTTAAGCTGAAGGATGTGCAAATGATTTTTTAAAGGCTTAACAAGGAATCTATCTGAACACTTGTCCTGTGTTGAAACTACCTGTTTTTTTTGTTTTTTGTTTGTTTTTTGTTTGTGTTTTGTTTTTAAATGTCAGAGGAAGCAATCCATGTGAACTGTAAGGCACAGGAAGCTAGGAACTCTGAGGACTTTGTGAAGGGTTTCGTAGGAGTTTGACAAAGGAAGTGAAGAGCAAGTTTGCAAGAAGGCGACAGTGGAAGTTGGGGAGCTCTGCAGGAATGTGGTTTGGGTGAGGCGTTGATGGTAGGGGAGAAAGGTGTATTTGCTGATGAGGTGGACGCATTCGGTTTTGAGATGTTAAACCCATTGTAGTATTGCTTGATTACCTGGTGAGTAAAATATGGGAACAGAGCCAAAGAAAGTAGCAGCTAGACCAAAAGGAGGGACCTGGGAAGTCTGCAGCTGAGCAGAACATTCCGGCAGGTGGACCTCGCAGACCCATACATACAGGAGTCATGCCACTGGGGCTGCCCTCCCTGTGGACGGTCCCAATGCTCTCTTCTCAGGGTGGTGGGACAATGACCGTTTGCTAACTCTGTTATGTTGTGGTCCTCCCCCCACCCCCACCCCCCCGCCCCCCAGCTGTTTTCTGGATTGAAAAGGAGTCTGGGTAGGGAGCGGCTTGTCAGGTAGAGAGCTCGCAGAAGCATACTTTTGTGACAATCACTCCCCTCTTTTCCCCAGTTTTCCCCTTTTCCTCCCCTTCCCCTCCCTTCCTTCCTCCTTCTCCGTCTCCCCTCTTTTCCTTCCCCCTTCCTCTTACAGTCTGTTCTGACATAAGGTAGAATCGGGATATGGATTGTATAGACCCTAGGACTACTTGGCTGTAGGCTGTAGGAAGGAGGGTGGCGAGAAAGGGAGGGGACCCCCCCCCCCCCCCCCGCCTCGCAGCTGATCACACAAGAGGGGTTCTTTCTGGAAATGCTTTCACAAACGTGCATGTTCCTCCCAACCAAAGAAAGGCATGTGCAATAGGAGCCTTCCTGAAAGCAGGTAAAATAACCCCATTCTTTTTTCAGCAATCTGAAAACAATGGGAAAGGTGTGCTTTGGTTCTAGAGGGGCCTTGTGGTCTATTTTAGTCTAGATGTGTTTTGTTTATAAATTCCCAAGGAATTGTCCACACTTTGGTGACACCTAATGGATTCTTTTTGAAATTCCAAGGTGCTTCATTTCTTTGCCTCTTACGTGAACTGTGCCTTTTATCGCAGCATTTCTGTTCCCCTCTTGGTGTGGCACTTCTGACTTTTCAGAGCACACCCATCTTGTTGGAGGCAGGTGTAAATGGCGGTCATGCCGTGCCACACACGTTACTGCGACAATCGTATCTTCCTAAGCTTTTTAAGGAGAGTTGGGGGGTGGGGTGGGGAAGTAGAACTAGCTATAAAATATGTATGGCACAACTTGTTTAATTTTGCATGTAACTTCTTTTTAGTGCCTCGATGAGGTTTTAGTGACATTGTCATCTAATACTTTACCTTTTTTGTTCAGGGAATGCCTTCGTGATTTTTATACTGGTTTTACTATTCAAGACTGTGGCTTGGGTTTGAGCGTACTGTTATCAACCACCTGGTCTTCTATTCGCCCATCCAGTAAGCTTATATTTTGTGAAGCTTTTGTTTCTCTGATGAAGACACTGTTAGAACCTAAAGTAGTAGCTGATGGCTATCTGTGAAGGAAAAAAAAAAAAAAAAACCAACTTTTTTTTTTTTTTTTTTTTTTTTTTTTTACTTGAACTAGATTGTCTAAAATAGGCATCCTCCTCCGTAGTACCCGGAACCTCGCTCATTGTCGTGTGCACTACAATTTGCAATTTGGAAAAGTTGCTGTATTGAAATTCTGTCAGTACACAGTTCTTTGAATACTGATGTTCTCTCCCAAACACTGGTTACCGCAGCAGCGTTTTTCATGGGTGAAAGAAGAAAGGCCACTAAGGCCAAAGATTTTAAAAAATCATTGTACAAATTCTTACGTTAAATTAAACTAAGCTTTGCTGTAATACTGTTTTCTCTTCAGTATGTGATGGTACAGGAATGTTGTTAAATGAAGGGCGTAGTATTGCAGGGGAGCATTTTAAATCGCAGAAATAAAAAGTTATAATATTTATAATTTTGATGAGTTTATTTTTATAGGGAAGATTTTTCTTCCCTACAGTTGTTTCTGGAATGGCAAATTGTTTCCATTATTAAAAGTCGAAGTTGTTGATGTTTGTTCGTGTGTTTTTATTTATGGCTCGTAATATGCCAGGTGAAAGAAGGTCACGGGGGTGGGGTGAACTTCTGCAGATATGTGAGGACCATATGGGAATGCAATGATTTACTGGGTTTGAGTGGGGCACATTTGTTCCCCCAGGGGTTGTTTCCTTTGTCTTATCCTCTGGGGAAAATAACCCCAGCCGAGTGTCTGCCCATACAGCACATTTTAATTGTGAAACGTACATCTACTCAAAAGTGTATAAGGGGCACTTGGGTGACTGAGTTGGTTAAGTGTGTGACTCTTGATTTCGGCTCCCGTCAGGATCTCATGATTTGTGAGTTCGAGCCTGGCATCAGAGCCTGCTTGGGACTCTCTCTCTCCGTCTCTCTCTGCCTCTTCTTGACTCATGTGCATGCGTTCTCGCTCTCTCACAAAAAAGACAACAAAACACAAACGCATATAAAGCATGTGAACAAAGAATTGACATAAGGTGGGCAGCCTGTGGCCACGACCAAATGGGAGGGCTATCATCAGTTCCTTAGAAATCCTCTCCCTTTACCCTCAATTCCTGCCTTTAGGTCTCCTGTCCTTGAAACAGACCACTGTTAACATTAAAGGTATTTGTGTTTTTTGGCCAGCATGACTGTCTTACACGGTATGGTGGGATGGTGAGTGGTTGGTGGTCAGCAATGGTGACCGGGTAATATGCTCTGTGTGCAGACCTCCATGCCCGCCGAGGCAAGTGTTTTTTTTCCTGCTACACTGCCCCCTAGAGGCGTTGGTGAAATAGCGAGGCTGCACCCATTGGTGAGGGGGAAACATTCCAAGTACCATAGCTTTTTTATAAGTGAAAATACTATAGTAGAAAATGATGGTGTGGGGCGCCTGTGGGTGGCTCAGTCAGTTGAGGGTCAGACTTGATTTCGGCTCAGGTCATGAACCCAGTGTTGTGGGCTTGAGGCCCGCGTGGGGCTCTGTGCTGAGCCTGCTTAAGATTCTTTCTCCCTCTGCCCCTCTCCCCTGCTCACGTTCTCTCTAAAATAAAAACAAAATGATGGCTTCAGATAAAGGTGTGTTTTGATGAACCATCCAAAGGAATTTAGGAGTTCAGCCTGGGTTACTACCCAAGGTGCAGGGGGAATTTTTTGGAACTTTTATCACTTAAAGGGAGTTAGCTGCCTGCCGTAGGCGCTTTTTTTTTTCTTCCCCTTTTCAGAATTAGTTACCAATTGATAACTTGTTTAAATTTTCTTATTTTGAAAAATCCCCAAGAACGGTGAATACTGCATTTTGTGTTTGAAAGAAGGGAGAGGGGTGCCTGGGTAGCTCAGTCGGTTAAGCATCTACCTCTTGGTTTCAGCTCAGGTCATGATCTCATGGTTTGTGAGTTTGAGCCCCTGCATCAGGCTCTGTGCTGACGGTGCAGAGCCTGCTTGGGATTCTCCATTTCTCTTCTGCCCCTCCCCTGTTGCACTCGCACGTGCGCGCTCGCTCTCTCTCTCTCTCAAAAATAAACATTAAAAAAACTAAAAAAAAAAAAGAAGAGGGAAAGTCTCTATACTATAATAGCAAATTCAGACAAAGTGTTGACGATGTGCCAGGCATTATCCCAAAACCTTAATACGTATTAACTCATTTTCTCCTCCGTGAGGTAGGTGCCATCAACACCCCCATTTTACAGATGAGGAAATGCGCTGAGGTCCCGCAACTTCCCCATGGTCTCTCCGAGGGTGGCAGAGCTGGCTCCCTGCAGCCGAGCTGCCCGGCCTCTCTGGTCTTCCTGTAAGTTCCATGCGGTCTTCCAGTTCAACTGCCAATGAAAACCCTCTTATGTTGCTTGTAACGGGCAGTTCGTCTGCTACCAGGCGTCTGGGTATAGCTGGGATTTGTGGGAAACGAAAGGACGGCCTTGATGTCAGAGTGCTTTATCCTCCTTTGTTGTTGTTGGGCATTTAGCAATTCCATTGAAGTGATTACAAGTTACCTAGAGTGAACCGTCTGCCTGTGTTTTCATTTGCAGGTTCTGTTGTGCTGGAGACTGACAGGGCAGGTAGCCAGGCCTGCGTTCTCACTGCAATTAGCACGGCAATTCCCTGGAACCACTGGAAGAATAGCGTCAGGGAGAATTCACTGTTCCCCTTGGAGAAGGCTGGAGCTTTACTCCCCCATCAAGGATGGATGAGTCTCTCCACAGGAACCCAGGGCACTAAGTATTATTCAAAGTCCTTAGAGCACACACTTGTGTGGTGTGAATCACCACATGTTCAAGTGTGCAGAGGAACAGCTCTGTACAGGGGTGAGGGGAGGAAATGGGGGAGGGGGAGGGGAGCGGGCAGCATTAAATAACAGCCTTCAGGTGAAATGTCACCTGCAGGGTTGTTTTTTGTTTTGTTTGGGGTTTTTGGGTGGCGCTTTTTGGTTTCATTTTGCTTTTTGGCAGACCTTTCCCTATAATTCTACAAGGTGAGAGAGAATGGCAGGGTAGAGGACAGGCCCTTTTGATCTTAAATAACGGTTTGCAAAGACACTTAGGACTCCTGTTTGGCTGAGGTCGCACTTGGCAGCAGCTGAACCCCACAAGCTCCTCTCCAAACAGAACCGTGAAGGTTGGAATTTTTAAACGTTTGCACACAAACAGCAGAACACCAGGGCTCTTTGTAACTTCAAAAGAAGTTGGGGTTTCGGCTTCGTTTTTGGACAGGAGTTATTTTAACCAGAGTAGTTCTTTTCAATCTTTCTAAATGAGTCTTACCTTGAATGCGGCTATAGTGGCACAGATTGGGGGTGTTTGCAGCCTCCCCTTGTTTTTGGCACCTTTACTGGCAAGAGAGATTAATGAAATCCTGTTGTGTGTTTCCTCTTCTCTGAAGTGGAGTTCAAGGGGCTTTGCTCTCCAGAGCTTTCTGATTTTCAAGTGCAGTTAAGATTTGCTTAAATTCTAGGAATTCTGGAGCATCAAACCATACATATAGTACAGTCCTTGAATTATTACTGTGGCAGCTGGAAGGCAACAGCTTAAACTCAGATGTTTGATTCTGAGCTACACATAAATGGGGTCTTCAGATTCTTTTCAAAATGGCAAACCTTTCAAATATTTTTTTCTTGCATGTGTAATCTCTCAAGAAAAATGTTCAGAGTCCATGATTTTTAGGTAAAATCAGGCATATCATCTAATGCCATATAAATAAAGGATGCAAGGGCAGCCACAGTGATTGGGGAACTCAGGTGTTGGCCTTCAGAAAAGTCCAAGCTCCACGGCCTTTCTTCCAGATAAATGTTCTGTGGGTTTGTGTTTTTTGATTTTGTTTTTTTTTTAATTTAAATGATTATTTAGAGAGAGGGAGAGAGAGAGAAAATCCCAAGCTGGGTTTGAACTCAAGATCATGACCTGAGCCAAAATCAAGAGTTGGACGCTTAACCCACTGAACCACCCAGGCGCCCCCACCAAAAAAACAACACTTAGTGTAGTTGACACAATGTTACGTTAGTTTCAGGTGTACAACATAGTGACTCAACAAGTCTATAGTTGTGCTATGCTCACCACAAATGTAGCACCATACAATACTATTGTAATACCAGGAACTATATTCCTTATGTTGTCTCTTCTCCCCAGACATACTCATTTCATACCTAGAAGCCTGTGTCTCCTGCCTCCCTTCACTCACTTTGCTCAATCCTCTGTCCACCTCCACTCTTGGCAGCCTTCAGTCCGTTGTATTTATGAGTCTGTTTCTGCTTTTTTGTTCATTTATTTTGTGTTTTAGATTCCACACAGACATGAAATCACATGGCATGTGTTTAAACAAACTGATTTTAAATTGAGAGTAATGGCTAGCCTGCGAGGAGGCTCCCTGACCTGGCCTTCCCTAGCCCTGGAAAGGACAGTTTTACATACAGTATGACCCTGGGATCCTGACTGTGGCTAGTTGGATCTTAGACCTCTGATACGGGCTGTTGATCAATTAAACTTTCTCAAAATCTTAAAGTAAACACAGGGATTCTAGTTAGTCAGTAGTGGGTACTCGGACCTCATGGACCTTGTGTCAGCAGGGGAGAGAGACTGCAGAGAAAGCAGGAGAACAGAGCAGAGGGAAGCAGAGGAGAGGCTCTGTGGTCTCTGTGAGATGGAGAGTAAATCCAGAAGCTACCCGGGATTTTTCAGCTATCCCTCTGCCTCCAGTAAAGAACCATGTTTGTTTATGTGAGCTCTGTACTAATGTGCCCATTTCTACAATGGGATCAAGAGTGGAAACAGCGAAATTTTTAGCACTAAATTCCTCCTAGAAAAGATGAAAGGGCTCAAATAGACCTCAGCTTCCACCCTAAGAACTAGAAGAAGGAAAGTAAACCCAAAGTAAGCAGGAAAAAGGAAGTACTAAAGAGTCGTAATTAGTGGAATAGAAAACAGAAAACCAATGAAACCAAAAGCCAGTTCTTTGAGAACATCAGCAGAGTTAATATCCCCTAACCAGACTGGTCAGGAAAAGAAAGATGCAAGTTACCAATATCAGGAATAAGAGGCGAATGTCACATCACTACAGATTGTACAGATCTACTTGAGATGTTCATGTTTTAGGTTCTTGTGTTGAAATGTTTCCTTAAAAATTGCTGTTTTTGTGGGGCACCTGGCTAGCTTGGTTGGTTGTGTCCACCTCTTGACTTCAGCTCAGGTCATGATCTCACAGTTTGTGAGTTTGAGCCCTGGACTGGGTTCTGCCCTGATGGTGTGTATCTTGCTTGGGATTCTCTTTATCTCCCCCTCTCTCTGTCCCTCTCCAACTCACGCTGTTTGTCTCTCAAAATAACTAAACATAAAAAAAATTGTGTGCAAAAAAAAGAGCTCTACATATTTTGCCTACAATTTTGCCTAGTTTCTGAAATGCTTGCCAAATGACAAGTGCAGATGATACTACTGCTACCAACATATTGGTTCCTTGGGAATTATCTGCAGTATGTAACTTTTATGCATGTGACCAATAATTTTTTTTCCTTTATTTATTTTGAGAGTGAGAGTAGAGGGGGGGAGGAGCAGAGACAGAGGGAGAGAGAATTCCAAGCAGGCTCTGCACTGTCAGGGTAGGGCCTGATGTGAGGCTCGAACTCATGAACTGTGAGATCATGACCTGAACCAAGATCGAGTTGGGCACTTAACTGAGCCGCCCAAGTTCCCCAGTAATTTTCTACTTTAACATTTAAACTTACTTTCATATTATTGGAAGTAATAGGGTTTATGCTTATTAAAATGAGAATTATGATTATGGTTGCTTCCTTCTCTCCATTCCTTCTACCCGCCCCCCTTCCCCATCCTTCCTCTCTTCCATTCTTCCTTCTTCCTCCTCTTCCTCCCTCCTTTTTTTCCTTTCTCAGTCAACAGCTTGGAATTAATTGTAATTATATTTGAAGTGAGTTAATCTGGTGCACCTGGCTGGCTCAGTCAGTGGAGTATGCGACTCTTGATCTTGGGGTTGTGAGTTCAAGCCCCACACTGGGTGTAGAGGTTACTTAAAAAAATAAAACAAGTTACAAAAAGAAAAATGACTTATTTATTTTTTAAAATCTGATTTACTGTTGGGTTCTGTGATATCTGTATTCTTATAATTACCTGTTGTTTTTTTTAACGCTTTATATATTCTGTTCTTTGCAGAAAAAGAAACTTGAATAGAACATGAAGTGTTTCAATTTCTTCTTCTTTTTTTTTTAAAGTTTCATTTATTTATTTTGGGAGAGAGAGCATGTGTGCATCCAAGTGGAGAAGGTACAGAGAGAGGGAGAGAGAATCCCAAGCAGGCTCCGTGCTATCAGCACAGAGCCCGATGTGGGGGATCGAACCCATGAACAGTGAGATCATGACCTGAGCTGAAATCGAGAGACGGATGCTTAACTGACTGACCCACCCAAGTGCCCCTGTTTTAATTTCTTTCATTCAACGTACCTGTATGGATCACCCTGAAGATGTTAGGTACTGGGTGGATTATGATGAGAAATAACCTCATGGCCCCTCCATGGAAACCGGAGTCCATGTGTAATACAGACTGGTAAGTGTTATGATGGTAAAGTACAGACTGTTATGAGTGTTTACACGGCTGGAGAAGGCCTCCTTGTGAGAGTGAGTTAGAGCTGAGATCTTAAGGATGAGGAGGGGTTGCCTCATAGATTCCGTAACTTACATGAATGTCTTCTACACGGTGGGGGCTGGTTTCTAAAGTCCTTTCGGCAGCATGTTCTGTCAGCATCAGTCTTGCTGTTTTTCCTTTATTCTGAGACAGGAACTTTAGGATTAAATAATTCTATTTGGCAAGGCCAGAGTTAAAATTTACAGTGGCAGTTGCTTTGGATCACACCTTTTTTCTTTTTCTATTTTTTTTTCCCTATGAAGTAGAGCATCACTTGTTTGCTCCTTGCCCCCTCACCCCCATGGCTGATGTGAAGACCAAATACAATGGTAACTGTGAAGGTAGTCTCTAGGCCATAAAGCCTAATGCCCTATAAGGTGGTATTATTTTTCCAAGTTCTTGGTCCTGCAGTGGTGTTAATAGCTGCTTTACCACTAGGCTAAGATGCTTACCTATGGCATTGACACTAAAATTCACCTAGAAGCGTCACCTAGGATGCTGTTTCCAAAAGGGACATTTTCCCAAGCAGAAACATTTGTTTTGTTTTGTTTTGTTTTTGAAACCCCTGCTTCGGAAAGATAACAGTTAAAGCAAAACTAAGCAAACCACCCAAGATTCTATGGCAATTGGTAGACCATGAAATCAACATTCATTGACTTCCCCTTGCGCTCCCCGTAGATACAGTGGCAGAATGTTGTCTTTCTTCCCTGACAAGTTAGAGCAACAATGCTCAGAGCAGCTAAGACGAGGGATACCTGTCACCATCATCGTGGGGCGAGTGATGCTGAGACACCCTGACCAGAGAGCCACATGCAGGTGCACTCTGGGGCCTCTCCTTCTTCCTGGTCAGCGTGGTCAAACATGTGAATGCTCTTCTACCCGCCCCTTCCATACAACTCTCCTTGGGGGCTGGACCATATCTTCAGCTTACTTTTTGTAGCTCTCTCAGCTGCAGGGCACAACATTTGGAAGACTCAACATTTCACAGTCTTGTCTGGAAACAGCCACTTGGGCAGCTTTGAGACAGGCAGGTGTTCGTATGCAGGCAGAACTGCAGTGTTCACCCTTGGCTGAACTTAGCTAGGGCCTCCGGCAGCACTACAGGAACAACAGGGCGGGATGACTGGGGCCCCCAGATTTTGTTCTCCTGTGCTGCATAGGGGACCAGACTTGACACCCCAGGCTTCATTTTCCCTGGGAGCATCCATAAAGGCATAGCCAAAGGCTGAAGGCTACCCGGCTAGGTGACAAAGTTTTTTAAAGGAATCCAGGCTGTCATGTTGATCTCAGGCCCAGTGAAGTTACGGCTCACCTAATCTGGGAGGTGCTAGGAGATGGGGGGACAGGGGAAGAAAAATACGCGAAGGAGCCGCTCTCTCAGAGACTTTAGCAGGAACAGAATGCATTTTGCTTCTGAGCTACTTTGCTAGCATTGGGATGAGCAAGGCAGTGGTGAGTGACGATCTGGTTTTGACAACAGGCGCTTCCCGCATCAAGTCGGAATGTGGGCTTGCTGCTGTAGCTGAGAGAGCCGCTCTGCCCCCCTGCAGGGCTCTCTCCCACGCCAGCTTCTGGAGGTTCCGGACACCTGCTGGAGAGAGGATTGGATTTGTGACTGGAGCCCGCCAGCCAAGAGCATCCATTAAAGTCTTTGACAACATGAGAGAACATTTAAGCGACCATTCCAACAGAGAAACTTCTACTTGGTTTTGGAATGATAGCTGGGAGCCAGTGTTGGTTTATGTTCTTCACGTATGTAACACACGTAAGACTTTTTCCCGCTGTGGAGACAAGGTGAACCTCTACCACTAGACAGCTTTCCCCGGGCCTGGGCTGAATAGATTTTGAATAGGTTTTGGCAAAAGGCTTGCCTCAGTTTCTGTCTTGATAACCAGCTTTTTTGGTCCTTATATTAGTCATACATTGCTGCACAACAGATTACTTCAAAATCAGCTTAAAACAACATTCAACACTTATTATGTTACCTGGTTTCTGTGCGTCAGGAGTTTGGGAGCAGCTTAGCTGGATGGTTCTTGCTTGGGCGTCTCTTCAGATCACACTTCGGATGACTGCCGCCAAGGTCAGTGGTGGGTCTTGACTGGGGCTGGAGGACAGGCTTCTGAGATGGCTCCCTCACATGGCTGGCTGGCAAGCTGGGGCTGGGCATTTGCAGGAGGCTTTAGATCCTCTCCACACAGACCTAACCATAGGACTGCTTGGGTGCCTTCATGATGTGGCAGCAGGCTTCCTCCAGAACCACTGGAGGGCAAGGGGAAGTGGTCACGTCTTTTATGATCCAGGTCCTGAAGTCACACAGTGTCACATACATCCCATCTCCCATCCTGCTGGTCACGTGGGCCAACCCCAATGCGTCGTGGAAAGATACTACACAAGGTCGTTAGGAACCATCTTGGCTGCTGGCTTACCACAGCCATTCTGCAATAGCTACGTGAGGTGTGAAGAGAGGAGCTCCGTTTTGACTTCTTTTCCAAAAGCCATGCTGTGGGATGGGATTAAGAAACCACCTGCACAGTAGCGACACCTCCTTGTCTTAGTCTGAAACTCGTTTCCCTGTAAATACAGGTATCAGGGACAAGTTTCCTCTTTTTTGCAGTCTGTTATTTGCTTTATGTATTTAGATGCTTCTATGTTGGGTGCATAAATGTAGAAATGTTTAGAAACACATCCTCTTGTTGGCTTGACCCTTTTATCATTATGTAATGCCCTATTTTGTTTATTAGACAAAATAGACTTGGAAACAAAGTATGCATATAGCTGCCCCTGCTTTTGTAGAGTTTGGGTAGGGGAGTTGGGGGGAGAAAGAGAGAGAGGGAGGGAGGGAGAGGGAGAGAGAATCCCAAGCAGGCGCCATGCTCAGCAAGGAGCCCAAAACCAGGCACTTTTGGTTGTGTTTGTATAGAGCATCTTTTTTCATCCATTCACTTTCAGTCTGTCTGTATCCTTACAGCTGAAGTGAGTCCCTTGTAGGCAGCATGTAGATGGGTCTTGTGTTTTATTTTTAATTGTTTAAATGTTTATATTTGAGAGAGCACAAGTGGAAGAGGGTTGGACAGGGAGACACAGAATCTGAAGGAGGCTCCAGGCTCTGGCAGCCCAGAGCCTGAAACGGGGCTCAAACCCACGATCTGTGAGGTCATGACCTGAGCCAAAGTCATGTTAACTGAGCCACCCAGGCATCCGTTTTGTTCTTTAAATCCACTTAGCTGTTGTGTGTCTTGTGAATGGAGAATTTAGTTCATATTTAAAGTAGTTATTGGTAGGTATGTACTTACTGCTATTAAAATCTTTTTTATCTTTATTATCATTTGTTAATTATTTTCTGGCTGTTTTATAGCTGTTTCTTTTTGCTTTCTTCCTTGGTTGTTTGATGACTTTCTGTAGTGGGATGTGTACATACTTTTGGTTTTTGCCTTGTGGTTACCATGAGGCTTATAAAGAACTTATACCAGTCTATTTTAAATTGATAGGTTGAACACATTTTTGCCCCCCCCCCAACTTTTTAATGTTTTTGAGGTCACATTTTATTTTGGTGCATCCCTTAATTGTACTTTTTTTTTTTTTTTTTACTACCTTTGCCTTTTAACCTTACACTAGCTTTATGAAATTAATCTACATTTACTATATATTTACTTTTGCCAATCTATATACTGTCCTAGAATAGACAGGACATAGAATATTCAGGAATAGAATAATTCCACTTCATAACCAAGCTCACTACCAGGCAGCGAGTAGGCACTCAGATGTAAAATGGAGGAGGGAAAAATCCTTCTTAGATCAGAGACAGCCAAGTTGGCTTTGAAGCCAGAACTTCTTTGAAATCCTGATTCTTTAATTAGCTATGTGACCTTGGATAAATTCAGCTGAAGGAAAAAAACTTACTCTGCAGATGTGCTTTATTATGATAAGTACTAATTATAAGCATCCTTTGTATCTATCCTGTCAGCATCAGTCAGACTTGCAGGTTATGGGAATATTTGTGGACCTCGGTTCTCCTGGGCAGAAGGTGGTCATGGAAGTTTCCTCTGAAAGATGAAGTGTTAGAATGCTTGTGCTCTATGCTAGTCTAGAAGCAGGCACCCATGTCCCACATCTAAAGCTCTTCTGTGGGAATTCCTAGCCCTTCTGTAGGGGCCTTAGCTTGGGGCCTTTGGGTTCTCTGAGTCTGCTGTTCCCACAGCAGACTTAAAGGTACACCCGTGACCAGCCTTTCAAGCCCATTGCTAATGGAGGAAGAAAATGAAACAAAGATGAATTCTGTAGGGAGTTTGGTTCTACAGGGCAGGGTAGTCTCCTTGGGAGGTGAGCTAAGGTAGAAAAATGATCTGGTATAGTCTGTACTTAGCCTTACTTTGTACCAATAAATGTTTTCTTTTTTGTTGGCCTCACCTTTTGATACAAATTACATTTTTATAATTTAGCCAAGCATTAGGAAAGCATATAGAAATACACTTTTATTTGGACATTTTTTTTTTTTTTTTAAGATTTTTAGTAATTGCTACATCCAACATGGGGCTCATACAACCCTGAGATCAAGAGTTGCATACTCCGTCAACGGAACCAGCCAGGCGCCCTTCAAACTACTTTCTGTATAGTGATCTGGCAAGTTTACGGATGTCCTCTAACATCTTTTCTACTTGGTTTTCATAATTTTTAAAAAATGTTTGAAAGCACATGCACAAATGGGGGAGGGGCAGAGAGAGAACACCAAATAGGCTCTGTGCTGTCAGCACAGAGCTCAACACGGGGCTTGATGTCACGAACCGTGAGATCATGACCTGAGCTTAAATCAAGTCAGAGGCTCCACCAACTGAGCCACCCAGGTGCCCCAGGTTTTTATGATTTGTAAGATAGGAGGCAACCTACTAGGTCTGGGGTTGGCAAATCCTGGCCAGTTTTGGGAAGTAAAATTTTCTCAGAACAGAGTCACTCATACATTTAAGTATTGAGTAGTTACTTTTTTGTGTTACAGCACTGGTTAAGTAGTTATGACAGAGACCTCCCTTTAAGTGAATGTTTGTCAACACCTGTATAAAGTCCTTAATGGGGCGCCTGGGTGGCACAATTAAGCATCTGACTTGGCTCAGGTCATGAGCTCACGGTTTGTGAGTTCGAGACCCTCGTGGGGCTCTGTGCTGATAGCTCAGAGGCTGGAGCCTGCAGCTTGCTTTGGAATCTGTGTCTCCCTCTCTCTGTCCCTCCCCGACGAGTGCTCTGTCTCTGTCAAAAATGAATGTAAAAAAAAAAAAAGTCCTTCTTTGTTTAGGGCAGTGGATCACATGACTGGACATCAAGGGAAAGTACCCTGGAAATTAAGCTTAGTTTTATCTAATTTAAAGCCTGCCAAGATTTTTTTTTCCTGCAAAGCCGTAAATGCACAAAGACTTTTTTCATTTAGGGGTGCTCGTTCAGGGGTACTGGTCAGCAGATCACATGTAAAAACAGCTTTCGAGGTAGAGACTACAGCACCTAGAGAGGAAACGGCTCATTCTCCAGTCCTAGGTGAGTGATGACAACATTAACCAGCATGACAAAGAAAAAAACTCTTGTCAAAATTACTTGTGGACTAAAACAAAGGACACATTTCCCACTAGAACAGAAATAAATTTTAATTCATTGAAAAGTGCAGCAGTGAACAGGGTCTTTGGAAGGGCACTTTCTAAGTCAGGTGACTCGAGATGACACAAAGCCACGGCAGAATAACTTCTGGGAACAGAAGATGCAAACGCAGGAATTCACAACACTCAGTGTGGGACCCAAGTGGTGGTGTAAGTAGAAAACCCAAATATTCCCACCTAGGTCACTGGTGGATCAGAAGTACCCTTTGCTTCCTCTTAATAAGGACCCTGGAGAAATCCTTCTTTAGTGCTTTAAAGTACTAATATTTAATTTAGATGGTAAAAATAAATTTAAGAATGTTTCTCACAGATGAGGCTATGACTTCCATGGCTACTGTTACGATTTTGTACAAAAACAGTATCGTGAATTAAAAACGTACTTTGTAACAGTACCATTGGTCAAATTCAGAGATACTCAAAAAGGGGTTCCCCACTTTGTATTTAAGGGAGACCTCTGTAATAGGAAATTTTGTAAGGCAGAATCTCGATTCATTCCTATGGCCTTGGATCCCTCCTAAGGGTTAGTTTTCTACTCTGAAGGGTACCAACCAGTCCAGACCTGGCCTTCTTTAAAAGAGAAAATAATCAAAATTCAAATTCATACAATTAAGAGAGAAACAAGCCAAACCTCTTGCAGTGGGTTCCTTGTACATATACATTCTGAAAAGTTCAGTGCATTTTGTTGTCTGCTAGGCTATATAAACTGAGGCCTCTTCACAAAAGATGATTTTAGCACAGATCCAGAATGAAGCCAGTCTAAGAGAAAGTGAAATTATAGGCCACTCCAAGGTTAGTGGGAAGTGTACCACATATAGGAGAGGTACACAGGGAGGGCACCTGATCCCCCCACCCAAACAGAAATCGCTGAATGTAAGAACAGTGTGGCAGGGACACTATGGGCAGCTGACTTGTGTTGCTCTTACAACTTTACCTGCTCTCAGGAACCAGCAACCTAAAATTGAATAACAGGACATCACAATATAAGACCTGGTAAGTATTGGTGTCTTTTTATTCGGGAATAACTATGGTCAACTTTCATTAAGGTAGAAGTTGACTGATTAATGTTAAGAATCAAAGTGTAGAATAAAGCTAATACCCATATTTAACAGTGTAGTTTGCTTTTAGTTACAAAATATTTAGAATTTCTTTCCCTAAAACATTCACAGCAGAGGTGTTCTTTCACTTGCCTCTTTCACCTCTAAATACCACCACAGTTACTGGGATTGCATGAGGTAAAGGAATAAACCCAATGGCTATTAACCCAACATGGCTCTCTAGAGTTGATAGAGAAGTTGTTTACAGCCATGTCTTACAAAGTGCTTAAAGCTCAACCTAAGACCTTACATAAAGCTAAAATCACTAATGCCTGAGTTGAACAGGTTATAAACCACAGCTCTTCCTCTTCCCCCTGCTGTCCCACCACAGATAACTTTCTTGTGAAGAAAACAGTAGAAACGGGATTGGTCTTTGAGCCCAGAAACATACAAATGTAGGTGTTCTATACAGGAAACCTCAACAAGGTCTGGCTTTGCCAGGGGGAACAGTGAATGCGGCTCAAATTATGCAAGACTCCAAACCCTCCAGAAGAACTTCTCTAAAAGGGAACAAGGTAGGGTAAAGCAATTGGAACTTTGTAAAAACTGTAACAAATGAACACAATGTCCACAAAATGCAGAGAGTCAAAATTGAAACCCAGGCTCCCTGCTAGACAGGCACTTACTAAATCCCAACAATAGCCCTTCAACCTGTCCACCCAAGAGCCCCGTCTATAGAAGGTAGAAGGCCCTCAGAAAATGCAACCTTCACCAACCCTTGGAAGTTCTTTTCCTCTACTGAGAAATATTAGGATAGGATACCTAAGCCATTTTGTTTTTGGGATCTCAGAGGAGTAATTATCAGGAGAAGAAACATTCCCTTGATACCTCTGTTGACTGGTACTCCATGTGGTTAGCAGCCACCAGGAAGTCCACGGCTTTCACTTTTAGAACTACCTCGAATTATTAGCCTGTACCAAAAACTGTTCTATTTAAGTGTAGCATCAGCCAGAATGCATAAAAAGTAACAACAACAAAAAAACCAAAACAACACGAACGTGCTTGGCTGACAGGTTTTGAACTTGTGACCTTATCACATTGTGATGGGTATTATACACACTGTATTTCTACTAATCTGAAAATGGCGGTACTTGTTCTTGCTCTGATGATTCAGCTCTGAGGGTTATTCTTCAAGCCATGTGATGTTGGTATTTTTGATAGTGAAGTGGTTAAGCTGTAAACCACCCCTCTGCCCCCAAGCAAGTAATTCAGACTATGACCACATGGGGAATAATCAAGAACTGTGACCCCAGGACAGAAAGGGTGTGGGTGAGGACAAAGACCTCAGGAGCATTGGTTATTAGGTGAATGAAGGGACAGCCATTCCTGACGTGTGGGCGGAGTTCACAGTTTAACACATTGCACAAGGAAGTCAGCTGATTGGGTTGCTTTTTCAAACAGGACTTAGAGCCAGTCCAGAAACTCTTCAAGGCGTGGTCTTGAGGACTAGCTACAGAAACCTACTACAATCACTTCATCAGACAGAGGTGTGCTGGGACCCAACTGCAGAGGTCGCTACAGAGGATGTTTTGAAAACCTTCGAGTCCTGACACTGCCATGATTGTTGAACATGAGACGAGGGTCAAACCTGTATCTGAGGAGGAAAAAAAGAAAAAGGATGTTACATCAACTCCAGTTAGCCGCCATGTTCCTCATTCAGAATGTTCGGTGGAAAGGATGGCAGGAAGGAAGATAAAAGGAACAATTAAGTCCCCAGAAAGGAATCTCGTGGCAAAGTATGTAGTACAAAACAGAAGAACTTACTAATTAAGAGCATTCCCATCACAAGCAAGCAAGCACAAAATGATGTAAAATAATCTTGAGAGGCATTAGGAGGAGACAAGATTTGAGCTGGTTTTTGAGGGGGAGGAGGACTCCCTAAGGTGTAAAGTAACTAATGGCAGAGGCTAGCCCCTGTCGGAGCCTGACCAGCAGCTTCAGAGCCCTTCCTTCTCTCACAGTTCACACAGACCAGCAGGCAAGAGCACAGGTGTGCACCTCAGACAGACGTTTCCGTCTGGCTCATTATGAACTCAGGTAAGTCGTTAACCTCTCTAGCTACCAATAAAATCGTAAGGGAATTCAATTCACGTAATATGTCTGGCACATAATATCAGTCGGCCCAGTGTCACGTTACCAGTCAGCATTTACTTTCCCCTGGGTGGTAAAACTAAAGAGGGTAGTTTGCAAAGACATTTTACACAGGCAGGCTAGAAATAATGTTATATTTTCCTTTTACCTGCAATCTTTAGGGATAAACTCATTCTTACTTAGCATTATTTTAGAACAAGGGCAGGCCATACAGTCCCTGTCCTAACTATGTCTCAACTCTGTTGCTGTATGTAAATGAATGTGGCTATTTGCAAAGGGTGGTGGCTGGATTGGGCCTGAGGACCTAGTCTGCTGACCTCCATTTTCAGAGAGTGTATAAGCCTAAATGTTTGGTGGGAAGGAATATGCTATTGATAAGGAATTTAAAAAGTTTAAATAGCTGGGGCTGACATTAGTAAAGCCAGCATCTAGAGTCTTGGTTATAAGCTTCTTAGAATGTGAACAAGACAATTAAATTACAGTTACAAAACAAAGCCTGCCTGGGAGTCAGATCTTGCCTATCAGTCCTAACAGGGTGACCCTTGGGCACATTTACCTCTGGGCTCTAAAGACTATATGGAAATTCTATGGTTAAGTCCTAACACTTACGGGCTGATGCTCAGAAGACCGAAGGAATCTGCCGTATTGGCCAACCAGCTGCCAGCACAGCAGGTCCACGCTCCAGAAGCAGCACGGTCAGGGACTGTTTGGCCAAACACCGTACTTCAAGAGGTGTTAAGTCCTGACTCTCCATTCAAGATTTAAATAGAGGATGGGACACCTGGGTGGTTCAGTCGGTTAAGCATCCGAGTTCGGCTCGGGTCATGATCTCATGGTTCGTGGGTTGGAGCCTGCTTCAGATGCTGTGTTTCCCTCTCTCTTTGCCCACCTCCCACTTGTGCTCGCTCTCAAAAATAAACATTAAAAGATAAAAGATTAAATCCATCATCTAAGTTCATAAGTCATCCAGAGACTGCTATAAACATCTGAAGTTATTTTTTACCAAGATTTTACTTTTTTTTTTTTTTCCAGTTATCTCTATACCCAACATGGGGCTTGAACTCATGACCCCAATATGAAGAGTTACATGCTCTACCTCCTAAGCCAGCCAGGTGCCCCTAGACATCTAATTTGATTTGATAAAACATTCTGAGCACAGTTGTTGGAAACTGCAAAATCAGCATGTGTCAACTAAAAGTTTTGTGCCTTTTACTTTAGAGACTGAACTTCCTTCCTGCTTCAAGGAACTGGTTGTAAGTGAGGATGCATTTCACTATCTTGCAGAAGAGCTCCTGACCGACATGGATTTAGAATTTACAAGTGTGTATACCGTATTTACAAGCAAAAGTATTACATTTCTTTCATCAGAAGTCTATTATCCAGTATCTCTACTCATTCACATATATTACTCTCTAATGTGTACTGAAAATATTTCACAGAAGGCTGGCTAAATAATTAAGTTACTACTCAAATTACTCCTTTCCATCAGCTTAGGACATCAATCTCCCATTTCTCCTACAATCAATGTAAGAACTAAAATAATCCTTTCCTGGTGAAAATTCAACTTTAAATTTCATAATCTTAAACCCAAAATGACAGGTTTCTTGCTACATGCAGCTGAAATGCATGGTGTGCTGAGACCCCACGTCACTGGTGAAGGGTAACTGTTCCAGAGGAATGAGTGGGAGGGACAGAGCCCGCTTAGTAGGTGATAACCTTTTCTGCCTTCATATTATATATTTAAACATTTGAAGTCTGTACCTTCTAATTTATTTTGTGTGTTCAGCCTACTAAGTTTACTGGCAAGCATTCAAGTTCCTCTAATCAGGGTTTCTGAGAAATGAAATGAAGGCATAACCTCTTGGAGGCGCTAGGGAGACAGGTAGCAGGTGGTCAGCTCACTTTAAAGAAACTCCATCTGTCACCAGTGCAATCAAGTGGGTACCATGAAAAGAGTCACAGGAGGAAGGGGAGGAAGAAGAGCCCCATGTGGCAGGGAGTAGGGCTAGGCCTCCAGCTAAAGCAGCTACTGGCACCACAGAGCAGAAGTTTCAAAGGGCTCATTTCCCCAGCACAACAGGCAAATGCACTAACACACAGTACTCCTACTACAAAGCAGAAGAACAAGAAACACAGCTTAGCTCAAAGCCAAAAGGACCCCTCAGGCTTCCTCTGCCTTCAAGCACACACGACTGCCACCGACAGCTTGACAAAGCCTGACAAAGCCATCGAAGAAAATGGGAACTTACCCCGGGTCAAAAACACCTGGAGTGCGACAGGTTGGTCCAGAACAGGACTGTAACATCATTAGCCGGTAGTTCATTTTCCCCAAAAGCTCTGGGTCTATACTTTTAGCAATGTTTGTGATTTGGTCTGGGTCTGCAGTCAGGTTGTAGACTTCCACAAACACCTACAAGAATGACGATGGAGGAAAGAGAAGAGCAAGCATTATATTTGAAATATTCCTCATGTGAGTTTTTTAAAAAATGTTTACTTTTCAGAGAGAGAGCGAGCGTGAGCGGGGGAGGGGCAGAGACAGAGGAACATACAGAATCCGAAGCAGGCTCCAGGCTCTGAGCTGTGAGCGCAGAGCCCGATGAGGGGGCCTGAACTCACTGAAAAGTGAGCTCTCAAACAGTGAGATCATGACCTGAGCTGAAGTTGGACGCTTAACTGACCGACCCACCCAGGTGCCCCTCGTGTGAATTATTTCTAAGTGGGAAGGGAAGAGCAGCGCCCAGGAGAACATTTTCTGGTCTCAAGATCCTAAAAGAGCCCATGGGTATACATGAGACTATGTTAAAATGCTTCAGGTCTGTGGCCCATGCTGGAGAGGAGCCTCTGGCACACCCTGGGGCTTCAAGCAGAGGCAGGAGGGGACATTTATGACCTTATGTAATAAAAGCAGAACAGAAGGGAGGACCCTCAAAGAGCGAGTCTCAGAAACTAGACTTAACAGTAATATTGTCATAGAAGTGAGAGTTGACATTTGAAGGTTTCTGCCTTAGAACTGTTAAGATTCAAATGAGAACAGATCTGAAAGTACAGTCACTCGTGCTGTACAGATGCTAAAGTTTCCTGTTTTAAAAGCAGTGTTGGATGTCTTCCCAAGTGGGGAAGGATCTAACCCTATTGTTTCTAACATTAGCTCTATTTAATATCACCATCCCCCCCACTCTGTACTGTGTTCTCCTAAGTGGAGTTAAGTGATAGGCTAGGAAGATGACAGATAAACATCATGGGGGAAGGAGAAACAAGAATGGGCTTTGGACAATAGGCAACAGAGCTTATTTCAAAGTGCTCGGGAGCTACAAATGGTGAGCAAGTCCATTTCTGAGAAACACAATGAGCCTCGGCTCCCCGTGGCAAGATGTGGGATGCCAGATGAGGCAGGTGAGCACAGGCAGATAGAGTGTGAAAGCACAAGGGACTGCAGTGCAGGAGATCCTCAGACAACCCACACTGATCTGTGCTGGCTAAAAACCACCTTGCCTTTTTTTTTTTAAATGTTTTTATTTTGAAAGAGAGACAGAGTGCAAGCAGGGGAGAGGCAGAGTGAGAGGGAGACACAGAATCTGAGGCAGGTCCCGGCTCTCAGCACAGAGCCTGAGTCAGGCGGGGCTCAAATCCACAAACTGCGAGGTCGTGACCGGACCAAAGTCAGACACTTAACTGACTGAGCTACCCAGGTGCCCCTAAAAGCCACCTTCTTATGAGGATGGAAACTCCTGGTCCTGCCCCCCACTGCTCATCTATTTAAATGAGCAGCTCTGGACTGTGCTGTTGTGGGGACAGAAGTTTCTGAACAAGCTGGCTGCCAGTAAGCCTTCTAGGAAATGTCCCAAACTCCTTACAGCTCCACAGAAGTCGAGGTGTCTTACTCTGACCCCAAACTATCAGAGAAACAAACAGACCAGGCATGCAACAATCTGAAAAAGTGGACTGTGCATTTAAAGGGTGTTTGGGTGGTGGTAGGCGTGGAGAGAATCCCATCCGGAAAGATCACAGTTACAGAGGCGCAGTATGGCCTCGTGGATTCCATGTTCTTCACTGAAGGAAGCCTGAATGGAAGTACAGATAAGAAACCTATCTTCCCCGGGGAACATCCTTGGACTTGCTCTTCTGCTACCAGGTCCAGCCAACAAAGCACTGGCACGAGACACAAGGGGGTGGGGGAAGTGGGGACCTTCTTACCTCCTGGTCGTCAAACTCACAATACTGTAAATTCCACTGTGTTGACATGGTCCTCACACAGGCATAGGTGTTATTGTAAGCATCTTCACAGACACAGTCTGGGAAGCATTGCTGTAGGGAGATTTAAAGAGTTAAACGAAAACAGTTCTTCTAATACGTAACACCAGCCTACAGGGGCAACCAAGTTGGCTCAAGCCAGACCTACAACTAGACCGAAATCAGGCAACCTTCCATGGAGAAGCAAATCAATAGATATGGGGCTTTGTTTCTTTTGGCCAACCTAAGGAACATGTGTTGGTGGTAGTTCTGTTCGTACTCTTGCCATCCCTGTCTGCTAATCTCCTGCCGAGAATTCGTGGTAGTGAGCGACTGGAAAATGGGTGGGACAGATGGTAAGGAGACAGAATCAATCTCCTGTGAGTCGTGTCTATGGTATATTAAAGAACGCTCGCCCTAAACACTTGGATAAAAAGGCTAAATGAGCTTTGTGGAACCAGTTGCAGGTAAGTTATTTTTTCATGTTTTCCTTACCAACTTCTGGTCGGTTCTTCACTACATCCTTACACGTTGGTATTAGGCTTCTATCTAGAGTTGACTCTCCTATTTCCCACTCTCCAAAGTGAAGCCAACGTGCTCTTACCACCTCCGTCACCAGCCTGACCGCCACCAATGCAAGACACTTATGATGGCAGTTACACAGAACTGTGGCAACCCCACTTCTCTACTGAGTGCCACTGATAGATAGCTTCCCTAATAAAAAAAATGGTACTGCTATTGGGAAGAGGTATAGATAAGAATATGGGCAGATACATGCACTTGTTATAAAAACGGCAAGAATTCAAGGAGCACATTCTGCCAATAGATCAGAAGCATCATTTTCAGGACTACTGAATTTACTTTTCATCTACTAATCTCCACAGCCAAGTGACAAAGTCCAGTGAAAGAGGAGCAAGACTCAGATTTGGGGTTTTAGTACCTGACATGTCTGAACCAATGCCTTGCTATGCTATTGGTAAGAAAACCATCTAAGCCAACTCACAGATACTCCGGGACTCAGGGAAGGACATGTTGGGTCGGTGACATTACGGCCTTCTCCTTGATACTCCACCAAGACATCAGACCGCCACGTCAGATTACTGGCACCTCTCTGGAAGGAAGAACAAAAATGGTTTCTGTGAGGCATACAGAATGTGATAAGGATCACAAAGTTTTATTCTATTACTTCAGGGGACACGGGAGTCAAAGCTGGTTGGACTGTGCGTTCGGCACCTAAAGAGAATGACAAAAACTAATGCAGATGAAGGCTTCTGAGTATCATGTTTGGTATTTACAGAGCCCTTCCAAGTGATGGTCAAATACTTTGAGCATTTAGTAGTTACTTCCCAAGACTACTTCTGAGAAGCAGGTCAGGAATGGAAACTATAAACGATATCTAAGAATTCTTAACTCATCTGAAGAAATTTACAGGCTAATACACACAAGGACAAAAATTAAACACAGCTTATGCGTTGAGGACTATAACAGGTTCAAAATTCTTCTTGGTTAGAATGTTGATACCATACGTAAATGAACTCATTTAGTCTTCACTGCACATCCGTGGAGTGAAAGGAAAGAAGCACCAGCATTTGAAGTAGGAGTGCTGAAGACAGGCTCACACATGGTGAAAGGAGGAAGGCGACAGAAGTAAAAAGTTCTGGATCAAAAGGATAACAGGAGTACTGGAAGGAAGAACATGGGGTAGTAAGGTTTCCCCAAATCCAGCTTTCAGACAAGGGTGGCAACCACATAGAAAACGGCATGGACAGAAAGCTGCCCACTTGTTCTGTAAACAGCAGCAGGTGGTGGGAAGCAGCGGGAGGCTCTTAAGCAGGGAAGTAACACAATCAAGGCTGTCCTTTAGAAAAGCCATCCCAGTAGCAGAGTCTAGAGATGGGGTGGAGAGATGGAGCTAGGGAGATCAGGTTAGAATGTGCTCTTAAGATGGTCTTCAGCCTTACTAATCAAAGTCTGCTTTGCGGTATTAAAGAGGAGACAGCAGGCCCAGAATGGAGTCACTTGTGCTAAACCCTACATCAACAAACCTAGACTTAATACTTACCCAAACCAGTTGAGTGTCAACCCTCCAGGAATGTAACCTTTATTTAACCAGTCAACTTGAAATTACTTGGTTAGTACTAGGAGGTAATCTGCCCGATGGGTCTTTCTGTTCTCCTCAGGAGGGTGACCACGCATGAAACGATGCATTCTTTGTTAATAATTTCCTTCAGCTGCCTTTCTGCCTTAAAAAAACCCTTTCCTTTTCTACACCTCTCCAGAGTGCCCTTCTATTGTAGAGAACTTGCTACGTGATTCATGAATCACTGAATAAATTTTTAACAGACTGGGTAGTAGGTGCCAGGAGCTGAAGCAAACTTCTGACAGCATTTAGGGACCATGAAAGCCACAGGCGTGATAATCACAAATCCATTTTTGAGTTCATGATCTTTTCGCCATTTCTGAGGGCTGAGGGTCTGACTTAAGCTCCTGGTCTAACTGGCTCTCTAGTCCAGGGCTCAGCTGGTCACCTTGAGACAGCAGAATGTTCCATTCAGAACCTAACTCCCCAGCCCTTGGTTCAATCTGCAGTTCCCCAGTTATCTGCAATCTCTTTCCAGTCCATAATCCCCATTTACTGGAGTTTACTGGTTGAGTCCATGCTGGGAATCGCTGGTGGTACATACGGCCTTCTCTTGGCCAGTCTGCAGTAAACATTTCGTGGTTCCTGCTGTTATGTTAAGGTGTGTGTTTGTCGTCTTTTGTGTAGATAAAAACTATTGCTAATGAGGATCTTTGAAGCCAAATAGCCTGAAAAATTGGTGGACACGAGTATTTTAGAGCGCTTGCCACCTCAAGAAGACTCCTGTGATAGGATAAACCGGTCATGGTATGGGTTGGATGGACAGGTGGTCACCCACCAACTTCTATCCAATGAGCTACATTGTAAAACACCAACCCCCAACCCAGTGGTACATCCCGTGTAGGTATTTAGACTGGCTCAGAGAAATCCAAAGCCTTAGCTAAGGGGCATCTTAAACTCTAAGTCAAGTGTACCACCTTCTGGCACATGTGCTTATTTTATATCTAACAACTATGGTACCTGAGGTAATATCTACAACAATAGCAAAATCTTCCTAAAAACAACCCAGAGCCCAGGCTTAAAATGGCCCTTATGTGGACAAGTAGAGAAGATCACTCATTTAAGAAACATACCTGACTCTGCCACACCTGGCTGGCAGCCTCAGCCAGCACCAGAACCTTTCCCCAGTGACCTCTTGCCACGCCACACCCAGTGGGCTGCCTTGTCTGGCACTCGAGCTCCCCATGAGCGCCCCTGCCCTAGTGCCCGCAACAGCTACAGCTGGACTTTGTAGACAGCAGCACCCGAAGGCTGCCCTGCCCACAGCCAGCTGCACCAGAGAACTGCCTTGCACACCAGTGAGTTAACATAAACTGCAGGCCAGTCATAACAGGAGGGTGCATGCAGCCCATGCAGGGGACATCCCCAGGGCACATGGCCTGGGTGACCAGGGGAGTTGGCACTACTGGGCCCCAGAGGATACCTCTGGCATAAAGCCACTTCTTCAAGACTGGGAGATATAACTGATCTACTTAATAGAACAAATACGTGGAAACAGAAAGGCAAAGTGAGACAAAGGAGTATGTTCCAAAGAAAAGAACAAGACAAAATCTTAGAAAAAGAAATAAAGAAGATGGAGGTAAACAATCTACCAGAGAAAGAGCTGATGGTCATAAAGATGCTCACCAAAGTAGGGAGAAGAATGGATGAACAATGAGAACTTCAGAACTTCAGACAGAAAATATAATCAAGAACCAATCAGAGCTGAAGAATACACTAAATGAAATGAAAAAAAAAATATATATATATACACTAGAGAAGATTAGATCAGGAACAAGACTATGATGCCTCCTGCCACTTTTATTCAACATAGGGTTGGAAGTCCTAGCCACATCAGATAAGCAAAAGGAAAGACATCCAAATTAGAAGAGAAGTAAAACTGTCTCTATTTACAGGCAACAGGATATAGAAAACTCTAAAGACTCCACCAAGAAAGTATTATAATAAATGAATTCATTCAAGTTGCTGGATACAAAATTAATACACGTTAATCTGTTCATTAATAATGAACTGTAAGAAAGAAAAATTAAGAAAATACCATTTACAATTGCATCAAAAAGAATTAAACACCTAGGAATAAATTTAACCAAGGAGGTGAAAGATCTATACTCTGAAAACTAAGACAATGATGAAAGAAATCGAAGATGACCCAAATAAATGCATTCCCAGAGGAATCCATAGATTCAGTGCAGTCCCTACCAAAATACCAACAGCATTTTACAAGAATAAATAGTCCTAAAATTGTATGGAACCACAAAAGACCCCAAATGGCCAAAGCAATGTTGAGAAAGAACAAAGCTAGAGGTATTACACTCCCTGATTTCCAACTATATTACAAAGCTACAGTAATCAATACAGCATTGTACTGGCACAAAAACAGACACATAGATCAATGGCACAGGACAGTCCAGAAATAAACCCATGCTTGTACAGTCAATATTTGACAAAGGAGGCAAGAATATACAATAAGAAAAAGATGGTCTCTTTAATATATGGTCTGGGAAACCTGGACACTACATGCCAAAGAATAAACTGGAGCACTTTCTTACACCATATATACAAAAATATACTCAAAATTGATCAAAGACTTAAATGTTAGACCAGAAGTCATAAAACAGCTACCAAAAAACATAGGAATATTTTTTTTGGATTGGTCTCCTTAGGTAAGGGCAAGAAGGCAAAAATAAAATTAAAAATTGGGCAGGGGAGCCTCGGTAGCTTAGTTAGTTTTAAATGTCCAACCCTTGGTTTCAGCTCGAGTCATGTCTGACAGTTCGTCAGAGCCCCTCTGCGCTGACAGCATGCAGCCTGCTTGGGATTCTCTTTCCCTCTGACTCTGCTCCTCCCTTGCTTGTGCTCGTGCTCTTTCAAAATAAATAAACTGAAAGAAATGGGCAGAGGGCTTGAACAGACACTTCTGCAAAGACAACAAACAGATGGCCAACAGATGCATGAAAGATGCTCACATCACTCATCATTGGAAAATTCAAGTGAAAACCACAATGAGATACCACACACTCATCAGAATGGCTAATATTCAAAAGATAAGAAGTAACAAGTATTGGTGAGGATGTGTAGAAAAGGGAACCTTCATGCACTGTCAGTGGAAATGTAAAATGGCACAGCTACTATGGAAAACAGAACTACTCTAGGACCCAGTAATCCCACTTCAGGGTATTTAGGTGAAGAAAATGAAAAGACCAATTTGAAAAGATATATGCACCCCTATGTTCACTGCAGTATTTGCAACAGCCAAGATATGAAAGCAACCTAACTGTTCATGGACAGATGAAGCTTATATACGTATATACATACATACATACATATATTTATATAAAATAAACTACGACTCAGCCACAAAAAAAGAATGAAATCTTGCCATTTAAGACAACACGGGAAGACCTAGAGGGTATTATGCCAAGTGAAATAAGTCAGAGAAAGACAAATACCATATAATTTCACTGATATGTAGAATCTAAAACAAAACAAAAACAAAACAAAAAAACCCAAATGAGCAAAACAGAAATGGACCCAAAGATACAGAGAACAGTTTGGTGGTTGTAAGAGGCGAGGAGATTAAAAGGTACCAACTACAGGCTATTAAATAAGACACAGAGTGCTCGCTTTGGCAGCACATGTACAAGACCCAGAAATGCAATGTACGGCATAGGAAATATAACTTAATAACTTTGGTGACAGAAGACAGCTAGATGAATTGTGGTGATCACTTTGTATTATATATAAATGTCGAACACCTAAAACTAATATAATATTGTACCTCAACTATACTTCAATTAAAAAAAAAAAAAAAGAGATGTACTTGAAAGGGTTCCTGAATTAAATGAAAATGGGATACCTATTTTAATTGATATGTAGGTTTCCAAAAGGCTTCAAAATTCCAAAACAGCCTCACTGAAAGATTCATTTCAAAAGGTCAAGGAAAAATTAAAGACAAAGGTACCTAAAATAAAAGACGTCACAAATGACCTGACTCCCACACTATCCTTCTTTACAATAGTACTCTTGTTTTACTAATTCTGTCAAAACTGCCTTTCCACTCTGAAGAGATTTAAAAGTTACCTTTTAAAATAAACCTACCTGCGGTTGCAAGTGATCCTTCTCAGATCTATTTCATTCCTTGGTCAAAGACCAGACTAAGTGCCATAGCTAAAGAATTTCCTAAAGCCAGGGAAGAGCCCAAAGTTTTTTTTTTGAAGAGTTTAGAATCCTTACCAGGGCCTATGACCCCAGGCTGCTATATTTATCAGCTTCCACGTATGTTGGCAGGACCTTGTGAAGGCCAAAAATGGATGCAGGAAGTAGAATGGCATAATCCCAAGGACGATGATATTCAGGGTCCTAGGTCACCAGCATAGCTCTCTTAAGGACCATAAAGAGCTGGAAATATACCAACTGATATTTTTTTAAATGCTTATTTATTTTGAGAGACAGAGTGCACATGCATGAGCAGGGGAGGGGCAGAGAGAGAGAGGGAGAGAGAGAATCCCAAGTAGGTCCCACACTGTCACCGCAGAGCCTGACTTGGGGTTCATTCTCACGAACTGTGAGATCATGACCTGAGCCGAAATCAATAGTCAGCTGCTAAACGGTCTGAACAACCCAGGTGCCCTCACCAACTGATATTTTAAAAGCCATTCCTAGAGTCTTCCCTGCCTGCACTAGTTGGTCTATTCATCAACTATGAAAATAAAAGATGAATCCATAGCAGAGTCGGAAGTCTGTTTGGAAATGTTCTTCTATGGCACTTCTGACTCCGTACAATCTGCTCAAGCTGCCCTATTTGTAAATGGATTATTTCCTGAGATTCGTGGGTTAATAAAAAGACAGGATGAGAGGCCACTGGCCTGACTGAACTTGTGACCATAGCCAAACACTTTGAGAGGACTTTGGACCAAAATCATAAACAGAAGTCTGCCAAACCAATGGCCTTTACTGGGTCTTCCATATCATACCCTCCTAGAAGTGCATCATCAAATGGCTGGTCCGGGGGCCATTATCTCACTTGTAATTAACTACGAAACTTTAGAGAAACTGTCCTGAAAGCTCCTACACAAATTCCTCAATGCTCCCAAGGGAGAGCTCCCATGTGGGGCCCTTCCCAAAACCGACAGGGAAACTCCTACCAGTAATACCCTTGAACATCCAAGGGGAAACTAAAATTAATGAAGTATACTTTGCTAAATTCTATAGCTACCGAGGCTATGCTATTTTTTAATTTTTAAAAAAAAATTTTAAATTTATTTTTTTTAATGTTTATTATTTTTTGAGAGACAGAGACAGAGGGTGAGTGGGGGAGGGGCAGAGAGAGAGGGAAACACAGAATCCCAAGCAGGCTCCAGGCTCTGAGCTGTCAGCACAAAGCCTGACACGGGCTCGAACCCACAAACCTCGAGATTATGACCTGAGCCAGTCAGATGCTCAACTGACTGAGCCACCCAGGTGCCCCTACACTTTCTACTTTAAACCCCACTCTCATAGGACATCAAATTCCTCAGAGTGAAAAGAAAGTTTATATACTAGGGGTATCTAATCAAGTTTAGACAGAATTTCTACCTCAAACCAGGACAAACGACTTTGCGACCTTTTACTAAAAAGCCTTCTTTTTGGCTCTGTGATATAGCCACAATGTATTAGGTAGAGACCTCCTTTCTAAATTTAAAGGGCCAATAAGTTTTGCTTCTAATAAGACCTCACCCTACAATTTCCTGACCAACCTGAACCTGATCTTCCATTGATATAAATGAGGAAGACTTCCAACAAAAATCCCCTATTTTAACTGAGATGCCTGAAAATCTGTGGGCCACTTCTAATTCTGACATTGGGAGGATAACAAGTGCAGAGCCTACAGAAATTCACAGATAGGACTAAACCTATTCTTATGTTGCCCCAATATCCATTAAAGCATTAGGCTATCCAAGGCCTCACACCTTGCCCAGGGGTTAATCATTCCCTGTTCCAGCCCCTGCAACAGGCAGATTTTGCCAGTCTGGAAACCCAACGGGAGAGGATGGTGACTTGTCCAGGACTTGAGAGCTATTAACAAGTTTTCCCCATTTCCCAGTTGTCCCAAATTCAAATACCTAAGTTTTACCAGACTCAAATGGTTTGCTGTTATACACCTGTTCAGCCTTTTCCAGCATCTCTGTGAACTCCAGCAGCCAATATCCATTTGCTTTTACTTGGAACAATCAATAATACACCTGGATAGTCAGGCCTCAAGGATTCATTGAGGTCCCTTATTTCCCCCATGTATTCCACCAAGATTTCATCCTCCACCAGTTCCTGGGAAATCGATCCTTTTACAATATGCAGACCATCTCTTTCTATGCTTGTTTACCAAAGAGGTCTCCATAAAGAGTTCCACGGACTTGCTGTAGCAGTTAGGTGAAAAGGGACATAAAGTCTCTGAGGAAAAAATCTCATTTCTAGACGTTGTTGATTACCCTAGGTCATAATCTAAGCACGAAAGGAATCCAGTTATCTCCAGAAAGGATTAAGCTAAGCATAGCTTTGTGGATTTCTAACCTAGCTGGCTACTACACATTACGGGTTCCTAATTTTTCTCTGTTGGCTTCCCCACTCTATGAATTTACCGAGACATCAGTCCCTGAACCCCTTGAATGGGAAGATAAACATGAACGGGCCTTTTTAAGACTAAAATAAGCACTAGAAGAACCGCCCACCCTAGAGATACCAAACCAACCAAACCAAAACCCTTACGTCTTATTTGTGTGTGAAAGAGATCATCAAGCACAAGAAATGCTGATGCAAGAAGAAGGCAATAAATACAGGCCTGTTACAGCATACAGCTCGACTCCCCTGCTAGAGCCTGTGCAGCCACCGTAAGGCTCCAGATCCAGCAGCAGTTAGAAGCCTTGGTGAATTTAACCTTAGGAAATGACATTTCTTTACACACCCCAAACACAGCTTAAAGCCTTTGTAATTCCAAAAGGATTCACACTTCCAACACTTTTCTGCAAGCAGACTAACTTCCTAGGAACTCTTTCGACTCCTACCCCCTCATCTGCATCGTAACTGTCAGGACATTCTTAATCCTGCTCCATTTACTGCCCCTGCCTGAGCAAGGGAGCCCGGGACTGTGGGGTAGTAATGTCCCATTCTGTGACACTGCGTCCTGATTTACAAGACATCCATCCCCCTTTTGACTAATCCTGAGTAGTTTTATTTATTGATGGGTCACACTATAAATACGAGAAAGGGAACTTCCAAGCAGGTTATGCTGTTAATCTCCCACAAGCTCACTCGGCCCAATAAGCAGAGCTCTATTCTATGCCCCCACCTCAGCATGCAAATTCCTGAAAGGTAGAATTGTTACACTGAGAGCCAGTAGGCCCATGATTTGGGGATGTTCTGGAGACATAGGGGTTTTCTTATGTCCACTGGGACCCCAATCAAAAATGGGCAAGTAAACTCCTTACTGCCATTCTTTTACCCTCTGAAACTGCTGTCATCAAAACTGAGGCTCTCACTAAAAAGATTGAACCTGAGTATCAGGGAAATACCCTAGCTGGCTTTCATGCAAAGGTAGCAGCAACAGAACTTGTACAGGTTGTGGCACATGTGGATCAAGTCTATTCTGCTTCTACAAAAAATGACATCTTGTTGCCAGAAGTTTGCCATGTGGGGCAAAGGGTGAGGTCTCATCCTTGCAACGTGGCAACATTCTGTTCCCGAGACAGAGAAATTAAGATTGGAAGACAATGGTTGTAAACTTAATAAACGACTGGGGTTACCGGAAAATCAAGACCTTTCTTCCTCGCTCCCTGGCAAATCCCATTTTGTGGCTTTTGCATTCCTTCACCAACCATGGTGCATTTAAGATGACGCAAATTATAAAAAACATCGGTGGTGAAACTTCTTTAAAGAACTATAAATGTCTGACCTATCAGGACCATAATCCTGAAAAAACTATTTTTGTTCTCAGAGAACTCAAACCTCCTCTTTCCAGACCCTCTGCAGAAATGCAACTGAATTTCATTCATTTTTCACCTAGCATGGGTTATATTTTCTTGTATGTATGTCTTCCAGATAGGTTGAAGCCTTGCCCTGCTGCAAAGCTGATGCCCTTATAGCAGCAGAAAGACTGTTAGAAAACTTGTTTTCCACTTCGAGTATACCTTCTGTAATCACCAGTGATTGAGTCACCCACTTCAATGGGCAAATCATACAAGCATTAATGAAAGCTTTGCAAACCTCTTGAAATGATCACTGTCCCAATCACCCTCGATTATATCAGGCAAGACTGAGAGAACGAATGGGATCCTCAAACTTACAAATCTCTAAACTTGCTGAAAAACTGGACTCCTTTGACCTAAGGCATCGCTTCTGGCCTTGACGACTATTCATAGCACCCACTTTGGGAAACGAACTCATTCTACTACATGAGACAGTTACTGGTAGACCAATGTCTATTGGTATACAACTTTCTGTTGATGCCTTGTTTCAAGCTAGCCTGACATGATATTGTAAGTCTTTAACATCTTTTGCTAAAGCCTATTATCAATAGGTTAATGAAGCTTTCCTGGATCCCAATTCAAGGATCCTGTCGGTCACAGTCTTAGAGCCTGGTGAATAAATGTCCTGGAAACATCATAAGAAAACAGCCTTCAAGCCCCACTGGAAAGGTCCTCCCCAAGTGGTTACTGATCACTAACACTGCTGCAAAACTAGAAGGCACTGAGCCTTGGGTATACACCTCACAGCTTAAGAAGGCTCCACCTGACATCTGGTCATATACAGACACTGGAAACCTCCAAATCAAACTGATGAGGAAGACAAGCAAATGACATCAAAGTAGACTGCTTCCCCCTGGACCAAGACTTCATACTTTTAACCGAACATGAAATTTTTTTACCTTCCCCTCTTTTCCTTTACTCTTGTCTTGGCCCATAAAAATAACATGCTTGATCCGTTATTTCTCAGGGAAGTGCTAAGGAAGGTAACCTTTCAGACTGCTGGATTTGTCATCAAAGATTCTGATCTACCCATGATGCTAGAGATCCTCTGGTGTCCCCTGTGACCAATTTCTCTTCTATTCCCAATGTTACTACAAACCATGATCGAGCCCCCCACCCCACCCCTTCAAGAAGCCTTTTACCAAGTTCGACTCTTAGAGCTAGAACATCCTCTGCCTTGTTTCACATTTCTCCATTTACGACTGTTATGTGCCGGATTCAGACCCAAGTATTTATGTAAATTTTAGTACACTTGCTCCCTCACGTTCTCATGATTATGTAGGTCAGACCTGTCCCTTTTCACGGAAATATCTCACCAGCAGCACCCACCTCTGCAAGGCATTTAGAATGACTATTTCAGGCTGGGAGATTTTCTTTCCCTATGTGCTAAAAACCTAACTGTCCCCTGTTTGAACAGGTACACACAGCAAATCCTGTGAATGATCCATTAACACTACCACTTAAACAGAGATGATCTGTGCCCTGATCCAGTCTGTCTTTGTGGTGGTTTTCACTCTCCTTGGGCCTATGAATGCTGAGAGAGCTGGCACACAGCCGGGCAATGTCTTAGATTATCTAACTGTGCCCTTGACTTTCCACAGTGAACTAAGACACCTCACTGGTTGACTCTCTTGGATTTATACATCAAGTTAGAAAGAAATTACCAGGAGACATTCATGACTCAGAAATCACCTCCTTTGGGGCGCCTGGGTGGCTCAGTCGGTTAAGCGTCTGACTTCAGTTCAGGTCACGATCTCATGGTCCGTGAGTTCGAGCCCTGCATCGGGCTCTGTGCTGACCGCTCAGAGCCTGGAGCCTGCTTCGGATTCTGTGTCTCCCCCTCTCTCTGCCCCTCCCCTGCTTGTGTTTGGTCTCTCTCTCTCTCAAAAAATAAACGTTTAAAAAAAAAAAAAGATTATGAACCTGAAGTTGTGGCTTGTGAATATCACAGAGATTAAGCAAAAGATGTCATGACCTATGAATACCACACAAAGGATGGACAAAAGCTGCGAGAACTATAGAGCAGTATCTGAGAACAACACTAATGCCTTAAATTCTTATCACTCTCAGTTAAGCTGACAGTCTGATCAAAAAGGGGTAACTGTTAAGAAGAAAAAAAAAAAAGAGAGACAACAGGACGCTTGGGTGGCTCAGTCGGTTAAGCGTCCAACTTTGGCTCAGGTCATGATCTCTCGGCTTGTGAGTTCGAGCCCCGCGTCAGGCTCTATGCTGACAGCTCAGAGCCTGGTGCCTGCTTCGGATTCTGTCTCCTTCTCTCTCTGTTCCTCCCCCGCTCACACTCTCTGTCTCAAAAATAAAGATTAAAATATATATACATATACATATATACACATATTTAAAAAGAGACAACAGTTCTCTCAAAAATAAAGATTAAAAAATTTTTAAAAAATTAAAAAAAAGAGACAACAGGCCCAAAATGGAGTCACTTGTGCTAAACTCCACGTCAGCAAACCAAGACTTAATACCTAATCACAGCCCCCCCTCCCCCCTACCTTGTACTTGTAACCAGTCAACCTGGAATTATCTGGTCAGTACTAGTGAGGTAATCTGCCCACTGGGCCCTTCCATTCCCCTTAGGAGGGCTACCATGCCTGAAATGATGCATTCTTCGCTAACGACTTTTTTCTGCCCTCTTTCTGCCTTTAAAAACCTTTGCTTTTTTATAGCTTGGTGGAGCTCCTTTCTATTACCAGATGAGCCACTGCCCAAGTAATAAATCACTGAATGAAGCCAATTTGATCTTTACCTTTACTCAGCTGAATTTTTAACAGCAGTCTATCAGTAACACCTGGGAGCTTGTTAGAAATGCACAATCTTGGGCCCTACTCTACCCTTAATGAGCCATGGTCTGTATTTCAGTAAGATCCACTGGTGATTCATATGCACAGTAAAACTTGAGAAGCACACTCTGAAACAGTGGTTCTCAGGGTGTGTTCCCCAGCAGCATTAGCATCAGGTGGGGACTTACTGCAAATGCAAGTTCTTCATTCCTAGTTGGGGCGGGAAACCATTCCCGATGAATGCAAGTGTGAAAACTGCTGCTCTAAGGACTTCAGCGCACCCACTTAACCTGCTGACCACAGTGGGAAGGACTGGTAGCCTGTTCAAGGCCTCGGAACGCCACAGCTGCCTGGAAAGGGGGATGCACAGACAGGAACGCGTCTACTAACCCACTATCCTATAATGAAGCCTGAACAATCCCACACAGGTTAAGGTCTCAGAAATCGTTAAGTCACAGGATTTCAGAAGCCATCAACTCCTCTGCAGGTACCCACTCTACCAACTCTCAGCTGTGGAAGCTGGGAGTCAGGGGAATACCTTATCTGTCAAACTCGAGTGGACTTTAAAACCCCACACTTGTGCATCATTAATATGCAGACGAGAAAAGAGTATCTGAGAAGTCTACATCAGTTGTCTCAAAATTTTGCTGAATATTAAAATCACAAGGAGAGCTTTAAAAATCCCAACAGCCAGGTTATATCACAGGTCAATCAACCATAATCTTGGGGATGGGACCCAAGCAAAAGTAAGTAGTGCCCCCCTCATCTGTGGAGGGTACATTCTAAGATCCTCCCCCATCATGGATGCCAGAAACTGTGGATAGTACCGGACCTTATAGATACTGTTTACTCCTATTACATACATACCTATGATAAAATATAATTTATAAAAAAGGCACAGTGAGACTAACAATAACAACAGAACAAATACAATATACTGTAATATGAGTTATGTGAATGTGGTGTCTCTCTCTTGAAATATCTATTGTACTGTACTTATCCTTCTTGGAATAAAATACCCACGTGATGAGATGAACTGAGGGGGATGACACAGGCATTGTGACATAACATTAGGCTACTACTGATCTTCTAATAACACATCAGGAGGAAGATCATTTGCTTCCAGACTGTGGCTGACCATGGGTAACTGAAACCGTGGAAGGTGAAACCACAGATAAGGGGTGACTACTGTATTTTAGTCTCCAGGTGATACTAATGGTCTGGAAGCGTCATTAAACATTTCTGTCAAAGGCCAGATACTATTTAGGGTCTGTGGTTATATAGTTTCTGCTGCAGCTACTTGATTTTGCTGTTGTACAGGAAAGCAGGCCTAGAAAATACATACATGGATGAACGTGGCTGTATTCTAATATAACACTATCTATGGAAGATGGGGGTGGGCTAAATTTGGCTCACAGGGGTGTGCCAACCTCCCATCTCTAGCAGCACCATCCAGAATTTTCTGACTGAAATGTACTGTATCTGTGCTGTTCAACAGTCTGGCTAGTGACACATAGGAACTGAATCCTCGCTTTATTCCTGTGACCTTAAATAGCCGCATGCAGCCAGCAGCTCCTGAATCGGGGCAGGCTAGGGCTGCGAGCTGCTCTGCGACCTTCATACACCAGCGGTCTCACCCGAGTAACTTCCAAAACAAAACAGGAACAAGGAGAAGGGTGGAATCCTAAGCAGTGCTTCCACAAGAATGCAGAGAAATTAACGACAGCGGACACTCCAACAACACAGGGGTTAAGGGCACTGACACCCTGCACAGTTGAAGATCTGCGTGTAACTGTTGGCTCTTTAAAAACTCAACTACTGATGGCCTACTATTGGCCGGAAGCCTTACTAACAACAAAGTCAATTAACATGCTTTATATACCTATTATATGATGTGTTCTTACAGTAAAGCTAGAGAAAAGAAAATATTAAAATCGCGAGGAAGAGAATATATACATTTATGGTACTGTATTTCTCGCATCGTAAGCTTGTCATCTGTTTACGAGATGATCTGTCAGCACCTTAAGGGATATAACACACTGTACACGTAACACATATTGGTAACACTAGACATGAAAAAAGAAAAAACGAGGGTCGCCTCCGTGCCTCAGTTGGTTAAGCGTCTGACTCGATATCAGCTTGGGTCATGATCTCCTGGTTCATGAGATGGAGCCCTGCATCAGGCTCTGCGCTGGCAGCACGGAGTCTGCTTGGGATTCTCTCTCTTCCTCTCTCCCTGCCCCTCCCCAGCTCGCTCTCTCTCAAAATAAACTTAGAAGTTTTAACAACAATGAAAAAATGTGAAAAAAAAAACCCTCCTATTTACGGGTATAACGATTCATGCATTGGCAACATGTAATGTGGCTGCTTTATGGTGACCTAGTATAGCTGACACGAACGCTTCACAGTAGCCTAGCTTAATGGAAGATTATATAACTTTTATGCCCAAAATTTATGGTACACAGTATTACAGGCATATTCATAACACAGCATTGAAAACATGGTTACATTAAAAAACTCTTACAGTGGTGACAGGCTGACACCCAGTTTCTCCAATTTTGAGAGAGGCACACGGCATGGTAACGTTATTCTTTGAAAGCACAAATGGCAAGAAAACACATTAATTTTACTTTAAATATCACTCACCTTATGCCTATGTAAGGATAGGCCATCCATGTCTGTAGAAGCCTTGTACACAACATTCCACACAGTAAATACTTAAGTGATGCTGTTGATACATTTCTTACTTACAGTTACTAGATTTTTACACAAAGACAAAAACCTACACAAGTTTAACATCTGGCATGATGACTATTTTAAGGACAGAGGATCATCATAAATGTCTTCATCCCAGCATCTTGTTGAGTAGGCTGAGGAGGAGGAAGGGAGAGGCCAGTCTTGCTGTCTCCACACTGGAGGAGGTAGAAGGGGAGGCAGGTGCACTCAGTATAACTTTATGAAATACAGTGTAATTTTTGTCTTTTTTGCCATTTCTCTAAAACCGTTTCCATATGGTACCAATCCTTCTTCCACTGTTTACGTTAGCTTCAGTGCCTATATCATGGAAGGGTCCATGGCACTGAAGACGTTAAAAGCAGTCTTGAATAATGGAAACCCTTCTGCCAGACTGTCCACTGTCAATCCTCCAAGATCCGTATCTTGAAACCCTTGACCCGCCCCCCCGCCCCTCCTTTTTGCCGTATAGACAATCTCTTTCACAATTTCCTCTACTGTAAATTTTGTGAAGTTAGGCACATGTGGACACAGTTTTCTCCAGTAGGAATTTATTGTTTTGGCCTTGGTGGCTTTTATAGCTTTTTCTACGACGATGACATCTTTGATGGTGTAATCCTTCCAGACTTTCATGATATTCTGGCAGGGTTCTCTTCCATAGTGTTGACAATCCTTTCCACAGAGTAATGTGTGTAATGAGCCCTGAAGATCAAGGTCCTATGACCCCCTGATCTAAAAGCTGAATTAGAGACACTGTGTTTGGGGGCAAGGAGACCATTTCGATGCCTTCAGTGTTGAGCTCATGGGGTTCTGGGTGGTCATCCTCATTGTCCAATATCAAAAGAACTTTAAAAGGCAGTCCCCTACTGGCAAGGTACTTTCTCCTGACTTCAGGAACAAACCATTGATGGAACCAATCCAGGAAAAGGTTCTCACTGTCCAGGCCTTCTTGTTGTACAACCAAAAAACTGGCAGCTGGTGTTTATCTTTTCCCTTCAAGGCTCAGGAGTCCTGATTATAAACCCAACTGCATTTGTACAAAACAGCAGGAGTTAGCCTGTCCCTTTCTGCCTTAAATCTTGGTGTTTCCTTCTCTTCCTTACTAATACATGTCCTTCATGGCATTTTTCTCCAGAATTGGGAACCTCTGTCTGCATTAAAATCCTGTGTAGGCAGATACTCTCAAGGATGTTCTTAATGGCATCGGGAGCTTGTCTGCTGCCTCTTGGTTGACAGAAGCAGCTTCTTCTGTTTCTGTTACATTGGCATTTTTAAGCCACATATCTTTCTAAAATTTTCAAACCACCCTTGGCTGACATTAAATTCTCCAGCTTTAGATCCTTCAACTTCCTTTTGCTTTAAGTTGTCACATAATAACTTTGCTTTCTCTTGAATCACTTTAAGAGTCTATAGGTATGTCTTCCGTATAGCAATCCTGTACCCACATAAAAGCTATTATTTTCAATACCAGATAAAAAGGTATTTTGCAGGGGCACCTGGGTGGCTCAGTCGGTTGAGCGGCCGACTTCGGCTCAGGTCACGGTCTCGCACTCTGTGAGTTCGAGCCCCGCGTCAGGCTCTGTGCTGACAGCTCGGAGCCTGGAGCCTGTTTCAGATTCTGTGTCTCCCTCTCTCTCTGGCCCTCCCCCGTTCATGCTCTGTCTCTCCCTGTCTCAAAAATAAATAAACGTTAAAAAAAAAAAAAAATTAAAAAAAAAAAAAAAAGGTATTTTGCAAAAGGTGTCAAGTTTTCATGCCTCCTGGCATGGCTGCAGTAATGGCCTCACGAATTTCCTTTTTTATTTTTTTTCCACAGTGGTGTTTACGCTAGATTAATTTATCTTGAAATGGTGAGCAACTATAGCGGCAGACCTGATCTACAGTACATATCCAGCAATTCGACTTTTTCTTATAATGTCATGACTTTTCTCAGCTTCTTGGGAGCATTTCTAGCATCCCAGGTGGCACTTTGTAAGAGTCCCATGGTGTTATTCAAGGCTTATGGTATTATATTAAAGGCAATGAAAAATACACGAGAACCAAAATCATTTACCACCATACCCAGTTTACTAGAGAGACAAACTGTTCATGCAGAGATGATTAGCACCACGTGGCATTTTAAGCAGATACTCATGACACTTGAGTTCACTGTAACAACAACTGGAGGTGGCTAGGAAATTATACAAAAATACAGTATGTACTGCAGTTAATTTTATGCACTTATGGTTTAATCCTGCCTTGTTAAATTTTTTTACACTTCTCTCAAATGGTGTCATGTATGTTCTGTGGAAGTTTTTTTTTTAATGTTTAATTTTGAGAGGCAGGGGGAGGGGGAGGGGGAGGGGGAGGGGGAGGGAGAATGCAAGCAGGGGAGGGGCAGAGAGAGGGAGACGCAGAATCTGAAGCAGGCTCCGGGCTCTGAGCTGTCAGCATAGAGCCCGAGGTGGGGCTCGAACTCATGAGCTGTGAGATCATGACCTGAGCTGAAGTTGGACGCCCAACTGACTGAGCCACCCAGGCGCCCCTGTGTAAGTTTTGATAAGTGTTAACTTTTTATGATAGATTTGTGTATATTTTATGGTAGTAAGAAATAAAATAGTATCTACATATAAATTATACATGTGTGACATATTTAACCTTTTCTTATTTTTTCAATACTTTTAGGCTACGTAGTTCATTTGCTAGTTTTTAAAAACTGTCACAAATCTCCAAAATATTTTCCAGTGTTTACTGGATAAAACCTGCATGTAAGTGGACCCACACAATTCATACTCATTCAAGGGTCAACTGCATAGTAATTTCATCCCCATAGTGAAATGGTTTTTTTCCTAACTAGAAAGGAGACAGATAGTATAAAGTTTGTATGGAGAACATTAAAAGATGTAAATTTTCCTTTTACTGATCTATAGATTCAGCATATCAACCAAAAATCCAATATGAATTTTTTCAGTTAATCTGAAAAGTGGTCTTTAAAGTTTGTATGAGAGGTGGCTAAGATCCTCACAAGGACAATGACAGAGGTGTGCCTTTACAGATTTAATTACACAGCTTTATAACAAGACAAAAATGATACTGGTACAAGGAAAGATACATGTGTGGAACAGAAAAAACAACGGAGTATTTATAGAGAAAAAAATGAAACTGAATTCCTCATACCATGCCAGAAAAACCAATTCTAGATACACCAAAGACTTCCGTGTAAGAGGGAGAAGTATGAAACTATTCTAAGAAAACCTAGGAAAATTGTTTTTGATCTCAAGGTTCAGAAGCCTTTTTATAAACAAGATACAAAGAACACCAACGATAAAAGAGAGGATTTATACATTTAACTCCTGTGTTCTCATATCTTAATGTAGAGCAAGGACAAGTCACAAACAGGGAGGACATCACGGGCAAAAAGATGCACTTCACAAGGGAAGCAACATAAAAAGCATAAATGAAAAAGGATTCACTGATCAAAAACTCAATTAAAAAATGGGCAAAAGATCTGAACAGACGTTTCTCCAAAGAAGACACAGATGTCCAATAAACACATGCCAAGATGGTCAACATCATCAGTCGTTAGGGAAGTGCACATCAAAACCACAAGGAGATACCATTTCACACCCGCTACGAAGTAATAAAAAGATAACAGCAAGTGTTGGCAAGGATATAGCAAATTTTGAAACCTTATACACCATTGGTGCAGTTGCTTAAGAAATAGTCTGGCAGTTCCTCAATAAGTTAAACATAAGTCACCATACGAAAGAGCAATTCTACTCCCAGGGGTATACTGGGAATACTGCGCTATTCACAGTAGCCAATAAGGGAAAACAACCTATCAATTGAGGAATGGATTAACAAATGTGACATATCCATACAATGGAATATTATTTGGTAATAAAAAGGAATGAAATACCGATACATGCTACGACATGATTTCTGAAAACATTATACTCAGGAAAAGAAACGAGTCACAGGGGCCACATATGATTCTATTTATGCAAAATGGCCACAACTGACAAATCTATAGCAATAGAAAGTAGATCAGTGCTTGCCTGGTGCTGGGAGAGGGAGCGAAGGTGGGGGGAGACTGCTAATATATCTGGGGTTTCTTTTTGGGAAGGTGAGAATGTTCTAAATTTAGATTATGGTACAGCTGTACAACTCTGAATATACCAAAAATTACTGAACTGTCAACTTCAGTAAACTGTACAAATTAAGTCAAGTAAGCTGTTAAAATGATTCATCTCATTAATAAAGAAAGAAATGCACACACAGTAGTAGGACCAAATAAAGTTTTGGTCTTTTTAAACCACTAGATTGGCAAGAATTAAGCTGTCTGACAGTTTCATATAGAACAAAGGGAAATCGCATACGTTGCTGCTGGGAAGGTAAATTGATGACCTCTTTATAAAAATAACTTGGTAATATCTGTAGAAGAGAACAATGTGCAGTTCCCATACCTTGGTATATACACACATGTTCACTGGAAGAAATATATAAAAATGCTCTAACAGCACTGTTCCTAAAACAAAACTAGCATAACAGAAAGGTTTATCCACTGACAAAACAGGTAATTAAGTTGTGATGCATTCATACAATGGAAATTAGGCATCTGTGAACAACATGTATCAGTTTGGAAACAATGCTGAGTTGAAAAAAGTCCCAGACTACATTCAGTAGGGTATAATTTTTAGAGTGCAAAACAATATCAAAACTAAGGTATTTCGTTTAGGAATATGTACATCATTACTAAAAAATTAAAATCCAGAGAATGGTAACCATGAAATTCAGGAAAAGGATCACTCCCACGGGGCATACAAAGGTAGGTAGGCAGGATGGGGAGAGGCATACGGGGGGGATGCACCAGCACTGGGAATACCTGCCTTCTTAAACAAGGTGATGAGTTCACGGGGATTTCTTCTATCTCGTAACTTATGTGAGTGACAGGAGTCCTCTCGTATGAAGCATATACTACCTAATAATATGTCGTAACAGGTTCAGACCAGTAAGAGTCACTTATAATGAGTCACCGTAAACCGCAGCACATTTTAATACTGATCCTCCCAACTTAATATTGATCCTTCCACAGATCCTTAGCTCTGTGCAGTGCCAGACAAACAGGAGGTGCCCAAATATTCTTGAGTTAAGTGTGTTTCCTTTAGAATAAATTCCCAGATGGAATTGCTTAATGTATTTCTTTTCCTTAAGATTTTATTTTCAAGTAATCTCTGTACACAATGTGGGGCTCGAACTCACAACCCCAAGATCAAGAGTCGCACACTCCACTGACTGAGCCAGCCAGGAGCCTCTTAATGTGTATATTCTGAAGTGAAAGGTCTTGTTAAAGACCTTTAGCCTCCTGACAGCTCATACTGATCACACTTCTGTGAACACAGTGTGAGTAGTTTTTATTTTCTCAGACTTCTGAAAATACTGGGTATAAATCTTTGTAATCTTTGCCAGTACTGTAGGCAATAAAGGCCTCCTTCGGTTAAGCATTTCTTGGATGAGCACTGGAGCAATGTTTTTGCATTTACTGTGGCCATTTCTCATTTCTCCATGAGTTGTTAAGTTACTTCTTTTGCCCACTTTTCTACTGGGATATTAATCTCTGCTTTCTAAGAACTCATCTATTAGGACCAAGTACCCTTTTTCATGTATGTTGCAACTATTTTCTCAGTTTGTCACCTGTCTTCACTTTGTTTATGATGGTTTCTTTTTGGGGCAGTGGGGAGGGAAGGGAGGATACAGAACTCTTTATATGTGGTCCAGTCTTTTAGAAAACTCTTTCCCACCATAGAGAAGAGAAAAATTCTATTTTGTTCCCCAAATTTAATAGTTTAAGATTTAAATTTTTAAGTCTAAATTTATACACCCTGGAATTTATTTCAGAGTCTTGGCTCAGGCCTGATTGAAGGCTTTATACTCACCAAAATGGGCAATAAAGACATCCCATCCATCTGTGTCTTATTTGGGTTATATCCAGCAATGTCCAAAATAGTAGGACCCAAATCAATGTTGGCAACGAGCATCTATGAGAATGAGGAAAAAAGAAGCAATCTAGAACACAGTTTGTCTGATTTTTCTTTTTTACCTGTAATATAGCTGTTCCCCACCCCATCCAGAAGACAAACAGCATTTACTATTATTATTTTTGTATAGCCTAGACTTACTGAGGTCTACTGACTCATTGATTCAAACATAACTACAATAATTAAAAAACAACAACAACACATAAAGGTTTAATAAGACTTGTAATATAAGCCCCTGGGAAGTTATGTATTTATTCAACCTATACTGTTATTGATCAAAACATTTTTCAAAACTTCTTTGGGACTGCCCGAAGTCTGATGAATTATGAGGAAAATGTTGGGCTAATTAATTTATAGAAAGTGTTTACAACTTGATTATTTCTATAGTTCACTAAATTTGATTTCAAATGAACTCCTGACATTTTTAAAAGTCTCAAATGTTAAATGCTTTTTAAATTTATTTTTTTATTTTTAGAAAAACAGAGCACGCAAGAGTGGGGAAGAGGGGCGGAAGGGGAGGGGGAGGAGGAGAGGGAGCAGGAATGGGGGTCCTGAGCCTGACATGGGACTCAATCTCACGACCCTGGAATCATGACCTGAACCGAAATCAAGAGTTGGGACACTCAACCGACTGGGCCAACCAGGTGTCCCAAAAGTTAAATACTTTTTACCAAGGAGGATATTAGCCCTTTTCATAGTTTCTCAAAGTGATTAACACATACTAAAAAATGTTTGCAATAGGCTGGAGACCACAGAAAACTTATTCCAACAGTGCACTGATAAAAGGTTCCTTAAAGAGCACAGAACTTAAATGTGCTACATAAACATTCTAGACATTAAAGTTATTGTCCTGCATTTATACCTTGCCTTATTCCTTTAGTTTATTAGACTATTTTCTTTCTGTACACAAATCCTCATTAGGACCTAAACCAGAAGAGTCTAATACAATGGGACCACATATGCAATTTAAAATTGTCTAGTGACCACATTAAAGTGAAAAAAAAAAGGGGGAAATTCATTGTATATATTTTATTTAACTTGACATTAACAGGTACGTGTGGCTGGTGGCTACTGTAGGGGACAGTGTAGGCCTATACAGGACCTAAGCATACACCTGAAGTCACTTCAGTCACAGGCTAGGAAAACCTTTGAGAATGGTGAAGACAATCCACCATGGAAATTAGGGGCACTAATGTTTACCGAGCACCTATTCTGTGCCAGTATTTACCGTTTATCCTCAATTAATCCTCACCACAACTGTAGGATGCAGTATATTTCCATTTTACAGATGAGAAAATGAAAGGGAAGTAACTGAAACAAAGCCAACAGCTCGTAACTGGAAAAGCTACCATTTACTCAAAGGAAATTAAGTCTTCAACATTGTTGAGAAAACTTAGAGCGTCTTAGGAAAGGCCAAACAGGGATCCCTACCAAGTCAGGAACTTTTAATTTAAAAACAAAACCAAAAGTACAGACATGAAGGGCAAGAAAGCATCTTCAGGGCAACATCCAGGGGCCAGCTCTCCTGTGGCTACGATGGCTCTTGTAGGGCAGACCAAAATGCTTATCTTGGCTGTGAATCATTTAGTGTAATGCTGCAGCTGTCAGAAATTACCATTCAGTGGCAAGCCACTCACGGGAAAGGCAATCCGTATGTTACTGGGGAAAAAACCCACAAAAATGACGTCTCTAGAGATTATACAAGACCCAGTGTAAGAAATATCTTGCCTAATTCCAAGACTCCCAGACAGACTGAACCGCTCTGAACACAGTCAAGAAGACTGGGTATGAATACAGAAAAGATCGTGGCAGGAAAGAGCAGCACATATGTTACCTTCGGAATCAGATCAAGGCAACAAGACCCTGACACGTGACTAAAAGATCTTCAGTCATGTCTAAAACATAAATGACGTAAAGCCAATTCCACAGGTATTAGTAATAGGACCAAGGCAGTTTCATAAGAAAACAAAAAAAAAGTAAACACCAAAATAATAAAGCCTGTAGAGATATAAAATAGTGACTGCCTGGGGGTGCCTGGGTGGCTTAGTCGGTTGGGAGTCCGACTTCGGCTGAGGTCATCATCTTGCAGTCTGTTGAGTTCCAGCCCCACGTCAGGCTCTGTGCTGACAGCTCAGAGCCTGGAGCCTGCTTCAGATTCTGTATCTCCCTCTGCCTGTGCCCCTCCCCACTCGTGCTCTGTCTCTAAGAAATAAACAAACATTAAACAAAATTTTTTTTTTAAATGGTGACTGCCTGTTTCACCAGCAATTGCCTCAAGAACCATCAGCTGTATGAACCGGGGGTGGGGGGCCTCTGTCGAGTGAGTCTGCTCTATGGGGAGACAGGTCTTTTAGGTTTCAGTACAAATCAAGAGTCCCTAAGATTCGGCCCAAGTGCCATAAACACCATCCCAGGACTCTCCGTTCCTAGCTATCTACAATAATCACATTTTTCATAAAAATAATGGACAAATTCTATTACCTTCTAGACTTTTATTTGACTAAGAGGTGAAGAGTCTCAAAATTAGCATACTATGTCAGGAGATGGTAGACTTTTAGTGGAAATGGGAGGAGTAAAGAATTCAACAGAATTACACCTAGCTCTGGTTTTTACAAATAAAAATTAGAATGGACACTATGGACCCATGATCATAATGACTTCTAGAAACATTAGCATTCAAGTTCCTAAAATGGTACTGCTTTTATAAGTATAAAGATTCATTTATGGATTGAAACCAAAAAAGCACTGACAAGACCAAAAATAAATTATTTCATAAATCACAGCCTCACTGTTTGGTAATGTTCTTAGGTTTGAAGTATACAGACATTCTGATCAAGTAAAAGCTCTGAGAAAATTCTGGGGCATGAAATCAAGGGATATCATGCCTTGCAGCTGCTTATTTTTTTTTAGCTCTAAAAAAATGACAGTGCTACAGAATTACTGAAAAAAATAAAATAAAATAAGAGGGTTCTCAGGAGGATACATCAGATTTCCAAACAGACATTTAAGCCCTGAGAATCAAGAATTCATGTAGAGTTATCAAGGGAAGACTCAAAGCATGCCAGAGAACACCCCAAATCCATGTGGAGGAAAGCAGTGGAACCATGTAAGAGAGCAGAGAACTCTCCCCATCTTGGGCTGCTTCATCTGGGTTGACGCCTCAACCCCAGCTTCCCTACAAGTATGAAGCTAGGGTGTCACTAAGTTACACCTGAGAATCTTTCACTTACCATCTTCCCGACTTCACGTAGGGAAACAAGGCTTATTCTGTCCAGTCTTAAAGCCATTATGTCGTCTTCTTGACTCCCAGTTCAGTTCTATTTCCCCTGGATCATGCTGGTCATTTTTTTCCTGCTAACCTTTTTCTTGCTTAAAACCCTTTTGAAGAATTTCTACCACCAAATCTAAAGCTAGATTAACTTCCATCCAGGGGAGAAAACCTCAATAAGCCAGTCTTTGGCATTCACACATACCACCTGCTTCTGATCTCCCAACAGCTAAGCCCCACTGGTCAAACGTGCCCTGTTTTGGCCATCAGCTTCTGGAGGCTCAGTTTATTATGCCCAACTCAAAACCCTGTGCCACTCACACGGGACAACTGGCACTGAGACAACTATGTTGTCAACACATGATGAACTACCCACCATCTCTGACATTCTTTGTGCACGGTGGAAGCTGAGCATTTCACACGTCTCCAACTACATCTGTCAGCACAGCAGTGCAAGACACACACACACACACACACGGATTTTAACCACACACTTAATTTTCAGTCCTGGTTCTGCCACTTACTATGTGACCTTGGTAATTAATTAACCATTCAAGCAACAAGGATGTCCCCCAGTGTGTGTAAGGGCTGGGTAGTCTAAGCTTAGACAGTGCTTCTCTTCTAGGAACTCCCCAGATAAAAGACAAACTCAGTAGGGTGTGGTAAGTGTGAGGCCAGCTAAGAACATGGGAAGAACACCTACCCCAAGTGGGGGCAGGGGTCTGTAGAGACTTTCCAGACAGGAGTCCAAAACCGAAGCTCTAAAGGACAATTAGTGAGGTGGAAGGGGCTCAAGAGGGGCATTCCAAACAGAAGGAGCAATCAGCCATACAAAGGTGAGGAGGGCAGAGAGATGGTTCACTTAGGAAGTGAAAATAATTCAGTACAACTGCCACATTCTGTCCCCTGAACAAGCCAAGCTCATTCTCATATCTGTGCCTTCGCACTTATTGTTCTGCTCAGAATGACCTCCCACAAATCTCTGCAGGACTATATCCTTCTCAACATTCAGGTCTCTGCTCAAATGCGTCAGAGGCTCTCACTAACAAGTGTAGCTAAAGTATCTGGTTCTCCTGCACACAGGGACTTAAGAACTGATCTTCCCTGACTGCTCAGTACTGTGTATCCAAGGCTGCTGGCACAAGAAGATACTTAAATATTTTCTGAGCTATACTGTAAAGGTTAAGCACAGACTCTGGAGCCAGACTGCGATACTTTTTAGCTACATTTTCTTGGGCAAACCATTTAACTTTGTACCTCAATTTCCTTATCTGTAAAAGGGGGATAGCTATCTATTTCTCATAAGGCCGTGATAGTTAAATGAGTCGGTACAGCTAATACACTTAGAATAAGAGCTGTCACATATGAAGCATTTAACAAATCATACTTATTATTGAAATGGTTTTCTAAGAACCAAGTTTCATTTAGACTGCTTAGAGAAGGTGAACTTTTCTCATTGCCACTGTTAACTTGAAGACAAAAGGAATGGTTTGTTCAATGGGCAGCTGGCTGTTACATTTCACTTTGTTCTCATTCAGCCTCCTTCCGCACACTGGTTAGAAGTGGCCCCAGTAGCCCTGCTCCTTACAAATGTACACAGCTGCAGACACGTCCCTGAATCAACTCCCAACATCGAGATCAATAAAATGCTTTTTAAGATTTAATGGTCCTCCAAACTCGCCTATCTCCTTTGAAAAAAGGCCCATGTATAGGGAACTGAATTTGTACTGGGAAGTAACTGGGTTTAGGATTACAGGTCTTAGGAGAAAAAGAAAACTCCCAAGGAAATTATGAAGGCCATTTTACCTTTCTGAAAGAATTTCAACAGAATTCCATCTGAGCATTACAAAAGGAAATAAGTGAATTACAGACATTTAAACAAAATAAACATTAAACCTCCAAATTAAACTAAAGTATCTAGTATACCCAGAAAGTCTGGCCCACTTTCCAAATTTAGCTTAAACGATGTATTTGCTCATTTCCTTTTGCCTCACAGAGCTGTTATCAGGAAACAAAAGACATAACTGGTAGAGCTTATCAATTCTTATCTCCCAAGCGTTAGACCAAAGTGTTTTGAATCAGGGTGCCTACAAAGTGTTTTGGATCTAGGAACAAAGTGCCTCAGTATGAGGTACCAAGTTTGGAAAAAGACAATGAAACCAAATGGAAATGGCAACGAAAGAAAGTGGTACATTATGACAGTTCTAGGAGAATCAGTAAAGCAGAAACACATTAGCAAGGAAAAGTCCCACAGAGAGAGGAACAAAATCCTCACAAGACAGGCTTTCTAGAATGTTCTACTCAAAGTGAGGACAGATCAGCAGCAGACATCGGCTGGGAAGTCTGAAATGCAGAGTCAGAACCTGCATTTTAACAAGGTCCCCAGGGGAAATCTGCCTGAGGAGTTCTGATCTACAGGGTAGTAGGTCTCAAACCGGGCTGCCTCTCGGAATCATCTGTGAACTGAAGAAAAAAAAACAGAGGCTGGGTCTCTATTCCATCCAAGTGAGTCCATTAGAACCATTGTGGATGTTGAACCTTTCACAATTTCAGAGAGTGATTTTGAGGAGCACTGCACGGGAGAGTCACTGTTCTAGGACAAGGTAGAGATTTACAGTCTTGCAGGGGTGCCTGGGTGGCTCAGTCGGTTAAACATGTGACTTCAGCTCAGGTCATGATTTCACGGTTCATGAGTTTGAGCCCTGCATCAGGCTCTGTGCTGACAGCTTGGAGCCTGGAGCCTGCTTTGGATTCTGTGTCTCTCTCTCTCTGCCCCTCCCCTGCTCTCTCTCTCTCAAAAATAAACATTAAAAAAAAAGATTTACGTCTTGAAGGACAAATAAAAGTTATTTATCCTGATATGATATGATATGATATGGGGGTGGGGGGAATACAGTTAATGGAAGGTGGCCAGAAAATAAAAAAAGAAATCACTATTTCCAAGGCTTATAAATACACTTAAAAGATCTTAAGCCAATCAGACATCCTCCTCATAGCGGGAGAAATCTAATTAGGCTCTTCTCCAGAGAAATAACCTTCTTTTCTTAGGCAAGTGCTACCTGTAAACACCACCATTTTTTCAGGCACCTACCTTGCTTGTCTGATTTGGTTTGATCCCAGGTCCTCGAACCAACAGTGGAACTTTGATGTCAAACTCATACAGCTGTCTTTTGTCTATTGGCAAAGAAAACTGTCCTGAAAACAAAATACATGGGGTAAAGATGGAGCCAGGATAGATGTGTCACTGATTCATTTAATTGATAGTAAGAATGAAAACAACTTTGTCCTACTATTTATGGCACTTTAATGGAAAGTTTACAATCGCTCAGGTCTCTTATTACTACAAGGCAGGAAATGAGTTCATCTTTAAACAAATGTCTCAGGGGACTCGTTGGTCTAACATAGGACATATTCAGCAAAAAGAATGCCTGGAAAGTACTGTAACAAATATAATTTATGTATGTTACTCAACCTGACCACAGCTGAACGAGGTTACTCTAAAAACTGTAAATAAAGGAACGAAAACGTTTATTCGGCCTTTCCTGAATCAATCAATTTCAAGATACCAAACAGCTGATGTGAGGAAGTTCTTCCCTAAGGAATTCCAAGTAATAAATGCAAAAAGGACAGAGTTAGGAAGTCAACACTTTGCAATTTTTGAGAGAATGGATTAAAGCAACAATCATCGATGGAAGCTTCGATCACAAAAGGTTCATAAGAGAGGCTCAGGCTGATACCACATGAGCCATCAATTAGGAGCCTTGCTAAAGTGGGCCAAGCAGACACCCTCATGAAGTGATGCAACAGGAAGTACGTGTCAGTATCACCAAAGAAAGCATTCTCACTGGAAACGTGAATTTCTATTAAGATCGTAGATCTAACTACCCATCTATGGAAAACGCTGACTAAAGATAAACAAGCATCACAAGACCGCAATCAGCCAAATCTAGAATGCGAGATGTTAAAGAACAAAAAACACTTTTCCCCAATGAATTTAGTGGCAATGACAACCTTAGGGCACACAAAAAATACAGGTAGCATGTGGACTTTGTCTAGATCCCAATACATAACAGACCAGTCAGATACACAATCAATTATTGATGTACGGAATCACAATGTCTGAAGTTTTTCCAAAGCCTTCCAAGCTAAAAAAAGAAAAACAAGGGGAAGTTAAGAAGAATTTAAAAAACTGGTCACATGTAGCTAAAAATTGAAGCTGGATAATGAGGGTTATTTTACTACTCTCTACTTTGAGTGCTTCAAAATATTCACTACAAAACATTAAATGCCTAGGGGCACCTGGGGGGCTCGGTCAATTAAGCATTCAACTCAGCTCAGGTCATGATCTCACGGTTAGTGGAATCAAGCCCAAGTAAGGGCTCTGTGCTGACAGCGAGGAGCATTCTCAGAATTCTCTCCACCCCCCGCACTTCTCCTGCTTTCTCTTCTCTCTCTCTCAAAATAAATAAACTTAAAAAAAAAAAATTAAATGCCTAATCAATCTGCTACTATGCAAGCAAGTCTCAGGTTAGCAGTTTGAAGTTTGTGAAATTTATATGTAGGGAAAGAAGCCATTGGTTTCTAAGAACATCCAAGTGGAGAAAAGGAAAGTCACAGATCTAGGGCTGACTCATATACACTTTTGAAAAGACAAGACAAAACAAAACCACACACACACAAAATCAGTAAAACTTCTTTCACAATTTCACAAGACAACCTTATCTTGGTCTTTCCTCGTAAAATTTCTTACCCCTGTATTCTCTAAGGTCTACTTGCCCTTTAAATCTAGTTCTGTTTCCTACCTCTTTCATAAAGCCTGCCTCTAACCCAGCAAGCTCACTCTCCTTTCCCAACTCCTAGAACATCAAGTAATTTAGCATATGAAATAGCAAATAATGAAACCTGGTCTTTCCATGCTAATGAGAAGAGCCTCTAAGCAGAGGAGTCCTGAGGACAACACCCTCCAGGCTTGGGCACCCCTATAACAGACCAGAGCTGCCTGCCAGTGCTGCTGACTGGGTGAAAGAGGAAAGGCACCTCATCAAGGTCACAGGAATACCCCAGCCTGCCCCTTACCTGTGTGATAGCCATTGTCTGAGGTATAAAAGATGTATGTGTTGTTAAGTTCCCCATTGAACTCCAATCTCTTGACTAGTTTCTCCACAAGGTCATCAACTGACAATAAAGTCTGCCACCTGGATGTAAACAGAAGGTGACAATGGGACTTCAGAAACAATGACTGAGGGAATATTATTTTGCCAAAAGAGCGGGAGCAAAGTCCAAAACAAAACAATACAAAGCCCCCAAACCACACCCCTAAAAAGCTCAAATCCCAAACTTCCTTTCCTCAAACCCCTCACTGGAAAAAACCAGAGATAATTTTCTAATTTCTAATTAGGAAATTCCAGAAGGGAAAAAAAAAATTCCAGAATGTAATTAGTTCATTACAAATTTAATGATTTCTAGAGAAATAAGTGGAGCTTTTAATAACCAGTTAGCTTTATCATCACTGGTTATGACAGCAGAAGCAACTGGAAGAGAAAACTGTCAATTCAGCACTGATGAATACAGATTAATTCAGACAGACCTATGCTACAATAAAGTTCAAGGGTCTAAACTAGGGGTTGGCAAACCATGGTGATGGGCCACAGTTTGCCCACTGTTTTTGTTTGCTTTTAAATTGTGGTAAAAAATACACGACATAAAATTTACCATCTTAACAAATTTTAAGGATACAATTAGTAGTATTAAGTATATTCACCCAGTGAAACAGATCTTCAGAACCTTTTCATCTTCTAAATCTGAAACTCTGTATCCATTAAACAACAAATTGTTTTTATATAAAGTTTTATTAGAACACAGTCATGCTCATTAATTCACATATTGCCTAGCTGGGCTCCAACAGCAAAGCTGGGCAACTGTGATAAAAACTGTATGGCCTGCCAGGCTACAATATTCACTATCTGGCTCTTCATAGAAAAAGTCTGTTATTCCCTGGTATAATCCAAATACATCTTAAGAGAGTATAATTGATTTTTAAGAATTGACTTAATGCAATTCCTTGAAATTCCAAATAGCAAAGAAAATACTTTGCTCTAGTCTAAGCCTTTGGGTCTTATACCAATATTGGGCCTGATTCTCACAAAGTGACCTTTTCTTCAAATGGATTTTTTTTTTTTTTTTTTTTAACCAAATGGCTCCAGTTTGCAATTATGTTAGTCCTGGGGTCCAAAGACCATCTCCTATACACCTGAATGTAAAGGAATCTCAGTCCGCTTCTGGGGCAGCGGACCCCCAACCAAAGTTTCTCCCATCAACCAGATAAAGTCTACCTTCTGACTTTATCTCAAAGATAACCATGTTGTGCAGTCCCCTGTTCATGGGCTGGTTTGGAAAGGTCCTCAAAGACCATCCAGACTGATAAAGTAGCAGCTCTTACCTTTTCCTAAAGGCACTATCTAAAAACTGTATTGAAGAATTAGTCATTGGGGTCTTGGCTTGCCTAATTAACCAGTGCTTGTTCTAAAATTTAAAAGAAAAAAAAAAAAAAACGTTAATACCAAGTTACTACAATCAAATAAACTACCAGAGTTGATAATGAAAAGGACCGTTTTATACTTCAGCAAAGAGGAACACTTAAGCAACTTCAGACTTCCTCTCCCCTGCCCCATGTGTTTGTAAAAACATGTCCTATAGATTATCACTTGTTCTTTAGCTTCTTCCTACTACCTCCCTAATGAGAGAAGGCCTGGACTCCTTGTTAGCAGCATTAAAATAGATTTGGTAAAAAAATACTGAGAAACTACTGGCTAAAAGGAGACTGAATTTGTAACTTTAAGTCTATGCTCTGGGTCTACTGCCCAAACTCCAAAAGGGTAAATATTAACTTTACCTTCCATTAAGTTTTGTCCTCATAAGCCATCATTCTATCACCCTCTATTTTCCTACCCAAGATGACCATCCTAGAGCCTTGGGAAAAATCTCATCATTGCAATTTCCTAAAACTTCAAACTCAAATCTAGAGGGTTCTTCTCATTTAAACAAAACACTCACAGTTCTAAAAAACAAAAACATTCCCATACATCATTAATTCTCTCCTCCCTCTTCATAAAGTCCCAAGCCACCATCTCCCAAACTACCATCCTCAAAAGGTTCTTAGTTAACGTGTTTGAGAAATGCTATACAGCGTATCGTCCTGCTGGGAATTCATGTTAGAACAGGAATATCTCTGAGAAATCCTATAAGAGTGACCTATTTAAAATTCCTCAACTTACTTGCTCATGGGAACTTCTATTAACTGCTTTTGAAAGTCTGAGAATGACTCTCTAGTTCAAAACTCTGTTCTCTCAGCTTTAAAAATCATACTTAAGCATTTGCCTACAATGTGCCAGACAACATGCTACTCATTTCTAGGTTCTTTAATCCATATAGCAGCTGCATGAGGAATGAGCATCTCCCACTTTAGACAGAAAAGCAGAAGTGAAGCATCTTGCTCATGTTCAGGTCACTTAGCTAGAAAACGGTAATGCTGAGTCTACTCTAAGACTCATTCTGTCTACTGGTTCACAAACAATGAAGATTTCTGGGTAACACACAGGAGGCAGTTGAGCACTTCTGTCTCTGAATCAGTGAACTGCCTATCCCCTGTGCCAAGGAAAGTATAAGTATCCTGCATGGAAGGCAAATATTTAGGTTGTGGTCCTTAATTATATTCCCTGCTCTGGCTCATTTCTCCATTTAACTTCCCCTTCCAATCATTCTGCACTAAGTCACCCCCTCCTTCCCATGCCTCAGGCCTAGTGAGGGCCACCCATAGGAGGCTGCTGCAGGCCTAGCTCAGCCCCAAGAGATGTGCCTCAGACACTGAGGAGAACCAGCACAGAAATCATCAGGAGAGTGGGTGCCCAGGTGGCTCGGTCGGTTAAGTGTCTGACTTCGGCTCAGGTCATGATCTCACAGTTGGGGAGTTCGAGCCCCACATCGGGCTCTGTACTGACAGCCCGGAGACTGGAGCCTGCTTCATATTCTGTGTCTCCCTCCCTCTCTCTGCTCCCCCACTGCTCATGTTCTAGCTCTGTCTCTCAAAAATAAATATTAAAAAAAAAAAAAATTAAAAAAAAATTATCAAGAGAGCCTGTAGTCAGGGAAGATGGCATTTCTTTAATATTCCCTGTGCACGCTCCAGCTGCTAACTACATATGCGGCAGGAAGCTTATCCGTACTTCAGAAGTAAGTTTACACTATCCATTGTACTTGAGACAGGTACAATTACCTTTAAAAGACCTGGAAGGAAAACTGACTACTGGCTCAATGGCTCCCTGACAAGTTACTTATATCGAGTATGGTTTAATTCAAGGATTGGGGGAAGCTACCGTTCCATGGATGTTGAAGTTCTTATTTCTTGGTGCAAAGACGTTCTGGAAGGTCTTCTGGTACTGAGGTGCGGCTGTCCAAGGCGAGTGTGGTGCTGGTGTGGAGATCATCATGAAGAATGGTTCAGAGTTGGATTTGTAGTCCAGGAAGCCCAAAGAGATATTAGCCTGAGATACATAAAATCCATCATCATCGACCCTATCCAACAGTTGAGGACCTGAGAGATGCTTGTTCTCAGGTAAACAGGAGGTATACGGTCATATTCACTTTTAAGCAATCTTAAGAATTTTAACAATCTTAATCGAAACATAACCTATGTCACAGTTACTTACAAGTGTGTTGTTAGAACAAATATTTGGGTTTCAGGCAATACTTATTCAAAAAATATAAAGATACACCATCCTAAGAAAGGAATGAAGATCCTAATGATTTTACATGATCTAAAGATTGTTATGCCTCCCATAAGAAAAGAAATAGTACTTTGGCCATTCAAGTATTAGCTTATATTAAAACAGCTTAGAGTGTTTCTTTGATACCTTGAAGAATGTAAAAAGAGTCAACCTAATTCACAACAGTGGGACGGGTGGATCAAGTTACCTTAATCTTATAAAAAATACACAGAGCGTAGACACGGTAAGTTATGCCAGTGAAAGCAGCTAAGCTGTATGAATAACATTAAATCCAAATACAAACACCAGGTTTTTAATTTATGTTGACTTATATTTTTCATTTGCTTATCTGGAGATACATCACGAAACTGAAAACATCTCACATACATGTTATGATTTTAATTGTTCTAGCTGAGGGGTGCCTGGCTTAGTCGGTTAGGCATCCAACTCTGGACTTCAGCTCAGGTCACGATCTCACGGTTCGTGAGTTTGAGCCCTGCATTGAGCTCTGCACTGACAGCACAGACCTTGCTTGCGATTCTCTCTCTCCTTCTCACTCTGCTCCTCCCCTGCTCACTCGCTCTCTCAAAATAAGTAAATAAACTTAAAAAAAAAATTGTTCTAGTTGTTATATTTTCATTTATCCCCATCACTAAAGTCAAAGGATACTTGACTGCATCGATTTCCTTTTACCATCCCACCCATCTGCTTGAGCCCTGTCAGAAGCCTGTGGTTTCTCCAACATGCCAAGCATACTCCTGCCTCAGGGCCCTCACACTTGTTGTTCCCTCTGTCTGCGGCAACCTCTCTCCTGATCTGCACAGCTCAATCTCACCTCTGTCAGTGTTATCTAAGTAACCCCCATACCCTGCCTTATTTCTCTAACCGATCACCAAGAGGGACTCTGCTTCATCTACTGAACACATGTTATGCTGGGGTCTCAAATATTTGCTGAATGAATACTCTATGGAGGGGTGTCATTAGAAACACCTTAGATAGGAAAGGAAAGTCCTAAATTCACCCAGTTTCAGTAATTTTGATATATAAATACACAATGCCTTAAGAACTCCCAATCCCTATCTCCCCACCCTCATGGTGAAGCTGCCATCTCACAGCTGGTGAATGAAACGGGGGTCAAGAGTAAAAACCTCTAAAATAAAACCTCTTCAAAGTAATCTCTATAGTCTTAGAGATTAGCCTTTGGAAAAGGGATTTGTTGCTGGAATTTCAAGAACATTAGCTTTGAGCCTGGCTTATATGCAAAGAAAAATACCCTCAGGAGTTTTTAATCAGTTGGAAATATTCCTTGGCAGTTAAAAGAAGTTATTATTCATTCACATACTCAATATGACCAAACCCAAAGGTTTCCTAGGCAGAGCCTTCACTCATTTGTAAAACAAACCTGCAAGGACAGAGCTTCAGTAACTCACCAGAACATCTGTCAGGTAGTCCACACTGTAGTTTTCACCATGCTTTCGTGCCTTCCCATTGATAGAGAGGGTATAATTATAGTATTTAGAATTCTTTTCCTATTAAGACAGGAAAGTAGAAGTTGTTATGAGGTCAGCACCCCAAACAAAAGTCAAAATCGTGCTGGGCTAACCTATACTGTTTAATTAGTGATAGGACCTCAAAAAAAAAAAAAAAAGGCAATTAAGTCAATACTGAATCGGATTTTACATTATCTCAATACTGAATCGGATTCTTTGAAGTTTTATGAACTACTAACATAGTTTCAATAACATGTCCTAGTTTAAAATGCCACAAGTAGGTCAGGTAGAACAGCAAAACGTAGTTAAACTCTGTGTGATGCAGGAAAAATATCCTGCAGGGAGTGACTTGTAAATCAACAGACTTTGTTTTAAGGAGATAAAATAGCTACTCATAAACACAAAGCAATTTATGTGAAAAATCAGAACTAAATTAGAGAGTAAATATATTTCATATCTGTAGGGCCGCATGTAATTGCCAATGACTTCAGTAATCACTCACCAAGGCGTACCAGTAACTCCAGCCCAGAGGAACATGCTCTAGTCCACCTGCATCTGGGGCTCCATACTGAAAAGCAAGACAAGTGGGGCATCAGAAATCCTTAGACATGACCAGATCAGAAAGAAAGGAAACTTTTAGAATCTTTTTACTCTATTTTAATTTTTTTAAAGATGGGCACATTTAATTTTATTAATTTTTTTTTTACATTTATTTATTTACTAGAGACAGAGCAAGCAAGCATGCACCAGTGGGAGAGGGACACAGAGAAAGAGGAAGACACAGAATCCAAAACAGGCTCCAGGCTCCGTGCTGTCAGTGCAGAGCCTGATACGGGGCTTGAATTCACGAACTGTGAGGTCATGACATGAGCCAAAGTCAGCCGCTTAACTGAGCCACCCAGGCGCCCCTAGAAATCTTTTTAGATCAGTGCCTGAAACATGATAGATGTGGGGTGCCTGGGTGGCTCAGTCAGTTAAGCATCCAACTTCAGCTCAGGTCATGATCTCACGGTTTGGGAGTTCGAGCCCCACATCAGGCTCAGGCTCTGTGCTCAGAGCCCGGAGCCTGTTTCAGATTCCATGTCTCCCTCTCTCTGCTGCTCCCCTGCCCGACTGTATCTCTCAAAAATGAATAAATATAAAAACTGAAACATGGTAGATGCTCAATTTTCCCAAACACATAAACCAGTCAAAAAGTAAAGAATATAATCCTAGGAATTTCTGAAGAAGGAGTTTGCAAACTAATGGCCACTAGGTCAAATCTAACCTGCCAACTGTTTTATATGATCAGCAAGCTGGGAGTTTTTTTCCAACCATTAAAAAATGCAAAAACAGGGGCACCTGAGTGGCTCAGCACGTTAAGTGTCCGACTTTGGCTTGGGTCACGATCTCATCGTTCATGAGTTCAAGCCCCATGCCAGGCTCCATGCTGACAGCTTGGAGCCTGATTTGGATTCTGTCTTCCTCTCTCTCTGCTCTGTCTCAAATATAAATAAACATTTAGGAAGAAAAAAAAAAAAACCTTTAAAATACAAAAACAGGGGCGCCTGCGTGGCTCAGTCGATTGAACGTCCGACTTCGGCTCAGGTCATGGTCTCGCGGTCTGTGAGTTCGAGCCCCACGTCGGGCTCTGTGCTGACAGCTCAGAGCCTGGAGCCTGTTTCAGATTCTGTCTCCCTCTCTCTCTGCCCCTCCCCCACTCATACTCTGTCAAAAATAAACAAACATTAAAAAAATACAAAAACAATAGAGGAGTATTTTGTGACATGTGACAGTTACATGAAATTGAAATGTCAGTGATAATGAACTTTTATTGGAACACAGCTGCACTCACTGTTGATTTTTATAATGTGTATGGTTGCTTTCATGCTACAACAGCAGAGTCAAATACAGAAGTCCCCCCTTACACTATGTCACAATGCCTACGTCATTCACCTCATTTCATCTCATCACGTAGTATTTCATCATCTCACATCATCCCAGAAGAGTAAGTACAGTGCAATAAGATATTTTGAGAGAGACCATATTCACATAACTTTTATTGCATTATATTGCTATAACTGTTCTTTTATTAGCCGTTATTAATCTGTTACTGTGCCTAATTTATAAACTACACTTTATCACAGGTACATATGTACAGGTAAAAACATAGTATATATAAGGTTCAGTACTATCCATAGTTTCAGGCATCCATCGGGGGTCTGGGAAAATATCCCCCATAGGTAAGGGGATGGGGAGTGGGGGCAGAGAATTCTGTCATCACAAAAAAGACATGGCCTGCAGAGCCTAAAATATTTACTTCTGGCCCTTTCCAGAAAAAGTCCACGTGGCTTACACCACAGGGTTCATTTCCTGAGGTATTGATGGCATAGACTGAATACTCCAACTAACCTTGTGGCTCACAAGGCCAAAATAATATTATGAGCTCTCAGCCTACAACTTGTTGTGCTGATGATGAAATCTACTTTCGGAGCTCAACTTATTTGAGGAGATGAATAAATAACCATAGAATCATCCCTTTTTTCCTTGACAAGGTTTACTACTGCCTTACATTTAAGGAAGAATCCTTGAGAAATCTTCATATTTTTTTTAAAAATGTTTATTTATTTATTTTGAGAGAGAGAGAATATCCCAAGCAGGCTCTGCACTGGGGACTCAATCCCACGACCTGTGAGATCATGACCTGAGCCAAAACCAAGAGTCAGACGCTTCACTGACTGAGCCACCCAGGCGCCCTAAGAGATCTTCATATTTTGATGAATTTCTCCTAATTTTATATACATTATATGATCTTTGATATGCAAAGTAGTACATGTTCTGTTTATGTTCCACATCCTTATCTCGATAACCTAGTATCTGTACTTATTTATCATGATTCTTTTTAAATAGACTCTTCTTCTTTCAAACTCACAAGGTTGCAGGTTCTCTAAATTAGTGTAGGGAGGGAAAGAATGAACAGAAAATTCAGATAAGATATTAGGATCTCCAGCAACCATGGATAAAGTGTATAAGAAAATACACATCTTTTCTTTGTGCTGCATCCCCTCTTCTAGTTTTACTAGAAGAGACAACCCAAACACTCAAATAAACTATATTTCCTTTAAATTTGAACTCTAAAAGCGAAGGCCAATGTGGTAAATGTGGGGGCCATGAAATCTGGCCTTGGCAGGCTATAAGGGGTATTTCTCCATCCAGGCACACGAGAGGCCAGCATATCAACCACATAGACATATGCTTTAACGGCCTGAATATCCCAGGCTCTGAGTGCTTTCCCTTCATTACTGATCTCTCCACATATTGTTCCCATTTTTTTCAGGTTAGGACATGGGTTGTCTTAAGTTGTTACGATGCAGAAAAGATGGTAGAAGGAAAAAATTCTTCACTTTGATCTTGATAAAGGGGGAAATGTAAACAAAAATGACAAACAGCCACATGACAACCAAAATTCTTAAAGAAAAAGGGGCAGATGCATCAGACAGCAGCAGTCATAGGACCATTTTTAAATAAATGCTATCAGGCTACTTAAAGGAAGAATTACTGGGGCACCTGGGTGACTCAGTTGGTTAAGCCTCCAACTCTTGATTTCATCTCAGGTCATGATCTCATGTTCATGGGTTCAAGCCCTGCATTGGGCTCTGCCCTGCCAGTGCAGATTCTCTCTCTCTCCCTTAGGATTCTCTCTCTCTCCCTCTCTCTGCCCCTCCCCTGCTCTCTCTCTGAAAATAAACTTAAAAAAAAAAAAAAAAGGAAGAATAACTATAGTACCCAAATCATGCAAATATGTTCATGTAAGTAAATTCTTGTTCAATGGGAAGATTAGGAGAAAACATCTACCAAAAACATTTTAACATGACTCAAATGGATACTAATTGAAAAACAACATGCATTACGTTAATTCACATTTGTAAGGCTTTTTTTTTTTTTTTTAAGGAATAACTAGATCATTTAACATACCTCATTTAAGTACTTCCCTGCGAAAAAGGTCTGATAACCACACACTGATCTGAGAATTGCTGGGAAAGTATTTGGTTCTTGGATCTTCTGCCAAGACTTACTACTGCAGTTTCCCTCTAAAGTGTTGTTAACAACGTGATGATTATGTGGATACTTCCCCGTCAAGATACTGGCTCTGCTTGGGCAGCAAAGAGCACTTGGCACATACTACAAAGGGAACAGAAGCAAAAAACCCAGTTACACAAGAAAGATGGATTTCTTATCATTTCTAAACAGAATAAAGAAAGCTGTTCAATACTCTAACTTTGAATTTCTAGTTTCCCATGGAATAGAGGTTTTTTGGTTTTTGTTTTTTTAAACACATGACACACTTCAGAGCTGCGCTAAGTCACATAATGGAGACAATAAATCAGACAAAACAAACCAAGAGAACAGATTTCTTTTGCAGTTGGATTCTTGCTTCAGAATAACAGTGATTCTAATCTCATCTGCCAAAGAAATATTTACATGGTAGGAACCGGGTCTTGAACCTAATGTAGCTGAGAGGCACAGGTTCAGTTTTCAGGATAATCTGTAGTTTTATACATTTCCCGTGTCACTTAAGACACTGGACATAGTTTTTCTGTTCTAATTGTATTTCTATTAGCACCTATCATCAATAAATTTAGCCCATTCTACCCGATATTTGTATAGGTCTTAGGACACACATCACCAAGCCACTTTACAGAGCGTAATACTAGCCTATACTCGCACCAGCAGGGAAGGAATGCTCATTCAAGCACACCCTTGCCAAAATTACATATTATCTCTTTTAAATACTCAGCATTTCTTTGGCGTTTCAAATTGGATTTGGCATTTTTAAGTACTGGTGAGGATGAACATTCTCCACATGCATACTGACCAATTATGTTTACGTGAATGATTTGTTCACGAGCTTTGCACATTTTTTTCCTCCTGGGGCATGAGCTTCTTGTTACATAAAATTTGAGGTGAGGAAGGATTCAGTCACATTACAAATACATACTTGCCATTTTTTACTTTTGCCTTTTAATTTTGTTAGATATTTGACTTCTGTAATCTTTACTTTGGCAACCCTTGGATTCCTTTCCCATTTTTGTTTGCTGACCTATTTTTTGGCCAATGTCACACTGTTTACTGTATCTTCATATTTCATTTTATTATCTGGAAGAGCAATTTCTTCCTTTAAGAAATTACCTTGATTGTTCTAACCTACTTATACTTCCAGATAAATCTGAAATCCCTTTATTCAGCCTAAAAAAAATCTTGTTGGGATTCTGATCAGAATAAATTAATCTTGCGTCTCCCCACAGAAAATGATGGGTGTATCTACATATTAAAGATTTTTATTATACCACTCATGAAGTTCTGTACCTTTATTTATATAGGTCTTAACTATTACAGGCCACCAACAGCTATTCCTAGAGTCTGCTATATGAATGGGATCTTTTCTCTCTCCTCCCCAGTACTTCTCTAACTGGTTATACAGAAGAAAGTTATTTTTGTTTTTTCATTTCTGTTTTACTAAACTCAATTAACTTAAAAAGTTTTCCAACAGTTCCATGTTTTCTAGGTAAAAAATCCAAAGAAGTGGAAATAATAATTTTGTCTCTTCCAGTCTTCCAATTAATTCCACAAGATACCAATGACCAGACAGTTCAGAAAAGCATTCAGTGACAAGTATTGTGCCCTTGTCTCGTTCCTAACAGCAATGCTCTGAGTCTTTCACCTCAGCTATAAGGCGTGGTATGCTATTTGTTTGAAATACTCATCACAGTAAGGATGCACTTTTATCAGCGTAATAAACTACCAGGAAAGGATGCTAAATTTCGGAGGACTCTCAAGCATCTATTAACATGAACATCACATTTTTCATTTTTCAACTACTGATCTTGTTGGTGGACAGTATAATAACGACCATTATGTAGTACTATGAGTCAAGTGCTTGTGTTACATGTACCAATTAATTTACCATCACAAAGACCTTGAGATAGGATTTAGTACTCCCACTTACAAGTGGGGAGACCAAGGGCCAGAAACCTGCCCAAGGCCACACAGGTAGAAAAGAGGTAGAGATGGCATTCAAACTAGGTGATCCAGCTCCAGACTCTGTGCTCTTAAGCACAACACTGTGCTGGTGTTTAATGGATTTCCTGCTAAGCTAGACTACTACTTACTCGGTTATGTGCATGGTTCCTGAATTTTGTTAGTATTTGATTACGGATTTTTACATCCGTCTTTATACACACGTATATATTCGTACCTCACGTACACACATACGTGAATATACATACACACACAGATGTCAGTTTTGTTTGGTTGCTATTATCTTTCTCAGGTTTGACTATCAGGGTTAACTGGAGTTTTGTAACATGGCCTGCAAGCATTTACCACAAGGCAATTTACATAGCATGAATGTTACATGACTCCTAACATCCATTTTCAAACCTCCAACAATGACGTTTTGAAACAAAATTCTCTAGTTCTGAGCTATAGAGCAAACTGGCTTAGACAATATCTACAATTAACGTTCAATTAGTAAAAAGTAATGCTTCAATTAAAAGAATTTAAATCACATTAAATAAGGTTCTTCCTTTAAATCAGGCATCTAACTAGGAAAAAAACCACATAGATTACACTAGATTACCCGAAAGAGAGGGTTTCTTCCTAGAACATGAACAGGAAGTCTCACAAAATTAAATTCAAAACTTACAGCACTGGAGAAGGTCATCCCCATTTCTCCAATGAGAGCCTTGGTTTTTTTTAGTGGTGTCTGCAAAGTAAATAATTATCTGTTAAACCGTTTCCTCCAATAAACGAAAACACACAGACCAAAACTCATGGTTTTTGCATCTTACTCGCAATTATCAGCTCCATCAGACACTAAGAAACCACCAAGAGTCCTGTGTGATTCTTGAGATGAACCAAACAGGTTTGGTTACAGTCAGTTATGTCCCGTGCAAAAGTTCAGAGGGGTCATAATGCTTGCAGGAAGGGAACGTTCACAGCTGACAGCATTGTTCCAGCAATGCTGATTTAAATGTGATGAAATTTTGGTGCTCTCATTCGTCACCAGCCCCCTTACAAGATAGATAGGGCAGATCGCCATTAATTCATCTTCAGAAGCAGGCTGTGGGATAGGATATGAAAGGAGCCTTCCACCCTTTAAAACAGAAATAACACTTAGATTCTAAAGGCCAGATAAAGCCCTGAGGCCCAGAAGAGGACTCAAATATCACACATTCAGTAGTGCAGCCTAAATCATGCTTTTCAGATATAAGCTCAAAACCCTGTGCACTAGACCAATCACCACCTCAGGTAAGGACTTGAACTAGGTGGCAAATAGTAGAACAATTAATCTCAAATCCTAGAGTGAGGATAAAAGTATGAAGGTCATTTAAATACAAATAAAAGGAACACTAACAATATTCAGATTCCAGACAAAAAGAGGCTCAGTTTAGTTGTATTATATGAATCAGTTCACAATGTTATTGAAGTACTTTTTAAATATGAGACCATATTCTGTGCAGTTCAAGCATATCTTATTGTGTAATAATTCCTTAAAAGTAATCTAAATATATGTTAACAAGGGTCTTGTTTACAATACTATATAAATCACTCTCTCCCACTGATTTCTATAGATAGTAAAAGATATAAGGGACCCATAAACTCGAAAGGATGAGAAGTCTAACTTATTCAAGAAGACCTTTCATAATTTCATGAGTAGATCCATAATAGGTTCCCAGGAAATGCTACAAATATACAAGGTCTTCACTAACCTTCAGAGGCAATGTCACTGGCTATGATCTCCCACAAAACATCACTGGGTGGTTATCTTTAGGTAAAGAATACTGGGCTGACTGAAACCCTGGTGTGATGAAAAATCTGAGTTATGACGACACAGGGAGGGGAAATGAGAATACACAGTGTAAGTGGGGAAAAGGACTACGTGAGTTGATTATATGGGACTTAATCCTCAAACTGTCTGGTCAACACACAAAGCTCCTGAAGAGTATCTGATTTATAGTAAGACTATACTGTGTGATTTTTTTTGTTTTTGAGAGAGTGTGTGTGGTGGAGAGGCAGAGATAGAGAGAGAATCCCAAGCAGGCTCCATGCCCAGCACAGAGCCCGACACGGGGCTCAACCTCACATTCCTAAGATCATAACCTGAGCTGAAATCGAACCAGATGCTTAACCAACTGAGCCACCCACATGCCCCTACACTGTGTGATTATAGCCAACACTTAATAATTCATCAGTGTGTCAGGCACTGATCTAGGCAATGATGGATCAAAGACAGAAAGTCCTTGCCCTCATGACCTTTGTATTCTTGGAGACTTAAACTAACAAGTAAATAATCATTTCAGGCAGTGAAAAGCGCTACGAGCAGAGTAAACCAGGATGATGTGCTTACAGCTGGTGGGAGGAAAGGGGGAAACTACTTTAGATGGGTGGTCAGGAGAAGCCTCTCTCAGCAGGTAACTTTGGTGCTTAGCATCACATAACAAGGAGGTCAGCCAGGCAAAAATCCAGGAGAAGGTGTTTTCAGGCTGAGTGAATAGGAAGTACGAGGGCTGCCAGAAAAGGAAAGAGGCACATGTGAGGAATAGAAAGAAGGCGAATATGGCAGAAGTAGCACAGCAAGTAAAGGAGACTGTGGTGTTAGACAAGGTCAAAGCATCAGGCAGGAGCCAGCAGATGATGCAAGGCTGCACAGGAACACAGATTCTATTGGAAGTAAGACATTTACATTAAGGACCATAATTTTTATACTGTTAACACCAGTGTGGTGATAACCATCATCTATGCTTCATCAAACAAATCCTTTTTTTTTTTTAAAGTTCACTTATTTATTTTTGAAAGAGACAGTGTGAGCAGGGGAGGAGCAGAGAGACTGAGAGAGAATCCCAAGCAGGCTCTGCACGGTCACCACAGAGCCCCATGCCGGGCTCAAACTCACAAACTGTGAGATCATGACCTGAGCTGAAATCAAGAGTTGGACGCTTAACCGACTAAGCCACCCAGATGCCCCAAATAAATCCTAGACAAGAAACCACACTGTATTGAAGATGCGTGTCCATGCTAATCTGAATACTAAAATGGAGCCTTAAGATGTAAGAAAAGACAGCTGCAAGGCTAGTCAGGTAAAGGATGTACAATACTGTTTAAGCAGCAGCCAATCTTATACCTGAATATAGGTAGATGTGTTATACTTTAACTCATCCAAAGCAAACCCCTTCCATAAAAATCCTAAGGAGTCATTTACTTTCTTGGTTCCTGTGTATAACTGCTCTGAAATCAAGTTTTAACAATTCTAAAAAAAATCTATGGCTAATTTTTCTTTTAACAACCACTTTTAAAGACCTCTTTGGTTTAAATAAAGCAGACACGTGATGCCGTCTTCTCCTACATTTCATCATGACTCCTTCCCTCGTTTTCTTGAAATTCCGACCAAGTGTCACTTTTTCCAGAGTGAATGATTTTACAAAAGAGCAACCTGTGCCTCTGTGAAGCACACTGGGTCCATCACACCATAACAACGTTCAAGCAAAATCAAGAAACAGGAACTGTTCCCAAAGCAAAACCCCCAAAGTCCCACAGATGACACCTGTAAACAAATACAGTGAAATGTTAAAGATGATGCAGAAAAGGCTATTTCAAAGACGACCAAAAGATTCTACATGAAACAACAATCACACAAATGCTATAATCCTTTGACCTGAGCTAGTCTGGTGGACTAGCTGTTTATTTTGCCAACTGTGGCCGCAATTCACAATCTTTTTTGAGTCAGAGACTTCACTATCTCCATAAAAGATAATACACAGACTTTTACGTGTAAATTAAGGATTTCCGTGACCCCACCGGTGCCCCTCAGTATCATCTAAAGAATCTCTGATCTGTGGTAGAAGTGTCTATGCTGATGTGGACATGTGGAATGGCATCTAGTAAGTCACTATTACCACACTGTTCTAGAATAGGAGAAAAATGGGGCTCTGAGATCGTAAGACACCAAATTTTGCCCCTTATTAGCTACGTGAACTTTGGCCAAGTTACTTAACCCCCTCTCAGTATTAGTTTCCTCTTATTTAAGGAAAGGATAATACCTACAGCAGAGGACTCCTGTAATGACTGAAGCACAAGTTTAATACTTCACACTCTTAACTGGCTCCAGTAGGTTTTCCAACAGTTATTGTCTTAGTGCTTTCCCTTCAAGTCCTCTTTAACAACTAGTGGTAGAATATTCTGAAAGAGGCTAAAAGAGAAGCCAGAATACTCCAGAGAGTTGGAAGCATTAAATTTGACTTGTGCCCTCCACTCCATTTTGGCTCGTCTCTCTAGTACAAACGCCTATAAAAAAGAATCTGCTACTGGTTTAGAGAAGCAAACACAACACGCTAGGGGAAAAAGAACTCAAATATATACAGACCACATCTGTGGTCCCTAAGAACTAAGACAATTCTGAACTCGTTACATTTTAGTGATAAAGTTTTGTTTTCACCAGAGATGTGAAAGCTTGACCTTTTAATTGTTTTAGTCACTATGCTATTACTAATTTTTTTATAGAGATGGCTTGCTTTTTCTAGACAAAACGTTAAAAAATTTTTTTAAATGTTTACTTACTTTGAGAGAGAAAATGCGTGCGCTCAAGAGTGAGCACAAGAAGGGCAGAGAGAGAGGGAGAAAGAGAATCCAAAGCAGGCTCGGCAATGATAGTGCAGAGCCCAATGTTGGGGCTGGATCTCAGGAAATGTGACATCATGACCTGACCCCAAATCAAGACTTGGACACTTAACCAACGGAGCCACCCAGGCGCCCCCTAGACAAAATACCTCAAGGGAATTTTGTGAGAAGACTAAGAGCAGTGGTTGAAATGGAAAGAACAAAGTAAATTCCAGGAGAGCATTTAAGTCAAGACTCTTCAATGTCAATGTGGCTGAGTGGAAACTAAAAAGGCAACGAGGCACATGTGGCAGGAAGAAGCATGGAGTCAAAATGCAAGCATCTTAAACATCAACTAGAAAAGAGTCTCATAGCTGTGGACACAGCCCCTGAGTAAGAAATAACATTTTAATCCATAACCCTTTAATATACATATAGATTGTATACTTTGCCCCATGTGCCACACCAACATTTTCTATTCTACTTTATTCCACAGGAAAGTAAAAAATGCTGGTAGCTACTCACTAAACTGATTTCACAACTCACTCATGGGTTGCAGTCAGCTGAAGGACAGTGAGGTAGGGAATTCCCACACAGTGCAAATTAGGAACCTCTTGCCTGAAGTGTTTTCATAGTCTCAACATTAAGCTGAAAGCAACAAGAGAACTGAAAGGAAGAAAAAAATAAAGCAGACCTTTAAAAAAAAAAAAAAAAAAAAAAGCCATACCCAGGATCAGAGCACTGAAGGTTTCAACTACTTAAGCGCCTTGGGAAAGCCACTCTCTGGGGCCTCCATGACTAGGGGGCTGGCTGAGTGCTCCTGAAGGTCGTAAATTCCAGATCTCTAAGATACAGAAGCAAAATGAACTCCGGGCAAGAACGAAGTCTCATGACAAAACATTTAAAATGGAACACGGACAGCAGTAGCCAATGCAGCAGCCAGGTGTTCAATCAGGCTAATTGAATTTTCTTGATTGTTGCGAGGCAAAAGGCTCCCTGAGTAGTTGACAACCTACCTACCGGATTAGTTCATCTCGGCATTGATTTTACAAATAAATATCAGGCACAGACATTGTACACAGGGACAAATTCAGAGGTGGCCTAGGTCCTTCACAGAGGAAGGACCTAGGGCTGGACTTGACCTCTGATCCTTCAAACCAAAAGAAGAGCAATAAAAGTTTGCGTGCTTTTAGCCAGCACCGGCTCCTCGGTGGCTCAGCCCATCCCTAACTGGCGTCCACATGTTCATCTTGAGCTGTAAACGCGAGCTCCGCAGCACTAAGGTCCAGACTAGAAGCTCCGTGCGGTGCGTGCAGGTGTCTACTCAAACAGACGCGAGACAGAGACGCGGGAGAAAGAGGAAATAGAGTCCTGCAAACCCTGAACTTCCGTAAGGGGTCCGGCGTGGCCAAAGCGAACCTCTCCCGGCGGGGAAAGCTGCCAGCTGAGGGAATTGGGGTGGGGACGGCGAAAGAGGGCAAGGAAACTGGGGGTCAGCCCGGGAGATGGAGGGGCGGGGCAGAAATAGAAGAGTTACCATGCCGCCGAGCACTTCGTCCTGGTCGTCGGTGAGGAGCAGCACCACATTGGGCCTCCGAGAACCCGCCGCCACCCCAGAGACCCCCAGGCAGCTGCCCAGCAGCAGCAGCAGCAGCAGCAGCAGCGCTGGGCTGCAGGAAGGCAGGTGACGGGGGTTGTCCCGCCGGGGCCCAGTTGGGGCCAGAGGCAGGAGCCACATGGCGGACACAGCGCCGGGGCAGCCCCGGGACCGAGTGGAGGGAGGCGCAGGTGTCTGAAAGGCTAGAGGAGAAGGACCTGCAGGAAGAAAGGGATTGCACGGGAAAGGCCCCGGGGCTGGGGTCAGGCGTTTTCTCCCCTAGCACGATCACGTGAGCCGGGGACTGGAGGCGGAGCACACCGAGCAATCACGTGAAGAGCGCTAGGGTGGGACTGCGGGCGGAAGGGGAGGGAGGACGGACCACCCGGCCGGAAACCGGAAGTGGGCGAAAAAAAGGTCCGAGAGCTGGACCTGGACTTGTTTCATTCTCAGGCTGGGGTTGGGTTCTCGGGGGACGTGAAGCTTAATGGTTGGTGTAAGGTTTAAAATGGAGAGAAGATAAGATGGAATGGAGGAGAGAATCAGCTCACAGTAAGCGATTAAGAGAAGGGAGAAATGTACCTACCGCATAGTAAGATCAGCTGGTGGGCGAAGTCGGCTCTGTCATATTTAATCTCCGAGTCCACACTCACTGATGGCCTTATAGTTAATCATTTCTAATTTTCTCTACCACCCACCTACTAAATTTGGAGCTGGATACCAGATTAGCATTCTTAATTTCAAGCCTCGGCTGATAACATGATTTCAAACAAGCAAACGATTTAGAGATATCCTGACAGCCTAATGTTCCTTGGTGAATTTTTTAATATTTACCCTAATAGTCTTCGGTGAATTTTTGAAAGCCGTCTTAGAGGTTGTTGGAGGATATGCATATTGAACAAAAACAAAACCCCTGAAACAGTCACCCAACCACATTAAGTAATGTTTGGGGGAACAAATTCCATGAAACTAGGACTATAAATATTTCTGTGGTAGCTCTAGAACAGTTTTATCTCAACTCTCTGTTGAAGTCTATAAAAACAGAATTATCCCTGGCAGGGTGAAGGGTCAAGGCTTATTTCCAATTCAGAACAACAACTAGTACCTCCTGGCTCCTAACAAAGTGTATTTTCTCTAAGTACTATCCTATTGTGAGGTAAAAATAATTGTGGAAATACATCGAAATGTCACATGTACAACTATAAGATTTATGCAAAAGGAAGTGTTGCCTTTTTTTGTTTTTTTTTTTTAAATAGATTTACAGAAGGCAAGAGAATCTTTACAAAGTGAAGTAAAGTTCCACTGCAAGAAAAATTATGCTGGGCATCTGGTCAGAGTAGTTCCCAGATGGCCATGGTACTGGGTAACAGCCTCAAGCTGGGCTCATTTTGCAAGCTGGTGGAATAACTCCTAGGAAATCAAAGACTTCCAGGAAGACTTCTGGCACAAAAAAAGAACCTGCTTCCATGCCCCAAATTGTAAGATTATATCACTGTTCTTATTTCAAGGCTAGATTATAAAGTATGATGGTAGACACTTTACAATTAGGTGCCAACTTTATTCCAAATGCTAGGCATCTGGAACTTGCAATCTAGTTGCAGAGAGATATACAATCTAATAATCACAGAAGTGTATTATTACAAATAAGGAGACGTTTTGTGAAGGAAAAGTAAAAAGTGCAATGAGCATTTAAGGAGGTAGGGGGCTGACCGAATTTATGATAGGCTAAGGAAGTAAACTTCCAGTGTCCATGTGAAGTTTAAATAGGAGATGACTTGTTAATGGAATGGTTCGGTGGTAGAATGTCTCCTAGGCACAGTACAGTATGTGCAAAGGTCCTGAGGTGGTGCATTCAAAGAACTAAAAGATGCCAGTGTAGTTGGAGCAGAGGGAGAGAAGGAGAGGGAGAGGTAGACAGGACCCAGATCCTATGTGAAGGATTTTGGTATTCATCTAAAGCTAATGGGAAATCACTGGAAGAATAGGGGAGAAAAAATATATATGAATTTTATAAGATCCTTTATGCTGTGGCATGGTGTACAGATTAGAAGAGGGCAAGAATGGATAAAGGTCAATTAGGTGGAGAGATGATGATAACAGGAACAAATCAGATTTTGTGGGGCATGAAGCTTATATGTATACAAGTTGGCAAGGGTGGCTTCTTAAAAAGAATAATAGTTACAAATACAAAATTAGGTACAAAGTGAATATTTTTTTAGGCTAAGAAAGAAATACCAGTATTATCAATTTTTAAAAGTTGAAAAATATTGCAAATTACAAATGCAAAATTTTAAAACAGTATTTTTTATTAAAATTTTTTGATGTTTCTTTATTTTTGAGAGAGAGAGACACGGACACTCAGAATCTGAAGCAGGCTCCAGGCTCTGAGCTGTCAGCACAGAGCCCGATGCAGGGCTCACACTCACAATAAAAAATATTTTTATTAGTGAACTGCCAGATACATCTCTCCATGTTTTTTTCCCCTACATTTTATGGCTATGTACACTTCAATCATCTTTTATATGACGGTGGCTTTGTAATACTCTATAGAGAGAATAGGAAGATAATTTAGTCTTTTCTCTGGTATAGTTGATCAGTATTTGATTTTTATTACTGATAGTTCAGAAGAATTTTTTTTTCATCCTCGCAGTTCATTGTTGGTTATACACACACATACACGATCACACACACTTACTATAATCATGTATTATGAGTTTATGTTGTCTTCATTTATGTCAACTTGAGGTCAAATCAGAAATTTAAATATTTTTAATGAGCTTATATGATTTTCTTCACAAATTGATTATCAAAAAAATTCACGGGCCTGTTTATTACTTTCATTTGCAATTTATCTCTTCATTTTAGACAATTACTGTCTTTGTTATCTGAAAAAAATTAGTACTATTTACTTCTCAATGTCAAGATAATTTCTTTTGATTTTCTCACTCATCTTTACCACTTTAATTTCATATTTATTAATTTTTTACCCTCAATTTTATATCAGTACTTTAGTAAAATAAATTTACGAATGACCTGAGAAGGTGCCCACTATGTACATCCACATCAGGAGTTTGTAATTTATTACATCTTTAATTGAAATGTTCCAAAGTGTCTTTCTAAATTGTAGTTAAAAATGTTATATTTGGGTTTTGTCAACTGTTGAATAAGTTCTTACATCTCATTTGTGTTTTGGTTTGTCTTTTGAGTCATTGAAAATATATTTTAGAGTCCTTAAATTTTCTTTGAGCCTGTGTTGCAAGGCTTGAACACTTTTATAATGGGCAGACCATTTCATTATAGTTAGATGCTTTAAGGAAAAATCCAACTTGGCATATATGTTTAAAAGATCAAGAAAAAAAGACTCCATATAGTAGTCGAACCTGAAAGTAAGATACACAACAGTCTCAGATTCTTGAAGTAGTTAACCTCAGATGCTTTGAGGCAGCCTTGCCTCTAACAAAATCAAGGTAGTGATTTGTGCATGGCTCATGTGCTGCAGTGGTTTTTAAAGAACACGCAGCCCTTTGTTCTAATCATCATAATAGCTGTGCTGACATGTGACTGTAAATGCCCAACTGCAGGTTGAAATGGCTCAAATCTTTTTTCACCTTGTTGAATAAAGTCAGACAAATGTTTTCAGTTGGGTGAAAAAGTTAAAAATTGCTAATAGGAGTTCCTATTAGAGGAGTAATCCACAATAATTGACAACTGATCAGTTTGTCACATCCAGAATAGAATGTATAATGTTATTATTTGGTGTCTGGTTATATATTTGACTTACCACTCTTTAAAACATTTCCCCATCATTTAAATTAATTTGTCATAAATTGTCTTGGTAAAATAAGTCACTTTTTATTTATTTTTTAATGTTTATTTTTGAAAGAGAGAGAGAGAGATGCACAGAATGTGAGCGGGGGAGGAACAGAGAGAGAGGAGACACAGAATCCGAAGCAGGCTTCAGGCTCTGAGCTGTCAGCACGGAGCCCGATGCGGAGCTTGAACTCACAGACCGTGAGATCATGACCTGAGCTGAAGTCAGACGCTTAACCGACGGAGCCACCAAGGTGCCCCAATAGGTCACTTTTTAAAATGTTATCATTTTTTCCTAGACCTTAAGCAAAAATGGATTACACCCAGCTATTATTTGAAAAGTTCCCATGAAACTTCCATTATGACAACACTACTTTTTATCATGACCTTTGAAGTAAAAATATCTTTCACTTACATATTTGACAACCTTAAGATCTCCATCTCAGACCATGATGGAGTAATAGGGCTGGACTAACGTTCTTGCTGTAAACCACCAGAAAACAGGACCAAGTGTATATTTTTGCACAACGGACAACAGGCAGTGCAGGACTCTGATCCCTGTGTGAAAAGGAATCAATTAACTGCTTTCAACTTGGAGGCACATTCTGAACCCGGGAGCCAGAGAGAGTGTTCCGTGTAGAAAGAAGATGAGTTGAGGGGACAGAGATGAAGTTTGGGGGAGGATGAGGTACTTGGAAGTTGCGGGGCAGAGTTCCAAAGAGAAGGAAAAGCTCCATCAATCTGCACAGATTTCCTTTTGAGGTTTTGTTGAATACTAAGATGTGAATGTGTAGGGTGGAAGGCATCATAAGATAAGGCAACGAATAACCAAAAACATGTAAGAATTCTCAGTGGAAATATCTGAGATTCAACTAGCCAGAAGAGTCTTCCTTGATCACTGGGGGTATTCAGTAGAGAACGCAAAAAAGTCATACCTTAGTAGTGGGGCTAAATTACCATGAGTGAAAAATATTGTACACCTGCAATGACAAAGTTTAAATACAAGTCTCAAAATATGAAGCTGATCTGCAAGAACCTTAACTTGCCTGCCAGAAGAAGGACACACACACTTGAAAAGAAAACTGCAAAATCCAGATACTCAACAATATGAAATTCATAATGTCCTGCATCCAGTAATAAAAAATTACTACACAGGATCCCAAATAGGAAAATGTGACTGATAACCAGGGAAAAATCAGTCAACGGAAACGTAATAAATGACACAGATGAAGTAATTAACAGGTCCGGGATTTTAAAACCCCTCTTATAACGATATGTCATAGTTGAAACAGATCTAGACCATCTGGGCACCCTGCAGAATATCATATCTGTCTGCTGCACCCATGACATACTGATCAGGCAGGGTGAACAAGAGGCAGCTAACAGGCTGCCATCTTTGATATGACGCATGTGCTCTCGGGAGTGGGTGACGGACCCTATGAAAATTCGGGGACTTGTCCCTTCGGTAAAGGATTGTAGGGGTCCAGGGGTGTATCAGGGTCATGGTCTCCGAGGCAAAAACAAATTGCTGCATCTTGCTTTTGTTATTACAAAGAAGGAAGCCCAGTGCTCATTCTACCTTTCTGTATTCTGTATGCAACCTATTCTACCTATGCATACTGCCTCAGCTGTATACTGCGTGACGCTGAGTGACGTGGAAGGCTGCCAGCTTTGAGTGGGGCCTGGAGCAGACAAGCACGCTACAGCAGACAGGGCTGGCTACGTTGTAATCTGTGGGGCCCAGGGTGAAGTAATGCAGAAAAAAAGTGCCACGAAATGTACTAAAGTATAAAGCCTTTCATTTTAAAAATACTGTATTACTGGGGCACCTGGGTGGCTCAGTTAGTGAAGTGCCTGACTCTTGATTTCAGTTCAGGTCATGATCTCATGGTTCGTGGGTTTGAGCCCCACGTTGGGCTCCCCATTGACAGCAAGAGGCCTCCTTGGGACTCTCTCTGTCTCTCTGTCTTGCTCTCTCTGCCCCTCTCCCGCTCACATGAGCACATGTTCTCTCTCTCTCTTAAATAAACTTTATAAAAAAAATCTTGTATTTACTAACAAGATGCAGTGGGGGTTCTAGTGATACTTGAGTAACACCATAATCTTACAAACTGCAATTAATATTTTTGGCATTATAATTTATATATCCTATAAATAACATTTTATTAACGTGATACCTTGACTGCTAATATGATTTTTCTGGCTTGCTTTCCTGCAAATTCATTTCTTAGGCCATCAAAATGTATACTTTTAGTAACTTCATTTTCATTTGATACAATTGAATGCAATGTCATTTGCTCTCAGCAAATGCATGATTGCAAATAATTGTTAATAATTTTTAATTTTTTTTAAACATTTTTATTTATTTTTGAGACAGGGAGAGACAGAGCATGAACAGGGGAGGGTCAGAGAGAGGGAGACACAGAATCTGAAACAGGCTCCAGGCTCTGAGCTGTCAGCACAGAGCCCGACGCGGGGCTCCCAACTCACGGACTGTGAGATCATGACCTGAGCCGAAGTCGGCCGCTTAACGGACTGAGCCACCCAGGCGCCCCAATAATTTTTAATTTTAAGGAGGCTCTTTCTTCCAACATAACTATTACTGAAGCTGTTAATGGTATTTTATAGGCTGCATAACAAAGGGATAAATTATTGATAGATTATTTCAAAATAGAAAGTTTGTCATGTGGAACTGACAATTCTTGTGGACTAATTTTTCTAAAACATTTAAATCTTATAGATCAGTTTTATTTAGATATTAATTTAATTGTAAATGTAAGCCAAAAATTATTGTGATTTTGCAGTTGTAAAATTGTTACTGGTATAATAGTTACACTGTAATGTTTCCTTTGATATTTCCTATAACTTGTGGAAGGTGTACAAGAAACCTCCAGCAGCTTCAAACTTTAAAATATTTTTTAACGTTTTATTATATATTTTTTGAGAGATAGAGCACGAGCAGGGGATGGGCAGAGAGAGAGGGAGACAAAGAATCAGAAGCAGGCTCCAGGCTCCAGGCTGTCAGCACAGAGCCTGATGTGGGGCTAGAACCCATGAACCATGAGATCATGACCTGAGCTGAAGTTAGATGCTCAACCGACTGAGCCAACCAGGTGCCCCAGCTTCAGACTTTTATATACAGCAATTCAAGGTGCCTGTCTATTCATTCTATCACAGCATCTTCAATTACAAGGCAAAATTACTTTTAAATTCTTTTCATCATTAATAATTGGTTCATCTGGACTTTCACACGAAAATGGTGTTATTTTCTATTTGTAAGCTTGTGGATATTTGTTTTGCCATGTTGCAGAAGTTTTCTAAAGTCTGAAGAATTCTAAACTCTTAATTCTAATAATTCAATGAATTCTCTGATTTGTTTTATTACGATGTTCACATGTGTGCTTTTATTTCATAATAATTTACTGGCAAAATGTATTGCCTGAAAGCAAGCAGTTCCCATCCTAGCTCTCAAATATTTGTGCAAATACCACAAAGATGGGATCTGGGGAGCAGATGGGGATCCCCACAACAGGTCCCAGCCTTGGCCTTGTGTAGAGCCTCTTTCCCTTCCTGCTGCTGTTGCCACCACTGCTGCTTCTCCACTGTTCTCTCTGCTGTTGCTGCCTCCAGTTTGGGCTGTGGTCTTTTTCTGACCCCTCTGGGGCCTGAGACTCCCTGGACCGCCCTGAGGCATTCCCTGTGACCATTGCTTTGTGCCTGGCTGCTGCTTGTGGCATTCTTTGTCCTGGTTTATCTCTTCTGCTTATGCATGTCCCATTGCACTTTATTTTCAAAACACAAGTTCAAAGATAAAATTGTTAGTAATTTCAAGGTGGTGACCACAAAGCATCAGGCCAGGTGTGGGTACCTTCTCAGAATGATGCTCTGTGCAACTACAGGGTTCACATCTTAAAGTCTGTCCTGGTGGCAGATCCAGCCTGTGACGCATGTAAGCCTTCTGCTTGGGCCATACACTCTGGCAGACCCTATGGTATTCCGGGTGCAGGGATGAGAAAAGATGCAATGTGGAACAAGCCCCAGTGGGAAAATGTTATCTGCAGCAGGATTACGCATCTTTTGAAAAATAACTCCCGGTGTACTGAGCCCTGATAGAGATGGAACTCTTGGCCATGAGACACGGAATGACCATGCGTCCTGTACTGTCCACGATGAGTTGGGTCCTCTTGGATCTACCAAGATGAAGTTGGTTAGGATCAGCAGTAATTTCACATAAGATGAAATATTACCTCTGGAACCAAGCATGAGCAAGACTGGAGGGAATAAACAAGTGCATGAGTAGGTAGCCCAGACTCTCAGATCGCTCAGCAGGGTTACTGGAGTACCCCTCTCTCAGCTCAGACCTCAGGTACTGTATGACCAGCCAAAGGAGGAGGAGAAAGTCAGAGCCTGGTTTATGGATAGAACAGCTTGGTACATTGATGCAAGGTGGAAATGGATGATGAGTTGCAGCCTCACTTGGGGCTGGCCTTGAACGACAGTGGTAAGAGAAAACCATCCTAAATGGGCACGGCTTTGGTGCACCTGACCATCCAGGTTGTGTGGCAAGGGAAGTGGTCTGACATTACAATAGTATATGCATTCATCGGTAGTGGTGAATGGCCTTGGCTGGTCCCGTCGTGGGTATGGAAGGAAAATGACTGGAAGATTGTAGATAGGGAGGTCTGAGGTAGAGGCAAAAGCATGGACATCCAGGAACAGGCACAAAGTGTGATCATCTTTGTGTGACATGTTTATGCCCACCAGAAAGCACTCACTATGGAAGAGGCACTAAACAACGAATTATACAAAATAGCTTGGTCATTTTAGGTTAACCACCCTTTGTCAGTGGCCACCTAAACGCTGGCATGGTAGGCACCTCACGCTCAAAGAATGTCACGTGATTACAGGTGGGCTAGCAGAAGTTTGGCTCCCAGCTGATACGCATTGAGCAATCACAGTTTTTTACTATTATGAAGAAAAAGTTATGTTCTGTCACTTGGAAATCTAGTGTAACAATCCTTAGTTAAACAGTAAGATGAGATCTCCAAAGTTCCTCTTAACACGAAATTTCATGACTTAAATGTCATTCATAATTAATAGCCCTTATTTTTAAATGTTTATTTCTGAGAGAGAGGGCGTGTGCACGCAGGGGAGGTGCAGAGAGAAGGGGACAGAGGATCTGAAGTGGGCTCTGTGCTGACAGCAGAGAGGCCAACACGGGGCTTGAACCCTTGAACGGTGAGATCATGACTTGAGCCAAACGAACGAAGTCTGACTTAACCAACTGAGCCACTCAGGCTCCCCTAATAGCCCTTGTTTATTGGCTAACTACTATGTATCACTATGTATTTCCTAAGGTCTATCTAAGGCTTGATGGTTTTTAAAAGTAATAAAATCTCTTTTTAACCTGGCATCCCAGCTTTTTGGATTGAAAACTATGAGTCTTCCGCATGTCTAGTTATTAAACTGAAAACGGAGATTATTGTAGTCCAAGCATATAAATAAATTGTAATCAGCAAAAATAAAGAGCAAAAATGAGCTTCCATGAGCAGAAGCTGAAACCAAGCCATGACTTTTTGAATTTCTCTTATGCCTGGGAATGAGAAATCCCGGAAGGATTAGAGTAAAAGATTCAATGCTAGATATTAGAAATCAGCCATTCTGAGCATAATCAAAGCTTTCATCATAGCAATTCATTATTTATGTGTGTGTCTTAACATGCTGAAAAAATTATCAAATTATCAAAAATGTTGAGAGTCTTGTTAAGGTAGTTTTTTTTTTTTTTTTAGTTACCTTTAATGTTTATTCATTTTTGGTGTAGAGGGACAGAGTGCAAACAGAGGAGAGGCAGAGAGAGGGAGACACAGAATCCAAAGCACACTCCAGGCTCTGAGTTGTCAGTACAAAGCCCTACTCGGGCTCAAACCCACAAACCATGAGATCATGACCTGAGCTGAAGTCGGACTCAACTGAGTGAGCCACCCAGGAGCCTCTTGTTAGGGTAGTTTTTTTTTTTTTTTAATTTTTTTTTTTTTAACGTTTATTTATTTTTGAGACAGAGAGAGACAGAGCATGAACGGGGGAGGGTCAGAGAGAGGGAGACACAGAATCTGAAACGGGCTCCAGGCTCTGGGCGGTCAGCACAGAGCCCGACGCAGGGCTCGAACTCACGGACCGTGAGATCATGACCTGAGCCGAAGTTGGCCGCTTAACCGACTGAGCCACCCAGGCGCCCCTTGTTAGGGTAGTTTTAAGTGACAGGTATCAGAAGGTTATTGGCAAGACCCCAGTGCCTGTTTGGAAATTGTAAACGTTCACAGCCTGTAGTTTGCACACTAGATTTCCGTAAATTGTATTCTATAAATTGTAGTAAATTGTACTCAATATAGGTGCTCTTAGATCCTTGTAAATATAATGTATCACTAGACCTTATATCTGGCATAAAGTAGTTAGTATAATTATTTAAATATTGAAACTAAGTTTCCAAATAAGTTAAAATACTGATTATCAGTAGCATGATTAACCATAGTAAACTTAATTTTAGCTATTACCTTTAGTCATGATCAGTTTGAAATCATATTCTGTGAGACCAATAGTTCTCTCTTACCTCCAATTAGAAGGCTTCAGAGCTTCAGGGAACTCACCTAGGGACTTCCAGTCACCAGGCAGCAGTAATATAAGGTCCAAAAATGGGCTGCTCTATGCTAACACCACTTCTAAGATTCTTTTTAATGAGACTCTCTTTTTTTTAGGAAAGCAGGTAATTTGTTGGTCTTCTGTCTAGTTTGATGAGCATACATCCATGAACAAAATTAGACAAAAATTCCTGCCTTCAGGAGCTTACATTTTCCTGGCAGAAGACAGATGACAAAATAAGTCATTAGGTGATATGGTAAGTCGGAAGATGGAGCATATTATGGAAAAAAGAGAACAAGGAGGGGGAATAAGGGAATGGTGGAGGGTGGGGAGCCACAGTTTCAAATAGAGTGGTTAGACCCACTGAGAAGATGATGTTTAAGCAGAGACTTGACCTTGGTGAGGTAAGAGTCCTGTGGGTATCTGGGGGGATGATCATTCTAACAAGTGCAAGGGACTTGAATCTATTTTCCTTGTTAGCTTTTATTTTGCCAATTTCCTCTCCTAGTGTGGTTTGGTACTGACAGGAAATGAGAAATAATTTTGAAGTTCTGAATAATTTAGAAATGTTGACTGTCAATGACCTATTGTGTTTACTGGTTTCTTTCCCCATCTCCTTCAAGCTCACTTTGAGTTTCTTCATCCGTAAGTCCTGATAGAGATACCTAACATGAGGTTCTGAAGACTGGTAACCACATTTCTTACTGGATGGAGATAGAGAAAGGGTTGGGGAGTCAAATAAGAAAAGAGATCCAATTTCATTGTTTCCCGTTACTGAAAGTCCTGCGTGTTGCAAACTTTGGCATATGAAAGAAGCTCCCAGCTAAGCGTCTGACTCTTGATTTCGGCTCAGAGGGTCATGATCTCACTGTTGGTGAGATTGAGCCCTTCGTCAGGCTCTGTGATGACAACTTGAAACCTGCTTGGGATTCTCTCTCTCTCTCTCTCTCTCTCTCTCTCTCTGTGCCCCTCCTCTGCTCACTCTGTCTCTCTCTCAAAAGTAAATAAACATTGGTTGATGGGGGGTGGGAGGGAGGGGAGGGTGGGTGATGGGTATTGAGGAGGGCACCTTTTGGGATGAGCACTGGGTGTTGTATGGAAACCAATTTGACAATTCCATATATTGAAAAAAAGTAAACATTAAAAACAAAATTTTAAAAAAAGCTCAAAAGACTAAACAACAAAGTAATAATTTCATTTTTCTATTTAATACATTTTATAATTCAATGGGCATAGTAGTAAATACAGTTGTAAAACCACAACATGATGTTTCTAGTCTTTTTAAAAATTCTGGATACCTAAGGAGAAAAGTCGTTAAAAGTTTGCTTTTCTTACAGTAACTCCAAATTTCAAAAAGGGCCCTATTGCCCTCACTCTGTGTTTACAAGCATTGTGGTGGTGGTGGTGACCAGAGGCCTCAGGTTTCTACCTGTAGGGTCAGACTCTATTATGAAAGTGCCATGAAAAGTAAAACGTGTGCTGAACAAACATGAAGCCCCACCATTGTTCACTAGGTGCATTGTGGCTGCTTTTAGAAATACGGCAAATATTTAATAGCTCTAGGGCTTACACAAATACATGTTTGTCCATTAATGAAAATCCATAATGGAGTCCATAATGGAATATGTATTCATCCATAATGAAAGCCAGACACTTTAAGCATTAAGGGAAGTTCACTTTATTCTTTGTGAATGGGCAGTTATTTAGTCCCTCTGTGCCTCAGCTCCTCACCTGAAAAGTGAGGCTATATATAGCACTTACCTTTTAAACTCTGTATGGTGAGGGATGTTAGTTCATTAGACTTATCCTTGTGGTCATTCTGAAATATACTCAAATATCAAAACCATATGTTGGACACCTGAAACTAACTTAATTTTAAGTCAATTATACCTCAAAAAAAAAAAAGTCCCACAATATTTACCTGCTTTATAGGGTTAAAGTGAGAATTAAATGGGATAGTTCGTGCAAAGAATTAAGAACAGGATTTGGCACACACAAAAAGCCGTCAAAAACGTTGAGAATTACTACTAAATTCACAAAAATACATGCCGTGGAGGGGCATCTCAGGGTTCTTCCACTGGGGTCTAATGTAAAGATACATCTCTCAGAATATTACCGTCAGCTTTTGATTTCACTGTCAGAATCAGCCATATCAATTCACTGGTGCGGTCATCTCACGGACATTTATTAAAGCCCTCATTCTCTGTTAGGTTTTGTGCCTGGGAATTAGTTGATCTTAATCTAGCACTTGACTTTTTCACTGAAGGATGAAAGTTCCCAGCGTTATTAAATCTCCAGCATAAGCCAAGTCTTCAGAAAGGTTATTGTCAGAAACTAAGAGCGCCTTGAAAGGCGCCCGGATCAGGTGGGACGGTGGGAAGGGCTGGGCACTGTGCCTTGAGTACGCGAAGAAGGGAGCTCCTGGCCTCGGCCTATTGACTGGCGTCGAGAACTCTCCCCCGCAGGATTTCTAGCAGGTGGCTGACTAGGAGGCAAGAATTGCCCCCTTTTTGAGTTAAATCACGTGCTTAAAAGTAAAGGTGGGGGCTGCCAGAGGGCCCTTCCCCCTCCGGCTGAAGGCTTCGTCCTGATGCGTTCTGGCCACATCCTCCTAGACGCGGATCAGATAGCGTTCCCAGGGGAAGTGGGGCCTCACCTGCTGCAGGTGTCCCCAGGTGGTTCAGAGGCGTGGCCGTATGCCCCCCAGCCCCCCGCCCCGCTCGTCCCGGTTCGGAGCTGCGGGGCGGCGGCTCGCGTGCCCGCCGAGGGGAGGTCAGGAGCCTCGGGGATCTGGGGCCCGCTGGCGCGGCGCCCGGCCCAGGGCACCCCCGGCGGCCGTGAGGCCGCGCCTCCTCCCGGAACTGGCCGGCGCGGCCGGGCGGGAGGAGAGGCGGGAGCCGGGCTTTCGCGCACCGCGGGCCATGGAGGTCCTTCCCACGGGCGGGGGCCGGACGGGGCGCCCGGAGCCCGAGGCAGGGCGGGAGGACGCGGCGGAGGAAGCGGTTGTCGGTGCTCCCCGGTCTGTGTGCCTGCGCGGGGCCCCCCCGGCGGAGCAGCCTCGAGGCTCCCGGGACTCCTGGGAGGCCGAGGAGGACCCGGAGCCCGGCGAGCCGCGGGGCGGCAGGACGAGCCGCACGGCGTCCCTGGTGAGCGGCCTGCTCACCGAGCTGTACAGCTGCACTGAGGAGGAGGAGGCGGCGGGCGGGAGCCGGGGGCTCGGGGGTCGCCCACGGCGCCGCGACAGCCTCGACAGCTCCACGGAGGCCTCCGGCTCCGACGTGTTCCTGGGCGGCCGCGGCGGCGACTCCCGGGTGCTGCAGGAGCTGCAGGAGCGGCCGAGCCAGCGGCACCAGATGCAGTACCTGCGGCAGAAAGGTGAGCTTCGGGGGCTTCGGGGGCTTCGGGGGCTTCGGGGACGGGCCGCAGGGCACCCCGCCGCGTCCGCCGGCGCTCCCGCGCTCACCTGGGCACCCCTGGCTGAGCCGCGCGGCGCTCCGATATTACGGTTGGGGCGGCTCCTTTGACCTGCGGCTAGTGGCCGCGGTGTCACTGGTTCGTGGCTAAACTCAGTTCTTACTGTGCCCCCGCCCGCATCCCTCTCGAGCTGCTCAGTGGAACCTCAGTTGTTGGGGTTGTAGCGGGTGGTACAGTTGTTGGGGGTGGTAGCGGCGGGTCTCCGCTCCTCTGCGCGCACCGTGTTTGCAGGAGCCCCGAAGGGACAGGCAGCCCACCTTCTAATTGCACCTGAACAGCTCTTTCGACTGTTGGGAGTTTCTGGTACGCGTAGCACAAGTTGCCTAGGGGGCGCCGAGAGAAGACCGGCGACTCCTGGGCCTGATTTTTTTTTTTTTTTTTTTTTTTTTTTAAATTTCTCCTAATCCGCCCTCCCTGGCCACACCACTAGGATAGTGTTTAACTAGTGAGGCAGAATAATTCGATAATGCAGTTTCTAAGCAGAGCGGATGAATTCCATTTCTGCCAGCCAGTCTGGTTTCAGGAAGCTCACTCGGCGGCGGATTAGTGGAGGGCCCTACGCTGTTGGCTTTAGCACAGGGTTTGACTGCTGGTACCTTCGATTTGAAAATGGACGTGGCTTTTGGGGAGTGGCGGGGGGGAGGCTAATTTGGTGTTTCTTTTGTTATCAGACCCTGATGCTCACGTCCTGAGGTTCCCCCCCACCCCCGCCTTAACTGTTCATAATAGCTTGCCTTTCAGGCACTGTTATTACAGATGTCTTTTTCATAGATGTATCAAGACCTCAATTTATATAATAAAGTGAGGTGTGGAAAACAGATGCTAAGCCGCCATAACATATCTTGAATTAGTGTCCTTGTGCTAAATTACCAGGAGAGGAAGGAAGGAGAGAATACTATTGAATGGTCTCCTGTCTCCTAATTGTAAGTCTAGCTGGTGCCAGGTGGGGGAAAAAAAATAAATAACAGAAAAGGAATAAATCTGTCTGCTTTCTCGAATCTGTGTTGAAAGTTGAAAGCTGTTTGCTTTCAACTTCCTCCTTTGGCTTCCTAGCAAAGGTTTTTTTCTCAGCTGATTGTTACAAATGGCTTCTGCCTTCCTCCCCCTGCCTGGGACTTTACCTGGAGTAGTGCCATTTAATTTTACACAGTTTTTTGGCTGTTCTCGGAGTGTTTATGCCAGAGAGTTCCGTGGGGGCAATAGGTCTTTCCGAATCCAACAAAATCAACTTTGAAGAATTATGATTTGCCTTTCTGTCTTTTACAAGGCCGTTCACTTTTCATTACTGAGCAAATTTGGGGGGTTGGCAATTTCCTCGTGGAAGAGGAAATTTGGCAAGCTAAAGTTTAAAGTTTAAAGAGCTTTGCCTGTGGATTTCAAACCAGTGACCACTCTACTAATTCACAAGATCTCCAAGATTCTGTTTTTCCCAAGTCTCAGCCTTATTGCATAGTTGCCTGCTAACCTTTTCTTTCCTTTGAATCGACTCTGTTAAGATGAACAAAAGTGCCATATTATAATAATCTTATACGCACCCACACGCACCCCCTTTATTGATGAGTATCATTAGAATATTAAGAATAAACAGGTGGAAGCACGTGGAAACAGCTGTCTGCATAAATAATTTTACAGCTTATTAGATTACTTGATTTTGTTTCAAGATCAAAAAATGTCCCTCCTATCATAATGCTTTGTAGATAACCTCTTACTCTATTAGGATTTTTGCTGTAGCACCTATTTAGGTGTTTGGCGTGTGTGGGTCCTTTACGTGAAGCATCAGAATGGTTTCTCAGGAAATCTTGGCTCCCTTCTTGGTATTTTCATAAAGGAGGTGAACTTTGGAGTCAGAGTGCTTGAATCGATATCCTGCCACTGTTCATTACTCGCTGTGTGACCTTGGGCAAGCTATTTAACCTTTCTGTGTCTTATTTTTCTCACTTACAAATATGGATAATAATAACACCTACCTCCCAGAGAGGACTGTGGTGATAATTACGTAAGTTAATGTGTGTGTAAAATGCTCAACAAAGTTTAGATACTATTTTTATCAACATACACACTGGAATTTCTTAGAGAGGAAATTGTCCGCTGCTTGTCAGTTGGTCTTTTCCTCATTTACTTAACAGCAAAAGTGGCTGATGCTGTGGGGCATGCAAAGATAAAGGAGACCTTATTATTCCTGTCTTCAGGATGCTTTATCAGCAGATATTGCTGTAGAAGACATTTCTAAACTCTGAAGATTTTTCCCATGTTGGATAATACACATAGTTCAGAGCATCACAGAGCTGTGGATACCTTAAGAGTCCCTGAAAATGACTCTTTGTTGGAAGGAAACTATAATGTAAAACAAAAAACAACTATAATGTAAATGCAAGATAATGATATTCCTACCCTTTCTGTTTCTGGAAGGAAAAATTTTAAACATTCAAAGAAAGGCTCTTTGCTCTGTGGAAGGGATCTAGGGACGAAGAGCCCCCTGGTCTCCTCTTTTAGCTTGTTTCCATATTTACTTTTCCTTAGAACACGAATGTTATCATTTAACCTAAATGTGTTCTTTTCCTTATGTGCCACCAAGTTTGAACTCAAGGTAAGAGAAATGGCCTTTGTTCTCTTCTTCAGAGTAACCCCTTATTCTTATTTTAGTGCTATTTATATTGATGTTTATAAAGACTGTTCACATTTCTTTCTCAAAATAGTCTTGTATGCTAAACATAATTTGAGCCTGGGAGTACTACCTTGCCTAAGATCACAAAGATGGTTGGTTGGTCCAAAGGGAGTTCTTTTCAAGGTCTAATACATTGTCCATGATGTGGCTAAACATGATTGCTGTTAAAGGTCCACCTTGTACTTCTGTTATACAGACCCCCAAAGTTCTTTTTCTTTGACCTCTGGATTTTTTTTTTTTTTTTTTTTTTTTTTTTTTTTTTTTTTTTTTTTAGCTTTTGAATACTTCTTTTGTTCTCTTTGGATCCTCTCTAGTTTCTCAAAGTCCCTTTAAAAATGAATAGACCCAAATCCCACACAGGATCTCTAATGAGGGCCTAGCCAATTCAGAGTTGCATGGAAGCAACTTGCCTGACTGGCAGACCACACTCCAGTGACTAATGATAATACCAAGTGTGACAGACGAAACTCCCAAATTGTAATGATTATTCATATAAAGATTGCTGATAGTTCCGATTCCCAAGTCTTTTTTCATTTGTGGAAAAACAGCTGTTGGGAATATTAATTTTATGAATGTAAAATTATCCTTAATTTATCTGTGTAAAGGAAATGTATCTTCTATCATATTTGAAAAACTACTGAGTTTCTAAAGTGAAATATTGTACCTAATAATCAAGCTATTGGAAGACTGTATATTTAAAACCAAACCAATATTGCTATATTCATCTACGTTAGAAAATGTGGTTATATTATTTGCTTTTAACGGATCATTTACAAAGGTGAGTGCTTTTAAAAACGTTTGTTATCAGGGGACGTCTGAGTGGCTCAGTTGGTTAAGCCTCCCACTTCTGGTTTCAGCCCCAGGCGTGATCTCAGTTTTGTGAGTTTGAGTCCCACCTCAGGCTCCATGCTGGCAGTGCGGACCTGCTTGGGATTCTCTGTCTCCCTCCCTCTCTCTGCCCCTCCCCAGCTCATTCTGTCTGTCTCTCCCTCTCTCTCCCCCAAAACAAATGAATAAACTTTAAAACAAAACCAAACGAAAACATTTGTTATCAAGGGCGCCTGGGTGACTCAGTTGGTTGAGTGTCCAGCTTCAGCTCAGGTCATCATCTCAAGGTTCATGAGTTTGAAACTCGAATTGTCGCTGCTGTCGGCTTGGAGCCCACTTCAGATCCTCTGTCCCCTTCTCTCTCTCTGCCCCTCCCCTCCCCCTACTCACACATTCTCTCTCAAAAATGAATAAACATTTATTTAAAAAAATTGTTATCAGCTGTTAGATTTACCATTGATGTAACAGATTCAAAAGGATTCTTTTCTTGTAAGCTTACCGTCTGAGCACTTTAATGATACAAAATATACATGCCAATTTTCAGGCAATGAAAGGTAAATCTGCAACCTGAGCTAAATGTGGCAAGAGTCTTTGCTTACATGTTGCAAGTAGCCTCAAAGATAAAACTTATCTTACAGTAATTATCTCACGGCCAGGGCAGGAAATGTTTGAGTGATTTATTTGATCAGAATATCTCAGCTGAACACGTGCATGTAATCCTGGGTGAGAAGCCAGAATTACTTGGTTTAAATGGATGTTCTAGATATTCGTCCTATGATTGGTGAGTGTTACATGGGAATTTGTATTCTTCTCAGGGTATTTATTTTCTTATTTTTCTTTTTCTTTGATAGACACTAATGAACTGAAGACAATTCTTCAAGAGCTAAAGCATAGAATTGGCGTACAATCTGCAAAGCTACTTCGGCAGCTGAAGCAAAAAGATAGGCTTCTGCATAAAGTACAGAGAAACTGCGATATCGTGACTGCGTGCCTGCAGGCTGTGTCCCAGAAGCGGAGTAAGTGCTGGAGTGGGGTTATCCCTTTGGCCACATGTGTCTGGAATGTTAGTGGAGCTGAGCCAATAGTTGTTGTGTTTTTGAATATATGGCAAAGTTTTAAATGGAAGCTTCTATCATCGAAACTGAGAGCTATGAACAACTCAGTTTCCTGGGATTTTTTGTTTTGTTTTTGTTTTTGTTTTTTGTTTTGTAAAAATGTATAGTACGTGTCTGATGTTACAAACTTCATTTTATTATTCTAGATTTGAAGTCGTACTTCATTTTGACCATGGTTATTTTTACCTGATGCTAAATAATGACTAAAATATTTTTAGAACTGCATCAAATAGACACAGCCTAAAAGGCCTTTGTTCTCTTCTTCTCTATGTCACTCTAAAAAGTGAATCAAACATCGGCTTTAAAAAAGGACCCTTTTATAACAGGAACTTACACTTGCTTTGAAATTTAAAAAAGACGAAATATTTTAATAAGTTAAATCTGTCTCATAGGTCATCCATTCACAGCTAAGAGCTGTGTGGTTTGTTAACTGAGTTAAAAATGTTAAATCATTGATCCTTGTTAGCTACGGGATGTAAAACCTTGTGAATTAATCTTTTAATTCTCCATGCAATAGTTTTATGTTTTATTCTGCTAACATTTCCCTATTTTTGTTTTGTATTCTTTATTAACATGCAGCACGGCAGAACAGTATATTCAGGTATGGCAAATTTAGGCACCAGTGATGTTTTGATCAAATGCCTGTGACAGGTTTTTGGGTGCATGTGAAAGTTGCTTTATTTTGTTTCTTTGTCCCACCGCATTTTATATATGAAGTGATACCTTCTAGAGTTTTGTTTTTTTTTTTTTTAATTCCAAATTAAGATGTGTTTGTTTTCATAAGACAATTTTCAGGGTTTGACTAGTTTCAGATAATAAAATTAATGGCTTAAACTTCATTCTTAGGTTTATGATAAAAAGTAAATACCATGTTTTCTTCCTCCTGTTTTATTATGTCACTGTTTGTTATCCCCAAGTTGTTATTCTTGCTGTCTCCTAAAGAAGGTTTCAACCTAATGTAAATTGAACAGAATGTTACGTAATTATCATAATGATATAATGGTCCATACAAGGAGCAGGATGTAATTGAATTGACTGATTTTGAATAGGGTTTTCTCCAGAGCTAGGCACTTGTCTGAAACAGCTAGAAAAGGACGATACGGATATAGATATACATACACATGTGTGTATATTTTATATGTGTATCTATCTACAAAAAGTTGGCATGTGTTATATTTGATATTTTTCCGTGGATTCTGATTGATTCACAAGTGTCTAGTAGAAATTCTGTTATTTTCCCTTTATTTTGAAATACCTTGATTTTTCTCTTTTCAACTGTGTTTTCATCTACCATTATTACTGTTGTACCAGACGTTAAAAGCATGAAGTGGTAAATGCATGGGGTTTGGATGTGGGAAAAAGTATAAGGGGGCGATGGAACCAGTGTTAGGAGACAGAGGGGAATGTCTGGCTGGCATAGGATCACGGGTTGATAATTACCAGGGACTGATAATCATTTAGAGTTTGAATTTACTTGACTGATAAAGGGACAGGCATTTGTGTCTTTTTAGAAAAACGTGTTCACGAGAACCTAATTCAATTGTGAATCTGAATGCAGCCTTCCTATGTATTTTAGGGTTTGTCTCTTTAAATCCAGCCACTGTTTCGTATTTCATAGAGTATGGGATTAATGCCTCTTAACCTTGGGAGTTACATTATCACCTTGGTAATAAGACTCTACTAAATGGGACAGAATGTTTTTTGTTGAATTAAGAAATGACAGTGGATCAGGGGTGCTGACTGAGCCACCCAGATGCTTAAGAGTTCTAAAGAATTTAGATCTCACTGTTTTGTAATGAATAACTGAGCTTTCATTTTAGCAGTGATTGGCAGTGATGCGTTCAAATACAACATGTATGTTGACTTTTTTGTATTTAATATACAGAAGTCCAGATAACCCTCATTTTCTCCACTATATATGGATTCAGTCCTTATAATTCTTTCCATAAGTGATGTTCTCCCTTTCATAACATGTTATAATGTAATATAAAACTTTTTAACCTTTTTAAAAAATGGGTCATTTCCTATTGATACACCAAAGAGGATATGATTTTATAAGTAAGTGTGGATTATGAACCAAAATGACTAGGTTGTGTTTATTTCAAACACATATGCTGTAACTGCTTGGATTTTATGGTTTCTTACACCAAGCCTTACAGTAGAATCCCTTTATTACTTATTTATTTAGTTTGTTTCAAGTTTTTATTTAAATTCCAGTTAGTTAACATATAGTGTAATATTAGTTTCAAGAATAGAATTTAGCAATTCATCACTTGCATATAACATCCAGTGCTCATCATAACAAGTACCCACTTTAGTACCTATCACCCAGTTAGCCCATCCCCCTGCCCACCTCCCTTTCAGCAGCCCTCAGTTTGTTCTCTATAGTTAAGAGTCTGTGTTATGGCTTGCCTTCCTCTTTTTTTTTTTTCCCTCTATGTTTTGCTTCTTAAATTCCACATATGAGTGAAATCATATGGTATTTGTCTTTCTCTGATTTATTTTGCTTAGTGTAATAGACTCTAATTACATCCACATCATTGCAAATGGCAAGATTTCATTCTTTTTGATGGCTGAGTAATATTCTATCGTATATATATGTGTATATATACATATATATGTGTATATATATGTGTATATATGTGTAATATTCTATCACATATATATGTATATGTATGTGTATATATATATATACACATACATATACATATATATACCACATCTTCTTTATTTATCAGTTGATGGACATTTGGGCTCTTTTCATAGTTAGGCTATTGTTGATAATATTACTATAAATATCAGGCACTGTGTGTCCCTTCAAATCAGTATTTTTATATTCTTTGGGGAAACATCTAGTAATGTAAATGCCAGATCATAGGGTAGCTCTATTTTTAACCTTTTGAGGAACTTCCATACTGTTTTACAGAGTGCACGAGTCTGCATTCCATGAGCAGTGTAAGAGGGTTCCTCTTTCTCCACATCCTTGCCTACTTCTGTTGTTTCCTGCATTGTTCATTTTAGCCATTCTGACAGGTATGAGGTGCTATCTCATTGTGGTTTTGATTTGTATTTCTCTGATGATGAGTGATGTTGAGCATCTTTTCATGTGTCTGTTAGCCATCTGGATGTCTTCTTTGGAGAAGCATCTATTCATGTGTTCTACCCATTTCTTAACCAGATTGTTTGTTATTTGGGGGTTGAGTTTGATAAGTCCTTTGTAGGTTTTGGATACTAGCCCTTTATCTGATATGTCATTTGCAAATATCTTCTCCCATTTTGAAGGTTGCCTTTTAGTTTTGTTGATTGTTTCTTGCTGTACAGAAGCTTTTTATCTTGATGAAGTCCCATAATTCATTTTTTGCTTTTGTTTCCCTTGCCTCTGGAGACCTATTTAGTGAGAGGTGACTGTGGCCGATGTCAAAGAGGTTGCTTTATTTTATTTTATTTTTTATTTTTTATTAAAATTTTTTTTAACGTTTATTTTTGAAAGAAAGAGACAGTGTGAGCAGGAGAGGGACAGAGAGAGACAGAGGCACAGAATCGAAGCAGGCTCCAGGCTCTGAGCTGTCAGCACAGAGCCCGAAGCGGGGCTCGAACTCACGAGTGATGAGATCACGACCTGAGCTGAAGTAGGGTGCTTAACTGACTGAGCCACCCAGGAGCCCCAAGGTTGCTTTATTTAAAAAAAATTTGGGGGGGCGCCTGGGTGGCTCAGTCGGTTGAGTGTCCAACTTTGGCTCAGGTCATGATCTTGAAGTTCGTGAGTTCGAGCCCCGCATTGGACTCTGTGCTGACAGCTCAGAGCCTGGAGCCTGCTTCAGATTCTGTGTCTCCCTCTTTCTCTGCCCCTTCCCCACTCATACTCTGTCTCTCTCTGTCTCTCAAAAATGAATAAACGTTAAAAAAAATTTTTTTTTTAACGTTTATTTTTGAGAGAGAACGAGAGAAAGAGAGAGAGAGGGAGAGAGGCAGAGTGCGAGTGGGGAATGGGCAGATAGAGAGAGGGAGACACAGAATCCAAAGCAGGCTCCAGGCTCCGAGCTGTCAGGACAGAGCCCAACATGGGGTTCCAACCCATGAGCCATGAGATCATGACCTGAGCCAAAGTTGGACGCTTAACTGGCTGAGTCACCCAGGTGACTGAGGTTGCTTTATTTTCGAACAGGATGGGATTAAGAGCAGGATCAATATTTGCCTTGTAGAAGAGCATATGTTCCCCCATATTTAACCATTTGTCTAAGGATAACCATGGTATAACCAATTTATTATTTTTATTTTATTAAAAATTTTTTTAATGTCTATTTATTTTTGAGAGACAGAGCATAAGCAGATAAGGGACAGAGAGAGAGGGAGACACAGAATCCGAAGTAGGCTCCAGGCTCTGAACTGTCATCACAGAGTCAGATGCAGGGCTTGAACTTATGAGCTGTGAGATAATGACCTGAACTGAAGTCTGACGCTTAATCGACTGAGCCACCCAGGCACCCTTGGTATAGCCAATTTAATATTAATAGTAAAATTAATAATAAGAATGGTAGTGGTGTCACTATTCATTACGTGCATGCAGGTGTTCAGGAAAATCACCCTCAAGGCTTTAAGACAATGGGATAATTAGATGAATATTTGGCCACGAGTTCATCTGTTGTCTTTTTGTTGTTGTTGTTGTTGTTGTTTTTCTGATGTTAAGGTTAAGTGGTTTGCTTGTGACTTGATTATTTTTCCTGAAGGCAGAAAGGAGGCTATCTTAACTATCAGCATTTCCTAATTTTATAATTTTTTGCATTGGTGTAGTAAATTTTTAAGTTATGCTGGCTGAGTTTGTGAAATGGTAGTATAAGCAAGTAATAAAATCTACCTGTCATTGAAAAACTGTGGTAAAGAGGGAAGGTGGAAAAAATGTGAACATTCATGAAAGTATTGTCTTTATTTTAGCCTTGTCAATAAGTACAGGAATTTTTTTTAATTTTTTTTAATTTTTATTTTTTTAATTATTTTTTTTAATTTTTTTAACGTTTATTTATTTTTGAGACAGAGAGAGACAGAGCATGAACGGGGGAGGGTCAGAGAGAGGGAGACACGGAACCCGAAACAGGCTCCAGGCTCTGAGCTGTCAGCACAGAGCCCGACGCGGGGCTTGAACTCACGGACTGCGAGATCATGACCTGAGCTGAAGTCGGCCGCTTAACCGACTGAGCCACCCATGCGCCCCAGGTACAGGAATTTTAAACAGCTTACTGCCTCATTTGATCAATGTGTCTGGCATCTTTAATACTGTGACTAAATCTTGCTGTCTATCATAAATACCTGGCAGACACACTTGCCAAATAGTGAATGGTAGTGGTCCTTATTCTTTTTTTTTCTATGGTTATCTTCTCTAAAGTAGCCTTCTCTGTGGCAGGAGAAGGAATTTGTGTGGCTTCAGGTTGGTGGCACCGACATTCAACATTTTCTGCTAAGAAACAGTTCTCTGTGTTTTTAGAACACATTATAAAAGTAAATGCACTCAACCCGCCATTCCCCTCCTAGGTATTTACCCAAGAGAATTGAAGACGTATGTCCCCACAAAAATGAGGACGTTCGTGTTGGTAGAAGCACTATTCATAATAGCCCCAAAGTGGAAACAACTCAAATGTCTATCAGTGGGTGAATGGATTAACAAAAGTGGTATATCCATATGATGGAATAGTATTCAGCCATAAACAGGAATGAAGCACTGATTCATGTTACACATGGACGACCCTTGAAAACATTATGCTAAGAGAAAGAAGCAAGACACAAAAGTCCACATATTGTATGCTTCTACTTGAAACGTCCAGAAGAGGTAAATCCATAATAATGGAAAGTCAATTCGTGGTTGCCAGGGGCCAGGGTAGGGAGAATGAAGAATGGCTGCTCATGGTATAGGTTTCTTATTAGGGTGACAAAAATGTTCTGCAATTAGATGGTGGTGATGGTTACACAATTTTGTGAATATACTAAGCATCACTAAATTGTAGAGTTTAAAAGGGTGAATTTTATGGTGTGTGGATTATATCTCAATAAAATAAATACAGTCAAACCTTGGTTTGTGAGCATAATTCATTCTGTAAACATGCTTGTAATCCAAAGCACTTGTATATCAAAGTGAATTTCCCCACAAGAAATAAGGGAAACTCAGATGATTCATTCTAGAACCCAAAAATATTCACATAAAAATGATTACAATACTGTAATATAATACAAAACAATGAATAAAATACAAAATACAAAGAAAAATAAATTAACCCGCCCTGACCTTTGAAAACCTTTGTGGCTGATGTGAGGGAGACAAGAGAGAGGAGGGTTATTCTGCAGGACGACTTTCACTATCACTAACGGAATCATTGCTGTCTATTGGCTCAATGGAATCTTTTTCTTTTTGCGCAACTTTAACAAGGAACCTATCCAATGACACTTGCTTTTGCCTCCTTTTGAGGTTTTTGTGGAAATGTGCTGTTGCATTGACAATCACCCACAATCCTGCAGAGACAGAAAGAGAGAGAGAGAAAGAAAGGGAGAACCATTGGCTCGGCTGTGATCATGTGACATTAGGTGCCATGTACTACTCGTATTGCAAGACATGGCACATTTATCAAGTAAAAATTAGAAATGTTTGCTCGTCTTGCAGAACACTTGCAGAACAAGTTACTCGCAATCCAAGGTTTTACTGTAGAATGTGTTATTGGTACAATAAAAGTAATAAATGTAATGTGTTAAAAATATAACCCACTCCTCATGGAAACTTCGGAAAATACAAAAGTATGAAAAGAGGAAAAATCGCTTTCGAAAGACATTTTTTCATAGTTTTGAATATTTATTCAAGTGTTTTTTTATGCAAAGTTTTTCCAAAGTCAGCGTACAACATAACATTTTTGTATCCAAAATTGTCAAACTTTCCATTATTATGGATTTACCTTTTTCATATAACATCATAAGCTGGCATAAATTATCCATAAATATAATTTTGAATGATTAATGCACTGTTTTTCAGTCCATCATTTTGTTTTGTTACAACATTGTAATAGTGAAAAACCTCCTTTCAGTCATAAGTACAGAAACACAACTTAAGCTGATTTAAGTGAAAAGGGAAATTGATTGGCTCACATAATTAAAATTCCAAGGATGTGGCTTCAGATGTAACTAAATCAGATACAGCTGCCTATATATAGTATCTTTAAGGGGCACCTGGTTGGCTCAGTTGGTTGAGTGTCCAACTTCGGCTCAGGTCACGATCTCACAGTTCAGACAGCTCAGAGCCTGAAGCCTGCTTCAGATTCTGTGTCTCCTTCTCTCTCTGCCCTTCCCAGCTCACACTCTGTCTCTTTCTCTCAAAAAAAAAAAAAAAAAAAAAAAAACCAACAAACCATCAACAAAAAAAACCCGCACCCCCCCAATATTAAGAATATGAAATCATATTAAGAATATGATTTCATCCCTTAGCAGTGCTTTCCTCTGCACCAAATAACACCAAAAGGGCCACTATGGCAGCTCCAATTAATCAACCTTACCTAAAAGCACAAAGTTCTTTCCACAGTTCCAGAAAGTTCCATAATTCACTTTCCTTGACCTAGCTGGGTCACCTGCTCACTAAGAATCAATAAATATTTATGTATGTAAGAAGGTGATAAAGTGATAAGTACTATGGGACATAAAAAAAAACAGGTTAGGGGGGCACCTGGGTGGCTCAGTTGGTTAAGCGTCTGACTTCCGCTCAGGTCGTGATCTCGCGATCCGTGAGTTTGAGCCCCACGTCGGGCTCTGTGCTGACAGCTCAGAACCTGGAGCCTGCTTCTGATTCTGTGTCTTCCTCTCTCTCTGACCCTCCCCCCATTCATGCTCTGTCTCTCTCTGTCTCAAAAATAAATAAACGTTAAAAAATTAAAAACAAAAACAGGTTAGGGCAGATTTGGAGTAGCCAACAATTACTCCTGGTGTTACCAGTCTTTTATTAGATTTATTCATAGGTAATTAAGGTTTCTTGATGCTATTTTAAATTGGTATCTTTTAGAAAATTCATTTTCTGTTTGTTTCTAGTACATAGAAATATGGTTGTTTTCTGCATATTGACCTTATATCTAGCAATCTTACTTTTTTTGTTGATTCTAATTATCTGTACATTCTTTTTAATTTTTATTTATTTTAATTTTTTTAAGATTTTATTTTTTTTAAGTAATCTCTATACCCAGTGTGGGGCTTGAATTTATAACCCCAAGATAAATTGTTGCAAGCTCCACTGACTGAGCCAACGAGGCATTCTGATAAATTATTTTGTGTTAAAAAATTTTTTTTAATGTTTATTTTTTTTTGAGAGCGATAGGTAGAGTGTGAGTGGAGGAGAGGCAGAGAGAGAGGGAGATACAGAATCTGAAGCAGGCTTCAGGCTCTGAGCTGTCAGCACGGAGCCTGACATGGAGCTTGAACCCACGAACCTTGAGATCATGACCTGAGCCAAAGTCAGATGCTTAACCGAATGAGCCACCCAGGTACCCCATTTTGTATTTTTTTAATGAACATAATCTTTATCACCTGTGATTACGGTTAAGACCTCCGTGATAATATTGAATAAAAGTAGTGATAATGGGGTGAAATTTTTTTCAGGTGCAATCTCAGATGGAAAGTTTTTTCCCCCATCATTTCCCTATTAAGTACAATGCTTGCTGAACATTTTCTATAGAAGTCCTTTATCAAATTAAGGAAATTCTCTTATCTAATTTGCTAAGATGTTGAACTTTATCATACGACTTTATTGCTGTATTGAGATAGTATGTTGAAAATTAAAACAACTTTGCATTCCTGGAAGTATCCTAATTAGGTCACGAGATGTATGTATTTATATATACATATATTTCTGACTTTGTTTTTCATGATATTTTATTGATGATTTTTATGGCTATGTTCATGAGTGACCAGCTTATGATTTTCCTTTCTTATAATGCTCTTGTCAGGTTTTGGGAGACTCATAAAAGAAGCTATAGAGTGTGCTCACTTTTTCCATTATTTGGAAGAAATTGTGTAAGACTGGAATTATTTCTTTCATTTTTGATAGAATTCACTGGTAAAATATTTGGGCCTGAAGCTTTCTTTGTAGGGAGGTTTTAAATTATGGATTCAATTTAAAAAATAATTATAGGATTATTTGTATTTTCTATTTCTTCTTATATCAGCTTTGGTAAATTTATAGGATTTGCCCATTTCCCATACCTTGTCACATTTATGGACAGAAAATTTTAAAGACTATTTTTTGGGTTCCTTTGGTGTTTCAAGATACTAAAACAGTTCTACTGATTTAAAGAGGAATTCACTTACCACTTAAAATTTGTTTTATTATAGAATGTATCATCATAAAGAACAGTATTTTAACAAATATGTATATTAGAAATATATTAAAAAAATAAAGTTCTATGTATGTGGATATCTACTTACCAGAATTGAGTAACAGTTACTAGAACATTAGAAAACGCTGAGTGCTCTTCCCTGATTGAAATTTCCTCTGTTCCTCACATTCTCTTACTTTTCTCTGTAGTTTTTCTCCCTGCTGTGTAAATTCCTAAATAATGTATAGTTTTGAGAAACTGAGTAGCAAGCCCAAGCCTAGTTGTACACAGAAAGGGTAATTAATGTTTGCCTCTGTTAGATAAAGGCTCCCAAGAGATAAACCAGGCTCTGGATCATAGTCTGGTGGTGGGTACCTCTGAGAATGCACAGGACCCCCTTCTGGGGGAGTCAGGGAGCAAGGTGAAAAATGAGGCTTGTGGCATCTGTCAGAGCTGAGGTTTAGGCTATTTGCTGCATGATCAGCTAAGTTGGGGGAATGGCCTGCTTTTTATGTTTGATTCAAAGCTTTCCATGACTTGCTCTTGCTTCCAGAAGTAGGTTAAAACACCACACTTTTGTGGGCATGGAGGGGAGGAGAGGGTGACCACTTCCTCAGCACATTGTGAGATAAACAAGTCCAGATGAGAATGTGGACCTGCTCTCCCAGGCATTCTGTCCTTGAGTTAGAAAGATGGTCCAGTAGCAGGAAGCATCTTGCATTGACTGCCATCAATACAACTGTCACTTGAGCCACACTGCTACAATCTGGACTGATTGTGCTCAATCTGGTGCAGAGCTGTTACCTTGGGGTTTCCCTTCCCTCTCTATGCCTCTCTCCTGTGTTGGATCTTTTGTTTCCCATATCCCACGTTTTCTTCTTTCCTGCTTATTCTTTTTATATCATTGCCTGTATCCCTTCGAGCAAGGGTGCCTGTGAGGTAGAAGTTTGGAAATTGTGCAGGAATGAAGATGTCTTTATTAGACCCTTCCTTTGACAATTTCATACTTCCTCTGTTGACTTCTTCCATTCTTGCTCTTCAGAAGTCTGGAGCCTTTCTGATTCCTTATCCTTCGTACTGGACTCCCCCCTCCCCCCACCTCCGAAAGCTTGTGGAATCTTCTCTTTGTTCTTGGTGTTCTGAAATTATCACATTCCTTATTTTCCTTGGTGTGGGTCTGTTTTCACCCATTGTGCCTGGCCTTGATAGACTCTGAGTCACGCAGCTTACATCCTTCAGTTCTGGAAAATTTATGTAAATGATTCCTTTGATGCTTTTCCTTCCTCCTTTTCTTTTTCCTCTTTCTGGAATTCTATTTTTTTGGCTGTTGGAACTTCTGGATTAGTTCTTGAATATTCTTTGTTTTCTTATTTTCCATCTCTCTTTTTTTGGTGTCTTTTTTTTGTTTGTTTGTTTTTGGTTTTTTTGTTTGTTTGTTTTACTTTCTTGCAGACTATCTCAACTTTATTTCCCATCCTGCTATTGAGACCTCTTTTTTGGGGGATTGTTATTTGATTGTTTGTTTTATATATAGTATCCTACTCTTGTTTTATAAATTTATATATTTTCTTATTGCTTCAAGGATATTAATGATAGAGACTAAAATGGACAAACAGAAAACAATTTGGAGGAAAGAGATTATACAAGGAGGAAAGAAACTTTCAAAACTTATTATATTTAGAGTCTTTTCTCAGATATCTAGTAGTCCTTGGCTGTCTGCTTGTAATTAAGTGTGGGGGTCTAAAATAGTGACTTGAACTCTGAACTGTCCAGTAAGGCTTCTTGATTTTGAGCTTTGCTCAAGAGTCACCTGGATGGGTCCCCAGGTAAGTACCTTCAGGTCTTTCCTTTGGGGCTGCTCAGCTTCCTCAGGGAAGAGCTTGCTGACCTCCTGCTTGGATCGTGAAGGTCTGTGGGCGTAAGCGCTGGGATCTCTGCCTTCAGCAGTCAGCATGCAGGTGGTCGCTGAGTCCCTTTGTGTTAGGTCAGGTACTCACCGTCAGCTGGCTGTCCAGCAACTCTTTGTTTTAACCCTTTTCAGAAAGGAAACCTTCAAACTTTTGGAAGGATGACAGAGGAGTAATTGCCCAACCTCATGAAATAGAGGGGAGGATGTAGGGATGCAGCCATTTCTCAACAGCTTCCTCCAGGTTCTCCTTAGTAAGCCTCCTCAAGAGCTGGCTGTCCATCTCTGAGTTTTGTGGAATATGTGATGTAATGAAGCTTTGCCTTGTCAATCTGAGATCTGGCTTTGTAGGCTCTAAGTCAGTTTCTACTTGTCCATATGCTTTTTGAGCTTCAACATTTTGTTGTTGTCTCTGCTGCTTTGTTTCCTGGTCCTTATAGGGTTACGGTAAAGATCCCTGTACTGTAATTTTAGTGTGGTTTTGGTGGGGGCCAGATTTACATGCAATTTTTTTCTGTCTGTCTTCTTCACTCAGATGTGCATATTCCTTTTTCATAAGTTCAGAAGGTAAAAAGAAATTAGCATTTTTTTCAGGTTTTACTGAGATATATTTGACATATAAAGAAGTTAGCATTTAAATTAAGGTAGATTTGGGAGCTCCTGGATGGCTCAGACGGCAGAGTGTGGAACTCTTGATCTCAGGGTTGTAAATTCAAGCCCCAGATTGGCATAGAGATTACTTAAAAATAAACTCTTTTAAAAAATCTTAAGGTAGTTTGCCTTAAATTTGGAACTTGGTGGCAGAACCGTGAGTTTTGGCACAATTTTGTTAATACGGATAACAGATTTAGGTATATTTTGATATATAATTAGCAGTTTGATCTGCCCTGAAGTAACTTAGTGAGAATATGACTAGATGAAAGCAACAGGATTGTAATTGCTTACAGTATTTTTAGCCATAGTTTCCTCTCATTTTTTAAAAAAAAACTCTTTAGTGTCTTACAGCTTAGGGTTATTTTTTCTGTTTTGTCCTAATTTGCTCATTCCTACGCATACTGCAAGTTTGTAGAATATTTGAAACAGTAACAGCTTTTGAACCTCCGACTTCCTAGAGATTGTTGGGGCTTTGAAAAAAGCAGAAGATGTTTGTTGTGGCTTTTAGAAAAAAAAAAAAAAATCTGGAGGCGCCTGGGTGGCTCAGTCGGTTAAGTGCCGAGTTCAGCTCAGGTCATGATCTTGCGGTTCATGAGTTTGAGCCCCGTGTCGGGTTCTGTGCTGACAGCTCGGAGCCTGGAGCCTGCTTTGGTTTTCGTGTCTGCCTCTCTCTCTGCCCTCTCCCACTCATGCTCTGTCTCTCTGTCTCTCAAGAATAAATAAACATTAAAAAAATTAAAAAGAAAAATCTGAATCTCAAAGTCATCATAATTTAGAACCAGAAGAGAATTTAAATCTGATTTCTACTTACTCCCAACCTAATGGTTGAGCAAAGTGAAGGGTAGAGGAGTTGAGAGCTTTGCTAATACTCAGCTGGTTGGTGACTGAGGACTTCCTGGTTGGTGTCCTTGCTATCAGTTATGACAAGAGAAAAATATACAGCCAGCAGGGGGAGTTCTCATTCTCTCTTAAGCTTTCTTAAAAACAGTATTAAATTTATGTTCTCTGTACAGTAGTCCTCCCTTATCTACGAGGGGTAGGTTCCAAGACCCCCAGTGGATGCCTACAACCGTGAATAGTGCTGAATCCTGTATATACTATGTTTTTTCCTATGCATACACACAACTATGATGAAGTTTAATTTATAAATTAGGCACAGTGAGAGATTAACAAGTAATAACAAAATAGAACAATCATAACCATATACTCTAATGAAGGTTGTGTGAATGTGGTCTCTCTCTCTCTCTCTCTCACTCAAATTATCTCACTGTACTGTACTCACCCTTCTTGTGATAATGTGAGATGATACAATGCCTACATGATGAGATGAGGTCAGGATATGATACATCAGGGGCATCATTTGCTTCTGAACTGTGGTTGACTGTGGGTGAGTGAAACCGCAGAAAGTGAAACCACAGACCCAGGGCGGGAGGACTTTTGTGTTGTCTGAACTTGAATCCCAGTTCTGCCACTCCCTGGATGTGCAATCTCATGCAAGTTAATTAACACCCCCGTGCTTCAGTTTTCTCATCAGTAAACAGAGGATGATGATAATACCTACTTCTCATTATGAGAATTATGTGAGTTAAAGTATGTGACGTGGTTAGAATAGTGTTGGCTGCATCATTTACTCTTATTGCCTTTATTCCTGCAGTAGGAAGGGTTGGAGGCTGCCTTTTCCATCAGCGTTTGGATACGTGCCTTTTTAAGGCAACTGTGAAGGTTGCTGAGGCTCCTCACATTTAAAAAATTGATGGGGTGGCGTTATTGGAGGAGGAGATACTGAATAATCATGATTAGGTGTTTTTACATCTTTAGCTTTTTGGGAAAGCGTAGCTTACTCTTCTCCAGTAGCATGCAAGGAGATGGCTCGTCTCTCATGTGTCACAGTTGGGAAGAGGATATGTATACATATTGTGGGGACACACATTATATCTGAAAGTAGGCACCTGCCTGTCTGCTCAAGGGGAGATAGGAGCAAAGATGAGAGTCCCCCAAATCCTCCTTGAGACATCTCAAAGAACCAGGATAGAGGAATGATAGACACATGTCATGTGGGTGAGGGTGGGAGGCGTTGGGAGACATTTCAGGCAGAGATAATGGTGCAGAGGCTGTGAGAGCATCAGATATTTGTGATACTTTCAGTAATCTAGTGTTACAAATTATATAAAACTGGAGGCTGGAGGGAAGGGGCAGAGCTTGAGGCGGGAGTTTACATTGTGTCCTATAGCATCACTGCTGAGCACTAGAGTGATGTGATTGGAGTTTTGTGTTTCAAGGGTCATTTTGGCCCCAGTGAGGAGGACAGGCTGCAGAGGGAGAGTGTACATGAGGAGTATCAGGAGGAGGCTGATGCAATAAATGAGTTGAATTGATGGGCTCTCGGAGAAGGAGCTGTGGGAATGGAGGAAAGGCAGTGAGACATTTAGGAAGGAGATTGGGTAGGGCCAGGAGGCTGGTGTGGGAAGAGGAGGAATCTGGGGGCCTGGGGGTCTGGGTAAGGTTTGGGAAGCATTAATAAATGCTTGCAGCTAAGATCCCTTAGGGGCACCTCGTGGGGCTGTTGGGGAGGAGTGTGTGGAATGGCCAGAGAACAGAGTCCTCAAAGGAGAGCTGTGCAGAAGAAGCTGTTGGAGGACAGAGACTGTTTCAAGGAGGTGCAGTTTTAGCTTCTATAGAACAGTTCTCAAGAACTTTTGTAAAGTACACATGGCTGTACATAAAATTACCGTAGAGGAGTCAAATAGGAAAATGAAAACCACATCGGATTTTTGCCTTTTTGTTTAAAGCTTATTCACTTATTTTGAGAGAGATGGGGAGTGGGAGAGGGGCACAGACAGAGGGAGAGAGAGAGAATCCCGGGCAGGCTTTGCACTGTCAGCATAGAGCCTGATGCGGGGCTCGAGCTCATGAACCATGAGATCATGACCTGAGCCAAAGTCAGACACTTAACCGACTGAGCCACCCAGGTGTCCTGGGATTTTTGCCTTTTTAAAATGATGGGAGTGCCTGGGTGGCTCAATCGGTTGAGCGTCCTACTCTTGATTTTGGCTCAGGTCATGATATCATGGTTCATGAGATTGAGCCCCATGTCGGGCTCCATGCTGAGCTTGGAACCTGCTTGGGATTTGTGTAGACTCTGGGTCTGGAGTTCTCTCTTGTCCAGCAAGAGAGCAGACACAGGATTAAAATGTGAGAGAGGCTAATGTCCGGGAGGAGACAAGAGCCCCGAGTAAGGGTCCTTGCTCTGTTTTTATTAGGATCAGAAGGCTTACAAGCATGATGGAGTACACAAAGAGACCATGAAACCGTGAACATTAACTCATGGGTATGAGGAAAAGAGGGTTTTGAAGACATGTGGTGTTAGGAGTTTGGGTCAATACAAAACAAATTCCTGGCACTGAGCAGATGGTTGTTTACAGCAGGCATGAGGTGCCTTGTCTATCTTTAGCTAGCCTAGGGGATAAGACAGACCTAGCATGCTACCTCAGGGTCAGCAAGGCACCTTTCTTTTGCTAATAAGCTCTGCTCTGGGCAACTTTGCCCTGGTGTGGTCGATAGCCCTTTTTACCTATACTGGTCCTTCCCTCCTGTGAAAGCAGCTTTCTGTTATTGTACTAAAGTGGGGGGTGCTTCCACCCTGAATACCTAATCTTGGATGCTTTCATCCTGAGGCTTCCTATATGCCTTCATTCCTATATGCCTTTTTTTTCTTTTATTATTTATTTTTTGAGAGACAGAATGTGATTGGGGGAGGGGCAGAGAGAGGGAGACACAGAATCCGAAGCAGGCTCCAGGCTCCGAGCTGTCAGCACAGAGTCTGATGGTGGGGCTCAAACTCGTGACCTGAGCTGAAGTCGGACGTTTAACCAACTAAGCCACCCAGGCACTCCTCCTATATGCCTTGTTAACCATGGGTGCAAGCTCAGGCAATTCCTAAGCTTATTCCCCACAGGGATTCTCTCTCTTCCTCTTTCTCTTCTCTTCCCTCACTCGTGTTCTCTCTCTCTCTCTCTCTCTCAAATAAATAAAAATTAAAAAAAAAAGTGATGGAGAGGAGTTTCTGTTTCAGTAGAATGCTGGAGACAGAAGCCACATTGATTTAAAAGGCAAGGGTGTTATAGTCTTTCCAAAGTCTTTTGGTGATGCAGTGAGATGGATTGAGAACTAGGCTTGTCCCGACTTCCTTGCATGGAGCCTTTTCTGTGTCCCCATTGGTTATTATTGACTAACCTTTTCCTCCTCTTAATTCCATCATTCCTTATCCTTAGTTCTATTATAGCACCAATAACATTTTACCATATATATATATATATATACATACGTATATATATATGTATGTATATATACATATACATATACATACGTATGTATATATACATATACATATACATACGTATGTATATGTATATATACATATATATACGTATGTATATATATATTATACACACACACACACATATGTATGTATATACATATATATAGTGGTAGTTTGTTTCTTTATACATCTATTTATTTCCTTCCCCTGGCCATTTGACCTAGATCTCCTGAGGGAGAGGCTATATCATTCACCTTTTTGTCCTCAGCATCTGTTACAATGCTTGGCATTGCGATGAGCTCATAGAAGGTCTGTTGGATGGATAGCTGGGTGGGTGGGTTGGTGGGATAAATTAAGAGGTTCGGTCAAAGTCACCGTGCATGTGTGAGGCAGGTGACTTGATGATGGAAGTGAGGGGGACAGGCGGAGTAGGCGCGGAGCTTGTGAACAACAGTGCAGATTTGGATTCATCACTCTGACATATGGGAAAGGGACTGATCAGGAAGGAGCAGTATCGGGATGGTTGAGATTGGAACTTTGTCATTAGTAAATGTGCAGGAATTTTGTGTAATTATAACATCTTAGAATTTTGGAGCTAGAGGGGACCTCATAATTAATCTAGTGTAACTGTTAACAGAACACAGGGCACTAGTTTATGTGAACTGCCTTCCTAGCTACATTGAAAGCTTATTTGAGAGTTTGGCTGTTTGGCCAGGACGTACTTATTAATTGATAATGTTAATACAGTCTTATTTCTATGCGAGGATGGAGTGAGTAGGGAAAAATTAGGTTCTATCAGCCTAGTTAGAAGGTCCAAAAAACTGTTTGAAAATTTATGTATCAGGCCGCAGAACAATAGCAAATACAGATAATTCAGCTGTATTGTCTTTATTTCCTCAACAGCATTGTAAAAGTTTACTTACCCAATTCTAAATATATATCTGACCCTATCTCCCTCCTCAGGATGTCAGAAGTCTTTTCCTACCTGCTGCTTGGGGTTTTTGTCATGATTTTTACTTTCAATGGATTATATATCATTGAATAGTAATGTAACATCATTTTTTTTTTTTTTTTCTGGTAAGGGCATGAACAGGTAGGTGTTAGTAATGGACTCTGTAGAAGTAATGTTTTGAGGGGCACCAGGTGGCTCAGTCAGTGAAGTGACCAGCTCTTGATATAAGCTCAGGTCATGATCTCACGGCCCTCAGACTGAGCCCCATGTCAGGCACCAAGCTGGGGGGTGGAGCCTGCTTAAGATTCTCTTGCTCTGTCTCTACCCCTCCCTGCTTGTGCGGGCACGTGGTCTCTCTCTCTCTCTCTTAAAAAGTTGTCTGTCTGTCTGTCTATCTATCTGTCTGTCTGTCTGTTGGGAAACAATAGCTTCTAATGAATGCACATCACAGCCCATGCCTAGCCTTTTAGACAGTGCTCTTTTTTGGTCTCACTCAGCATTTCCTTCTCAACACAGTTCCACTAAGGCAACATCAGAGTTTGCCATTTGGCCTGTGATCTCTCCCATAAAGTTTCTGATATGCATGAAACTTGTAGATAGGTGCCTTGGCTTTTTGTGTGTCTCAACCTCCAGCTAAAGGTGCAGACAGAAAGGGTCTCATTCTTGGGGCGCCTGGGTGGCTCAGTCCGGTAAGTGCGTTGGACTCTTGTTCTTGGCTCAGGTCTTGGTCTTAGGGTTGTGAATTCAAGCCCTGCCCCCCACCCCCTTGAAGCCTACTTTAAAAAAAAAAAAAAAAAAAAAAAAAAGTCTCATTTTTCAGGTCTTGCTGCCACTACTCAGGATGTCCACCAGAGGGCAGGCTTGCTCCTTTTCCTGATCCGGGGCTTGGACCCCCTCCTTCCTGCTCAGTCTTTCTCATATCCAGCAGTTTTCTGCTTTGTCAGATCACACAGTTTCCAGAATCAGTATGTGATATAATTAAAAACGAATGGAAAAGAAGGCACAAAAGTCATTTCCTTGTTTTCTCCATACATTGTGACTCTTTTGGGACAAACCTCTTTCAGCCCTTGTTGGTGGCCTTCTCTGAGCTTTTTCTGCCCTAATTGTCCCAAGATCAGCCACAGAAAGTATGAGATACTCCACCTTTAACCCTTGTGGTTTTCAGGTGTTGGGTGATGAGTCTTGATAGAACATTAAGGAGGCTTCTCATGTTTGGTTCCCACACCAGGTTCTCAATGTGCCAGTACTCCTACAAAAAGACCTAAACAATATGTACACAGCCATATTGATGGATTTTTGATTTTTGTTGTTCTTGGAAAGATGTAATGATAATAATAATCCTCCTTTTAGAGGAGGAGCTAAATTTGTGAGGCCTATTGGGCTGTGAGTTCAGGAGTCCTGGGTTCTGTTTGTGATATTACTGTTTTTTTCTACAGATTGTCCTTCTTGTCTTTGTTTACCTGTTTGTAAGCACAGTATTCTTCCCCAGGGACTTACTGGTGACTCTTTGAAGTGTCCCATTGAGAAAATATGTTTCCCCGTTCAGAGTTTTATTTGCTGTATTTGGGAAGGACTCACTCCACACCAGAGAACATAACAGATTTCTTGGAGGTAATGACCTCTTCTGTCTGCCATCCCAGCCTGGTCATTTTTTAATTTAGTTGCAGTTCTATCCCTTTATATAAGTGAATGTTGAGCAATGAGTTAGAATGTGTCTCTGTTATAGTCACTGTGAATAATCCCCCCCCACCTGCGTGTGGGGTGAACAGTGAAGTGTGCTCCAGGGGAGAGGGAGGAAGGGGGAATTATTGTTTAGTGGGTATAGAGTTTTAGTTTGGGAAAAAAAGTTCTGGAGATGGTTGTACAACAGTGTGAATATGTGGACCAATCAACTTCAGTATCCAGTGCCCTCCCCACGGATGGCTGGGACCAGGCTCTCTTAAATTGTCCCATTAAGTTAATACTCCTTGCACTTGAATTTCAGTCTGTGTTTAACTTGAAACCACATCCAGTGTGTCAGTGCTGTGAATATAGCTAGGGAATGTGAGTCTCAGAGTGATTAAATGACCTTGCTGAGTTTTCCCAGGAAATCAACCGAATTCTCATTTGAATTCATAGAATGAAATTTCAGATCCTTCAGGATCATTTAATCCAATGTGCTCATTTTACAGACGATGAAATTGAATGCTCAAACAAGATGTTTATAACCACCTTAAACCTATTAAGAAGGCTTCTATAAAAAAAGAAAAATCTGGAAAATAACAAGTGTTCACAAGAACGTGGAAAACATTGAAGCCCTTGTACGTTGTTAGTGGGAAGTTAAAGGGTGTTGCTGCTATGGAAAACAGTATGATGGTTCCTTAAAAAATTAAAAATAGAACTATCATATGATCCAGCAATTCTACTTCTGGGTATATGCCCAAAAGAATTGCAAGTAGGGTCTGGAAGGACATATTTGTATACCCATGTTCATTGCAACGTTATTTACCATAGCCAAAAGGTGGGAGCAACTTGAGTGTTCATCAGTGGAAGAACAGATAAACAAAAATGTGGTGTATATATACAGTAAAACATAGTTCAGTCTTAAAAAGGAAGGAAATTCTTTTTTTTTTTTTAATGTGTATTTATTTTTGAGAGGGAGAGACAGAACGCAAGCTGGGAAGGGGCAGAGAGAGGGGGAGACACAGAATCCAAAGCAGGCTCCAGACTCTGAGCTGTCAGCACAGAGCCCAATGCAGGGCTTGAACCCACAAACTGTGAGAGCATGACCTGAGCCGAAGTCAGACACTCAACCAACTGAGCCACCCAGGTGCCCCAAAAGGAAGGAAATTCTGACACATGCCACAACATGGACGAACCTTGAGGACATTATGCTAAATGAAATAACACTATCACAAAAAGGCAAATGCTATATGATTCCACTTACATGAGGCACCAGAGTAGCCAGAATTGTAGAGGTATAAAGTAGAATGGTGATTGCCAGGGCCTGGGGAGAGGGAGGAAGAGGGAGTTATTGTTTAATGGGTATAGAGTTTTAGTTTGGGAAAAAGAGTTCTGGAGACAGTCGTACAACAGTGTGAATGCACTTAACGCTACAGAACTGTAGACTGAGAATGGTTAACACGGTAAATTTAGGTGTATTTTAATGCACATGTGTGCGTGCGCGCACACACACACACACACACACACACACACACAGATGCTTATGGCCACATGGGTAATTGGTGCTGCGTTTCCTCTCAACTCCTATTCTGTTTTTGTCCTAATATACCATTCATGGCATTTTCCCCCCACAAAATTACTCGTGGATCAAAAGCTAAAGCATCCTTCCATCAACTGGTTTATCACTGTCCAGAAAAATCATTTTCATTGTTGATGTGTGGACGCTGTTTGACTCTCTACCTTCCTCTCCTTCAAATCACTTCCCATTCTGTGCTCCAAGCAGGAGGAGTTACATGAGGTGCTTAAAACTCACCACATTCTCAGGGTGATGGGGTGGCTCAGTTAGGTGTCTGACGTCAGCTCAGGTGATGATCGCACAGTTTGTGGGTTTGAGCTCCATGTCGGGCTCTGTGCTGACAGCTTGGAGCCTGGAGCCTGCTTCCGAGTCTATATCTCCCTCTCTCTCTCTCTCTGCCCCTCCACAGCTCATGCTCTGTCTCTCTCAAAAATAAAATAAACATTAAAAAAAAACAACAACTCACCATATTTTTTCCAGCCACAACTATTTCCCCTTGTCTGGTACTCTTTTCTTCACTACCTCTATGTGGTAACTTCTATTTTTAGGGTGCAGCTGAGGGATCATCTCTCCTGCCAAGTACTTTTTTTTTGAGAGAGAGAGAGAGAGAGAGAGAGGCAGAAGGAAATGGAGAAAATATTAAGCAGGCTCCAGTGCAGAGCCTGACGTGGGGCTCGATGTCACAACTGTTGAGATCATGACCTGAGCTGAAACCAAGAGTCGGACCCTTAACTGACTTAGCCACCCAGGTGCCCCTCCTGCCAAGTACTTTTGACTACATAGTCTGAATTAGATGCTCACTCTTTTCAGGGTCATCCTGGTCACATAGAATTGTCATACTTTATTTCCTGGTCTGTATATTACATTGGACTCTGCTTTACCAGTCTTGATGTTCCCAGTGTCTAACACATTGCTTGTATACGGTAGAGGCTCGAAAATTTTTATCAAAGACGTACTGTATCTCGGAAGATACTGCTATAAGGGGAATATATTCAAAACTGCTGGACACCAAGTGCTAATCTGCATCTGTGCATGTGTATGTTTTTAAAGGCATCTCTCTTCTTTTAAATACTTATTAAAAAAATTTTTTTTTACATTTATTTATTGTTGAGGGACAGAGAGATACAGAGCACGAGCAGGGGAGGGGCAGGGAGAGGGAGATCCAGAATCTGCAACAGGCTGCAGGCTCTGAACTGTCAGCACAGAGCCTGACACGGGGCTCGAACTCACAGACCATGAGATCATGACCTGGGCTGAAGTCGGATGCTTAACTGATTGAGCCACCCAGGTGTCCCTTATTTATTTATTTTTAATTTATTTTTAATGTTTATTTTTGAGAGAGAAAGAGACTGTGTGAGCGGGGGAGGGGCAGAGGGCGAGGGAGACACAGAATCCGAAGCAGGCTCCAGGCCCTGAGCTGTCACCACAGAGCCTGATGCGAGGTTCAAACTTGTGAACTGCAGGGTTTTGACCTGAGCTGAAGCCGGACGCTTAGCCAACTGAGCCACCTAGGCGACCCTCATTTTCTCTTTTTACTGTGCTAAATTACATATCACTTTACCATCTTAATTTTTAAGGATGTATTTCAGTGGTATTCATCTTGCAAAACCACATCCACTAAACAATAAGTTCCCATTTCTCCCTCTCCCCAGACCCTGTAAACCACCATTCATTATTTGCCTTTAAAAAAACCCACTTTTTTAAATGTTTATTTATCTTTGAGAGAGAGAGAGACAGAGCGTGAGCAGGGGACGGGCAGAGAGGGAGGGAGACACAGAGTCTGAAACAGGCTGCAGGCTCTGCACTGTCAGCACAGAACCCGACGCGGGGCTCAAACTCGCGAATCGTGAGATCATGACCTGAGCCCAAGTCGGACGCTTAACCAGCTGAGCTGCCCAGGTGTCCCTGTCTTTTGCTTTGTTTTGTTTATTAAAAAAATTTTTTTTTAAGTTTACTTATTTTGAGAGAAAGTGCAAGCAGGGGAGGGGCAGAGAGAGGGAGAGAGAATCTCAAGCAGGCTCCTCACTGTCCACGCAGAACCCAATGTGGGGTTTGATCTCACAAACTGTGAGATCATGACCTGAGCCAAAATCCAGAGTCGGACACTTAATCGACTGAGCCACTGAGGCACCCCAGAATTTCCTTCCTTTTAAAGGCTGAATAATGTTCCTCTGTACATATAGGCCACATTTTGTTTATTCATTCATCTGTGGATGGGCACTTGGATTGCTCTCGCCCCTTGGCTATTGCAAATAGTGCTGCTGCAAATATGGAGTAGCTCTGACTTCTTAAACATGGCAAGTCTTGGGGCACCTGGGTGGCTCAGTCGGTTAAGTGTCCGACTCTGGATTTTGGCTCAGGTCAGGATCTCACGATCAGGAAACGAGCTGCATGTTGGACTCTGAGCTGACAGCATGGAGCCTGCTTGGGACTCTCTCTGTCTCCCTCTCTCTCTGTCCTCCCCTATACTCTCTCTCTCTCTCTCTCTCTCTCTCTCTCTCTCTCTCTCTCAAAAATAAATAAATAAACTGTAAACATTGCAAGCCTGCCCTTGTGCCATTCATATAGCATTACATCAAAAAATACACCTTTAATGCCCTGAATTCTTTACAGTCTTCATCCTGAACCATTTTTCTCTATGCATCTGCTTTGTGTCCTTTTCTGGTCTCCTCAGCTTTGATCTTGTGACTTGTTTTTCCTCACTTAAAACTGCTTCTATGGCTTCCCTCTGCCTCTGTGAGTCATGATTCATACCCAGCCACTTGTTTGTGGTTTCTGATCAGTATTGCTACAGGTCCAGTCTGAAGGCTTGCTACTGTGCCTCGTGGAATGTGGGATCTCCCGATGGAATGTTGTCCTCTCCCTCTTCCTTGTGTTATTTCTCCTTCCCTCCAGGTCTTTATCTTCCACGTTCTCAGCTGTTGCGGTCAGAGAAAGGGGGATTCTCTGGCAGTCGCCCTCCCACATTCTGTTCAGTACAAAGCCCCCCTGCCTGACCGTTCATTCCTGCTCTTCCCCTCCACACACCTCCCACGGTTGCAAGGCCACGGAGAAATGAAGAGTGACCTCTGGGACTAGAGACAACCAATAGCAAAATGTGGCCCTGGCTCCCAACAGCCCTTGTTTGTAGGTCTGCGTTTCACATCCATTCTGATTCAGCCGTCGGGCTTCTCCATTGCTATGTGCTCTCCGCCCCCACAGTGCATCTTTCCTCCTCATTCCTTTCCTTCACTCTCCACCTGTTCCTCCTTTGTCATTCCCCAGTGTACCACGGGCATGTGGCACTGGTTGTCAGTGACACACTTACCGGAAGGTTTCAGGGTAACGTAGGAGAAAGCTACAACAGGGAAGGACACAAGAAACGGCTGACTATCGAATTAAGTCTTAGACAGCATTGTCCTCGAGTATTCTTTGGACTTCTTCCCCTGAAAATTGCTCTCTGACAGTCATTTCTGTTAGACCCTAGTAATCTGTTTTAGAGCTCAACTGTCCTTCCTATTAGGAAGCCATAAAGCTTCGGAGGTGGAAGGTAAACTCACATCACTGGCCTAATCTAATTTTTCCTTCCTGGGAGAGTCAGCCATAGATGAATTTGCTGCCCATAGCATCCCTCTGTGTGGTTCCAACTCACCTAGATGAGGACCAGGTGGGTTGGTGGAGTATCCTAAGCATTTCTCTTTGACTAAAGTTCATTTCAGATTAAATTGTACATCAAATTTTGTAACGCAAATGTTGGACATATGGCAAGGGAGCACCTGAGGGGTTGACTCACTGCGTCAAAGCTTCAACATTAGTAAGTAGTTAATGAGATTTTGCTACCGTGTGTGATATTGTGCAAGAGTTTTCAAACACGTTTTTAAAAGTCTGGGCAATTTGGTTTGAATCATCTCAAATGTCATCCTGACTCCGAGACGTAGTAATTACAACAGCTGCTCCTTGCACATGAGGGAACGCAACAATGGCCTGAACATCACTCAAGACTGATTATACCCTGAGTCCGCATCATTTACCATTTTTCTCTCTATGGAGAGGGTCTTTAATTTGTTGCTTTCTCAGCTAATTAACCAGCTTCCTGTTTCCTGTTTCACATTCGGCAAATTATTTTTAGAGATCAATCATATCTGCAGTTTCTCGGGAAACTTTAAGGTGGCCCACATTTTCCCTGGGTGAGTTGTGGGGTGACCTGATGCAGAAAGGCATGCCCCATGCGGTCTCCACCAAGCCCATCTCTCTGTGGGCACTAATTAACTCCTGCATGCCCCATCATGTGTCATAAAAGATACAGCTGGTTTTCTGTAATCCTAGCCTAAGAACCTCACTCGTTTGCTCTGGCATCATGTTTTTTGTTTGTTTGTTTGTTTGTTTGTTTGGGTTCACTGCTGTGCTGAGCTAACCTTGCTGAAGCAGATGCTTTGTTACCTGTACCAGTACTTTGTTTTAGTAGATTAATAGAAGAGGGGGAGTTTGGGGAAATGGTGGGTATCTTATTCAGTTTTGGTAACATAAATGGGGCTGTAAACAAGTCTTTCACAACTTCCAAAATGTTTTTGACCCTGCTTAGATAAAAATATATGGTTATATTTCATTGGCTTAGTGGATAGAGCATGACTTTAGAGTGAGACAGACCTGGGTTCAAATCCCAGCTCCGCCTTATTATTTGTATGACCTTTGGAAAGTTATTTCACCTCTTGGTTGGTTTGCTTGTTTATTCCTTCTTTCTTTCCTTCCTTGGTTCCTTCTTAGGGAATAAAAGTCAGAAAAGTACAAGGAAAAATATAGTAGGCTCCCATATTCTCACCACCCAGAATTAACTGTATTTGATTGTATTTTCTTTTTAAAATTTTTTTAAACGTTTATTCATCTTTGAGAGACAGAGCATGAGCGGGGAAGGGGTAGAGAGAAGGAGACACAGAATCCGAAGCAGGCTCCAGGCTCTGAGCTGTTAGCACAGAGCCCAACACGGGGCTCGAACTCAGGAACTGCGAGATCATGACCTGAGCCGAAGTCTGACGCCCAACTGGCTGAGCCATCCAGGTGCCCCTCTTTTTTCTTTTTTTAAAGTTTATTTATTTTGAGAGAAAGAGAGGGACAGCATTGAGTGGGGGAGGGGGAGAGAGAGAGAGGAAGAGAGAGAATCCCAAGCAGGCTCTGTACTGTCAGTGCAGAGCCTGATGCGGGGCTCAAACCCACAAACTGTGAGATCACGACCTGAGCTGAAACCAAGAGTTGAACGCTTAACTGACTGAGCCACCCAGGAGCCCCTGATTGTATTTTCTTTTAGTCATTTGTTTCTTATGCTTAGTAAAACAATTACCCTGATGATATATGCATACACTGCCCTTTTGCTCCCCATTTCTTGGAAGATAATTGCTACCTTTTTGGTAAAATGAGATAATTAGAGTACCTAGTTTAGTGATGATTCGTAGTAGACAATGGGTACATGGTAGTTCTTGCTATTAGTTGTCCCACTTTTATCCTTACTTCTTTCTTTGTGCAACTGCTTTAAAAAATATAGTCCTGGTAAATTGACAGACTTAGAAAAATGATTTTTTTGGACAAGGTATTTCTCCTTCCTGGATGTCTTTGCCACCTCCAGCTCGAGGAATTAGCATTAAAACATGTAAGAATGTAGAGCACACCATAAAACTTACTTACATTGCAAATCAAAATTTATTGAAAGACCAGAACTTTCTACCAAATGATGGGCTACATTTGGGAAAACTCTTTAAAATAAAATGATGGAGCCAAATTTCAGAAACTTGCATGCATTATTTAAAAAGTTATAGTATTGGAGGAATGGAAAGACTGAGAAGAAAATTGCTTACTTAAACTGTGCTGTGAAAGATTGATTTCCTGGTTGTAGTGATCTTGCAGGGCAAGTGGCTGTTGGGTAAATAATGCTGGGGCTTTATTAATTTATGAAGAGCAGGGAAGGATTAACTTGTCTGCATTGAAGAGACTTCTCCTCAAGTAACATGTTAAAAAAATCAAGATGATTAAAAATGTGAGCAATTTGTCAATTTAAATTAATGTTCTCTTTTATGGGCTTCCTAGACTAATTTTACACTAAAATCCATTCCAGAATGGGTGGTAACATAATTAAAGAGCAAAGAAGCTAGAGTGACCTGGCGGCATCATTTGTAATCTGTAGCAATATTGATGTAATAGTTTAAAATGCCTTTCCTTTAGGAAGGGGAAAAAATAGTTTCAAACAGAGAGGGAGGCAAACCCATAAGAGACTCTTAAATACAGAGAACAAACCGAGGGTTGATGGGGGGGCAGGGGAGAGGGGAAAATGGGTGATGGGCATTGAGGGGGGCACTTGTTGGGATGAGCACTGGGTGTTGTATATAAGTGATGAACCATGGGAATTCCAAAAACCAAGAGCACACTTTACACACTGTATGTTAGCTAACTTGACAATAAGTTCTATTAAAAAAATAAAAATAAATAAAATAGTAGGTCATATTTATATAGAGCTTACCGTGGGCCAGATGGTATAGTAAGTGCTTTACCTGCATCATTGGATTGTTAGAATAGCTCCTATTAAGTAGGTACTTTAATTGTCCCATTTTATGGATGAGGAAACTGAGACAATTAACTTACCCAAGTTACATTGCCCCTGAGTGGTAGAGCCAGGTTTCAAGTCCAGACAGCTGGTTCTAGAGTCTGTGCTTTTTGGCTACTATACTATGCTGACTGCCTTGATACCTAGTATTTTAAGAGCATCTTTCACCTGATAAGCAGAGCAAGTATGTGACATTTGAGCATTACATGTTTTGGAAACTTGTCAGGGAGACTAAGAATAGTGTTTGGGGATTTTTTTTTGTGCTTTGTACAAATGTCAGTCAAAATAACTGTTTATAAACACATCTGCTTATGTCTCTTGTAGTTGAATAAAAAGCTCTTTTTCAATGAGTGGGAAGGTATGGCTCTCTTCCTGACATGATGAATTTATGATGTTGTTTATTTTTAACATTCATGTACTGAGTACCAAATGTGTACAGAGTCCCATGCTAGCTGCGGGCAGTTGTGGGGGGGGACATACAACAATGAATAAGACTTAGTCCCTATGCTCAAAGGAGTTTATGATCTATTGAGAGGAGAAGATGTGCTTATAAATAATTCAAAGGCATAGCTGAATCAGCTGGGGGGGGGGTGGGAGAAGTGTGGCATATGGAATACAGGTGCTAAGGCAGGTACCAAGTGTAAAAAATTATTTTTAGAGAAAGAATTGACCTATAACACCGTATTAGTTTTAGGTGTATGACATAATGATTTGATATATGCATATATTGTAAAGTGATTACCACAATCTGCAGGCACCGTTTTTATTTTTTATTTTATTGTTTAAAGACGTTTTTTATTTGAGTATAGTTGGCACACGGTGTTTACAGCTTCAGGTGTACAACACAGTGATTCAACTTCTCTATACGTTATGCCATGCTCATCACAAGCGTAGCTACCGCCTGTCATCATGCAATGCTATTACAGTATCACTCACTGTATGCCCTATGCTGTGCCTTTTATCCGCAGGACTTACTTGTTCCATTATTGGAAGCCTGTATCTTTCACTCTCCTTCATGCATTCTGCCCATGTCCCCACCCCTTTCCCTTTGGCCACCCTTAGTTCTCTATAGTTTTGATTCTGCTTTTTGTGTGTTTATTCACTTATTTTGTTTTTTAGATCCCACATATGAGTGAAATCATACAGTATTTGTCTTTCCCTGTCTGACATATTTCATTTAGTATAATACCCTCTAGGTCCATCCATGTTGTCACAAAATGGCCTTTTTATGGCTGTGTAATATTCCATTGTATATTTAAATGCTACATCTTCCTTATTTACTTGTCTATCAGTGGGCACTTATGTTGCTTCTATATCTTGGCTGTTGTAAATAATGGTGCAATAAACGTAGGGGTGCCTATATCTTTTTGAATTAGTGTTTTTGTTTTCTTTAGGTAAATACCCAGTAGTGGAATTATTGGATTGTATGATATTGCTATTTTTGATTAAAAAGTTTTTTTTTAATGTTTATTTATTTTTGAGACAGAGACAGAACACAAGTGGGGGAGGAGCAGAGAGAGAGGGAGATACAGAATCCAAAGCAGGCTCCAGGCTCCGAGCTGTCCACACAGAGCCCAACACGGGGCTCGAACACACGAGCTATGAGATCATGACCTGAGCTGAAGTCAGATGGTCAACCGACTGAGCCACCCAGGCCCCGTATTTTTGATTTTTAAAGGAACCTCTATACTGTTTTCTACAGTGGCTGTACCAATTTACATTCCTATCAACAGTGCATGAGGGTTCCTTTTTCTCCACATCCCTGCCAACACTTGCTACTCCTTGTCTTTTTGATTTTAGCCATTCAGACAGGTGTAATGTGATATCTCATTGTGGTTTTGATTTGCATTTCCCTAATGATTAGTGATGTCGAGCATCTTTTCATGTGTTTGTGGGCCATCTGTATGTCTTTGGAAAATTTTTCTTTGGAAAAATTTCCATTCAGGTCCTCATGCAGGTACCATTTTTAAATGTTCAATCCAGGATCGTGATCTGATATCTTTTGTGTGTCATAGAGGCAATGAAAAAAAAAACCAAAAAACATTTACTGACTGCCTATGGTGTATCAAGCCCTATGCTGGAAAATTATTTAGAAGTTTTCTAAAATACTTTGTGGTACTTAGTTTTCAAGTATCGGGAAGGTTTAAAATTTAGAGAAACCAGAGGTTGCTTTTTTTTTTTTTTTTAAAGATATAATCTATTCCCTCCCTAGGAGCTGGCATATCTAATTGATTCTGGCATCAGGCCAGACTAACATACTGCCAAGTGAGACTCTGTGATAAGCTGGGACTAAAGACAATGGTAATTAAAGGTGCCAGCACTGCTCTATCAAGTACATGAGTATAATAGGCCATATTTGTATTGCTTCTAGAAGAGAAGAAACACATAGAAAGTGTACTTATTAAGCTGTCTGCTTCTTTAAGAGTTTTTCTCTGTTACCGGGGCACCTGGGTGGCTCAGTTGGTTAAGCGTCCCACTTCGGCTCAGGTCATGAACCCATGGTTCATGAATTCGAGCCCCGCGTCAGGCTCTGTGCTGACAGCTCAGAGCCTAGAGCCTGCTTTGGATTCTGTGTCTTCCTCTCTCTCTACCCCTCCCCCACTTGCACTCTGTCTGTGTCTCTCAAAAATAAATAAACATTAAAAAAAAAAATTAAAAAAAAAAAAGAGTTTTTCTCTATTACCCAAACTTTAGGTTGACTTTCAAAGACTAGAACACATACATAACCATTTCCAGGGATACACCGGTATATTCCTTTTTTAAAAATGTTACTTATATTTGAGAGAGAGAGACAGTACACGAGCAGGGGAGGGGCAGAAAGAGAGAGGGAGACAGAACCTGAAGCGGGCTCCAGGCTCTGAGCTGTCAGCACAGAGCCCAACGTCGGCTTGAACTCACAAGCTGTGAAATCATGACTGAGCCACCCTGGCGCCCCACACTGGTGTATTCCTAAATGTTTATGAAGGTAAAGGTAAAAATGAATAAGTCACCAGATATGCTACCCTTCAAAACACTGAGGACTGTGTTGATTGATACACCATAAACTTCCTCTTACCCCCAGGTACATGTAATTCAGGAGATATGCATTTTCCTTTTAATGTAGTTCCTAACATGATTTGGGATTCCTTTCCAGTAGTGTCTTGGATTCTCATATAATGAGAGTAATGATCTAAAGATAATGTAAGATTCTTAATAAATACATAAAAATTCAGTTTGTTCAGAATAGTCTTTTGAAGTCCAAGAAAGTGTAATAATATATCTTACAAGTATTCTTAATGAGGACGGAAGCCAAAAGGATCTTTTTGCTTAAATTGCAGCTTACCTGAAAATATAATAACTCCACCTGTATTCTCTGTGCATTACAGTTGGTAAACATTTATATTGGATTGAGGGATTCTTACAGAGTAATAGAATTTGAGTATCAGTTAAACTGAAGCTATTTCACTGTTATTAGTTGTTGAGCCATACCTCATTTTACACGTCCATTGAGGGTATTCCTGTCTGCTGGGTGTGTAGCTTTTGCCTGAGAACTCTGAAGGACAGGGCATTTAAGGCGTCCTGAGGCTCTGGGTTTTGTTACAGGTAGAGCATTCTTACATTTTGCTGGTATCTGACTCTCTGTAACTTCCATTTAGCAGTTCTGATACAGTCCTTTGGAGTAAACATGAAGCTAAGCTTAATATTCTTTTTTCTTTTTAATGTTTATTTATTTTTTGAGACAGAGAGAAAGCGAGAACGGGAGGAGCAGAGAGAAATGGGGAGAGAGAATCCCAAGCAGGCTCTGTACTGTCAGCACAGAGCCCGATGTGGGGCTCCATCTCAGGAACTGTGCTAAAATCAAGAGTTGGATGCTTACATGACTGAGCCACCCAGGCACCCTGCCAATCTTAATAGTCTTATCAAGTGAGTGAGGGCAGTAGGGTAAGAATGCAAAGGAAGAACACCTGGTCGGAACCTCGGTGAGGTATTCTGGCCAGTCACACTCTCCTGTGGGTCTGGTCCTGGGTCCTCTGCTGGGCAGATATTTGGGTAGACCGCCCTCCGGGCCATTTTAACTTTATCCTGTACAGTAACAACATACACTAAGGAAAAAAGGACGCCCAAATGTAAATGTATTGAGTGCCTACTTTGTACCACTATGTGCTAGACTCTGGACTTTTGCTATTATTTTGCCATTTAATTCCACACAGGACCTCAAATCAGTATCGTTGATTCTAAAGATGAGGAAACTGAAAGCTAGAAATTAAGCAACTTGCCCGCAGACATCGAGCTAGTGAGTGGAATTCTAACCTTGGTCTGCCTGCCTTCAGAGCCAGCACTTCCGTGACACATCACATTGTCCCCTGGAGGGCCGCACTAGGTGCCGTGACTGCTTTGACACGCTTCCTCATTAGCCTGCATATTCTACACCTTCTGAGTGATCTGAGGCTCCCAGACCAGCCACGCCAACATTAATGTTGACTCTAATCTCTCTTTCCAATACTTCTTTCTTCTCACCATCAAAATTAAGCACATTCTTCTTAAGGACATGACCCTTCTCCTCTCTATGAACATGTATTTGCAAGCCACGCTAATTTGCATCAATAGGTATCAGAAACCCTCTCCTTTCATATCCCTTGACTGGGTCAAAGGAACCATAGAATGGTTTGGTGTAAAAGGTTGGGAAGGCCAAGCTAAGTAGTTCCTCATGACTAGGGTGAACAATGACACTGTCTCCTGAAGCAATGGTCTGCGTCTTCCAGCTCTACTCCTGATGTGGAAGCAAAGAGCCGAATGGCCACAATTGTAAGAGCAGAAATCAGCTTTGTCCTTGGCTTGTTTTCAGTTGAAATCTAACGGTTTAATGAAATAAAGCCCTGGGGAAACATTGGAATACACAGTCCTTAGGGTAAGGTAAAGATAAGGCTATCCCTCCACATACTCACATGATATTTTAAATACTCACATAGTATTTTAAACCTTTCACACCGTCCTGTCACCACCCATTTTGTCCTTCCCTCAGTAAACCGTAAGTTCCTTGAGGGTAGAGAATGTACTGAATTCATACTTTTATTTCCCACAGACCATAGCATAAAGCCTTTCCAACTGCGGTTGACGAATGAATGTTTATTTCATGACTGCATAAATGAATAAAAGAAATACAAAGATGTCTTTCTGTAGTCAACATAAACCTACCTCAGGCAGTATTACATCACTTTCACTTATTTTGAGGCAAGAAAATACTTCATAGAAAATCAGAGGCCAAGAGGAATAATATGATGACTTCTAAAATTTTGGGTTAGCTGTGTATCTGAGGTTGTGTGGACTTGGCTGCAGGGTTTTAAGTACATTTTCATATGGTACCCAGAAGTGGGACTTCCACTCCCCTTGGGAATTAAATTCTCATATCATGGTCATAACTTAAAAATTTCTGATCTGTAGGGGCGCCTGGGTGGCTCAGTCAGGTAAGCTTCCGACTTGGGCTCAGGTCATGATCTCATGGTTGGTGAATTCAAGCCCTGCGTTGGGCTCTGTGCTGACAGCTCAGAGCCTGGAGCCTGCTTCGGATTGTGTCTCCCTTTGTCTCTGCCCCTCCCCTGCTCATTCTCTCTCTCTCTCTCAAAAATAAATAATAAACATTAAAATTTTTTTTTCTGATCTGTAGACAAAACTGGTTATTCTTAAAATACTTCATCCAAAATATTTGAACGTGTGTGTGTGTGGGGGGGGGGAATGTTAGGAGTGGTTTTGTTCTTGAAAATATCTGATGAAAGGGAGTAGTCCAGAGAAAGCATCAACAGTGACCCTCAGGAGGTAGAGTGGATTTGGTTTTGGAATTTAAAAGCTTCTCTGTTCCATGCTTGATAGGATCCTTTCTCTCAAATAAGATACAAAAGCCACACCTGATTGTCTGCAAGGATGACTGTATTTAAATAGAGAAATCAGTTTTATGACTGAGGGGAGAAAATCACACAAAAAATAAAATGTCCCATGTACATAACATGATATGTCAGATAATTGTAAGATTTTCTTCCCCCTCAGTTTCTTCCTGCTGCCCTGCCTCTATGCCTCTTTCATGACGGGAAAATGGTTATGATTGATGCTCATCACCATGAGCTCATAGTGTGTGGGCTTTGTCCCAGATAATGGGTTGAAGGAACTACCTATTAAGTCCTTACTTTTAAGTAGGTCTGAGGAGAGTGTTAACCTTTACAGTACTGGTCATAGTTACTGTCCCTTTAGGGGAGATGTGATTTTTACTATTCAGGAGTTGCTCACAGACTTTCTCAAGTCGTGGGGAGAGCAGAGAGGAAAATAGTGGCTTTATGCCACCAGACCCCCGCCCTTCTAGTTAGCAGGGGTGCAGAGATGTACCCATCTCCTGCTAGACCCACTAGACCTGCTATGTGGTAACCTCTCATCTGCCGTCAGAGACTTGGGTACTCACAAACGATGCGAGAAAACTCTGCAGCTATAAGGATGAGTTCCAGGCTGTTTCTCACCCCTCCCGCCCCCTGCCCCCCACTCCCAAGCAAGACAGCTCCCTGTAGGGTTTTTTTCCTCTCCTCAAAGCAGGCTTCCAGGGCTTTTTCTCTTGGTAATTGTCACTACTAGTTCTGTACAGTCCCTGTAGATAAGCACGTAGGCCCTTTTTATTTTAAGATTTTACTGTTAAAAATAGTAGCATGAGGAAATCACAAAAGTCCCAGACCCGATTTCTGTCTGGAAGCCCCTTGGGACAGAGCTTTTATTCCTTAAGTTGGGCTTTCTGTGCCTCCGAATAAAGGAATATTTTGCTCTCAAGAGAGCCTCACTCCCAGCTCAAGGACCTGAAGGTGCAGGGGTAGCCGAAGATCCCTGCTTCTTGTATCAGCCTGGGAACTTCCATCTCTGGGGATGTCCCGTGGGGATTGGACTCTGTATACCATTCAGGAGGCTCTCTCAAAACACTCATTTTCTTTAGCAATCCAAGTAAGTTTCAAATCCCAATCAGTTTTCATTGAGCCTTCTTTTTGCCAAATACAGCTTAAATTGTAATTGTTCAAGGCTGTGCCAAGGTATGATTTGCCCAAATGTGAATTCACTGATATTATTTGATTAGTAAAGATCACTCAATTAGTAAAGAGGGATGTTAAGTTGGCCTTGGCTGGGAATCTTACCACCTGAGGTCTTCAAGCAAAGTCCATGCTGGCATTGTTTCCTATGCAAGTTGACTTCAGGTGACATCTTTTGCTTCTAGAAAACAATATTGCAGACATGAATAAGAAACCATGAGTCATACAATAAGTATAATACTAGGCTTATGCCATGGCTGCTTTTAGACCATTGTATTTTACTGCTTGTTTAATTATCTGTTTGCTGTAAAAGTTGGCAATCCTGGCTTTCCTCTTCAATGTAAACAAAATAATAATATTTAATTCTGTCACTATTTATTGCTATAATAGTAGAAACTATTTTTTTTCTTTTTTTGCTGTTTTCAGTTTCTATGTAGTTTAGAATGGCAAGTTTTCAAGGAAACTTTTTTAAAAGAGTTTTCCTTGTAATAAATTGGAGATGAAACAGAATTTTTATCTTGAAAGTAAACAAACCCATTACTAATGGGAAAAAAAAAATTGTCTGGAGAAGAGTTATGGAGAGAGGGCTTTTTGTCAGCCATGACATGTCGAGGTGGGCTTGGCAATCTAGGGTCTAGATTCTCCTTTGGCAGTCCAGAAACTTGATTTCCTCAGCTCACTGAGAACTGGGCAAATTCGGGGGTATTGGCTGCTATTAACTGGCTGGTGCATTTTCTTCTTTGCAGCAAAATCTATGGGAAGTCAGATGACACTCAGCCTTTGTTTGGTGAGCATGGAGTCTGGGCCAGAGGGAGGGGGATGGTCTGAGAGGCACATGTCCACCAGCTGTGGGAGCTGGATGTCCCTTCCGCTCCAGAGGCAATGTTGTAGAGCCGAGCCCACTGCTCCTCTTCTTGGCTGCTGAGGCTGTCTTTCCTGCTGGCCCAGTGTTAGAAACTGAGTGTGAATAGCCTCTCTGGTTAAAAGAGAACACAGAACCCCCTAAGGTTTGAGCAGATGAGAGCTCTCTGGAAGATGAGACTGTGCATGCAGATACCGGCTTGTTTTCTTGGATTTTCCCTCTCCTTCCGGTTCTCTTCCTTTGATTCTGGCCATTCATCACCGTCTTCACAACCAGGGGCCTGTGGTGCCCTCTAAAAAATTGGCTAAAGCCAAACGTCAGTTCTCTTTCTGTTATTACTCTCAGCACAGCTGAGATAGGCTGGAACAGTCAATGGACATCTTATTAAAATTAAGAGAAAGCAAAAGGAAAATCAACATGTACTGAAACTATGAAAGTATCGGGCTGACGAAGGATAGATTTTGAGCTTGGTGTAAAGTGTTGGGAAATCTAAGCCAAACAGTCAATTATGACCAGGTTAAACAATGACTTCATCTTCTCAAGTGATGAGGCAGTACTTTTTCAAAGCATTTTTCCCCCAGTGGGGCAGGCATAACCGAGTAGCTTACGTGTCCCAAATGAGCCAGGTTTACTTTTGCAGATTAAGAATCTCATTTTAACAGATTCTATATGTATGAAATGTGTATTTCATGATTAGAGTTGTGTCATTTCTGACATTGTCCTCAGATTCTGGGGTACTTCATAAAGCCCAGAATGTACTGATTACCAAATAAGTGTGCCAGAGTCATAAGAATGACTTCTTTTCCAGCTCTTTCAGAATATCATTAGGACTGCATTTAAAAAATACTCAATACTTTTCAATCAATAGCAGTCATTGTTTTTGATGGTCAAAAATTTCCATCTTTGGCCAGTAGTAGCCTATTCATGTGACTCTTATGTCCTTTTGACATGCCCCTATTAGTCTTGGAGCACTTCCTTACTTCCTTAGCTCATCAAAATGGTTCAGGCTCATCTTGTACTTTTTTCTGGCTCAGATGTAGAATCAGTCACACTTCAAAGGAGTCTTGATTCTTTTTAGTGGGGAATGGTTTTTAGAGACCACAACTTGGGTGCTGCAGGTGTTCATTGCTGCTGGGTTGTCTTTAGTTCAAAACCCACTCAGTGTCTTTAGTTCTAAACAACATGGGTTTGAACTGCACAAGTCCATTTATAAGTGTTTTTTTTTTCAATACATATAGTACTGTAGATGCATTTTCTTTTCTGTATGATTTTTAAAAAATTTTTTTTCAATGTATGATTTTCTTAAGATTTTCTTTTCTCTAGCTTTATTGTAAGAATACATATATAATACATTTAACACACCAAATATGTGTTTTTTTTTTAAGTTTATTTTTAAGTAATCTCTATACCCAGTGTGTGGCTCAAACTCACAACCCCAAGACCAAGAGTCTCATGCTCTACTGATGGAGCCAGCCAGGTGCCCCCAAAATTTGCATAGGAATTAATTTTTTTTTTTTTAATTTAGAGAGGGCAAGTTGGGGACAGGGGCAGAGGGAGAAAGAGAATCCCAAGCAGACTCTGCTTAGTGCAGAGCCCAATGCAGGGCTCAATCCCATGACCCTGGGGTCATGACCTGAGCTGAAATCAAGTCTCAGATGCTCAACATACTGAGCCAGCCACGTGCCCCAGTAATTAATTTTTTTTAAGTAAGCTCTGTACCCAGTGTGGAATGCAGGACCCCCAAGACCAAAAGTCACATGCTCTACTAACTGAGCCAGCAAGGCACTCCATTCAAATATGTGTTGATTGACCATTTATGTTATTGGTAAGGGTTCTGGTCAGTAGTAGGCAATTAGTAAGGTTTTTGGAAGATCAAATTTATATGCAAATTTTCCACTATTGGGGGTGGGTGGGAAGGTTCACATCCTTTACTCCCCTGTTGTTCCTTGTTCAACTGTGTATGTATTTTTGAAAAAAAAAAAAAAAAAGACAAGTTCATACTAGTTCCAAAGTTCCAAATATAATATTGCAGAATTAAAAAACCCTTAATTTCTTTGTACACTTGAGTTTTCGGTTACACTGAGAACGTCTTGGTTTCTTGTGGCATTAACATTATTTGCTTTATCCCATAGTGTACATAAGGATTAAAAAAACATCAATATAGTAACAATAATGCTACTTACTGACATTTAAGGTTTTTTTTGCAGCTCTTTTTGCCCTTGGAATATATACCACCATTGATGTATAGTCACAATACTGTATTCTAAAGCAACTTAGTAATTTTTTCTGTATTCTTGTGCCAACAACAGGATATTCAGTTAGGTTCATTTATTTCCATTCATTTTCATTTTTTCTTTTTATTTATTAATATAACATGTTATCCCAGAGTCAAAACTATATAAGGCACATCCAGAGAAGTCTGTTTTCCATTCCTCTTTCTTCCACACTGTTCCCTCTCACATAAATACTTTTTTGTTGTTTTATCCATGTAGTATTCCTTTTCTAAATATTAGCAAATACAAATGTCTCTGTATTTCCTCCTATCTCCTTTCCTTCCTTATTCCTCATTCATTTTTATGATTAATATTCCACGGGTGACTGTCATAGTTTAAGAATGACTCCCTCCCCCCCCCCCCCCGCCTTTTTAAATAGTAATGATAGTTAATAGTTCTAAACTACTTAAGTCTATGGCTGGACAGAGGGGGCACTTAAAAAAACTGCTTTTAAATGTGAACAATTCTTTTTTCTTGAAGCCTGTTCTTCCAAGAGAAACAACCATTATTATTCGGTGTTACGCGCTTTCCATGCCTCTCTAAGCTGCCAGGAAACTGTGTAACACCATTTGGGATGAAGCTTGTGTTTCATCACCTGCCAGCTTCTCTGCCACGCTGCCAGATTCGTCCTGCGTTCGGCTGACTGTCCCTTCTGAAGCTGCCCGGATAGGTGGGCACTTGAATCTCTCTGGTGTTCTGCACCTGAGACTTGCTGTCTTTGGTGCCACCCTCCAGCCCCTCCCAGATCTTGGGAAAAGCGCGGAAGTCTCCCGCAGCTTCTGGTCCCGGGGCGCATTTGTTCACCTGGCCGCTCTCCAGTTCCCAGGCTCCCGGACTCTGGGGTTTCCAGGCTCCGCAGTCCTGCGGTTCCTGGGCGCAGGTGCCAGGAGCCCGCCGGGCGCTCAGGAGCTGAGGCCGCCCTGGAGCTAGGGCCGCCCGCCTGCGCATGGTGATGCCGGGATTGGGGGCGGGAGCGCCGCCTTCATCTCCCGCGCGCTCGCTCGCTCGCTCCCGCCCCCTTCCCCGCCCCAAGCCCTCTCCTGCCTCAGCCGTGCAGGCTCCGCACTGCAGATGCCTGCCGACCGCCCCGCGCTCGGTGGCTCCAGCGGTGCTTCGCAGGTCCCTTCGACCCCCGGGCTCCCGCCGCACTCTCGCTGCTCCCAAGGGCCCCTCGACTAAGGAGACTCGCTAAGTCCCGCGCGCGGAACCGCTACGCCGGCAGGGCGGCGGGGATCCAGGCGGACGGTGGCCGCGCCGGAGCCCCGGGCTCTCTCGAATGCGGCAGGACAAGCTGACCGGCTCCCTGAGGCGCGGAGGGAGATGCCTGAAGCGGCAGGGTGGCGGAGGCGGAGGCGTGGGCACCATTCTGAGCAATGTGCTCAAAAAGCGCAGCTGTATTTCTCGGACCGCGCCCCGGCTGCTCTGCACCCTGGAGCCGGGTGAGGTCCCGGGGCTGCAGATGGGGCACTGGAAAGTAGCGTGGCGCCCCGGACTGGTGCCTCTGCCTCAGTTGAACTCCGCCTAAACCGGGCAGCGCTCGCGGGCCGCCCGGTGCGGGGTACCGCGGCTCGGCGCGGGCGGGGCTGGGTCGGTCTGGGAGGGAAGAGCGCGGACGAAGGCCTGGGCGCGGGCAGCGGCCTCCCAAGGCTGGGAGGACTGGCTGCTCCCGGTGGTTGCCCGCGGGTCCCGACCCTGTGGCTTGTGCGCGGTCTAGCCCTGTTTGTACCCAGAGCTTAAGGCGAGCGGTGCGCTCGGCCTTGTCCGCGTGGTGGGGAAGTGCTGGCGGCTACCCGGGCTGCCAGAGGCCGCGCAACCAATTGTGCTTCGGGCTCACTGGAAGCCACGTCTTGAAAGAGGTGTGTGAGGCGAAGAAAGGAGAATGTTTGATTCTTGGGGTCGAAGGGGGAGGCAGCGGCTGCGAAGGAAAAATCGGGTGCATTTTCCTGAGTGTCCCCTCGGCGTGAGTGCTAGGGTCAGTTCGCCTGGAGCCTCTAATTTGTGTGTCCGTTTGGGGAGCGGGCAGGAAACCCTCCTGCAAGTAGAGATCCTTTCTTACAGCTAAAGTCCGGGAGCGCGCCTTGTGTGCTAGGCTAGGCCCTTTATGGTGGTAGCCTGTGTTTACACATCCTTGCTTCTCTAGGCTGCATAACTCCGCGTCTGCTCCACCACCCGGCATCCCTCCCCGGGGTTTTATGGGCCTGGCGCGGGTGCCTGGGCACAGAGCTTTCTGGCAAAGGGTGGCCGCAGAGGGAGCCGGCTGCACTCTCGCCGGTGCTTAGCGCTCACTTGTCCCCAGCGTGGCACCAGCGGGGTTCCAGGCGAGTTCGTCCTCCCCCAGCCCCTGCCCCCCCCCCTCACCCCGCGCCACCGGGGACCTGCTATCCTGAGGCTGCTGGAGAGAATCTGACGAGGCGCGGAGCCCCAAAGGGTGGAACGCGTGACTGCCTTTACGAACCTTGTGGTTTCTTTGTTTTTCTCCCCGTGGAAGTGTCTAATTGCAGAGACTGTAGTATTTATTCACCATCTGCCTTTACCCTTAAAAAAAAATTTCCTTTCCACGTTAAAAGTGTTTTATATTTCTGAATCCGGAACAGCCGTGACTATCAGATGAAACATAAGCCTTCTCCCCTGCTTTAGAAGAAAAGAGGAGAAAATGACCTGATTTCAGCTATCGCATGCAGGTGGTAAATGATCAATTCCAGTTAAATCCTGTGACTCATTCTAGATCATGAGAAAATAGTTGTGGTTTAGATTAACCCCAGCAGGTTTCAGCACCTGGTGCCCAGCAGGTGCTCTGAAAAAGCAAAGGGAGCATATTCGGTCATACATACAGGGAATCCAGAACTGTCAGGTCGGTTGAAATAAGTCAGCGCTGGACAGAATATCCTTGTCTTTGTTAAAGCAAAAGTCATGAGTATGTATGCTCCTCCGTTCAGCACCCCGCGTCTGGACAGCAACCTCACAAGGGAGTGTGTTTCATCCTGCCTTAAATCATTCGCTCCAGCTGGAGGCACTCTTGTGGCCATTGTATCATTGCTCTGCACTGAAGCAGGACTTCATTTAAACGATCTCAGAGAGATGAGAAATTGTGGGGGTACTTGATAGACCTTTGGAGAAGGAAATCTTATCTACTTAGGCAGAATATGCCTGTGGCCCCGAATCTTTGAAAAGAAGTATCAGGGCATTGATTGGATGCCTGGGATTCTTTATCACAGCTTGACTTCAGAAATCTAGGACCCAAATCATGTATTCACAGTACTCTTCCCAGAACTCCCAAGAAGGATATCTGCATACTGTCATGGGCTTGGGCAAAACATACATACCTCTTTCTAGTTTCTTGACTCCATATATATGTTGTTTTTTTTTAATTTTTAATGTTTATTTTATTTTTGAGAGAGAAAGAGGAGAGAGAGTGTGACTGGGGGAGGGGCGGAGAGAGAGAGAGAGAGAGAGAGAGAGAGAGAGAGAGAGAGAGAGAGAGAGAGAAAACACAGACTTGGAAGCAGGCTCCAGGCTCTGAGCTATCAGCACAGAGGCCAATGCTGGGCTTGAACCCACGAACCGTGAGATCATGACCTGAGTCAAAGTCAGATGCTCAACCGACTGAACCACCCAGGTGCCTATCCATATATATATGTATATATATATGTATATATATATATATGTGTATATATATATGTATATATATGTATATGTGTGTATATGTGTGTATATATGTATATGTGTGTATATATGTATATGTGTGTATATATATATATGTATATATGATTTTTTTTTAAGCCTACCTTATAGTAATTTTAAATTCTGAAAATTGTTTCTATCTACATACCAATTCCTAAGTACTGGAAGTTGTGGGGAAGTTTTCAGTATGCTTAATCTGCAATCAACATCTGAGAAAAAATATTGTCATAAATGACAATTATAAATTGTAAAACTGAATACTATTAATAATGTTTGGTATATCTTGATCCTTGAACTTTTAAGTAATAAGTCTAAAAAAGTGACTTGAAATATGATTTAATTCATTTTGAAGTTGTAGAAAAATCTAGCATTTTCAGAGTTAATTCTTTTTAATAAAATTTACATGGGAGGGATTGCCTGGGTGGCTCAGTTGGTTGAATGTCAGATTCCTGGTTTCAGCTCAGGTCATGATCTCGCAGTTCATGGGTTCAATCCCCAACCCCACCAAAATAAATAAAGTTAAAAAAATTAAGCTCATTAAAAAAATAATAAAATTTATGTGGGAATAAAAATTGTCATGTAATTTCATTTCAAGGACAATAACACATACTTCTCACATGGAATTCTGAATAAAAGCCTAGTATGAATATAGCATAAAGTCTTTATGTATTATAAATACCTTGTCTTGATATATTCTCCCATTTATTCTCTTCCATAGATTTGGATTTTAGTCAAAGAAGTTTGTTTAAAGTTGTAGATAACTTTAAATAATAGTTATGTTATCTATAGTTATATTTTTAGCTTGTAGTCTGTAATTAAACATACAAACTGTTTTATCTTCAGTGAGTAAATGTATCATAGAATTTTAAGGTACATGAAAATCTCCAAATAAGATTGTTAAAATGGATTATTCCACAAGTGAGAAAGCAATGACATTATTTTGATAACTTTTGATATTTCACTGAAGTTTCCTTCATAACTTAGTTCACGTAAATGTCTTTTCTAAGACAAATTCTGTAAGTAGAGAATTCTCTTCATAAGTTTCATAAATATTAATTATACTTTGCTGGGTGATTTATAGTTAATCATCATACTAATTTACTGAGGTAGATATTATTCCTCATTTTAAAGATAAAGTATTGAGACTGAGACAGGTTAAATAATTTGTTTGACACTAGGGACCAGAGTTGAGTGGTGGTCTGAATAACTCCAAGCCTGTGATGTCATGCTTTTGTTTTTGTTTTTACACGGCTCCAAACAACTGTGGAAGCCACCATTCTATGTGCTAAACTACATTCTAGTGGCCATAGGATATTTTTTATTTAAAAAAGTAATATTATTACCTTTTATCTTAACAAAATTGACTAAAATTTAGTAAAAACATGTTTTAAAAATTTTATAATGATTCAGTAGAATCAGGTTAATTTTTAATTTTATTTTTGATCTAGCATGTTATTTATTTCCAAAATAACAGATGTATATTTTTGTTTTAGGAGTTGACACAAAGTTGAAGTTCACTCTTGAGCCATCTTTAGGTCAGAATGGTTTTCAGCAGGTAACTTTGTTTTTTTTTTTTTTTAGTTTTGAAAATACTCTTATTTTGGGGTATCGGTAGGGCACACTGAGATATATTCTCAAAGTGGGAAAATTAGCCTATACTTTGACATGCATAAGATGAGTCAGTTTTTAAAATTATAAATAAACTTATGAGGCTACAAGTGGCCCGAGTTTATACTTGGCAATGAAAAATTTTGTACTTTCTCTTAATGGTGCAAGTGTGAAAAAAAATTAAAAAAGCCAAATATCTATTATTTTGAATCCGTAATACGTGTATTTGTTTCTGAACCAGAGCTTCCCAATCATTGTGTGTACTGCACAGGGGTCACAGGTGTGTTAAGAGTACCTAAGGTGGGGGGTGGGGGTAGGGCTTGGAGTAGTTATATGTGGCTGAAAGAAACTCTGTTTATCTTAGTGTGCTATATGAATTTTATCATACTCTGTGGATGTCAAAATAGGAAACAAGTTGAAAAATGCTTATCCAGGTCAGTATCACTTTGCCAATATTTCTTCTGTGCTCCTAGTGGTACGATGCTCTCAAGGCAGTTTGCAGACTATCAACAGGAATACCAAAGGAATGGAGGAGAAAGGTAAGGAGGATGCATAGGGCTCAAAACAAAAGGATCAGCCCTCCGTTCCTCTTTAAAATGTCTGAAATGTCCAAAAGAATATTCTAGGTTAGTAATTTGAAAGCTGTCTTTCTTCATTATCTATGCATTTAATAAGTATTTATTGATTATTCCGTGCCAGGTACTGTTCTGGGTACTGAGGATACAGGGAGTGGGGGTGGTGGTGGAAAACAACAGACCAAAATTTTTGGCCTCATGGAGCTTACAAGGAATGCAATATAAAGTATGTCAGATGGTGATGTGTCATGCATAAAAATAAGGCAGAGAAAGAAATAAGGAGAGTTGAGGGGAGAGGAATGGAAGTAAGGAGGTGGAATTTTAAATAGCAAGGTGACATTTGAATAGTTGGTGAGGCAGCTACCTGGGGAAGGGAACTCCAAAGAGAGGGAACACCCTTAGGCTAGAGTATCACAAAAGCGAATAACCAGGATGGCTGAAGCCCAGTGAACAAAGAGGAATGCAATTGGAGGGAGGGTCATAGAGATAAATGTGATGGGGTCAGAGGATGGTAGATCATGTAGGACCTTACAGGCCATAGTAGGACTTTTGCCCAGTCTGAGATGGGAAGCACTGGGAAGTTTTGAGATAGGGAGTAACAGCACACAACTTACATTGTGAGCAGACCTCTCTGGTTTGATGATATGGACAAGGGCAGAAACAGGGCAATCAATGGAAAACTTGTGATAATTCAGGCAAGACATAGATCAGGGTTACAGTAGTGGAGATGGAAAAAAGGATTAAATTCTAGATATATTTTGAAGGCCGAGTTGACAAGAATTCCTGTTAGGTTGAATATAAGGTATAAGAGGGATGTCAACAATGACTTCAAGGTTTTGACCTGAGCTTCTGGAAAGTTAGAGCTACTGTTTACTCAGATGGAAGGGGCAGATGTGTGTGTTCATATGCATGCATGTATCAGTTGACGCAGTGGTAGATTAGATGATTGGTTTGCTATCTGTTAAGGTTGAAATGCCTATTAGACATCTAAATTGAGGGTGTCAGGTGAACATTTGGATATATGATTGTGATGCTTAGAAGAAAAATCTGGCTGGAGATATTGATCAGTGTTATTTCTGCTAAATTGTGTTGAAATGCCAAAACTTGAAATGCTTTCTTAGTATGTTATTTTTCTTAGTATGTTAATTTATATACCTAGTCTTAATACCCCTAGAATTTGAAGGTGGGGATTCTTCATCTTCAAAATATACATTAAAAGTCTTTCAGAAACAGCTTTTCAGGAGAAAGTAATCAAAGGAGTAAAAATATCCAGTGACTCTTTTAAAAAAAGTTTTTCATGGGGCTCCTGGATGGCTCAGTCGGTTGAGCATCCGACTTCGGCTCAGGTCATGATCTCACGGTTCGTGAGTTCAAGCCCCGCATCGGGCTCTGGGCTGACGGCTCAGAGCCTGGAGCCTGCTTCAGATTCTGGGTCTCTCTCTCTCTCTCTCTCTGCCCCTCCCCCACTTGTGCTCTGTTTCTCTCTGTCTCTCAAAAATAAATAAATGTAAAAAAAAATTTAATTAAAAAAAAAAAGTTTTTCATTATAAGACCCTGTTGTCAGTTTTGTGTGTGTGTGTGTGTGAGAGAGAGATGGAGGGATAATTTAAAGGCAGAGACCCTGCCATGGTGAAAAAAGACCCATTCTCCATGAATGACCAGGTGGCTCGTGTCCATGTACAGAGAGCAATTCAGAGTCAAGTCTAACAAGTATATAACATAATATAGCTAGTCCAGTGAACTGAAATAAAAATGGAATTTTTTTTTGTTCTCTTAACAGTATCTGTAATGATCGGATCATTGCTTGCTGCGTAGCAGAAGCTCAACAAATAATAAAGAAAACAATAAATAAAAGGCTCTAATTGGTTCACTTCAGCACAGCAAACATTTCAATGAAAAGTTGATTTCTACAAGTGGGCTATATATGGTCTAGGATCAGTTCCCATTTTCTTGTTAGATACGATAACTATTTTTTTAAAGTTTATTTTGAGAGAGAGTGCGCGTATGTACGAGTGCATGTGAACAGGGGAGGGGCAGAGAGAGAGGGAGAGAGAACCCCAAACAGGCTCCCCACTGTCAGCACAGAGCCTGATCTCATGAACCATGAGATCATGACCTGAGCTGAAACCAGGAGTTGGTTGCTTAACCGGCTGAGCCACCCAGGCACCCCTGTGATAACTATTTTTTAACAAAGAAGGATGAAATTATATATTTTAGTGTAGCATTCTTTTTTATCTCTTAATATTTTAGGTTTGGTTGACCTTGGCAGATCATTATTTGCACAGTATAGCTATTGATTGGGACAAAACCATGCGCTTCACTTTCAATGAAAGGAGTAATCCTGATGATGACTCCATGGGAATTCAGATAGTCAAGGTAAGTCCCCTGAGTTTGGCCTACTGTCCTGACTTAAAAGGAAGATTCTAAGAGCCAGGTGTTTACTGGATAGAGGATCAAACCTTATGGTCTGAATGTCTATATATTTTCTGCTTTCTTATTTCATTAGTTAACAGCCTTTTAATGGGAACTTTGACAGTATCTTATCTTCATAAATTTGTATGTTGGCAGTAAGAAGAAAATGTTTCTGTTCATATTCTACTTGCTTATCTAACTTACTTGACAGGAGATTGAAATTTCTTTTACTTTCTTTAGCATGGGTCAGTGCTGTTAACTGGATTTTTACATGAAAGTCACAGATTGAGAAATTTAAAGTTAAGTATATTTCCTATTAAAATAATTGGGCTCTTATTAGGGCCTTTGATAATTCCTTAACTGTTAATTTATGAAGATAGATTGATGGGTCTACTTTGAACCAGATGGTCAAGGGTTCATGCCAGCTGTGGAGGCAGCTGTGGTTTGCCTACTGGGATTATTACAGTTGATTAGGGCCTGTTGCCAAAAGCCAAGGATGCTGATTCAATTTGATCCCACTACTGTTTTCTTACATAAACCTCCAGCACATGGCTTTTGATTTTATGAGTTCATTACAGTGTAATGCTAAGTTGGGTTATTTTTAATGCTTATTTATTTATTTTGAGTGAGTGAGAGAGAGCGAGAGAGCGAGCATGCACGTGAGTGCGTGTGTGAGTGGTGGAGGGATAGAGAGAGAGGGAGAGAATCCCAAGCAGACTCTGTGCTGTCAGCGTGGGGCTCGAACTTATGAACCATGACATCATGACTTGAGCTGAAAGCATGGGTCAGAGGCTTAACTAACTGAGCCACCCACGTACTCCTAAGCTAGGGTTTTAAAAGGGAAGTTGTCTCATAAATTTTGGCCACCGGAAGATGGCTAAGGTTTTGGCAGATTTGAAGATACTTTTCTCATGAGGAAGTACTAACTAAAAGAAGTTTCTATGTGATCTAACTTGGTCTGTTTCAGACAAATGTTGAAAACAATTATAAAATTTTATTTTGTATGTTTTAAAAGTGTCTGCAGTATCCATCTTTCAGCTCTTTATTTGGAATTTCAGAATGTTTCTCAGAAATGAAGTATTCCATATATTTTTAAAAAATGTTTTCATTTATTTTTGAGTGAGCGTGAACAAGCAGGTGGCGGAGGGGCATAAAGAGAGGGGGACAGAGGGTCAGAAGCAGGCTCAGCGCTGACAGCAGAGAGCCCGATGTGGGGCTTGAACCCCTGAACTGTGAGATCATGACTGAGCCGAAGTCAGATGCTTAACTGACTGAGCCACCCAGGTGCCTCAAAGTATTCCATATTTGAAATATTTTCTTTCTGTTTAAATTGTGAATTAAGGCAATGTACATTTTATAACAATCATGTTATTAAGAGAATGTTTCGTTTTTCTCATTGAAGTAAATGCTCTGTCAGTAAAATGACATTAGCTCATGAAAATCATAGTCTCTGCTTAGTTATTAAATGATATATATTGATCTCATTAAATATTAAAGTACAACAAATGTTTCTGTCCTTTTTATACAAATTTATAAACCAATTTAGATACAAAGATTTCTGTGTCTTGAACAGAATAATTTTTCTGTCTCTCTGCAATATAGATTGCATTCTTTGCTATTTTGATTTTTCTCCTTAATATTAGAGTTTTAATAGGTAAATATTACATTGTGTTTTCGAGAAAGGAATAATGTTAGCATCTATCATATGTGTATTGAAGTGACCGTTGTTTTATCTGAGACCTAGTATTAAAAGAAACTGTCAATTTATATAGAATTATAATGCAATTTTTGTTAATTCTGAATCACATTTGTATCACTTCTGGAAACAACTTAACTTTAATAGAAAATTAGAAAGAAATTTAGAAAAATTTGACTGAAATTCCCCTTGAAAATGTCCTTAGTCAACTATATCCGAATAAAACTGGAAAAAAATGTATCTTTGCATATTAGAAAATGTTAGGAGAAAGAAAATTTAAAAAATTGTTTTTGGCTTGTGTCTAGGGTACATATATAGTTTTAAAAACTAAAATCCATGTTGGGGCACCTGGGTGACTTAGTCGATTAAGCATCCAACTCTTGGTTTTGGCTCAGGTCATGATCTCAAATTTCATGAGTTTAAGCCCCATGATGGGTTCTGTGCTGACAGCTCGGAGCCTGCTTGGGATTCTTCCTCTCCCTCTCTCTTTGTCCCTCTCTACCCTCTCAGAATAAATAAACTTAGAAAAATAATCAAAAATAAAATAAAATAAAATAAAAATAATAAAAAACTAAAATACATATTCTATTTAGTGCTGAAGCAGAGATACAACTAAAGGCTTTTTTTTTTTTTTTTTTTTTGTAGAGAAAATAAGGAACCATTAGAAAAGATAATTGTTTCTCTTCTTTAGGATCTTCACCGCACAGGCTGCAGTTCTTACTGTGGCCAGGAGGCTGAGCAGGACAGGGTTGTGTTAAAACGGGTCCTTTTGGCCTATGCTCGATGGAACAAGAATGTTGGTTACTGCCAAGGCTTTAACATCCTGGCTGCTCTAATTCTGGAAGTGGTGGAAGGCAATGAAGGGGATGCACTGAAAGTGAGTATCAGGCTCTGGAGAGGGCAACTGAAACTGTCTGAGAGTCAAACGTTGGAACTGTAATATCTCTTCCTTTTCGACCCACCGCCTTCCGAGGGGTTTGCTGCGCATTTGTAATTACCCATAATAACATTTCCCCCACGTTAAAGCCAGGTCAAGTGATGGACTCATGTAACTGCCAAATGTGAGTAGAATCATTATGTTTTTAGTCTTGCTTATGAAACAGCATATCTTTAAAATTTTTTTTAATGTTTATTTTTGAGAGAGAGACAGAGAGACAGAGAGACAGAACATGAGTGGGGGAGGGGCAGAGAGAGATGAAGACACAGAATCCAAAGCAGCCTCCAGGCGCTGAGCCGTCAGCACAGAGCCTGACGCAGGACTGGAACTCACAAACTGTGAGATCATGACCTGAGCTAAGGTCAGACGCTCAACTGACTGAGCCACCCAGGTGCCCCTGAAACATCATATTTTTAAAGCAAGTTGAATACTAATTGTATTAATTATCCATTGCTGCATAACAAATTAGCTACTTAAAATAGCAAACATGATTTACCTCATAGTTTCTTGGAATCAGGAATCTGAGTGCAGCCTAGCTGGCTCAAAGTCATATTGTCGTGACATCAAAACTTTTGGCTGGGTCTGCAATCTCATCTGAAAGCTCACTTGGGGACAGCATTCACTTCCAAATTTGTTCATGTGGTTGTTGGCAAGATTTAATTTCTCACAGGTTGTTGGACTGAGGGCCTAAGTCTGGCTGGCTGTTGGCTGGAGGCCTTTTTTAGTTCTTTGCCATGTCTCCATTTCACAACAAGGCGGCCAGCATCCCTCAGAATAAGAGAGTAAAAGAGAATGGACAAGGTAGGAGAGATTCATTTGCGGATTTGTAGCCTATTATCAGTTACATTTTCATTTTTGTTACATCCTATTCATTAGGAGCCAGTCACTAGGGCTAGCTCTTACTCAAGGGGAAGGTCTTACACAAGGGTGTGACTACCAAGAGGTGGGACACGAAGGGTCTTGTTAGAAACTTCCTACTTTCCCACAATTATGCTTAATTCAGGTTGGGTCTTGTTACTGGATTGCTTTACTCTTTCACATATGGGGTGAGGTATGGAGGAGGTAGGCTGAGAGTGAGTGTGTATTATGGAAGGTATTTGCATGGAGAAAGGTTGTGGAGGTGAATTATATTTTATTATCTTTTAATCTTTGATGCCTGGAACCTTTGTTTGTTAAAAAAAAAAATTCTGGAAACACTTTGAGATGGGTCACAAGCAATTTAAGCTTATGTGTTGGAATGTGAGTCAGTGAATCACCAGAAATAATCTTTATGAGAAATGAAGCATTTCACATGTGCAGGATGACTACTCCCTTATTAGCTTGGGGCAATATGGGGTTGCTAATTCATGTTTGAACTCTCAATCTGCTATTGATTGCAATGCTTTGTGATGGGTGGAATAGATACTTAGTCTTTGTATTCAAGAGCCTCCCCCAAGCCTTGTGTTTGATTGTGGTAAATAATCTTAAGGATATTTCCAATCACTGACTAATGTCATACGGACAAACAAACAAATATTCCTTCTCGTTTTGTATGTATCATGGTGGAATTAATTATAAAGCCAGCCTGACATAGTCTAAATCCGTATTCACCCTTTCACTTTTTCCATTCGCATATTTAAGGAAACAGCTCTGAAGCTACATGTTCATCAAATAAGTGGGGGAGGGAGGAGCCAGAGACAAATAAATGTATGAATTTAAACGTTTAAAACGTTTTTTATCAAGAAGCAGTTTTGTTTACTCAGTCTATCAGCTTTAGTCAATTTTTTCTTTTCAGATGTAATTTCTATGCCTATAAAATGAGAACTGTTCTGTTGAAAAGTTAGAATAAGCAATTCGGTTTAGCAGGTGAGGTGGAGTAGTTTGGGGGAGGGGACATACATGCCAATCAAATCATGGAAAGGCTCAGTGATACTTGGGAAACTAAATGCACATAAAAAAGATGGATTAGATAAAGCTGAGGAGCTGCATATTTATATTTCTGCCTCTAAGAAAATGAACTCTGTGAAATGAAATGACATCATCATCATTTAGGAATCTTGTGGTTAGACATTGAATATGCAGAGGAAGATTAGATTCATGAAGAATCATTTCAGATGCAAAGGAAGATATTGGTATCCGTGTTTTTTAGCAGCTATTTTGGCCTCTGCAATATTTTTTTTTGCAAGTTTTAATTATTAGGCAGATATATAGTTTATTTTAGAAGGAGGTGAACCATTTCCTTGCTTTTCAGCACTTACTGTTTTTTCTTAGTAACTATTTTTAACTACTTGTTAAAATTTTGATACTCCTTCATTAGTTATTTTTTAAAAAATGCATAATTTTTTTAGAGCAGTTTCAGGTTCACAGCAAAACTGAGTGGAAGACACAGATGTTCCATATGCCCCCTGCCCCAACACATGTGTAGCCTCCCCCATTATCACCATCACTTCTCAAAGGTACATTTGTTACAATCCATGAACCTGTATCAATGGGTCATAATCACCTAAAGTCCATAGTTTCCATTAGGACTCACTCTTGGTGTTGTACATTCTGTGGGTTTGGACAAATGTTTAACGACGTGTATTCGTCATTAAAGTATTTGTAGAGAGGGTGTTCACTGCCCCAACAATGCTCTGTGCTCTGCCTATTCATTCCCCCTGCCCTCACCCCTGGCAACCAGTGATCTTTTAACTATCTCCACAGTCTTACCCTTTCCAGAAAGTCATATAGCTGGAATCAGAGTATGGAGCCTTTTCAGATTGGCTTCTTTCACTTAGTAATATGCATTTAAAGTTCCTCATGTCTTTTCATGGCTTGATGGCTCATTTATTTTTAGTGCTGAATATTATTCCTTTGTCTGGCTGTATGTAGTTTGTTTTTCCATTCACCTACTGAAGGACATCTCTGTTGCTTCCAAGTTTTGGCAGGTATGAATAAAGCTTCAATAAACATCCATGTGCAGGTTTTTGTGTAGATGTGAGTTTTCACTTCCTTTGGGTAACTACCAAGGAGTGTGATTGCTGGATCATATGGTAAGAGTATATTTGGTTTTGTAAAAAACTTCCAAACTGTCTTCCCAAAATTGTGACTATCCAATTTTGCGTTCCCGCCAGCGACGAATGAGAGTTCCTGTTGCTCCACATCCTGGTCAGCAGTTGGTGGTGTCAGCATTCCATATTTTTGCCATTCTAATAGGTGTGCAGTGGTATCTCATTTTAATTTGAATTTCCCTGATGACATATGATGTGAATCATCTTTTCATATGCTTATTTGCCATCCAAACACATCTTTGGTGAGGTATCTGTTAAAGTCTTTGGTCCATTTGATCCTACTGATTATTTTATTTTGAGCTTTCAGAGTTCTTTATGTATTTTGGGTAATAGTCTTTTATCATATGTGTCTTCTGCAAATATTTGCTCCCAGTCTGTGGCTTGTTTTCTTATCCTCTTGACATTGTCTTTCACAAAACAGAAGTTTTTATTTAAAGAAATCTAGCTTCCCAGTGACTTTTTTCATGGATTGTATCCTTTGCTGTTGTATCTAAAAAGTCATCACCGTACCCAAGATCATCTAGGCTATGCTGTCTTCTAGGAGTTTTATAGTTTTGCATTTTATGTTTAGGTCTGTGATCTATTTTGAGTCATTTTTTTGTGAAAGGTGTAATTTTTTGTGTCTAGATTCATTTTTTGGCATGTAGATGTCCACTTATTCCAACACCATTTGTTGAAGAAACTGTTTTGCTCTATTGCCATTATTTATCCTTTTTTTTCCCCAATGTGTGGTCTTTGAAATATAGTGATGGGTGGAGTGACATACTTAACAAAACGCACAGCTATCTCTTATGTCCTATGTCAGACTTAGAGATGCCTTTGGACAGATAATTTCATTGTGTCATAAGAATTACTATGATAATTGGAAATTTGTTTTTCTTGTTTTGTGTAATTTTGAGAGATCATAGTTTCTTTTTTATTTTTTAATTGCTAACTGCTATCTTCTTTTTTTAAGTTTATTTATTTTGAGAGAGAGAGCAAGGAGGGGAGGGGCAGAGAGGGGGAGAGAGAGAATCCTAAGCAGGCTCCGCATGGCCAGTGCAGGGCTCTGTGCAGGGTTTGAACTCACCAACCACAAGATCATGACCTGAGCCGAAACCAAAAGTCGAAGGCTCAACTGAGCCACCCAGACACCCCCATGATTTCTTTTTAAAGCTTAAGTGTCTCTCTTTCTATTATATCCTTAGATAGAAAGAGCAGTAATAGAGAGACTCTTACTTTTAAATTTTACCTTTGTGATCCTGTAAGTCCCCCTTCTCCTTAGAAGTAGAGTGCAAGGTCCCCACCAGGATACTCCGTTCTCTCGGACCTCTGCATTCCCCCTCAACTGGCCCCAGTCTCTCTAGGACTTCCTTCCTCCACAGATTGAATATGCTGTACTCCTTTTATTGCTAAGCTCTACCTGTCCACTCTTGGAATAAAGGTCTCCGAGGGACCTTCTCAAGAGTATGGCCCAGCCTTATTAGTCAAAACTATGACCCGAAAAAGTAGAAATTACAAGCCAGGGATGAGGGACAAATGGGCCCTTGTCAGGTCTGGGAGATAATTTTCTTGGAAAATAGAGTTTTGTGTTAGACAGAAAAATCAAAATGTGAGACAGCTACTTCTCTACCAACATATAGGGTTAGCTATGATTCTATTCTTAATCTTGTTTTTCCTGGGCTCTGGGGACTCAGTGGTTTTCTGGGGTGGGGGAAGACCTAGCAGAGTGTACAAGCTGATGGGGAAACAACCGGAGATTGACATATAGAACTCTTGTGTGTTCTGCTCGGTCAATCTAGTGGTTCTTGATATCTTAGAAAAGGTAATGCAAGTAGAAAAGTCAGAATGAAAAGAGTAATTTGAAGAACTTGTGAGACAATCTTATGAGAGAAATCCAGATTTTAGAAATACCGTGTATTCACATGAAACCTTGTTGCAGTCTCCTGGGAGAGGAAAGCCACTATCAGTTTCTGAGCTGATGCTAAGTGAATCCTGAGACTTGCTTTAGTTGTGGTGTTTTATGATGGTTCAGCTCTTGGTTTTCATATTAAGGTTGTAAAACTGTGCTGACATCACGGAGCCAGCATTGAGATTCCTGCTGGCTGCTGATGAAGTATGTGCTCCGTCACTTCTGAATGGGGCGGAAGGTTGTACAAGCACAGCTACTTTGGGGGTGAACTTAGGTCTAGTGGCCCATCTAGAAACTTTAGACTGACACATTTAAAGAATGGTGTACTTTGGCTAACCGCATTTTTGAATATGTTCCTTCTATTTAGGACATGTTAGGGATCCCAGGTTTTCAGAAGTAATCTTATTCTTTGTATTTTTCTTCAGATTATGATTTACCTTATTGATAAGGTACTTCCTGAAAGCTATTTTGTCAATAATCTCCGGGCATTGTCTGTGGATATGGCTGTCTTCAGAGATCTCTTGAGACTGAAGCTCCCTGAATTATCTCAGCACCTGGATACCCTTCAGAGAACTGCAAACAAGGAAAGCGGAGGTAGTGATGATTCAGTGCTCTTATATCTGTGAAAATATTTTACTTTGATTCCACTGTACCTCTGAGCCTAAACCTTGAACGGAAATACTTGTTTTCAGGTATTTCTGTTAGTGAGAGTACGGTGCAGTGAAATAGATTGCTAGAGAACAAGAATAGAACTGAAAAAATGATAGGGCCACATGCTGAACCTCTAACTGGTCATGGTTAGGAAGTCAGTCAAGAACCAAATACTTTCCCAGTATGAGATCAACAACTGAAATGATGTATTGCACTCTAGGTGAAGAATGGTGTCCATGTCTTACCATCTAGTTACACTGCTCTAAGCTGGCACCCATCTGATAGGAGTTCTTTAAAACAGAGTGACAGGTACAATTTCACACAGACTACGGTTTTGCCTGAACCACTGAGGCTATGGAGAGAGGAATATGTGTTTTCATTAAGTTTTAGGAGATACGTCAGTAGTCTTTTGGATTGAAACGTTTAATTGCTCCTTTTATCTATTCATGGTAAGGGTATTTAGATTTACCAGAGATGAGTGGGTCAGCTCATTCTGGAGAAGGGCTCTCCAGGACGGCCAGCTAGAATCTGCACCCTGAAGGAAGGCACTAGGTTGAGACCGGGATGGAAACTCGGGTCTGTAAGCAGCTCCGAGTCGCTGCTGTCTGGTGGGCATCTCCCAGCTTTCCGAAGCACCCCAGCTAACGGCTGTGAATGTACCCACTGCCTGCGCTTCCCTGGCTATGCTCAGGATACCAGGAAAACAGAGCTTTGCTGTGTTTCCTGTATATGGTTGCCAACCCCCTACCCACACGTTCAAATCTGGGAAAATTTGAAACGATCTGAAGACCTAATCTGTGATTACAGTACACTGGAAATTTTAGTGACACCTGGGAGTCTCTCAGCATTTCCTTCTAAACCATTTGAATAATCTCATTTAATTTGGCTGTGCAGTGTAATTGTGCACCTGTGTGGATTTCATAGTGCTTCCAGATAGACCACCTTGCCTGTCCCATGTCAGACGTGCTTTCCTCGGCCCTACGTTTTCCTCCATAAGTCCTGCACTTGCTTATAAGTGCTGCCCTTAGATTCTAAGTCTCTGAAAAAAGATGCTCCTTTGTTCTTTAAGAAGAGAGGAAATGAGAATAGAGCTTTTTTTTTGCTTATCCTTGGGTAAATGCACAGTCTGATTAACTTGGAGGGAGGATCAGTTTAAATATCTACATTTTTTATTTCATAAAACACATACTTAATGCCATTCCAGGAAGTAGGAGGGAGCTCTGTGTTTTTGGTGAATTCACAAACTTCATTGTGAGCTGTGTGTATAGTTTAGTTCAAAATATTTTAAAATTTCATGTTGTTTAATCTACAGATACTTTGGGATTTTCCAGCTTTCTTTCTGTTATTTATTTCTAGTTTAATTCCACTGTGGTCTGAGAGCTGTGCATAATTTAAGAAGTAGACAAGTAATTTCATAAGGAGCCTTGTTTTTATCAGTAGCATTTGAATAAAAGTGGGCTTTATGAGATTTTGAAAATTGAATTCAGGTTTTGAGAGGTGAAAAAATCCTTTCTTTTAATCCTGTTTTTGGTGGGGAAAACGTTCTCCTTAATTTTTAGCACCACAAAATAAATAGGTAGAGCCAAATAAAGTTTCAGGTTAACATTTCTGAAATATAAAGAATTTGTGAAGGTTATATTATTGAGATTTTTACCAGACACACTTATGTTCTTCCAAAAAAAAAAAAAAAAAAAAGAAGGAAAAAAGGAGGAAAGAACCAGAATTAGAGATATGAAGAAATCAGTCAGGAAATGTAACATGTTTAGTGGGCATGGAAGATTGAATGAGGGTATTTTTATATCTTGCAAAACATCAATTCTGAAGAAACATAGAGTATTTGATTCATTTCAGGTGGATATGAGCCCCCACTGACGAATGTCTTCACGATGCAGTGGTTTCTGACTCTTTTTGCTACGTGCCTCCCTAACCATACAGTCTTAAAGATTTGGGATTCAGTCTTCTTTGAAGGTTCGGAAATCATCCTGAGGGTGTCGCTGGCCATCTGGGCAAAATTGGGAGAGTAAGTGATTTCCCCCTTCTGTTCTCTGGTGTGGAGGGCCTTAAGAAGTTCTGTGCTCTTATATGGAAAGCATCTGTATTTAAGTGTGAGCAAAAGAGAAATTTGGGAACTTTGTTGAATTGCTTTAGCTTTCTGAAATCTTAGTTGGCTGATTCTTGATTGTTGGGGGGGGGGCGTGGCAAATAGAATCTATGTTGGGGAAGGGGGTAAGCTTTTTCAGGTCTGCAGATATCTTTCTCCTCTTCAGTGCTAGTATCCTGGCTGGCTTACTTTTGGCAGCTTCTCCCTGGACTCTAATTGGGAAGAGGGGGAGGGAGAGGAACTTAGAAGAGGAAGATCTGGAGAGGAGTAGGTGGGCTTGTTAGTTAACATTCATGATTTGGATTGTTTTTTGAATTTTTATTATTTGTTTAGTTCTGCCTTTCAGGATCACGATAGAATTAAATGAGATAATATGTATAAGGTATCTCTGTGGTGCTTAGTACATAGTCAATAGTAGAACACACAGGGGGCGCCCGGCTGCCTCAGTCGGTAAAGGATGTGACTCTTAATTTCAGGGTCGTGAGTTCTAGAACCCCTTTGAGTGGGGAGCCTATTTAAAAAAAGGTAGAACACATGGAACTTCTTTCCTTCTATCAAGAATTAATTCTATGATGAAACCTATTACTATTAAACATATTGCCACATAGATGTTATTTACATTTGTTACCAGTAGCAGAACTATAAAAAGGAGGGTATTTTCACCCATCTCTAATATATTATGACTATTACATTAAAGTTTTACCTTCTGGGTAATGGAGAGGACAACAGTTATGGTTATAGGACAATTGTTATAGTTAAGATTCAGAGAAGTTGTTAATGTTTCTTTCTTAGAGCTATAAATGACTTGAGTGGGTACTCATAGACAACATGTCAGAAAACTAATAAATCACTGACAGTGTTTTGTTTCAAAAACCTTTTAACTAGACTTTTTATTTATGATAAGTTGTTTCCTGGGAGACTTGTAGCATTTCATACTTTTTGCAAGAAAGATCCACCAACTATCAATTCAGGGATGTAGAAAGATCATTATTGTGTATAAGTATTTTTAAACATCACATAGCTATCTCATTTGCCTTTGTTTTATCGCGCACTGCTTTTCAGCTAGGCAAATAGATGAGTCTTCTGGGGATTTGGTGTGCTGTTTACTTATCTTTTCATTCCCCCCCAGTATCTATATTTTTCTGTAGTCATGTGTTTCCAACCTACTGTATGCCTGAAACTCTTTGCACTTTGATGGTTTCTGTGGGTCTGATAGTCCAGTTGCTGGGTAACTAGTTTATAGGATTAAAATACTGTAGCACTTAACTGTGTGCTGAGTTCTAGTAACCTTTGTGTTAGTTCTTAATTATGGGGCAGGAAGAAAAGAAGCGATTCTGTTTTTATCCCATCTATCCATTATCTGCAGGATCAGAATTTATCCCTATGGTCCTCCCAGGGATGTCACACTGTTGAAATAATAACAGATACACTTAATATCCAATATTCATGGAGTGCTTGCAATGGACAGGCATTGTTCTAAGCATGCTAGATGTGAAGCTAACTCGCTTAGTCCTTGCATTTCATAAGGCAAGGACTGTTATCATCCCCATTTTACAGATGTGGGAACTGAGCCCCAGATAAGTTAAGTAAATTGCCCAAAGACACTCAGTAAGTGGACAGCCTGATTTTGAGCCCAGGTATCCTGACTTTAGAATCTGTACTTTTTTTTTTTTTTTTAAAGATTTTATTTGTAAGTAGTCTCTATACCTAATGCAGGGCCTGAACCCACAACCCCAAGACCAAGAGTCGCATGATCCACTGACTGAACTAGCCAAGAACCCCTAGAATCTGCACTTTTAATTATGTGAATCTACGGATAATAAATAGCTATAATTTATGAAATTCAGGGGATATAGATTCAGACTGGTAGGACTTTAAATGTTTCAGAGTCTTTGCTCACTCCACTTCTACATTTTTTGAACCTGCAGCTTGTTCAGCGAAAGGAAGGGCAACCAGTATACATCACCAAGTGCCTACAGTGCCATCATTCTGTCAGGCGGCTTAAACACATTTTCTCATTCAGTTCTTTGCATAATCCTGTGAAGTAGGTAGGATTATTCTTCCTGCCTTTTCAACTGAGAAAGCTACCCCTGGAGGGTTAATTAACTAGTTCATGGTCACACAGCTCATGAGTAGCAGAGCTGGGACTCAATCCTGGATCTTTCTGACTCCAGGGCCTGTATTCTTCCCCACAAACTTTGCACTGGAAAAATCGTGAACAACATCTCCATGGGACCTCTCCATTCACTTTACTCCACCAGCTTGGCATTTCTTCCTCTCACTCACACCAGCGGTGCTTTTGGAATATGTAAGCCATGGACTGTCAGCTCACCTTCGCTGGCATCTCCTTAATGTAGCCTTTCTTCTCTGACCCTATGCTTTGGCCTCATGCCAGGCCTAGCGTGGTGTTTCCTTCCTTGTCCCCCTGTCATACTCTACACTTGCCATGCGACCTCCAGCCAACCTTGCCAAGGGCACATCTGCTCTCACATTCCCTGTTCAGCACCTTTCGGTGACTCTTGCCCTGAGGAGGCTCAGCCGGCATCTGAGGCCTTTGCCATCTGCTGTCTGCAGCTCTGTACCCTGAACACTTGCTCTCTCCCTCTGGCCACATAGGCCTTCTGGCCAACTTTGGTTGCATGGAGCTCCTTGCAGGGCCTGGAGAGGGCCTGCTGTTTCCTGCATCCATGTCTTTGGAGCGCTTTTTCTTTCTCGTCAACCTGGAGGATATTTTTCAGAACTCATCTGAAGCATTATTTCTCTTCCTCACCCTCTAGGGTAAACGTAACCACTTTTTCAGTTATGCCCACATGCCACTCTGTATCTTTGTAATAGCACTTCAATGGTCTATTTCATTTAGTGGCAGTGGGATTGAAGAACACTCCAGAACCTGAAGTTTTTCCATCATTATATATTTTTTGGATGGCTCCGTGGAAATTCCCCGACATTAGTGCATGTCAAAGAGAAGGTCTTATGTCGGTGGGCAAATAAAATTATCCTACTATCCAAAAAACATTGTAATAAATGAAACAAATACACAGTGCTCTTTGCTTTAGACTATTAAATTTTTTTCCCTTCTAGAAGAAGGTTGAAAGTATAACCTGCCTTATAGGTTGCCAAGCGACAGACTCTTTTTTTCTCTTTCTTTTTAATATTTATTTATTTTTGAGAGAGAGCACAAGCTGGGAAGGGACAGAGAGAGAGGAGACAGAGGATCCAAAGCAGGCTCTGCGCTGATAGCAGTGAGCCTGATGCAGGGCTCCAACTCACAAACTGTGAGATCATGACCTGAGCTGAAGTCAGACCTCACCTGACTGAGCCACCCAGGTGCCCCCACAGATTCTTATTTATGTACAGGAGCACATGCAGGAAGCAGGATGTAATCTCCAACTGGCAGCAGTGTCCTGAGAAGAAGTGAAAAATTTCTGCCTGTGAAAACATCCTGTGGATGATGAAATATACAGAGAAAGTTCTCGTATTTTTCACTTTCCTTTCTACTGTGGCTTGGTTTCAATTTTATCAGTGATCTCCTCATTTGCAGATTAAAAGCCCCAGATTCCCTCCAGGGGATAATTGTTCTTTAGTACCCAATTTTGTGGTCCTTAGATCTGATCGGTGGTAGGCATTCTGCTGTGTAGACAGTGTCAAATAAAAATAATAAAGATGCCACAGGTGGGGCTGTGAGGCTGGGGAGCAGGTAAGAAAGATGAGAGCTCACCCTGTAATAAGTACATCTACGTTGCCTTTGGTATTTTTTTATCTTTTCTCTGCATTCAGCAAAGATGGGTTTATTTGGGAATAGCAGAGAATTTCAAGCCAGGACATGCAAGCTACGACAAAGCCATAGACAAGTTCCCAGGAGTGTGGTTTTTGTTGATTGCTAACTTGATTAATTTAATGGCAAGAGGCACTGTATCCTGTTGCAACTGTAGTACATGCCTGATAAACAACACGGGTGTCCTAAATAATTCATTTTTCTGTTCTTTCTTTATCTAGGCAGATAGAATGCTGTGAAACAGCCGACGAATTCTACAGCACCATGGGACGCCTTACCCAGGAGATGCTAGAGAATGACCTTCTGGAAAGCCATGAACTCATGCAGGTGAGTGGGCAGCCTGGCCCCATTTTGGCTCTGGGAGTGCTGGGTGCTGTGGGAATAGGCAGTGTCACAGCAGCAATTTTGGGAAATATGTTTGGCCAGCCATCAGATTTAGTTTTTCATTTGACCAAGAGTCTATATATATAATTTGATAAGAATCTTACTGTGTCACAAGAGGAAGGAAGAAATGAATAATGGATATTTGTTATACTTCCATTCAAGCTGCGTTGCTTAAAAATCATAACGTGCAATCCAACCTCTAAACCCCACCCCCGCCCAAATTACCAGGTACTTCTTCTGAATCTGATTCTTAACCTTCATAAAGGGAGACTTGTGGGGCAACATATTATTTTGAGGGAGAAATTATTGAGGGTTGAAAAGGAAATTATTCTTTAAAAATTTTTTTAAATGTTTGTTTTTTTATATATAGAATAGTGGGGGGGGGGGGGGGGGACAGAGACATAGGGACAAAGAGAATCTCAAGAAGGCTCCATGCTCAGCACGGAGCCCGAATGGAGCTCGAGCCCATGACTGAGATCATGACCTGAGCCAAAATCAAGAGTCAGACGCTTAACCAACTGAGCCACCCAGGTGCCTCTCCACCAAAGGAGATTATTTTAATCAGTGTTTTGGTAATTTGTTTTACCCATATATTCTACTCATGTTGTTCTATATTAATCATAATATAAAAAGACTTGAAGGGTTTTGTTATTTTCTGGCATGTTATTATATCTCACTATCATATTCACCAAGGCATTAAAAGCGATAGTGAGTATAAAAAAGATAACAGATTTGTTAACATTCTCTCTTGCATTAGGTTCTGTAACATGATTTTATCCTTATTCTCCTCTGATGCTTCTGACTACTGCTTCTCTTCCTGGTTGTTCCTTTTGCCCACCGACCAAACTCTGGGTCTTGTCCAAGGTTGCCCTAGGGCCTTAGTTTCTTCTTTCTCTGTGATTTCTCTTTCTTTTTTCTGAGTTTCAACTTTTACCTTTATGTTGGGTTCCATGCATGGGGTTATGTTTGGAGGGTGCTGGGCCAAGTCAACAGATTGGAAAATGAAGACTCAGGCCCTGACTTCATGCTTGAGAAGCGAAGAGTTTCCATTCCTTTGCTCATTTCCTGGCACTTCCAGCTCCTTCTCAGAATCCCTTATGTTTGGAGAATGTTGACCACCTGATAGAACTGCCCCGAACATTCATATATTTTTTAAAATATATGTATTTTTTTCATTTATTTATTTTTGATATAGAGAGACAGAGCACAAGTCGGGGAAGGGCAGAGAGAGAGGGAGAGACAGAATCTGAAACAGGCTCCAGGCTCCGAGCTGTCAGCACAGAGCCCGACACGGGGCTTGAACTCACAAACCGCGAGATCATGACCTGAGGTGAAGTCTGACGCTCAACCGACTGAGCCATTCAGTCGGACTTCTCAAGCCCAAAGTCAGGGCCTGAGTCTTTGTTTTCCAATCTGTTGACTTGGCCCAGCACCCCCCAAACATAACCCCATGCATGGAACCCAACATAAAGGTAAAAGTTGAAACTCAGAAAAAAGAAAGAGAAATCACAGAGAAAGAAGAAACTAAGACCATTCAGCCATTCATATTTTTTTATTTCAACTTTTCTTTGCCTTCTCATCTCTTCTTTCTTCTTTCCTGTCTGTCTCAGAGGAAGAAGGGTTCTGTGTGATGCTGACGTTGGTGCTATGATCCCGACTCTTCTCACACATCTCAGGGCTATTGCTTCATCACTCATTCTCTCTCTGAGGGAAGTACCTCTTTTTGAACATGGCTCTGTGTATAAGGTCTGTGCTTGGCATTTTCCACATATGGGATCCTTTACGTCTCACAGAACTGCCTGATTCATCTGCCCAAGGCAGGACTCTAGGATATTATCCCTTCCCCCTCGCTCATGAAACATTGTTGGCTACTCACTGCCTACAAAATGAAGCATGGATTTCTCAACTTATCATCCAGTGCTCTCGACTGTCCTAGCTCCTCCCTTTCATACCCTTTTCTTATTCTGGTCAAGTCAAGCTGTGCTCCACACTCCCAGGAATCCCTGGGAATATGCCTCCTCTGTACCTGTGCCCCCTCTGTTCAGTCTTTCCCATCTACCTTCACATGATTAAGGCCTGCCTCCTCATGAAAAGTTCCAGTTCAGATGCCCTCTCCTTTGTGAAGCATTCTCTGATAGTCTCAACTAAAATCATCTCCCATTTCTCTGAATCACTGTGGCATTTTCTTTGTACCTCTCTTGTGAACATTCATCACATTCTACTTTGATTTAAGACTGTATCTTAAATCAGTGATTTATCTTAAATCAGTAATATCCTCAGTGATATTTAAAAAAATTTTTTTAAGTTTATTTATTTTTGAGGGGAGGTGCAGAGAGAGAGGGAGACACAGAATCCTAAGCAGGCTCCATGCTCTCAGCTGTCAGCACAGAGCCCGATGCAGGGCTTGAACTCATGGACCACAAGATCATGACCTGAGCCAAAGTTGGATGCTTAACTGACTGAGCCACCCAGGTGCCCCCTCAGTGATATTTTTAAGCTCCTTGAGGTCAGAACCTGTGCTTTGCTCATGAACACTTAGCACTTTGCCTTTTACTACAGCTGCTCAATAAATTTATTACTTCATTAAACAAACATCTGTTGAGAGTCTGAGATTAATTTCCTGCCTTCTCTTTTTCAATAAATGTTTGCTGAATTAAACAACACTTATATGGTGGCCCTCCTTCCAGATTCCCTCCGCTCTAATAGCATTGGCATTTTGCTGCCAGAGTGATTGTTCACACTGCTTTGGTCATTTCATTGTTCTTCATAATGCCTTCAGTGCTTCCTTGTTACTAACTGCAGTAAATAAAATGCTTCAGCCTAGTTTTCTAGGTCTTATATTAACTTCTCCAAACATTTTTGAGCATCTCTGTCAGAAGACTTCCTTGAGGAAATGATTATGTGGTTTTACCTTTTAAAGATGGAGTTGGTCAGGCTCTATATATGTGTGTGTATATGCGTGGGTGCATGCACATGTGAGGGGTGTGTGTGTGTGTGTGTGTGTGTGTGTGTATGTTGGAGGCAGTGGTGCAGAGCAGAAAGGGAAGTCATGGTTGAGGAAGGGGCACAAACAAAGACATGGCAGTGGAAAACTTTACAGTGTGTGAAGGAAACTATGAGCAGTTTGGTATTTGGTGTGGATATGGAGGACCACAACCTGTGGTAAGGATTGGACTTGACCTTTTAGGTCAGAGGTTGTGAAATTGTGCTTGCTGGAATTCTAGGGGTTCTGTGGAGCCTTTGGAAAGGGAAAAAGAAGACCTGAAACATTTTAAGGAGAGAAGGAAAATGGTCTGAGTTGTGGCTTCTGTCAGATACAGGGGCAGCTCAGCGAAGGGTGGACTTGAAAGGGTCAAGTCTGCTAGCAGGAGCCCGTGAGAGGCAGTGAAGGGTAGAAACAAGGATGGGATGGAACAGAGACAGTACTTAGAAGGCGAAATTGATGGGACTTGGCCACGGAAAATGGATATGGGGTGAGGGAGAAAGAAATGGGGAGACAACGGCAACCCACAGGTTTCTGGCTTAGGAGGAAGAGCATAAAAGTTTATCCGGGGCAGAAATAGGGTTTGTTTGGAGACAGATTGCATTGGAGGTGCATTCTTGCTGCCCTGTTCCTTACCTATCGAAGGTGTTCCCCGACTGGAACCTGTTGCACTGGGTGGAGGTCTGTTGCTACCCGGCCCTCTCTGTTCATGCCCGTTCCTGTGAGAGGGCTTGTGGTTCCCTCTGCCACTTTCTGTGAAAAATGGTCTGCCCACCAGGATCCTACTCAGTCTCTTCTCCTCCCTCCCACCCCACAGCCTCTCTTATCTCAGCCCTTATTGACGAGCCTTCCTCCATATTCTTTCAGTACTTAAGATTCTCAACAACTGATTTAATGCCAATTACAGATTATTTTATATTATTTGGTGTTTTTTTTCAAATGTGTTAATCATATTCTCTAATGAAGTAGTAAGTTCCTTAATGATAAGGGCCTCCTTTTACTCTGAATTCCCATAACACCTAGAGGAGTGGTTGGTTTTTTAGCTTTATTTACTTTTTTTTTTTAATATATATTTTTTTAACGTTTATTTATTTTTGAGACAGAGAGAGACAGAGCATGAACGGGGGAGGGGCAGAGAGAGAGGGAGACACAGAACCGGAAGCAGGCTCCAGGCTCTGAGCCATCAGCCGAGAGCCGGACGCGGGGCTTGAACTCACGGACCGTGAGATCGTGACCTGAGCTGAAGTCAGATGCTTAACTGACTGAGCCACCCAGGCGCCCCTAGCTTTATTTACTTTTGAGAGAGAGAAAGAGAGTGAGTGTGTGCGAGCAGGGGAGGGGCAGAGACAGGGAGAGAGAGAGAGGGACAGAGGATCTGAAGCGGGTTCTGCATTGACAGCAGCAAGCCCAATGAGGGGCTCGAACTCATGAACTGTGAGATCATGACCTGAGCCGAAGTCGGACACTCAACTGACTGAGCCACCTAGGCGCCCATAGAGTACTAAGAACCTATCCAGTTATGGGACGCCTGGGTGGCTCAGTCGGTTAAGTGTCTGATTCTTGATTTCGGCTCATGTCATGATCTCGTGGTTGTGGGATCAAGCCCCGAGTTGGGCTCTGTGCTAGACATGGAGCCAGCTTAAGATTCTCTCTCTCCCTCTCCTTCTGCCCTTCCCCTGCTTACACTCTCTCCCTCTGTCTTTAAAAAACAAAAACCAAAGAATACACCTGGTTGCTCACTGAATACACAGACTCCTAGAACATTAGAACTCGAGGCAGTGTTTTTCACACTTGACTATGTATGAGAAACTGCTCCAGAGTGTGTTAGAATGTGGACATTTAGTTCATCGGTGGTTCTGATGCACCATGGTTCTGATATGGTGTTTTGTTTTGTTTTAATTCTTTTTTTTTTTTTTTTAACATTTATTTTATTATTGAGAGAGGGAGAGACAGAGTATGAGCTGGGCAGAGAGAAGAGGAGACACAGAATCTGAAGCAGGCTCCAGGCTCCGAGCTGTCAGCACAGAGCTCGACGTGGGGCTCGAACTCACAAACTGTGAGATCATGACCCGAGCCGAAGTTGGACGCTTAACCAACTGAGCCACCCGGGCGCCCCTGTTTTGTTTTAATTCTTAAGTTAGTTAACATACGGTGTAGTCTTGGCTTCAGGAGTAGAAGCCAGTGATTCATCACTTACGTATAACACCCAGTGCTCATCCCAACAAGTGCCCTCCTTAATACCTGTCACCCATTTAACTCATTCTCTCACTCACTTTCCCCCTCATCAACCCTCAGGTTTTTGTGGGTGTTTTCTGTATTTAAGAGTCTCTTATGGTTTGCCTCCCTCTCTGTTTTGATCTTATTTTCCCTACCCTTCCCCTATGATCATCTGTTAAGTTTCTTAAATTCCACATATGAATGAAATCATGTATCTGTCTTTCTCTGACCTGATGTAGCTGGTTTTTAAACAACACTTAGGGAGGCACTGGTTTAAAAGAAGCTTAAAGATCAACTAACCTAATTCTGTCACTTGATAGAGTGTGAGCTTATGGCCAGTTTTTTAGATTGTCCAGTGGCAGACCCAGACTGGGAGCCAAGTCCCCCTCTCCTGGCCTACTTTTCCCCTACCACCAGCCCACCGCTTCCACGTTAGTCGAAACGTGTCTTTCCCAAAGCTGAAATCCCCTTTAGAAAAATAAGGCAGCATTTTGTTTCACTTAAACGTTGCCAGAGCGAATGAGAGGTACGTTGACACACGCCATCTTTGTCCTATAGAAATTTCCAGTCTTAGGTATTAGGAGAAAAGACAACCACCTCTTTACCTTGCTGTGAGAGAATCCTAGAGGGAAAAATACCTACCGGCTATGGTTTGATCAATTGGATGCCATTTTAGCGGCTTTTCTTCCGCAGAGGAAAACATCTGGATGGAGATGAACTGAGCCTAATTTTGTACAACTCATGTTTTCGTGTTTTTTGTGAAGCGTGTCAGTAATGAAAAATACAATTTTGTTTTCAGCGGTACCTAAATATAAACGTCTATTTAAGTGTACTTTGGTAGTTTGAATAGTAAGTTGACTTATTGGTTTTCCTTGGCATCATGGAGTGTTATGGAGAGAAATGGTGAATGTCATTTCAAGGCACTCTGTTTTCTTTATTCAATCTTTTTTAAAAAAAAATTAATTCAGTGGCTGGGATCCAATTATAGTGGGCCATAAATCTGTCAGCAAACCTGAAATGGCTCCAGATGAAAAATGTGGGCTGTGCATAAGGTCTTTATTTTTGAGCTGAAAGACAGGGAAGGATTCTCCCTGGTGGTCTTCCCAATTTCTTTCCATTCTAAGTGCCACACACAAAATCTGCTGGGCTTTTTCCTTCTGTAAATCATATCACTTTTTTTTTTTTTTTTTTTAAGTAGCAAGGGCTGTTTTTAAAAAATTGGTGGTGTCTGAAAAAGACATTGGGAGAATGCCAGTGAAATAGCGGGTGTGGATTTCAGTGAGACTTTGGACAAAATCTCTCATGACTTCCTTGAGGGCAATAGAGAGAAAAATCAGGTGCTGTTGTCAGAAGGGTTTGTAGGTGCTTGGGACAACCTACCTCAAAGTGTATATCAGTAATTATTGTTACCTGGGGGGAGCTCTCATGTGCTGTGAGGCAGGATCAGCCCTTGGAACGTTCACTTTTTTCCATCAGTGATGACATGGAAATTACAAGGATGTGGATGCTTGTCCCATAGAAGGATAATGTTTGCTTAATTAGCGCTGTCAAAAATTGAAACCGTCTGCCCTGCAAAAGAGTGTGTGCCCACCATTGGAAGGGTTTCAGTGCTGCCTTTGTGACCATCTGTTGGAGAGTCTCTAGAGGGAACTTCTGCTTGGGAAGGTGGCCGAACTAAATTATGTTTACATTCCATTCTAACCCGAAGATTCTGTTAGTTTACCATATTTGGCTCCAAAGTGATTAGTAAAATTCCTTTTTTGGAATCCATTGTAAATCTCTGATTTACAACGTTGGAAACCAGAGCTTCTCAGGTACCCCGAGGACTATGGTGATGTGTGGTGTATATTCATGGCATAAACTCGCCTTCAGACGTGAAACCTTTGACTAAGTGAGTGAATATATGTGAAGAGGTGCTATAAACACATTTTTTTTTCCCAGGAGCACTGATTTCTTCTTTGAAGGATTAACTAAAAGTAAAGGATAGAGGAAGATAGACCAAAAAATAGAAAATGAAAGCACCAGTGCAGCCAGGTTTTTGTTTTTGTTTTTGTTTTTGTTTTTTTTTGTCAGATGTCTGAAGCTGAGTGGCTCTTGAAGGAGCTTGCTAGGAGCCCAGGCCAATTACTCTGGGGCAGGACATACTTCCCATACTGTTCTTACCAGCTTCCTTCATGAGGCTGGACAAGGGAATATTTTAATGATTTTTTTATAAAACTGACAAAAATAAAACACAAGTGAATCTTCACCTGGTCACCCTACTAATTGTCTTCAATGAGACATCTTCATTCATAAGGAAATTTGAAATTCCTATCATTAATAATTTCATCTTAAAAAAATTTTTTTTAATGTTTATTTTTGAGATAGAGCACAAGCAGGGGAGGGACAGAAGGAGAGGGAGACACAGAATCTGAAGCAGGCTCCAGGCTCTGAGCTGTCAGCACAGAGCCTGACATGGGGCTCAAACCCATGGACTGCAAGATCATGACCTGAGCTGAAGTTGGATGCTTACTGACTGAGCCACCCAGGTGCCCCAATAATTTCATCTTTTAAACTTGAATCCCAATGGTATGGGTTTCTCTTTTTAAATAATTAAGGTGTAGTTGATATAGTAGTTTTAGGTGAATGGTTTCCTGGGAGAAGTGAAACTTAGGGTGATTAATATACATTTTCTGGAGAATAAGTACTTGAAGGATTGAAGGAAAGCATTTGGAACAATTAAGCTTTAATAAAATTAAGAGAGCAAACGTGATTACTTTCCTCCTGCTGGTAGAATGATATATAATTTTGAAATTCTGGAGGAAGCACAGGTGCTTTTCCCATTTTTATTTATAGATTTTTTAACAGCCTATGCTTTACACCCTGTCACTTTCTTTCTTTCTTTCTTTTCTTTTTTTGTTTTTAAATAACAGCTAACAATTTTCACCTCGAGCTCATTCACAGACATTTGAAAAGGTGGTATCTTTGGCAAAAGCTTGTGGCTGATCACACGATCACCCACTAGATTTAATGTTGTCCAGATGACGTTGAATGTCTATAAAAGTCATCAAGCAAAGCTTTGAAAAACAAGCACTGCATATGAGCATCACCGATGGGTTCTTTGTTAAAGAAATAATAGAGAGCTGTGAATTTCTGAGTTAACCCACCTGTCAGTTGAGCCCAGAGGAAGTCAGACTGCCCCCATCTGCCACCCATGTTCACCACTTGGAATACCCAGTCACGGCTGGATTGATTTGAGAAATGAGCATTGTGTTCCTCAGTATTCTTTTGTCTTTCTCTAAAGGGGATATTGAAGTAGAATCTCTCCACCTGCTGTGTGAGAAGCAGAATCTACCTCTTTACACCCAAATCATAGAACTTTAATATCTTTCCACGATTGAGAAGAGTTGTTTAAGGCCATCGTTTCAGACTTGACATTTTTGCTTGTGTTTTTCAGACTGTTTATTCTATGGCTCCATTCCCTTTCCCACAGTTGGCAGAGCTGAGGGAAAAATACACCTACAACATTACACCATTCCCAGCCACAGTTAAACCCACCTCAGTTTCTGGGTAAGGTCTTTTTCCCCCCCTTGTTGTTTTCATGATGGAAGACTTAATATCTTAATGTGTTGGTGTAACTTCATATTTGTTAAGCCCCAGATATATCTATTCAAAGTAGTTTGGTACTTAAAATCTGAGTGTTTCTTTCCCAAAGGTTTTGATTTAAATTCAAGACAGATTTTTAAAACCGTACTTTCCAAAGAAGATTGGAACATAAACTGAAGGAATATTTAGAGACCCCACAACTTATTTAAAAATGTCAAATATTAAAAATTTTAATAATTAAAATAGTATAGAACAGGTGCATGAAGAGGCAGATGGCCTAATTTAAAATGAGAAGACAAGAAATTGACAAATATATATTCCTGTATAGGAATTTAGTGTTTGAAAACTTAACATATCAAATCAATAGTGAAAAGTGTATTTAAATAGAAAAAATGAAATAATAAAACTAGCAGAAGAAAGTGTGGAAGAATGTCTTTAGTTCTTTGGAATTGGAAGGGCCTTAATAATGGACTCAGAAACACAAGGGAAAAAGTTAAGTAGTTTAGAAATAATTTTCTGCATGACTAAAAACCTTCATAAGCAGGCACAAAAATATTTTGTGAAAAAATATTTGTAATTGCGGTCTCTCATGTATAAAGTTCCTAGAAATCAGTAAGAAACTGGCTGCCCAACTGAGACACGATGAAAGGATGGGGATTGGTAGTTTATGTATAAAAGGCAGCATCAGTTGTATGAAGAGAAATGCAGCCTAGAACTAGATTGAGACTATGTTTTTATCTGTCAGATTGACAAAAATTCAGAAGGTGGATGTGCGCTCTGTTGGTGACGCTATAGGGGGACACTCTTGCACAGTACAGGCGTAGCGCATTGCTGCAAGATTTGTGGCAGGCAATTTGGCAATATTTCCCCAGATTACTAGTGCACATATCCTTTGACCCAGCAATTCTACCTTTATGACTTATCCCACAGATGTATTTGTACACCTGCAAAGCACAGTCTGTATGAGGTTATTTATTGCAACATTGCTTATAATGGTATAAGATTGGAAACCACTCAGGTGTGTATTGTCAGTGGCCTGGTTCCATTACATGGGCTACATGCACACAATACAGTGCAGCTGTACAAAAAGGATGAGAAAGCTCTGTGTGTGAACGTGGAGAAAGTTTTAGGTACATAGAAGCAAGGTGCGGAAGAATGTATACAGTATGCTAATAATTATGCAAAAGGAAGAGAAAAATAAGACCATAGTTATCTTTGCTTATCTATGCAATAAAGAAACTGAAGAACGCATAGAAATTAGTAGCAATGGTCACCTTTGGGAATTAAGTAGGGCAAAGGCAGAAGTTGGACAGGGATGGGAGAGAGACTTTTTATGTATGTTACATTCATAGTTATATATAAAAATTAAACCATGTGACTATATCATTTATTTTTCAAAAACACCACAATTTTCTTTGAATATTTCTTTTTCTTTTATGTTTCCCAAGACGACATGGTAAGGTCAGAGACAGTGATGAAGAGAATGACCCAGACGATGAAGATGCTGTCACTAATGCAGTGGGGTGCCTTGGACCTTTCAGCGGGCTCCTGGCACCCGAACTGCAGAAGTACCAAAAGCAAATGAAAGGTAAAGAGGTCGCTTTCTATTTAGATGATCTCAATGTGTTGGGTCACTATAGCAAAGGTATTATTATTGTGTCTGATCAATGACTACTGTTTCCTCACCTGGTTACCACTATTAAAGGTCTTTGTTAAAAGTGTCTTCTGTGCTACTCTATCATGTAGTAGGATCTCTCTGTTATGTGTTACACACATCATACCTATATCTTTTTCTTATGTGTTTTGCCTCCAGTTTATCTGATTCTACTTCGTATGCTCAGTTCCTTAGCCTGGAACCTGGCATATAATAGATGTTTAACACATTCTGTTTGAATTTAATTGATACAGAATGGCTTCTTTTCCACTATAGAGATACCCTCTAAATCTAAAACATTATGGTAGCCTCTCCTTGAATTTGAGTGATTAGAAACTCGTTATCTCATAGGATATTCTGCTGGATCCCTCTGCTTAGCCCATGGTTTCTAGTTGAGAAAAGATAATCTCCACCTACCAGTTCTTTTAATAGTTCTTTTGAACAAAAGACAGCAAGTCTACTCCCTCTTTTATTGGATGTCTCTTGAAATCTTGAGGACATCCATCATGTCCCCCAAATCCTTGTCTATGGTCCAAGATCAAAATTTTTCAGAAGGGATGACTTCCAGAACTTTTGATATTCTGTATATTCACCTTTTAATGTCCTGTAGTGTGCCTCTTAAAAAGTGGTGCTCTGAATTGGATGCTGTACTACATTTGTTTTTTTCTTGTAGAGAATGGACTTTTTGTGGTCTGGACACCATCGACGTAATGAACTTTTTTTTTTTAAGTTTTTTTTTTTTTTTGTAAATTTTTGAGACACACACACACACACACACACACAGCATGAGCAGGGAGGGGGAGAAAAAGAGGGAGACACAGAATTGGAAACAGGCTCCAGGCTCTGAACTGTCATTATAGAGCCCAGCGCAGGCCTTGAACTCCCTGACTGTGAGATCATGACCTAAGGCAGAAGTCAGACGCCCAACCAACTGAGCCACCCAGGTGCCACAATTCTTGTCAGGTTTAACTAAGTTCAGATTAGCAGGACTCCTTTTAATTTTCTTCTCCTTTTTTTTTTTTTAATGTTTATTTATTTTTAAGAGAGAGAGAGAGAGCATACGCAAGCAGGGAAGGTGCAGAGAGAGAGGGAGACACAGAATCCAAAGCAGGCTCCAGGCTCTGAGCTGTCAGCACAGAGCCCAGTGCGGGGCTCCAACTCATGAACTGTGAGATCATGACCTGAGCCAAAGTCGCACACTTAACCGAATGAGCCATCCAGGCACCCCTTAATTTTCTTCTCCTTAAAAATGTGTTTTCCATAAAAAAGGAAGTAAATTTGTCTGATGTTTAAGCTTTACCTGAATAACAGTTTCAGCAGATGCTACGATAGTTGAAATCCTCACTAATTATTTTTTTAAAAGCGGTTCCCAGGCCGTTTTATATACTGTGCTAGAAAAGCCTATGTAGTGTGTCTGCCCTCACACAGTGCTTATTTCTACTTCTCAGATGTAATCTCAATTTTATTTAAGGGACAAATCTGCTAGTTGTAGGTGTCACAGGAGCAGAAACCACATCAGACAAAACACACATAGGCAGGAAATGTGTATTAAATGAATAAAAACATTTCTAGTGATGCAGTGATTCAAAGTTTTGATATGTTTTTTTAAATGTTTATTTATTTGAGAGAGAGAGACAGAGCATGAGCAGGGGAGGGGCAGAGAGAGAGACACAGAATCCAAAGCAGGCTCCAGGCTCTGAGCTGTCAGCACAGAGTCTGATGCGGGGCTCAAATTCACAAGCCATGAGATCATCACCTCAGTTGAAGTCAGATGCTTAACTGACTGAGCCACCCAGATGCCCCGAAGTCTTGATAATTTTATAGAATGTGTTGCTATTTTTAACTTAGGAAAAACTCACTTTTAATGATGGTCTAAACTCTACGAACAGTCAATTCCTTATAAATCCTCATGCAGTTATATGCAAATCTGTCAACTGACTTTAGACACCTGGAGTTATATTTTCCAAAGGGAATTTTAGAAAAAGGCAGTGATATTTATGTGGAAACAGTTGTTCTTATGTCTACAGAATGAGCAAAGTGCTAATAAAATCAAACAGTGAACCCACACAGCTCATTTCAGACCTACAGTTAGGCTAATCAGAAAATGCGGAAATATTTTCAGGACCAAATGAAAACCAGCACAACAAACTGGAGCATGCATTTTTTTTTTTCTTTTTTTTTGTGGTTAGAATTCCCTGGAAGTTAAGATACCACACTGGGGCACAGTGTAATCTTTCTCCTCCATGTCCGTGTCTCTCTCCTCTGGAGTGTAGAACCAAATGAAGAGCAGAGTCTGCGGTCTAATAACATTGCAGAGCTGAGTCCAGGAGCGATCAACTCTTGTCGAAGTGAGTACCATGCAGCTTTCAACAGTATGATGATGGAGCGCATGACCACAGATATCAACGCGCTGAAGCGGCAGTATTCTCGGATTAAGAAGAAGCAGCAACAGCAGGTTCATCAGGTGTATATCCGGGCAGGTAATGTGATTCTTTGTTTGAATCAATTTCCCCTCTGTGTCTTGTGAAGGAAGGAACCATACTCCTAGGATCGCCTCGGTATTGCAACCCTGTAGCTCAGTATCCGCAAACACTGCTGGCATGAGGAAATGACCTATTTAGTATCCCTTTTCTTATTTTATTAGGCTCGACTGAAGAAAAAGACCATGGGTCCCTTTTAGGTACCAAGAACCAGGCACTTGATGGTATTAAACACGTCTGTACTACGTGTGCTTGTGGAGAGGGGTTTACAATTGATGAAACTGTTGCAAACGCCATGCAGTCCTTGGACTTGAGACATTTTTGAGCTCTTCCTAAATTTTAGGCATTTGAAAATGGTAAATTAAGCTATCCACTGGTCATTTAGGTAGTAATATAACAGAAGTTGTCATCAGAGAAAAAGGAAGAAACCATTCCTGTGCCTCACCGATGGGGTTAGCGGGGTCTTTCTTGGGGATCTGCCGAGAAGAGCAAAATTGGATTGAGGTTGGAAATGCTCTTTTCCAAGGACTGTCCAGCTGCTTTGTTTTCTTTTTAAATTCCACAAATGCCAGTGAACAGTCTGCTTTGTGATTTAATACATGCTGATTTGGGAAGTGGTTTGTCTTGTTCTAAGTGAAATCCTAATGAAAATGATGCCTGTTCTGTGTTAAAATGAAGTTGACTGGGGAGCACGTGACTGATCTTGCACGAAAACTGTACTTACCTTCCACTTACGGGGGAGGAGCGGGTTAACTTCCTGAATGTTTTTACTTTGACTTGAATCATTAAGAGGGCATTCACAAAAGAAACAACTCTAGCACTTTAATTTTAAAAACATTGGCTCAAACATATCCTCATTTTTGTCCTTAAAGAAATGAGGCAGGTAAGGATGTATATGCTTCTGTCCTTTTAAAAGATGAGGAAATGGTGACTCAGGAAAGCTTAGCAGCGTTGTATAGCGATGGTCGGTGGTCAGGCCAGGGCTAGACCCCCGTGTTCTGATTCTTTACATAGTCCCTTTTTCTCTTGCGCCCTACACATCTGTGGGTGTGATGGTGAACAGTTGCCGGTGGGTATTAAATCGGCCCAGTGTCTTGTGCTGTAGCTAGGGGGTCAGTAAACTGTGTTCCACAGGCCACATCCGGCTAGCTGCCTGTTTTTGTAACTAAAATTTTATTGGAATACAGGCATGCCCCCTTATTTACATATTGCCTATGACTGCTTTTGCACTACAAAAGTCTAAAATATTTACATATTGTCTATGGCTGCTTTTGTACTACAAAAGTCTAAAATATTTACAGTCAGGAAAAGTTCGCTGACCCTTATCGGGATCATGGTTTGTGTGGTTCCTTTTAGGGAGATTGTTGCTCAAAGACAAAGAGCATTGCTTTTGAAACTTCAGCGTGCATGTAAATCACTTGGGGATCTGTTAAAATGAAGAGTCTGTTTCAGCAGCTTTGGGGTGGGGCTGAGATGATGCATTTCCAACAAGCTCCTGGGTGGTGCCAGTGCTGCTGGGTGGGGATCACGCTTTGAGTAGCTTTTAGAAGAGATGGTATAAGAGGATTAGCAGTGCAGGTGGAGAGGGTGCGCTTGACTTCAGCTTCTGAGATGTGAAATAAGGTGGTGAGCATGGCGGTTGAGGTCCCAGCTTCCCAGGTTAAGGAGGACGGGAAGTTGGGGCCTTTTGGACCCGGTGGCTTCGGTTTTTGGGGAGAAATCGGAGGAAAAGTTGTTTGCTTTTGGAGGAGTAAGTTGGGGAAGTCAGGTAGGAGCGTAGAGAAAGCAATGAAGATTTGGGTAGGTCATCGAACGGAATGGAAGAAGGAAAGAAAAGGGTTGTTCAGTGGCTTTGAGGACCCAACAAAATAGGAAGTTATGAATCTGAAGGGCTTTCAGTCCACATGTCTGTGTGATTTTTTTTTTCCCCTCCCTTTTTGGAAAAGATAAAAATCCAGGTTTGGGATTTTGCCAGGCATAAAGAGATAGGGGTGTCAAGAATGTGGTCATTGGTGAGGCAGCATCCTGGTGATCAGCCATGCATCTAGCCGGGGGAGGAGTGCAAGTGACTCACACATAGACAAGGGGTTATGGGAAGTTTGAAAGACGAGAGAACCCAAGTCTCTGGTTCAGTACTATGTATAGTCATATCGAGAACCTGAGAGCCAGGAGAGCCAAAGAGAAGAATCAGAGACTTAAATATTTTTCAGGTAAGATAGATCTGGGTGATGAAGTTTCGGATGGAATTGGGGAGGCTGAGGAAGTATGAGGATGGGTCAGTCAGAGAAACAGTCATGCAACTGAGGGAAGTAGTAGGATATGGGATGGAGAGGAGACTGTAGTCAACATTTTCAGTAAAGACTGGAGTGTGACCCGAGGTACGTGAGAGCAATCGAGAAGCGTAGAGGTGAGCTCAGCCAGATGATAGGGATGTCAGGAGGAAGGTTGCTCACACAGAGACGGTAGGGCCTTCTCCCTACTGCTTCTGCCTGCTGTTGTCATCTCTGGGGCCATGTGTGTTTGAGCGTCATCTGAAATAGAGGCTTGGTCGTAGCCACTGGAGGAGGACGACAGGAATACTATCACCAGTGCCCTCCAGGAGAGCATGGCTTTGGTGCTCTCCAGTTTCAATTGGCTTTCGAAGTCCATTGAGGACACAGGAGTGGGATCAGGAATCAAGTAGCAGTGATCTCCCTACATTTTCACCACCTTCTATCACCTCTGTCATTCTGCCTGCTCTCACCTTTATAATATGCAGTGTGTTCTTTTCCTACCCCTCAGAAGCTAACAGCTGATAATCCATATGGTCGTAGTGTTTGACTTATTTTTAAAACAGTCTTCTAAAGTTTTCTAGGTACAGGACCTCTGAGGTTATTTCTCAGAGACAAAAACTCTCAGTAAGAAACAGTAGGGTGTCTGCACTTTAGTAATGAGGGGCCAGAGTCTGCTTCTTTTTGTATCCTCAGCCTCTCGTCTCCTCCTTTTGGAAGAGGAGGGAACAGGTACTCCAGGCTCTAGGGTTGAATTCAGTTTCTGTTACCTTCAGTCACATGACTCTGCAAAACCTGGCGGATACGTGGGTTGGGATGTGGGGACAACCTCTGTGATTCCTGTTCTGTGATGGATGGTTTCTCTGTGGTCCATTTCACACAACCTTTCAACGTTTCTTTCAGATAAAGGGCCAGTGACCAGCATTCTCCCATCTCAGGTAAACAACTCTCCGGTCATAAACCACCTTCTTTTAGGAAAGAAGGTGAAGATGTCAAACAGACCTGCCAAGAATGCGGTCATCCACATCCCCGGCCACACAGGAGGCAGAACGTCTCCTGTCCCTTATGAAGACCTCAAGACGAAGCTCAATTCTCCGTGGCGAACTCACATCCGAGTCCACAAGAAGAACATGACGAGGACCAAGAGTCAGCTGGGCTGCGGGGACACCGTTGGGCTGATAGAAGAGCAGAATGAGGGCTGCAAGACTAAGAGCCCGGGGGCAGCGGAGTTCCCCTCCAGCCGCGCAGCGGCAGCTGGAGGAGAAGGTGGTGGCTCGGAAGGCTGTGTGGGGAGGACAATCGAAGGGCAGTCTCCGGAGCCAGCGTTTGGGGATGCCGACGCTGACGTGTCTGCGGTCCAGGTGAAGTTAGAAGCCTTGGAACTGAACCGGAGGGATGCTGCTGCCGACCCTGAGCCGAAGGCACACGTGCCCTGCCAACGGCACTTCCCGGAGCTGCCTGATACGCCCGGGGAAACCAAACCTCCCCAGGGCGGCCACCTGAAAGCACCCATCTTTAGCCCTTTCCCCAGCGTCAAACCACTGCGCAAGTCAGCCACTGCCAGGAACTTGGGATTATATGGTCCTACAGAAAGAACCCCAACCGTGCACTTTCCTCACATGAGCAGGGGCTTCAGCAAATCCAGCAGTGGAAACAGTGGCACGAAGAAACGATGATGGCCTTCAGAAACTTCGACTGTAGATGCGCCTTCCCATGGTGGTAAAAGGGTTCCGGCTGAGGCTCCAAAAGAGTGTTAATTGTCCGGTGAAAATGAACAGATAGGTTCAGAGATGAGCACCAGTCTGTAAAGATGGGAAATGGAACTTTTCTAGTGGGAAGCCAGGACGGGGATGTTTTCCCACCCACCGCTAACCGATCCAGTGAATTCTTGTGGCAGCATAAATATTGTAGTTTTAAAGCGTGAAGTTTTCCCTATTTTTAATCGTGAGTTGTTTAGAAAAGACTGCGTATTTAGACTGTTAACCCCTCTTCCTTCTTCCTGTTCTGAAGGCTGTCAGGGTCCCTGCGACAACACTCCTCCAAACCTTCTGGTTCTCTGGGCGTTAGCGATACTCAAGCATGCACACACTAGCTCCTAGAACAGAAACTGTACAAAGGAAGTAAGTTTCTTAGTTACAAAAAACATCCTGATTTCCCTCTTCCTGCCCCACTGGGGGAATGTTTGTGTGTGTGCGTTTTTCTTCAGTAGTTTCTCTCAGCCAGTCTGAAGATTGTTTTTTCATTCTAGAGCTAAAGTGCAGGAGAAAAATGTAGATAGCCTTAGTTTCCCTTTCTTCCTGCAAAATGAAGAAAACCCTTTATCTGTTGAAATTTAGGTTAAGCCACCAATTTGAAGATCTTACCCAGAGAACACACACGGGACATGCATTAAGCAATCGCTCTGAACGGCTTGCTGATTCTGCTAAGCTTTCCCCAAGGTTCATTTTTTTCCCCTCTAAGAAGAATTATGGTCCTCAGTGTTGGGATGACTTGGTGGGCTCTCCATGGAGCGTGTCCCGTGTTGTCCGCCGTGCAGCTCACTTACCTACCAGCTCTTCATGGCAGACGTAGCGATGCTCGATCGTGGCTCGAGCCGTGTTCACGGCTGCTGCTCAGAAGCCAGAAACACAGCACCTGCAATTCTGTTACTTGAATTTTGTGCTTTTTTGATTGGAGCACTTTGTTGAGTACTTTTGTTACTTGAACACTGCCTTTCTTTGGAGAAGGCATTAGTGCTTTCTAGCTCTCTCTTACCCACTTCTCTCCTGGTCCCAGCGGGTCAGAGACAGCACCTGTTATCTCCACTATGCAGATGGGAACTCTGAGCCACACGGAGGTGAAGTAGCATTGCAGATACTCAAGGGGAATACTCCCAGTATTCCCTGTGACTTGGTCACATCTCCTCTGGCACGATAGGCGGATTTACTGCTCTTTGTACACAGATGCATTGGCTGTATAGGTTCTAAAAACCAAGACTGGGAAGCCACTCACTGTACTCCCTCTCGACTCAGAGGACCTTTCTCCAGATGGTACAGAGTCCCGTGATGGTGTTTCACAAAACCAGCTCTGTTTTTACCCAAAAGGTAGTTCATTTTAAAAATGCTTCGTGCAGCTGTCATTTGAACAAAGGCTCACTCCTCAATCCCCTTGTCTTACTGTTATCCGAAGAATAGCCTCAGCATCTTTATCCTCCTCTCTGATAGACCTTGACCATGCCTGCAGGCACATTGTCGATGCACTCAGTGTTCATTTGGGCTAATTGGATTGCCAATTCTGAAACCAAAGCTATAATTTTAGAGAGGGCTTCTACTGTGAGAGGTATTAATTTTCATAATAAAATAGAAAATGTGGTAGTGTGGGCTTTTTTTTGAGTAGAAGACACAAGAATGACATACAGTGAGAAAAGCCATGTTATCCCTTTTGTGGTATTTTTACCCCCAAAGGCACAGAAGGTGGAAAATATGACTACTGAGTTATTGCGGTGTTGGTCTTGAATTCTGTGCCACCTGAAGTTGGCATGCAGCTTCTTAAAAAGCAGCCACGCCCACCACCTCTGTCTTGGGAAGGGAGGAGGTGGGATGTTGGGCTCACCTCGTGTCCCGCTGCGGGGATGAGACCCGCTGCATTTTTCAAAGTTAAGCAAATGACACGATTTTCTTCCATCTGCTAAAACTTTACAGATAATGATTCCACCTTATATTCTTTTCTCCTCCCCCACCCCAATGAGTCAGAACAGACTCATCCCTTTGAGGGATGTCTGACTGGAATGGAGGAGTAGTCTCTCTTCTCTTGAGTCAGCCCCACGCTCCCTGAGGATCTAGGTCCAGGGAGGTGGATGCTGGGGCGGAGCCGCTTACCACAGTCCTTGGGATGGCGCTGTTGTGTCTGCTAAGTGTCTTAGTGTTGGTGACATAGGCCCCACCGGTTTCCCTCTGATGGTCTTTCTGGGAGAGGGACGGACGAGACGGGCGCATGCTTTGGAAGAAGTATTTTATCCCAAATGGAAGAATGAATAACTGAAAGGATCATAGTCCTCGGAGGTCAAAATGACCTTGTCAGGATTTTAAAAACCGAAGGATTTCTGTTGAAGCACTCTCTGTACCAATAACATGCATGCATTGTACCGTGTAATCGCAATGTGAATCGGTCAATTTTGGAGACTTGCCTACTTTAGGAAATAGAGAAATCTGCAGTAGCCTTCACCACACAGCATGTACAAAGACCAGTATGGACTCGTTCTCCCCCCTACGTATTGGACACTGTACTCAAGCACCAGAAGTACTTACCAAGTAGCGGTTTCTTGATTTCTAGATCTGTCTGTCCCCTGTCAGCACTTGTGCGGGGAGTCCCCTCCTTCCAGTGCTTCTGCACCTCAATACTCTTACAAAAGCCTCCAAATGGTTTAAACCTAGTTTGTAATGTTTGACCTATGGGCTGTCACTTTTTGAAACATTGTATTCCTTTTTCTTTTTTTTTTTGTCTCTGTTGTTCTGAAGAATTGTACTGATCACAAAGACATGCGCATAAAGATTCTTATTGTTGTAGCTGTTGTGCCATTTTCTGAGTGCATGCGTAGAATACCGTTGTGACACTGACATCCTCCTTCCCCTTCCGCTTCAACTTTTTCCCCTCCTTGGTCACGGAACTGGGGAAACAGCCCAGTAAGCTCCATCTCCCCCAATCTAATCACTGGGCTGCAGGGTGGCCCGTGACCTCTTGAGAACTTGGCAGAGGAGCGGGTTCCTAGGTATGAGTGAGTAGAGAGTTTACTTAAGAACGTGTGTGTGAATGTACGTGTGTGTATAAAATTAGCCATGAGGTTTGTCATTTTCCTTTGTTTCAATAAAATAGGACACTAGGAACGTAACTCAGCTTCCTGGTCTCATGGGTGGGATGTGAATGGACAGCTGTGGTCACAGGCACTGCATCAGCCTGCTCCCTTCATCAAGTCTCCCTTTACTCTTTCTGAGCCACTTTCTTTGCTGCCTCCAGCAATCATTTGAGGCAACGTTTAAAATACATTATTTTTTTCGGGGTGCCTGGGTGGCTCGGTTGAGCATCTGACTTCGGCTCAGGTCATGATCTCACAGTTTGTGAGTTCAAACCCCCTGTGTTGGGCTCTGTGCTGGCAGCGCGGAGCCTGGAGTCAGCTTCAGATTCTGTGTCTCCTTCTCTCTGCCTCTTCCCTGCTTGTGTTCTTTTTCAAATAAACGTTAAAAAATTTTTTAAAAACATATTATTTTTCCTAATGAAAGAAGTAGCATATATTTTAAGAAAATTTGCAAAACCGAGCATAAGGAATCCTCAGTGTTCTGGTATGGGCTTCTCCGGAACGTTCTTGTATGTGTGTGTGCATGTATACACACACACAAAGGTATATTTAGCTGTCTTTCCAGTAGACACTCGTATACAGCGTCATTTTCAGTGACTTTCCTTCACGTGTTCATGCCAGAATTCAGGACTGTTGTCAAACAGTTGGTTCCTGATTGTAGGTAGTATTTGAGAGCGTCTTAATACTTACATCTTTGTGTACAGACTTAACTACATTCTCAGGGTACATTCATTGAGGTGGTGTTACTGGATTAGAAAGTATGAACATTTTGGGGGCACCCGGGTGGTGCAGTCGGCTAAGCCTCTGACACTTGATCTCAGCTTAGGTCATGGTCTCACGATTTGTGAGATCGAGTCCCATGTCAGGCTCTGCACTGACAGTGCTAACAAGCCTGCTTGGGATTCTCTCTCTCTCCCTCTCTCCCTGCCCCTTCCCCATGTTCTCTTTCTCTCAAAATAAATGAACTTTAAAAATAGGAACATTTGTGGGGCGCCTGGGTGGCTTGGTCGGTTAAGCGTCCGACTTCGGCTCAGGTCATGATCTCATAATTTGTGAGTTCAAGCCCCATGTTGGGCTCTGTGCTGACCGCTCAGAGCCTGGAGCCTGTTTCGGATTCTGTGTCTCCCTGTCTCTCTGCCCCTCCCCTGTTCATGCTCTGTCTCTCTCTGTCTCAAAAATAAATAAATGTTAAACAAAATTTTTTTAAATAAAAAAAAAATAGGAAGATTTTTAAGTCATACGTATTGTCAAATTGCCACCATCAAAGGTTGAACTTCTCATTGCAAGCCATGAATAAGAATGCCTGTTTCTCTATGCCCTTGGATGAGGCAGCAGTTTTTTTTCTTTTTTTTTTTTTTCTCTTTTCTTTTTTTCTAGGACCTCCAGTATTGATAGAAGCAGTGATAATGGGCATGCATACCTCATTCCTGGCTTTTGAAGGAACCATTCAGTAAGATGTTTGCTGAGATTTCTGGTAGGTATCTTTTATCAGGTTAAGGAAATTACCTTTTATTCTTTGTTCACTAAGGTTTTAAAAAAAATCAGCAGGTACAGTTGACCCTCAAACAGCAGGAATTTGAACTGTGGAGGTCCACTTATATGTGGATTTGATAAATACAGTGCAGTACTATAAATACATTTTTCTTAGAATTTTCCTAACATTTTCTTTTGTCTGGCTTACTTTATGATAAGAATACGGTGTAATACATATAACATACAAAAAATGTGTTAATTGGAGGTTTATATTATTGGTAAAGCTTCTGGCTAACAGGCTGTTAGTAGTTAAGTTTTGGGGGAGTCAAAAGTTATACGTGGATTTTCAACTGTGCTTCTCACCCTCGTGTTGCTCAGTGGTTAATTGTATTGAACTTTGTCAAATGATCACGCATTGCATACTTTGAGAAGAAACTAGTGTGTGAGATTTGAACTCAAACTTGAGGAAATGACCACTACCAGGTTTCTTCTAAGAGTATTAGATATTTTAGAGTTGGAAGTGATAGGAGTAAAAGTTTTATGTGCAAATTGTCATTGCAGTAAATTTACTAGTAGAAATTTGGAAAGAATATCTGAGAACAGAGGAAATGGTTGGGGTGAATTATGGTTCATCCATAAGATGGCTTGGTCCATGAGTGTTTCCTCCATTGGAATGGCTGTTATCTATTACATAAGGCAGTTCAGGTGAAAGTCAGCAAAGTGTGGAGTCGTGGGGCCCCTGGGATACAGCCATAGATGGGAGGCCCTTACCGGACAGTAGCTAAAGTAGAACCAGGCAGCTTTTCTTTCACAAAGACAGCCTGCGCTCGATCGCATGGGGACTGAATGGGGACTGGGAGATTGTTGGGGTTGGATCAGCTCCCGAGAGGTTCCCTGTTGGCCAGCTCCTGAACCTGAGTCTGCATCTCTCCTGGAGCTCAGCTCAGGTCGGACCTACTGATGACTTGAAAAGTCATGCTCTGTCTCATCTTCTTCTCCTCGTCCAGCACACCCACTCCTTATCTGATTGCTCCACTCTGCACCCCAGAGGCCTCAAGAATCCTGGAGTTAAAAAAAAAAACAACAAGGAGTTGACTGTTCCTTAATTTTTGTATTCCTGCTACAATTCTAGTTTTCCTTTGGGCAATGCTGATCGTTGGGAAGGAGGTGGATCAGTTCCCTTCAGGAACCAACAGGGCCGGGCGGGAGCTAGCCGATACCTCAGCCCAGATGTCTCCCCACCCCTGAGGAGTCCACAAATCTGTATTCAACAAACAAACAAACACCCTAGTAAATTTGACACTGAGCTAGATTTGGCAACCACTGTCATTCTATTTTAGTGGTATCTTAACTAGTCCCCCTCCCTGCTGCCGTAAGTACACACTGTTGCCAGTGTGATCCTTCCAAAATGAAAATCTTACCAGGCCATCCCTCCAGTCAAAATCCTATCGTACCCCATTTTCTGGGGGATAAAATCTGAAATCCTTAGTTTAGCATGATCTGGCCCATGGATATTGTTTGAGCTTTTTTCCCTACCTCTTTCCCGTTCGTCACCTTCTACGTCCTGTCATCCCCACACCAACATCTACTGTTCGTTTCCATGTGCTAGGCATTGTCCTGGCTCCTTCATATATGTTATCTCGCTTATTCCTCCCAAGAACCCTGTGAAGCATATTATCCGTGTATTACACAGATGGTGGATATGAGGTGAGCGGTTATGTCCTTGTCCACGGCCACCTAGCTGATAAATAGCAGAGTCCTGATCCCTCTGACACCAGACTGAGCTCTTTTCTCTGCTGCACCGACAACTTTGCAAACAACTTGACATGCCCTGAGAGGTCCTCGCCCTCGCAGCATTCTTGTAACCGTGTATTCACAAACCTCTGCCTAGAGCACCCTGCTTGCTCCAGTCTGTCTGAGAAACACCCACTTGTCCTTTTAATCTTATCCAACACGTTAATGAGGTCAAATCCAATTTGTCACTTTCCCGTTCTTTGATTTTTGTGCAAATTACTTAATAGCTGGGAGCTTTGGTTTCCCCATCTGTACAGTGAGAATAGTAATTTCAACCTCATAAGGTTTCTTGTGGAGTCTGCTATTTTTGCTGCCTACAATTAACTCTCTCCCTTTGGCAGCAATGCTCTGATTTTGCTTGGGGGGTTGGCCCTCTTCCTTCTGTTGGAGTACTTCCGGGGAGGTTGATGCCTCTGGAGCACAGGGCCACAGCTAAGCCAGTCAGCATTCTCCCTCCTCCATCCCCGGTGTCTGGCCTATGGACATGCACACAGGCAAAGAAAGTCAGTTCCTGGGCTCTTGTTTTGAAATCTTGGGGAAGCTGACTTGCTCATTTCTACTGGGTTTGCACCTGGGTGGAAAATCCCATAAGTTGCTGCTGGGAGTGGTCTTGTAACCACGAGGGCAGAACCTGCTGGAGAAGAGAGTCAACAGGGAGCAAGTGGAGCTGAGAAACCACACCCTTTTCATATCAAGTGATCCTTGGATCAGGCCATGCCTGCAACTAAATACGTCTCTCTACGACACTTTGTTAGGTAAGCAGACGTTGGAATGCTAGCCCAGTTTGCGCAGGTTTTCTATTGTTCCTATTAAACGTCTCTTACTTGGAACAGGGATGTTATAAAGATTACAGAGATAAAGGCAAAGCAGTGGATGTATCACCAGTGAAAAATAGTTAATATTTTTTACTTTATAGTAATTCAAGCCTCTCCTGAGCTGCTTTCTCTTATTTTTGGCTTTGTCCTCCCTATCGTAATAATAGATAATGGGAAGCAGTGATGGAGTCAGGGAGCGTGGTTCTTGTTTTATGAAGAGGGCTCTTTCCTCAAGCTCTTGAGTCTTTTTTGGTCTTGTATCTCCTTGTCACAGAAGGAGAGGTGATTTTGAGTATGAAACCATCTTTGGTTAATTTTGCCTACTAGTCCAGCACCATCTGCATTCATGACTGAGCCCTGTGGAAAGCAGAGTGACTTGAAAACAAAACACAAAAGAGATATTTTAACCAAATTCCACAACGTTTGGGAGCCCAATGGCATACTTGTGGAACTCCTCTCGCAGAGTGCAATAGAAACAGAAGGCACATTGCCTCTGCCTTCCTTAGGTAGCCATGCCACCTGCTTACGGAGAAGGCTCCAGCATGTCTCAGGTGGTATCTGCTGGGAAGCTGCCGGCTGGATCTGGTCATGGGCCTCATGGGGACCCGTAGTGTTCAGCAGAGCCACGGAAGCACGCGCTGGGACCACACCTATTTGCGAACACATAAGAGGCATCCCCTGAGGATTTCAACATAGCCCAGTGTTAAGGGGATAAGAAGACTTCACAGATGCTGTTTCAAAACATATCTGTGACAGGGCACCTGGGTGGCTCAGTCAGTTGAGTGCCCGCCTCTTGATTTCAGCTCAGGTCGTGATCCCAGGGTCATGAGATCGAGCCCCATGTCGCCTCCGCATTTAGTATGGAGTCTGCTTAAGGTTCTCATTCCCTCCCTCCCTCTCTCCGTCCTTCCCTCTCTCTCTCTCCCTCTCTCTCTCTCTCCCTCTCTCTCTCTCTCTCTCTCTCCCTGCCCTCCATCCCCCTCTTTCTCTGCCCCTCTCCCCTACTTGTGTGAGCTCTCTCTTAAATAAAAAGAAACAAACACAAAAAAACCCCATAATATATCGTGAGAATAGTGATTTGAGTCATTGCTGTTACAGAGACCTCTTTTGGACCAGAAAGGTGCTGAGGTCTGGGGAAAATTGGGTTACATATGACTTTTACATAATAAATTCCACAAATGTATATATAGCCGAACTTAACAAATAGTGAAAAGCTTAAAGATTTTCATTGCATGTGGAGCTGTGGGCCAGAATTTCTAGTGTGTTTTTCAAGTGTGAAACACATGACAGAGTCATGGAATCCTTAATAAAAGTGTATTCGAATAATGAAATCATTAAATGTTAGATCGAGGGAGCCTGTCGCTCAGTAGTTTTCAATGGTTTTCAAGGCAGTGTGTTTGCACATGGTAAAAATTCAAACTGTAAAAAAAGCTCTTGGAGAAAACTAGGTCTCTCTCTACACCTCGATCCTTAGCCATCCAGTTTCCCTACCTACAGGAAACCACTATCAGCACTTCCTTGCAGATCCTCCCAGAAGAATTTTGTGCATATTCAAGCATGTTCATACACACATGTGTTTTTGTAAGTAGTAGCAAGATAATAAACTTCTGAATCTTTCTTTTTTTCCACTTAATGTATCAGGGAGATTGTTTCATAACAGTGCAGGCAGGGTGACCGCATTTCTTTTTACTGGGGCATTGGTTCCCATTTGAGGTCTGTGCACAATGAATTGATCCTCTTGTCCATTGTCAGGGAATGTTTTGGCTTCCGATTCCATACCTATGGAATATGCATGCCCTTGTGTATATGTTGTTATATTGCAAATAAGCAGGTTTAGCTACAGGATAAACTCTTAGCTATGGGATTACTCGTCAACAATGTTCATTTTATATTTTGACACATGTGGCTAAATTAGTCTCTGCAGATGTTCTATAATTCCTCCTCATGTTGCTCAATATCTTATCAAACTTTTTTGTTTTAATGTTTATTTTTGAGAGAGAGCGAGAGCACGAGCAGAGGAGGGGCAGAGAGAGAGGGAGACAGAATTCAGAGCAGGCTCCATGTGCAAAGCAGGACATGGGGCTCAAACCCACAAACCGTGAAGTCACGACCTGAGCCGAAGTTGGATGCTCAACCAACTGAGCCACCCAGGTGCCACCAAACTTTTTTGATCTTTTCTGACTGGACAGATATTAAGCTACATTTAAAAAATGGGCATGAAGTTAGCATATATCTAAACATTACTTATAGGTCCCTTGTTCATAGCCTATGCTCACTTTTGGTCCTTTTCTCTTATTGATGCAAGTTCTCTATGCATTAAGAAAAACGTCTTTGTAATATTGCAATATTCTCATTTTTCTGGTTATCTTCTGACCTGATGCTGATTTGTGAACATGTATGTAGACTTAAAAGCATTTTTATTCAAATTCATCAGTCTTTTCTAGCTTCAGGGTCTTGTGTAATATTTATTTTTTACAAAATTTTTTTAAATGTTTATTTTTGAGAGAAAGAGAACCCGTGAGTGAGTGGGGGAGGGGCAGAGAGAGAGAGAGACCCAGAATCCAAAGCAGGCTCCAGGCTGAGTTGTCATGAACTGTGAGATCATTACCTGAGCTGAAGTTGGACACCCAACCAACTAAGCCACCTAGGTGCCCCAATTCTTGTCAGTTTTAAGTAAATTCAGATTAGCAGCCCCTTTTTAATTTTATCCCCCCCCTTTTTAAAAATGTTTACGTTTTGAGGGAGAGAGGGAGGGTGGGAGGGAGTGCAAGTAGGGGAGAGACAGAGCAAGAAGGAGACACAGAATCTGAAGAGGGCTTCAGGTTCCAAGCTGTCAGCACAGAGCCCAGCACAGGGCTCGAACTCACAAACTGTGAGATTATGACCTGAGCCGAAGTCAGACTCGGATGTTTAACCGACTGACCCACCCAGGTGCCCCAGGTCTTGTGTGATATTTAGAAAGGCCTTCCCCAAATCTTTGGAATGGTTCAAAAATTATTTCTTTTTTTTCCCTTCTCTTTTCTTGGGTTTCATTTTCCATGGCTTAAATCTTTGATCCATCTGGAATTTACTTTTGTGTAATATGTGCATGATGGTTCCATCTTAACATTTTTCCAAATGGTTGCCTAGTGGTCCAAACACCATTTATTAAATAGCCCATCTTCTCATCATTGATGTGAAATGCCACCACCATGTGTATCCCATACTCAATACCTGTGTGTGTTTTAGGGTTTATTTCTGGACTTTCAGATCCACAGTTTGTGTTCAAACCAAATGTCCTGAGAGTATCACAGCTGCTCTGGTTGAGGCTGAGGTGGAAGGGCCAAAGCCCTCTCCACTCTGTTCCCTTCTTGTTGCCTGAGGTCACCCCCAAGCTGCTCTGTGCAGGTTTTGGGATCCTGGGGAGCATAGTTTCGCAAACTACAGTTTGATCTGGCCCATTCTCTTTCACTGATGACAACTGTAGTTTGGAGTAATTAAGTGACATCAAAGGATGTTCTGGTAGGGTGTGTGTGTGTGTGTGTGTGTGTGTGTGTGTGTGTGTGTTTTCCTTTCCTTCCTTTGTGTGTGGAGTGTATCATTGCTGTAGGAGCTACAAGGTGTGTGTGTGATGGGGGTGGGGGTGGGGAGGGTCACAGGAAGGTGGCCAGAGAGCAGAGTCAGGGACCACTACCATGGCACAGGTCCTCCTGTAGGTGTTTGGGGAGAGATGTTCCAGGCAGAGGGAAGAGCAAGCACAAAGTTACTGGGATACATACATATATAGTATAGAGATGTGGACATAAGGGTAGAGTAGGACAGGTGCAGTATCGCTGATGTAGAGAGAAGGAGGTCAATCTAGAGATTAGACTATACTTCACCTAGGAGTAGGAAAACTTTCACTTAGCATCCTGTTTATATTAATAAGAATAGGTTCCTATGTTATAATATTTCATAAGCCACGCTCTACACATTATATTGTTTATATTTTCATGGCACTCCTGGATTAAGTGGAATCATTGCAAGTTGTCTCCAAGAAACAAGCATTTCTTCCTCAAATCCTGCTCTGCACTACGGTGGTTTTGATTTGGGTTTTGGTGCCAGCAGCTCAGCGTTTTGACTGATAACAGTAACTTTTCAAGTTTCTAGAACTAGTGCGGTGAGGGAGAGAGAATCTGAGTTGTAGAGCCTTGTGGAGAGAAAAGTATAAACTCTGCACCCAAAGCAGTCAGCTCCAGAGAGCCCCGGTCCTACCCTCCTTTTGAAAACTGTCTTAGTGATCATGTCTGGAGCCTCCTTCAAGAGGAACCGTCTCCACTGGCTACCAAGAATGAACCACTGCTTGGGTTTGCCTCGTATGTGGTTTTGAGTGTCACGCAGGGACATAGTGACCATGATGTCACCTCATAGATTATACTTAAGTAGCCTGAAAGGTCCATAAAGAATAAATAAAACACTATTAAGAGGGTCTCAGCAACAATATGTGTCTGAAAGCTTGCCCACCTATAATGATGTAAAAATAATAATTAATGATTAAGTCACACAGAGCCATTGGATTTCCAGATTTTAAAAAGGTGATTTCTGGAAAAGGAATGACATCAAACGAACATTTTAGTTTCCTTGAATTAGCTCTCTTCCGAAACCGATTAAAAAAAAAAAACGACTAAAATAAGAAAAACAGAAAACAATTCAGCCCATCAGCCAGAAAAATGGATGGATTTCAGGAAGGGTATTATTAGTCATGACCAAGCTTCATCGTGCAGTAGAGAGGCAGGACTGTGGACTTCCATCTGGTCCGAGTCTGAGTTTCTGAACCACAGGGTATAGGCTAGGCTCAGGGTAAAGGGTTTTCCTGCCTCTTTCACCAGCTGCTGTGTGTATGTCCAGTTCCTTCGGCCCTTCTAGTCTGTGCGAATCCTCCCAGTTTTGACGGTGAGCTGACTTGGGGCCTGCCACTCTGCTGTGCTGATACACCAGGAAACACGGACAGGTGCTTCGGGCCACAGCTACAAACTGCAAACACACCCCCGTGTGTCCCTGAGGTCCTCTCGTGGAGCCCATGAGGCCAAAACTCTTTTCTTTTTTTCTTTTTTTTTAAATTATTAAAAAAAAAATTTAAATCCAAGTTAGTTAACATATAGTGTAATAATGATCTCAGGTATAGAATTTAGCGATTCATCACCCATTTAGCCCACCCCACCCCCCACCCAGTACCCTGCCAGCAACCCTCAGTTTGTTCTCTGTATTTGAGAGTCTCTTATGGTTTGCCTCCCTCTCTGTCTTTATCTTATTTCTGCTTCCTTTCCCCTATGTTTATGTTTTGTTTCTTAAATTCCACATATGAGTGAAATCATAGGATATTTGTCTTGCTCTGACTTACTTCCCTTAGCGTAATATACTCTAGTTCCACCTACTTTGTTGCAAATAGCAAGATTTCATCCTTTTTGATTGCCGAGTAAAACTATTTTCTTAATAACACTAAGACGTCATTTGCCTTTTCCACTCTCCTTTTCTCATGAGTGCACAAGGAGTTTTTCAGGGGCTGCATGATGTGTAACATTAGAATAAATTGAATGCAGGAGCAGATAGGAGAACCCAGCTATCTTCTTAATAGCCTGACATGAACGAGATTTGGAAAAGTATAAAGCAATGACACTCTCTTACCAAATATTCTTATTATGGAGAATGTAGTTATTTTTCCTAAAATGTTATTTATGTTAGGGGATTCATTATTGTCCTCTTAAAAAGAATTCGAATATTTTGGTTTGATTTCTAAAACAGTGAATGTCAAAAGGTGTGACCTATAAACTTAAGCTCTTAGGGTCCTTTTAATTTTAGAGAATTTATGTAAAGGGATCCTAAGACCAAAAAGTTTGAGAACTGCAGGTCTATGGGATAGCAGAAGAAGATAAACACAAAATACCAGTAATTATTGATTGAATGCTTCCCGCTTGTGAGGCCATGCACCAAGGGCCTTACATGGATTACCTCACTTAATTCTCATAATCACCCGAAGAGTAGGGTCTAGTTTCCTATGTTCCAGATAAGGATCCTGGGTTTAGAAAGAGGGTAAGCAACTTTCCCAAGATTATAGAGGGTAGAACTAAAGCCAGGGAGGATGGCTCCAGCTCTCACACCCTAAACCACCCGAAGCAGCCACCTCCTCCCAGTGAAAAACTTGATATAATGAAAGAAGCAGACCCAGGAGGCAGCTGGAGAGGGGAGCTGTGGATGCCTACAAGATCCTGTCACTGAGTCGGGGTTGGACTGGCTGCTGGCCTCCCGGGCTGTGGTAGACCCAACATGGGGAACTAGATCGCCAAATGCTGAAGCCCACACTGGTGTCATTCCCCTTTTAAGTTAGACTTGGAGCCAAAGGGGGCCATGATTATTAAAAAGCAGTGAGAGACAACAACGAGAAAAGGAAACCCTATAAAAACCAGTGGAGGAAATCTTATTTCACAAGTGTCTTAAGGTTCTCGCTTATTTCGATGAACAAAAGCTGACTGTTGTAGGTGATGTACGATGAACAAATGATGTATAGGTGATGTAGGTGATGTATAATGTTTGATTTATGCAACATATGCTAGCACCAATTCAGTGGGTCTGCATTCAGGAAAGAAATTTTGGCTGTATGTCAGTTGTTCACTGAATGCCTAGTTAGATATGTTAAGTGTTTAGTAAGCTCTGCATGCATCATTTTAAGGGTTCCCTGTTTTACTGACTTTTTCTGTTTCCCAGCCAACTTCTCATTGGGTCTGAGTAGATCAGAGGAACAAGGGGAGGTTGGGGAGAAGGATTAGGTCTTTATCCGTTTTTCTGTCATGAATGGAGCAAGCATGTGGTTAATGCATATCACCACTAGATGCCACTGTTGCTTCATGCAAACATCACCAGACAGCCAGGTTCTAGCAGTAAGGTGGCAGTTTTTACTCCAGTGTTTTCAGGGTATTTGTGTGAGGAAGGGAACAAGAAGGCTTCCTACTGTTGCACACACCTCCCCCAGTATTCTCATCTCATCAAGTTTTAAAAGTATGTAGAATTGGTTGTTGGATAAGGAGCACTTAGGTACAAAGTTCTCAGCCAACGATCTTTTTTTCTTTTCTAATTTTTTTTTTTTTACATTTATTTATTTTTTGAGAGACATAGAAAGACAGAACACAAGTTGGGGAGGGGCAGAGAAAGGAGACACAGAATCCGAAGCAGGCTCCAGGCTGTCAGCACAGAGCCTGACGCGGGACTCGAACTCACAAACCATGAGATCATGAGCTGAGCCAAAGTCGGACCCTTAACCGACTGAGCCATCCAGGCGCCCCTAACGATCTTTTTTTTTTTTTCTTGAAGAATGACTTAAAAAACAGCTTCCTTTCCAAACAAGTAGAGTGGGAAGCCTGGTAAGGGAAAGCTAGTGCTTTGGCTGGTTTAGGGCATAAGGCGCCCCACAGAGTGGCTGTCCGTGGCTGTGCAAATGGTAACATTGCAACCTGGAGCCCAATGGCATTCCCCTTTGAAGAATAGAATGCATGATAGGGGCTCCCTGGGGAGGTGAGTAGAACTAGCTGGACGGTGTTCTGAGCTAGCTATGGACATACCCTCTGTCGGCTGTGGCATCCATCCAGGTTGCTCAGACTGAAAGAGCTTTTGGAGGCCATCCATTTCAGTTTCCCACTTAGTAGTGTAAGCGATTCTTTGGTAACAACTCTGGTAGGTGAGCATTCATCTGATGAAATGTTAAGATTCCTACTTCATTGGGCATCTCATTTCATTGCGGGGCAGCTCTGTTAGGATGTGCATTCGGGGTTAAGCTATAATCCACCTCCTTTCATCTTCCCTTAATCATTTCTTTTATGATTCCCAGAGTCTTCCATATCAGCTCAGGGTAATTCAATACTTATTTATTGAACAGCTGTAGGTCCAAGGCTCTGTGCTAAGCAACCTGGACACATCCTCTGGGGAAAATTTGGATTGCTAATGTCCTTCTTATGATATTTTTCCTGGAAAAAAACATTACAGGTGAAGTCTAATTCATGCCAAGTGTAGGCACAATTACTGCACTTTATCTGGAAGCTTGCATCTAATAAGATTGTATTAACTTTTTATATATTATAACAATGCTGGTCCATTTGACCAAACTTTAGTTTGAGTTGAATTTCAATTCCCAGGGCTCTTTCTCAGGATCTGTGTCAAGCCAGTTTTTTGTTTTTTTTTTTTTCCATTCTGACCTTTTTAAACAAAAAATTTCACTATAAACCCAAGTCTTTATCTTTATTCATCCATTCATTCAATTAGTGGGTTTTGAGCACCGCACAGCCCTACATATCACTTAGATAAGGGATACAACAATTATTCTACCTTTTCTTTCATCTAGTGAAACAGACCCTCCCAGGACTGTATCAGTCACAGATTTGAAACGTATGCCTGTTCTGACTTCATCCTAATTGCTAAAACATGACTGCATGTGCTTATTTGTTCTACAGGAACTTTAAAAGGATCTGACAAATTTTTACAGAATCTGATTGCACAAGGAAAATGAATGAAACTTTGCTTGGGTTTGGGACTCTATTTATCATCGTGTTAAAAAGATGGTGTTTAAAAAATTTTTGAAATGGTTACTTAATTCCACATTTTTAGTAAAATTTGTATGTAGATATGTGATTATGTTCAAGGAGTTCATAGAACAATAGTGTATCTGAGGGAAGTCATATGGAAGCATATGCCCCCTTCCACGTGTGAAGCATTGCTTATACTTAGTTTCTGCAGCTCAATTATTATTTGTAGGAAATGTGATCTTGAAGGCATTTTTTTTTTTTAGTACAACTGCTCTGAGCTTCTGATTTAGAAGGATGATCAGGAGCAAAGATTAGGGAGCCTCGGTGCTCGGCTTACTGGGGGAGTAAATGTTGCTATGAAGCCATCTAGAAATACATCAGGCATCTTTTTTCTTACAAAGACATTGATCCAGAATTGGTCTGGTTTTGTTTGTGCCTTGCTTGCTATGGTAACCCATGAACATCATATTTACCAAATCTATACTCCTCTGTATCCCTGGAAGAAATAACCAAGGGAAGTGGTTCCAAATGCTAAGTAAGTGTTGGGCTAAACCCTTGAAATTAACTAATTAATATATTGTCTGAATAATATCAGATCAATTATTAAATATTAGCCATTTTGTGTTTAGAGGGTTTTGTTATGGTGAAGTTTAGAGTTAAGAAAAACTCTTTTTCCCAGTTTTGATTCTTAGGTACTTATTTTGGTAAATGACAAGATTAATAATGTCACAGATTAGATAATGTCACAATTACTACATTTCAGATATTAGTCATATGTGTTGATCTGGTATTTCTACCTCCATATGCTCATACAACACCTAAACTTTTGGTTTATTTAATTAAACTGTGATAGCATCATAAACAGATGGAAATTAAATGGAGACAGGACCCTGAACTGCAAGAACTATATCTGATAAATTAATGAGTAATTAAGCACAGCAATAAAAGAAATATTTACATTGCATTCTGCATTTTGCTACATAAGTAGATTGTACATTTCCTAGAGAAGTCACTATGATGGATCTAGGTTTAGAGATTTTAGTTTGTCACTAAATGATCCCTGATGGATTGTTTTCAGACTTAGCTTGTAGGATGCGACACTTTGTCTTTGTTTTCCCCCTAACTCTCTTTTTTAATCTCCTTTGCTGGTTCCTCCTTTTCTTTGAACTCATTTAATATTGGGGTATCCCAATGCTCAGCCCTTGGTCCTCTTTATCTTTACTCCCTTGGTGACCTGCTTCAGGGTTGTGTCTTTTGGACATAAAGGATCTGACAAAATATGCATCCTTTCTTGATAAAAACCCTTAAGGGATAGAAGAATCATACCTCAAGATTTTAAAAGCCATATATGAAAGACCCACCGCTACTATCGTCCTCAATGGGGAAAAACTGAGAGCTTTCTCCCCGCCCCAACATCAGGAACACGACAGGGATGTCCACTCTCGCCACTGTTACTCAAATAGTATTGGAAGTCTTAGCCTCAGCAATCAGACAACACAAAGGAATAAAAGGCATTCAAATCAGCCAGGAGGAAGTGAAACTTTCACTCTTTCAAGATGACTCTTTGCAGATATTCTATATGGAAAGCCCAAAAGATTCCACCAAAAAACTGCTAGGACTGATCCATGAATTCGGCATAGTCGCAGGATATAAAATCAATGTACATCATTTGCATTCCTATACACCAATAATGAAGCAATAGAAAGAGAAATCAAGGAATCAATCCCATTTACAATTGCACTAAAACCCATAAAATACCTAGGAATAAACCTAATCAAAGAGGTGAAAAATCTATACACTGAAAACTATAGAAAGCTTATGAAAGAAATTGAAGAAGATACAAAAAAATGGAAAACTATTCCATGCTCCTGGATTGGAAGAACAAATATTGTTAAAATGTCGATACTACCCAAAGCAATCTACATATTCAATGCAATCCCTATCAAAATAACACCAGCATTCTTCACAGAGCTAGAACAAACAATCCTAAAATTTTATGGACCCAGAAAAGACCCCAAATAGCCAAACCAATCTTGAAAAAGAAAACCAAAGCTGGAGGCATCACAATCCCAGACTTCAAGTTCTATTACAAAGCTGTAATCATCAAGACAGTATGGTACTGGCACAAAAAATAGACCCTTAGATCAATGCAACAGAACAGAGAACCCAGAAATGGACCCACAAACATATGGCCAACTAACCTTTGACAAAAGCAGGAAAGAATATCCAATGGAATAAAGACAGTCTCTTCAGCACATGGTGCTGGGAAAACTGGACAGCAACATGCAGAAGAATGAACCTGGACCACTTTCTTACACCATACACACCATACACAAAAATAAACTCAAAATGGATGAAAGAAACCATAACCAGCGAAGAAATTGAATCATTTATCAAAAATCTCCCAACAAATAAGAGTCCAGAACCAGATGGCTTCCCAGGGGAGTTCTACCAGATGTTTAAAGCAGAGATAATACCTATCCTTCTCAAGCTATTCCAAAAAATAGAAAGGGAAGGAAAACTTCCAGACTCATTCTATGAAGCCAGTATTACTTTGATTCCTAAACCAGACAGAGACCCAGTAAAAAAAGAGAACTACAGGCCAATATCCCTGATGAATATGGATGCAAAAATTCTCAATAAGATACTAGCAAATCGAATTCAACAGCATATAAAAAGAATTATTCACCATGATCAAGTGGGATTCATTCCTGGGATGCAGGGCTGGTTCAACATTCGCAAATCAATCAACGTGATACATCACATTAATAAAAGAAAAGATAAGAACCATGTGATCCTGTCAATCGATGCAGAAAAAGCATTTGACAAAATTCAGCATCGTTTCTTAATAAAAACCCTCGAGAAAGTCGGGATAGAAGGAACATACTTAAAGATCATAAAAGCCATTTATGAAAAGCCCACAGCTAACATCATCCTCAATGGGGAAAAACTGAGAGCTTTTTCCCTGAGATGAGGAACATGACAGGGATGTCCACTCTTACCGCTGTTGTTTAACATAGTGTTGGAAGTGCTAGCATCAGCAATCAGATAACAAAAGGAAATCAAAGGCATCAAAATTGACAAAGATGAAGTCAAGCTTTCACTTTTTGCAGATGACATGATATTATGCATGGAAAATCTGATAGACTCCACCAAAAATCTGCTAGAACTGATACATCAATTCAGCAAAGTTGTAGGATACAAAATCAATGTACAGAAATCAGTTGCATTCTTATACACTAATAATGAAGCAACAGAAAGACAAAGAAACTGATCCCATTCACAATTGTACCAAGAAGCATAAAATACTGAGGAATAAATCTAACCAAAGATGTAAAAGATTTGTATGCTGAAAACTATAGAAAGCTTATGAAGGAAATTGAAGAAGATATAAAAAAATGGAAAAACATTCTGTGCTCATGGGTTGCAAGAATAAATATTGTCAAAATGTCAATACTACCCAAAGCTATCTACACATTCAATGCAATCCCAATCAAAATTGCACCAGCATTCTTCTCAAAGCTAGAACAAGCAATCCTAAAATTCATATGGAACCACAAAAGGCCCCGAATAGCCAAAGTAATTTTGAAGAAGAAGACCAAAGCAGGAGGCATCACAATCCCAGACTTTAGCGTCTACTACAAAGTTGTAATCATCAAGATAGCATGGTATTGGCACAAAAACAGACACATAGACCAATAGAATAGAATAGAAACCCCAGAACTAGACCCACAAAAGTATGGCCAACTAATCTTTGACGAAGCAGGAAAGAATATCCAATGGAAAAAAGACAGTCTCTTTAACAAACGGTGCTGGGAGAACTGGACAGCAACATGCAGAAGATTGAAACTAGACCACTTTCTCACATCATTCACAAAAATAAACTCAAAATGGATAAAGGACCTGAATGTGAGACAGGAAACCATCAAAACCCTAGAGGAGAAAGCAGGAAAAGACCTCTCTGACCTCAGTCGTAGCAGTTTCTTACTTGACACATCCCCAAAGGCAAGGGAATTAAAAGCAAAAATGAACTATTGGGACCTCATGAAGATAAAAAGCTTCTACGCTGCAAAGGAAACAATCAACAAAACTAAAAGGCAACCAATGGAATGGAAAAAGATATTTGCAAATGACATATCGGACAAAGGGCTAGTATCCAAAATCTATAAAGAACTCACCAAACTCCACACCCGAAAAACAAATAACCCAGTGAAGAAATGGGCAGAAAACATGAATAGACACTTCTCTAAAGAAGACATCCAGATGGCCAACAGGCACATGAAAAGATGCTCAATGTCGCTCCTCATCAGGGAAATACAAATCAAAACCACATTCAGATACCACCTCATGCCAGTCAGAGTGGCCAAAATGAACAAATCAGGAGACTATAGATGCTGGCGAGGATGTGGAGAAACGGGAACCCTCTTGCACTGTTGGTGGGAATGCAAACTGGTGCAGCCACTCTGGAAAAGAGTGTGGAGGTTCCTCAAAAAATTAAAAGTAGAACTACCCTACGATCTAGCAATTGCACTACTAGGTATTTATCCAAAGGATACAGGTGTGCTGTTTCGAAGGGGCATATGCACCCCAATGTATACAGCAGTGCTATTGTCAATAGCCAAATATGGAAAGAGCCCAAATGTCCATTGATGGATGAATGGATAAAGATGTGATACACACACACACACACACACACACACACACACACACACACACACTGGAGTATTACTCGGCAATCAAAAAGAATGAAATCTTGCCATTTGCAACTATGTGGATGGAACTGGAGGGTATTATGCTGAGTGAAATTAGAGAAAGACAAAAATTATATGACTTCACTCATATGAGGAATTTAAGATACAAAACACGAACATAAGGGAAGGGAAGCAAAAGTAATATAAAAACGGGGGGGGGACAAAATATAACAGACTATTATATATAGAGAATAGAAAGTTGATGGAGGGGTTGTGGGAGGGGGGAAGAGGCATTAAGGAGGACACTTGGGATGAGCACTGGATGTTGTATGGGGATGAATCACTGGAATCTACTCCTGAAATCATTGTGGCGTGATAGGCTAACTTGGATGTAAATTAAGAAATAATTTAAAAAGAGAAAAAGAGTTGGACACTTAACTCACTGAGCCAACCAGGCGCCCCATGGACATTTTTTATTTTCACCACTGGGGGGAAGGGTTGCTATTGGCATCTAGTAGGTAAATGCCCACTATATATATATATATATATATATATATATATATATATATATATATATATATATTTATTTATTTATTTATTTATATATTTTCTACAATGTGTAGGACAGCCCCCTACAACAAAGAATTGTTTGGCCTCAAACTAGTGCTGAAGTTGAGAAACCATTGATAAGGTCAAGGACCCAGACTGGGATACCCAGCAACATGTAAGAGGTGAGGTTGAAGAGGAGGAACTGGCAAAGGAGACAGAAAAGGGACAATCAGGCAAGTAGGGCAAAACAAAACGTTGTGGATCCTGGAAGCCAAGTGGAGAAAGTTATCAAGGAGGAGATGTGTCAGATGGTTCTGATTTGTCACGTAAGACGAGAACTGAAAATTAATCATTGCATTTAGCAACATGCACATCTCTGGTGATATTGACAAAAATAGTTTCAGTGTATGTGGTGGATGGGTTTGGAGACACCTAGTGCTGGAAAGTCTTTGGAGAGGTTTTCATGCCAAGACAGCAAATAAATGGGGCAGTGGCTGGCCAGAGGTAAGTGTCAGAAATGGGACAGAAGATTTGGGTACTGACTATAAAATAATAACCAGCAAATGAGGCAAGGGCCCCAGAACCAAGAACAAGGCAGATCCAGATTGTAATGATTTAGGACACAGGTCAATAAGGAGGTAAAGGTCTAGGGATCAATAATTTTGGGTGTTGACTTTATGGGTTAGAGGTAGGCCTGATGACTGGGGCCAAGCTGGACTAGACTTATCTAACACATTATTTTTTTAAAAGATTTTATTTTTAAGTAATTTCTACACTCAACATGGAGCTCAGACTCACAACCCCAAGATCAAGGGCCGCATGCTCTACCAATTGAGCCAGCCAGGCACCTCAGACATTCTATTATTTATATCTGTCTGCCTGCCTATCTATCTATCTATCTATCTATCTATCTATCTATCTATCGGAAAGAGAGAGAGAACAAGTGGGGAAGTGGCAGACAGAAAGTGAGACACAGAGTGAGAGAGAGAGAGAAAATCTTAAACAGGCTCCAAGCTCAGTGCTGAGTCTGATGCTGGGCTTGATCTCACAACCCTCAGATCAATCATGACCTGAGCCAAAATCAAGAGTTGGACGCTTATAGCAAAGCTTATAACTGAGCCACCGAGGCGCCTTTATATCTATCCTTTAAAATAAAGACCTGGAGTTGGCTATATGGCTTGCTCACAGTTGCTGCCCACAAGATTTCCTGTCATCTTTAACTTCTAGGGGCAGACTTATTTTGTGTTGCTTTGAACACAAAGCAGGCAAATTTTGGGGTGATGGATGTCTGCGCTAGTGCAGCAGCCATTTATCTGACTCCAGCTTGTTTCCCTTCCCTGCCTTTTCTACTTCCAGGGGGATCTTTCTAAATACTAATCCAACTGTATCATTCCCCTGCCTGAAAACCTTATAGCTTCCCATTGTGGTCAAGATAAGAATTTAGGCTCCCTTGTGTGGCATATGATATTATCCTGGACTTAGTTCCTACATATGCATATCCTTTTTTTTTTTTTTTTTTTTTGCCTTGCAGTGTATTCTGGTCTTCTTGATATCTGCTGCAACACGCAGGCACACGCGCACACAAACACACACACACGATTTAGTTTCACACCTCCATGCCTATGCTCATGCTGTTTACCTTTCTAAACATCCTATGTACTTTTCTGTGCTTTGTTCAGGACTTCTTTGTTTTAGGAAGCTGAATAAATTAGAATTACATTTGGCATGTGACTAAAAATAACAGTGGCTTTGCTGCTCTTCTGGAGTGGGAACATGAGGAAGACAGGGCTATTTAGAGGTCCATGGAGAGGAATATCCGATGCTCCCACAATCTGTTCCCAGAATAACTATTGCCTAACTGGGAGTGGCAAGTCCTAGCCTGGTCTTTCTTAGATTCTGAGACTATGATATTGTTGCTGTTATCTGACCTCAGTTTTAGGGGGTCAAATAATCAAGTTTGTCCTGAGCCTTGTTTTAGATGCATCCATTAGTTCATTCATTCATCAATGACTTAATCATATGCTAGTTCACTGTAACTTATATATGAAAAGCCTGTTTCTTCTGGCTTAATCATCAGGGTTGAGGAGGTGTAAAACAGCGTACTATCCCTCTGTAAACTCTCACATTCTTGAGATCCCATATCCTTGGGGGTCAAGGAGACCCATATCCTTGATTCTTCTCTGCTCACTCACTGACTATTTGTTAAAAAATAATTATTGAGTACTTGTTTGCCAGATACAGTGCTTGGCGCTCAGGATACAGAGTGGAAGATATTTCTTGTGCTTGCGGTCTAGCATTAGGGTGGGTAAGGAAAAGGACAGAGTGGAGCATAGGAATTGCTTATGCCACTTTTTTACCAAAGCATTGCTGAAATGTTACGAGAGTCCAGAAGAGGCATATGATCAAGACTAGGATGTCTGGGCAGAATCTTGAGAAAGTGATGCTTGTACTGAGTGATGAGAAACACCTAGGAGTTAGCAGGAAGCTAAAGGGGGGGATCAACCAGAAAAAAATAAAGGGAGGGGGTTAACCAGGGGTAGCTTGATGAGAATAGAACTCCCCATAATTTCCATCAACCCTAACTCACACGCCCCCAGGTGAATAAACAATCAAAGTAAAAACAAAATGCTTAGTAGGCAAACGCTTTTACTACAATTCTCTTCATCTCCATCACCCCCATCTCAAGTTATCCCAAACTAATATACAACACAACTTCTGCAATTTCAGGTAGATTCCTACCTAAATCCCCTCCTAAAGACTCTTATGAAGATGTCACTGCCCCACATCCCTCACCACAACAACCCCTCAAACTCATTCTCATCCCTGATACTGGCAAATCAGATCATCCTGGGGCTCAGCCAAAGAGAAGGAAGAGGTATGGGTGGAGTTGAAGGACAAGGCAAGACTCAGGGGTGGAATGAAGCTTTGGTTTGAGTAAGGACCAGGAATGGGGTGGGGTGTTATGTGGTATTATATAGTATTATGTGATATGTGCTTTCTTCTTTATACTCCTGAAGAACTCTGTCTGGTGTGGAGGAGAAAGTGGAGTAGGTCTTATGCACTAGTTGGGCATTAATGAAATAGTCTATGTGAAACATAGGGTGTGTTGCTAAAGACTATGGTGAAGAAGGGACATATTTAGGAAGTGTTTTACATATACATCTATGACATATTTACATATATATCATATATACATTACATGTATGTTATATATTACATGTATATTTTTTACAGCATCCTTTGATTATAAAAGAAATACTAATACTCATTTTTATAAAATTTGGAAAACATTTGGAAATTATTAAAAAATTACCAGAAATTTCAATGTCTAGTGGTAAGAACTGTTTATATTGTAGAATTATTTCCCAGTGTATTTTCTATGTATATTCAGATGAATTACCTGTGATAACTATTCTGCATCGTCAGGATCTAACTTAATGACAGTTTTTCTGGCACTACTTTTTAAAAATATTGTGGTGGAATATACATAACAAAATTTGTAATTTTAACCATTTAAAAATACATAGTTCTGTAACACTAAGTACATTCGCATTGTTGTACTTTCCTGGTACTTCTTGAGTTCTTTCTACCTATAGACATTGGTTCTCTTTTAATTCAAGAAAATTCTTTGCTAGCATATATTGATTATTTGTTTGGTTCCTTTTGATGTGTGTGCGTGTGCGTGTGTGTGTGTGTGTGTGTGTGTGTTTTAACCAACCTTGAATGTACATTTGGAGGAGAGTGTAACAATTTGGGTTCTAGTGGTTTCTGCAGTTTTACTCTCTAGGGCTGCTTCAGAATTTAGGTCTTTGATAAGGATGAAGACCTTTATTTTGGAGACAGATCAGCAAAATGCTCTGCAGGTAAACCAAAGCCTTAGTATACAAAGGACTTTTGGTAACCTGCCTGAAGAATCAGAGCCATGTGGTGTGAGTGAATGCCCACAAGCAAGAATATCCTTGGTTTCCTAGGTCACCTGCAGGGGGAGAGATATTGTCTCTTAACAGGAAATGATTCCTCTGTTTGATGATGCGTGCATCTTGGCATCTGGAATTCAGTGGACTGTTCTCTGTCTTAGAGCCAAGAATCTGGAAAGTGAGTAGGAACATCAGATGTGATTCAGTCTTTCACAATGGCACTGAAGAGAACTTATCAACACTCAGTTAACAGGCAGCAGCTTACGGAGGGTGATGATGAAGGCTGGACATATGTGAGGATGTGAACGAGGAAGAGGCTGGGGCTGGGAATTTTAGGAAGTGATTTCCGTGCCTCACTCAGTGCTGGGCACATGCTTATTGCTTAACTCTAGGTTGGACATTTCCTTACTGAGAGTCCTTATGAACCCAAGCTTAAATTAACTGTGTATATTGTTTTTTTAATTGTTTTAATTTTGATAGGTTGTTAGTGAAATCAACTGAGTGTTGGTCAGATACATTGACTAACCACTTTATTGATAATGGAAGTAGAAACATTAAATATTCGTGTGTTCCAGAGATAATCGGTTATTGTTACAGTGTTTATACTAAAGGGATAGTTAAAAAAATTTTTTTAACGTTTATTTATTTTTAGAGAGTGGAGTGGGAGAGGGGTGGAGAGAGAGGAAGACACAGAATCTGAAGCAGGCTCCAGGCTCTGAGCTGTCAGCACAGAGCCTGGCATGGGGCTCGAACTCACAAACTGTGAGATCATGACCTGAGCCGAAGTTGGATTCGGATGCTTAACTGGCTGAGTCACCCGGTGCCCCACTAAAAGGATAGTTTAAGGCCAACAAGATGTTGGGAAGACAGTATTTGTCTTAACTGAGGAGTAAATTTGATATTCTGGAGGCAGCATGTTGTGAGGAGACAGATAAAGTTCTGGATTTAGACATTTTGAAATTATAAATGTGGGTTGAACAAGGTTAACTTGAAAGAGTCCTTTTCTCTCTAAAATTCTGGAAACCTTTTATTTTTCTTGTGTGAATCAGTGGCATCACCATCTGTCTAGGTCCTAACTAGAAAGTGTGGAGCCGTCTGTGAGTTGTCTCCCTTCCTCACTTTTGGGAAGACTGAGCAGGTAGAGAGGAAAGAACCGGGATTGGACTCCAGACAGCCTGGGGGAGGTCCTGTCATCCTGCAGATGTGGAAGGCTCTGTGGCCTTGATCACATCACATGTATCTCCAAGTCTGTTTCCTCATCTGCTAGAGAAAACAGGCTTAAAACCACTTGCCATCGAGAGTAGAAAGAATGCATGTAAGGCACGGAGCTCAGCACCAGACACAGAATAGGTCCTCAATACATGTTAGCTATTATTAAATAAGGGCTAAAACTTAATAAGCCATAGACTCTTCTTAGGTACTAGGCACTGTTTATAACACTGCAATATATTTAGTAGTTTAATTTTAATGACAATCCTTTTTTTTAAGTTTATTTATTTTGAGAGAGAGAGAGAGAGAGAGAGAGAGAGCGAGCATGTGTGTGAGCAAGGGAGAGGCAGAGAGAGGGACAGAGAGAATCCCAAGCAGGCTCCACAATGTCAGTGCAGAGCTGAATGTGGGGCTCGATCCCATAAAATGCAAGATCGTGACTGAGCTGAGACCAAGAGCCTGATTGAGCCATCCAGATGCCCCTCAAGACAATCTTTTAAAGTGGGTACTATTACTACCTATATATCTTTTCCAGATGAGGAAACTAAAGTAGAGAGAGGTTAGTTGCCCAAGACTGTACAGTCAGTAAGTGGTCAAACCAGGATTTGAACCTTAGGCTTCAAAGTCTGTGTTCAGCTACCAAGTTGATTCTGGTTCTGAAAGAATGTCATTTTTAAAAAAAAGTTTGTTTATTTTTAGAGTGTGGTGGGGGGAGGGGCGGAGAGAGGGGGAGAGAGAATCCTAAGCAGGCTCTGCCCTATCAATGTGTGGACCCTGATGCGGGGCTCGAAACCCACGAACCTGAGCCAAAGTTGGACGCTCAACTGACTGAGCCACCCAGGCACCCCTGAAGAAATGTCTTTTATAAGTAACGAGACTCCATTGGGATGGAATCAGACAATAAGGTCAAAACCGAAATCACACCAAAGCCCACTAGGCAGAGACAACCACTATGACTATTTTAGGATATTTATCTCCAGACCATGTCCTATGTATACATGAAAAGAGAGGTAGAGATTTTGTTCTAAATAAAAATGAGACCATGCAATGAGTTCTTTGTAAGATACTCTATTGGCTCAGTGTGTCATAGGGATCTTTCCGGGTGAACAAATACGGAATTGAACCATTACTTGTTTAACCAATCACCCTACACTGCATTTTTAGGTTATTTCTAATTTTACCCACTATAAAAAATACTGAGCTAAATATCTGTGTATATACACCTTTGTGCCCCTTTTCAGCTATATTTGCTTAATCACTCTTTAAAAAGATTTTAGGTTATTTCCAGTATTTTCCTACTACTCTAATAATACTTGGACATATATCTCTGTACACACGTTTGTCCCTTTTCCAATTATGTTTTCAGGATAGCTTCCTAAAAATAACCTTATTGGTTACCCGTTGGTCAAAGGGCATCTACTTTGTAAAGATTGGATATGTATTGCCAGATTACCCTACAGAAAGGTTGTGCCAATTTGTACAGCCAGTACCGGTGAGTGAAGGTTCCCCTTGTACCCCCCTCTTGCCTGTACTGGGGTTTATGAATATTTGAAAGCTTGATAAGGTATATTTTGTGGACCGGTATCAGACTTTAACCACAAACGTCCCGGTTTCTCTAGGGACGTATATCTTACCTAAATGGCCAATTTAGAAATTGCCTTCCTCCGTTAAATGGGAGGTGGTCTGTGAAAAATACCCTGGAATTTTTCTTTGACACCATCCATTAGAAAGCATACCAGGGTGTGGGGCATCCGGGTGGCTCAGTCAATGAAGTGTCTGACTCTTGATTTAGGCTCAGGTCCAGATCTCACGGTTCACGAGATTGAGCCCTGCACTGATTGAGCCCTGCACTGATAATGTGGAGCCAGCTTGGGATTCTCTCTCTCCTTCTCTCTCTGCCTCTCCCCTGCTCATACACACACACCCTCTCTCTCACACAAAATAAATAAGCATTAAAAGAAAACGCACCAGGGTGTAAGCTGGATCCCTCTGTGTTTGTTGGCTTAGCTGCTCTACCAAAACACCCCAAAGAAAAATAGCCTCCCTTTTAAAGAAGTCTTGTGACATGCAGCCTCGCGACACTATCGTGTTGTTCTAGGGGATATTTATTATGCATTAATGGGATAAAGGGTCAGTGGTATTTAGAACTATACCCAAGACCCCTCGAAAGTATGCAGGGCAGGAGATTAATTGGTGAGGACCCTCCAAATACGACCTTTAGTCCAGCAAATTACACATAGACACCCAGCACTAGAAGTACATAGACAAATTGGAGAGAGTTCAGAGAAGAACAGTAAAAATTAAGGGAATAGAGGGATTGATTTATGAGGAGAGATTAAAGAAACCAAAAACACAGAGCTGGGACCCAGAGGTGACTTCAGGGAACATGATTAACAGATGGCGAATCTTCGAATGATGTAAACCACCAGAGTGAGGATGTATTGAGCCTGGTACCAAAAACATAAGCAGCGGCAGTGAGGTGAAATGAAAGAGAAAAGGACTCACTGATCACTGATTTATTCGGCATTGTCTCCAGAGACAGGTTAGAATTTCTCTTGACTGGAAACGTTTAGCACCGGGCAGCACTCGGCCCCCACAAGGAGAGGATCCTGGACCGGAAAGCAAGAAAATAGACTCACAGGTTAGATCATGCCAAACTTTGGAGCCTTTCCAGTTGTTACCTCATGGTGACCGTATAAACACACTATCTGGGGTCCCGAAGGTAAAGTAATACGGCTCATCTCTTTTTCATTTCCTGCCTTTAATGCCTCTTTAAGTTAGCAGGTTGAATCATGTCTGAACACATGCTTCTTCAATCAGGTCTCTCCACATGCCTCTCAGTGGTAGGTGGGTTGCCGACGCTATTGTTCTGGGAGACAACGGACATCTCCCCCTGTGTTGCAGCGCCTGTTTGAACTGGTGAAGGGGGACAGAGGAAGCAGCTAGGCAGGCAGGGAGCCCACCCACCCCAAACCACAGAGGATGTCTCTCACCAGCTGGGCCTCATAATTTTTGTCCGAAAGCTCACCCCCATCACGGACATGCAGGGGCTCTGTGTCCTAAGAATCCACACAGGGCAACAGCAGGTCCCAGGGGAGGTGGATAAAGCGTGTGAGGGCCTACTTAGGGGATATGGTCCTGATTTTAGTCTCCTTGTTCTGCTGTCAATAATAGAAAGTTAATTTGCTTGGATGTATGCCAGGCAGTACTCAATTATCGTAAACTGGGGACCATAACAAGAAGGATCTCACTGAAATGAACCGTGGCGTGGGGCGCATACACACACCGTTTAAAGCATTTTGCTCCTCGGTGACAAGCCAACAAGTGTTTCCTGAGCGGTGATCAGATGCTCGATGCCGGCATCCGAGCTGTGAGGAATGCTGAAGCAGGCTTTTTGTGAAATGTCCAGAATCAGTGCAGAGGCAAGTGGAGGTGACAACAGGAGGTGGGAAGGACTAAGGCAAACGCTGCTGCCATCTCTCATTAGGTGTGTGTGGGCACGCCAGCCTCTCCTCCTAGACCACAGCCTCCGTGCTTGCTGACAGTGTGACCGTGGCCAAATGATTGCACCCAAGCCTCCATCGCTTCCTCAGCAAAAGAGATAAGAACAGTACTGAGCTCACAGAGGTTTGGGGAGGGGTTAAACAAATAAAACAGATCATACCCTCCGCCAGTCTTGTACAAAGTGAGCCCTCTATAAATGTTACAGTATCGCCTCCCTCTTTCCTGCACATACACACAGCAACTCTTTTTTTCTTAAAGCTTATTTGTTTTGAGAGACAAAGAGAGTGTGAGCAGGGGAGAGGCAGAGAAAAAGGGAGAGAGAGAATCCCAAACAGGCCCCTGAGCTGTCTGAGCAGAGCCCGACGTGGGGCTCGAACTCACGAACTGTGAGATCATCACCTGAGCTGAAACGAAGAGTCAGATGCTTAACCGATTGAGCCACCTGGGCACCTCGAACACAGCAACTCTTTTTTTATTTTTATTAAAAAAAATTTTTTTTTAACGTTTATTTATTTTTGAGAGACAGAGCATGAACAGGAGAGGGGCAGAGAGAGAGGGAGACACAGAATCCGAAATGGGCTCCAGGCTCTGAGCTGCCAGCACAGAGCCCGACACGGGGCTCGAACTCACGGACCGTTAGATCATGACCTGAGCCGAAGTCGGACACTTAACCGACTGAGCCACCCAGCTGCCCCTACACACAGCAACTCTTAATTCAAAGTCTGTGGGGATCTACTTGTGCCCTCCTTTGAGAAAGGGAAAGTGATCATCACCTCTAAAGATATTTTTTTTTTTTAAGATTTTATTTTTAAGTAATTTCTACACCCAGCCTGGGGCTTGAACTCACAACCCAAAGATCAAGAGTCCATGCTCTACCGACTGAGCCAGCCAGACATCCCTCTAAAAAGATTTCTTTTTTTTTTTTTTTTTTAATGTTTGAGAGAAAGAGAGTGAGGAGGGGCAGAGAGAGAGAGGGAGACATAGAATCCGAAGCAGGCTCCAGGCTCTGAGGTGTCAGCACAGAGCCCGATGCAGGGCTTGAACTCACGAACCGCGAGATCATGACCTGAGGTGAAGTTGGACGCTTAACCAACTGAGCCACCTGAGCACCCCTAAAAATATTTCTTAAGCTGTCAGCTATGAATTCCCAGAAGATCCATGAGTTCAGTGAGAAGTTTAAATTTTTTATTTTATTTTTAAAGTTTTATTTATTTAAGTAATCTCTGTACCCCAGCATGGGCCTTGAAATCATGACCCTGAGATCAAGAGTCGTGTGTTCTTCCAACTGAGCCAGCCAGGTGCCCCTAAATTTTTATTTTTTATGTCAATATTGTAATATTGAATACATTTAATGTTTCACTATTTAAAAAAATTTTTTTAATGTTTATTTTTGACAGAGAAGACAGAGCATGAGCGGGGGAGGGGCAGAGAGAGAGGGAGACACAGAACCTGAAGCAGGCTCCAGGCTCTGAGCTGTCAGCACAGAGCCCGACATGGGGCTCAAACTCACAGTCGTGGTGAGATCATGACCTGGGCCGAAGTCGGACGCTCAACCGACTGAGCCACCCGGGTGCCCCTTTAATGTTTCACTGTTAAAAAAGACAATCTGATTTTGGATCATATCATGATCACCTTCGATTCAAGCACTGTCATTTCATGTTAGTACCCACATTTGCATCTAGGTTCATAGCTAGGGGTCACAGAAAAGGACAGCTTTAAAGTTTCTCTTAAAGTGGGATGTGAGTCTGCCTCCCTCTCCCCCATTATTTTTGGTATGTTTCTCAAGTTTGAGAAGGACAGAGCTACAACGAACACCGTGCAGGTAAGGGTGGGGAGGATGGGGCAGCCATGTGGGAGAGTCATGGGAATACCTGAAGAGAGGAGAGATGGGGGGCAGCATCACGTAGGAGTTCAGTGTGAGGGGTGAATGAGGCTGATTAGGGTTCCAAGGTCAGCTTGCTGTGACCTTGAAGCCTGGGGTTTATGTGAAATCCCTTGTTCTGTCTACTTGTTGACATGCACTTATCTCAAACACCAATACCCCTCACTCATATAGCCCAACATATGTGCAAAAGGAGTGGATGTCCAGTCCCTCTGGAAGGTTCTAGGCAGTGCACGAATTGGAGCAGTGGAAGCGCTCCCAGGGTTACATGACCGTGGTGACAAAGATGTCACCCCACACTGCCGCCACGAAGGAGATATTGTGAAGAGGACTTCTGTATAATGAATACAGAATCACCTGGAAATGGCAGTGGCAGAGGGAGTTTCTCAGAGAAGGTGATAGGACAGTGCTCCATGTGAGACTGTCATAGGGAGGGGTGACATCAGTTCTATAAAACACCTAATATTGGGATTGCAACTGGAGCTTCGTGGAATTGGAATACCTGTCTGCCTTGGTGTATTGTGACGTGAGTTTTGATTTCACAAGCTTCCTCGCCTCTCCTCCAACCCCGGGGGCAGAAACACTCCAGATACTCTAGGCTCAGCTTCATGGACTTACTGTCCTGCGGGGTCCTAAGAGCTTCTCCTCCACTCTCGGAGAGACTACACAGATGCTCACACTCCTGGCTGGCTGAAGCATGGCCCCGGCGGGGCATCGGCAGATTTTGGCAGGAGGCCAATGGGTTAACCTAGTTGAGTCTCCATTTCCTCATCAGAACAATGAGGATAATTGCGAGGCTGTAGGAAAACTACCTAGTCCAGGTGCTGCTACCCAACAAATTATAGCCATCATCATCATTTAAATTCAGCAGTGGCTAGAACTCAGCAGTGGCTAGAAGGAAAGCCCTGCTTTCAGCCCAGAGAACATAACTAGAAGAAAACACACATGCTCTGCCATTGGGGCTGTTTTATTTCAGCTGCCACCCTGAGGATCTCTAGCTCCGCTGTCTATTTAGCTAATTGTCTGTCTCCTTAAATAATTATTTATTTAGATAATGGCCTCTTGTATCAGTCACGTATGCAACTGATGACTTTGCTTGCAGGCATGACAGTGTTGGGGAGAATGGGTCCCATACTTAGTTTCTTGGGACTGACTGTGCCAACTTCTCCATCTTACTTCTGGGGCTTTGAACAGGAACCTATCTGTCTGTCTGAAGGGTCCCTTTTCATTTCCAGTCTCTAGCCGATTAAGGTGAACTTAAAGTCTGTAGGTGGTAGATTTTAAATATGTGCACAGGGACGATTATCTGTTTATAATGAACATGCCTATTGCCTTGGGAAGCGTCGGGGCATTCAGGGTCCAGCTCATCCTGACTAGATGACACAGGCCTGGCCCCTTCACTGTTTGGGGTCTTCCACTCTTTATCGACAAATTCCTCAGGAGACTGAATTAAATGCCATCTAAAGGGCCCTTCAGCATTTTCAGCTGATCTATGAATGAGTTACTGGGGTGTCTGGCTGGTTTCTGATTTTCTTAAAGGTCTCAGAGCTGACCACCATATTCTTAGGAAGGTACGTTTGAGAGAATCTCTTCTGTGAACCCTCCCTTATAAGGAACAAGTATTAATTTGAGGATCACGGCACTTGGGTGGCTTAGTTGGTTAAACCTCCAACGCTTGGTTTCAGTTCAGGTCATGATCTTACAGTTCCATGGGTTCAAGCCCTGGCTCCATGCCGACAGTGTGGAGGCTGCTTGGGATTCTTTCTCTCTCCCTCTCTCTTTGGCCCTCCCCTGCTCACGCTGTCTCTGTCTTTCTCAAATAAACTTAAAAAAATAAGTAAATAAATTGAGGATCATCCCAGCCTTTAAATTCACCTTTTTCACTTCTACTCTCTACCTTTGGGTACTCTCTGTTGGTATCTTCATGATACAATGGGAATAAGAGAAGGTGAGCACCCTGTTTATAGTGGTAAGGAAAATCTTTGCTGCCTTTGGGTAAATTATAGTCAGGGTGAGTGATTTTGCTGGAATTTAAGCCTGCCTAGGAATGTTCAGAGAAGGGACTATAGTGACCTCAGAAGCAGTAAGAGGAGAGAGAACATGGGAATAAGGAATTCCTCTTTACAAAGCTGCATCCCCAGACCAAGGCTCAAGAGCCTTGGAGTGATCTTTCGTGCCTGGAGAAAAATGGGAACACTCGCAGGGGAGCTCCCCAGCACTGCTGTGACTTTTGCTAGGATGGCCAGCTCTGAGCGCAAGAGCCTCTCTCCTCTTCTTCAATCCCACGAAGTCAGACACAAGAGAGGAAAGAAGTAGTTTCTGATGAAATCAAGAGTCCTGGGGCCCCTGGGTGGCTCAGCTGGTTAAGCGTCCAACTTTGGCTCAGGTCATGATCTCCCGGTTTGCGAGTTCCAGCCCTGCATCGGCTCTCTGCTGTCAGCACGGAGCTCTACCGTCAGCACAGAGCATGCTTCGCACTTCGGATCCTCTGTCCCCCTCTCTCTCTGCCCCTCCCCCACTTGCACATGAGCCCTCTCCCTCTCTCTCTCAAAAATAAATAAACATTAAAAAAAAAAAAAGGGTCCCAAAAGGGATACTGAAGTGTACTCCCATGATCCACCTTAGGTCCAAGAAGCAAGGATGGAATTTTATTTGGACACAGCTTGTTCTAAAGTCTGAGGCAGAGAAGCAGGAGCTAGATTTTCTGAAGCCTGAGTACTCCTAACTTTTAAGGGTTTTTGTACAGCTTGAGGGATCAGAAAAGCATGAAGTTAATGCACTTAGTGCTCTTACCTGCTCCTTATCAGCAGGCAGGCACGTTTCCAGGAAGGACCAACGACAGAGGGACAGGGGAGGGGAGCGAGCATATGGGAACTCCGTACCTTCTGATCAATTTATCTGTAAACCTAAAACTGCCCTAAAAAAAAATCTATCCGTTAAAAGAAAATTAAAAACTAGAATTGGTACTGATTAGTTCACTTTAACAACTACCAATCACTTCCCTGTATTTGCTCCCTTTTTCATTGTTTATGAGTCAAAAATCACTTCATAATATTAATAATAGAAAACTAATTTGTATGAAAAAGAAGAGTAGAAGGATGGGTCATTGATGGTGTGGGTCCTACTGGGGTCACCAACAGCATAGAGCAGACTGAAACATGACACGTAATAGATATTCACTATGTATTTAATTAATTATTAAATGGATGAAAGGATAATTGAATAGATGAGTGCACTAGGTTCGGTTGGGAACTTGGGTCTATCTAACGGTATGCCCTGGGGCAACACTTAGGTGCAGCCTACCTCTGTGGACCAGGCTTGTCCCCTCCCCCAGGCACAGAAGCTGCCAGCACCCACTCTATTCCTAGATTCCTTAAAACACCTCTTTCCTCTTTCTCATCATCCCTGAAGGCAAATGATCAGACTTCTTTTTTTTTAATGTTTTGTGTATATATATATATATATATGTATTTTTTAAATTTTTTTAAGTTTTTTTTGAGACAGAGACAGTATGAATGGGGGAGGGGCAGAGAGAGGGACAGAGAATCCCAAGCAGCACCCCCACCCCACCCCAGCCACCAGTGCAGAGCCCCATGTGGGGCTCTAACTCACATAATGGGTGAGATCATGTCATGAGCCAAAACCAAGGCTGGATGTTCAACTGACTGAGTCATCCAGGCACCCCTATTTATTTATTTATTTTGAGAGATAGAATGGGGGAGGGGCAGAGAGAGAGGGAGACAGTGAATCCCAAGCAGTTTCTCTGCTAGCAGCACAGAGCCCCATGTGGGGCTTGATCTCACGAACCAGTGAGATCATGACCTGAGCCGAAATCAGGAGTCAGAGGCTTAACCGACTGAGCCACCCAGGCATTCCCAGACTTCTTTTTGACTTAAGAGTTTTGCTGTCAATTTCAAGGGAATAGAAACAAATGAGAATTTCTTTCTGTGAGTTGCTAGAATATTACAAAATTCTCAGTACCCTGGGCCCTGAATGTAGCTCTTACTTTGCATCTGCGGTGGTAACTGGATGACCCTTTGGTTTCCAGTGATTGGCTTTTATTTACTGTCATGTCACCCTTCTTACTAGCTAACAGTATTTGTCTTCTTGATTATGATCTGCCTCATTTTCTCTGGATGTAAATTCCTTGAGAGAAGGATGCTGCCTCTTATTCACCTCTCTGTCCTCAGGACTTAGAAGAGGGCCTCTGCCAGAGTGGGTGCTCTGGTTGGAGAATGAATAAATGGAACCCAAGAGTCAAAGCCAGTTGGAGAAGAAATTTGAACCTGAATTTGACAGAGCTCAGACACTTTTGGTAGGCAATTGGAAATATGGATATCCAACTTAATCCGTTCATTCAAAAGTTATGACCTGAGCACCTACTATGTGCCAGCTACCATGCGAGGCCTTTAAATATCGGTTTGGCTTTCAGCCTTAGATGTCCAAACCCAGAAATAGAACCTCCAGACCAAGTTCTCAACTTCTGCTGCCAATTTGCTGTGTGGTTACACTCAGTCACTTAACTTCTCTGTTTCCCAAGTAGGCGAGCTGATATTCTGTCACCTTGCAGGTCATTTGCAAGGATTAATTGGCATTTACAGTGTGCTTTGGGATCCAAGATGAAAGGACTATTGCTTGTGCCAAATCACATGATTACAGTAATGTGTTAAGGATGAATGCTTTAGAGCTTGTGACAGACTTTGAAGGTGAAGAGAGATTTAGTCTTATGATGTCTTTTAGCTCCCGCTCAGTAGGGACCTGGAGGTTTATGTGCCCCCGAGCCTTCCTGGCACCACTGGGATTCTCTCTCCCTTTTTTGTCCCAAGAAGTTACATTGGCACCCAAAATTTTTATTTTTCATGGTTTGCAAAAGAAAAATCAAAGGTAGCATGGTGTATTATAGAAGGTCAACTTCAGCGAGCCTAGAGCTAGGGGATGAGTAGGAGGGCACAGAATACATTTTTCTCTGACATTTTCATCCCTGGATTCATATCCAGTTGTTCACTGAGTTCAGGTGCCAGTGAATTCTACTGGGGACTCCCTCAAAAAAATAAAGGTAAGTAGTAACCAACCCAAAAGATGGCTTGAAGCATCAATTTGTTCGATGTTAGATTCAGAAATATATTCCAAATCTAAATCTAAATCAAATCTCTCAGAACGTATTAAAATTGCTTCACATGAAAGACAAAATACCTATGTTCTGAGAAACTCCAGAGTTTCTCTCCCTCTTGAGGACGCACGAGACCCATTCCTAGAGGTGCAAAGATTCCTCCTGGTACTGCAGAGCCTCCCATGACATCCTTCCAGGTTCCCAGCACTTCGGAGGGGGCCACCACTGGAAGGTAAACTGAAGCAGGGTCATACCTTGGAGGAGGGTTCTGGGCCTGAGGTAACAAAACCAGGTGGGGTCCAACCTAGATAATCTCACTTGAAAGGACTCTGCTCTGTCCAAGTTTTTTATTTTTATTTTATTTTATTTTATTTTTTTAGTTTTTTTTTTAACGTTTATTTATTTTTGAGACAGGGAGAGACAGAGCATGAACAGGGGAGGGTCAGAGAGAGGGAGACACAGAATATGAAGCAGGCTCCAGGCTCTGAGCTGTCAGCACAGAGCCCGAAGCGGGGCTAGAACTCCCGGACCGCAAGATCATGACCTGAGCCGAAGTCGGCCGCCCAACCGACTGAGCCACCCAGGCGCCCCTGTCCAAGTTTTTTAAAGCCTACTTGGGACTGAAAATTTGAAATAGCCATTAAGGGTGTCCCAGGGAGGATACGGTCCAGTACCCTAGGGCTTCCTGCCACCCCTACCTTAAATGTGGGGTCCAGAGTCACTGTCCAACTTGTCCTGAGAGACAGGCCAACACAGGAGGATGTAGGGTTCGGGTGGTGGGTGCCTCCTGACTTCCACCTGCTTGGGATGCTTTGCTGCAGACATTTAGATGCTGCTCCTGATATAGAAGAATGTGATCCTGGAGGCAGTGCACACCCAGATGGGAGCTGAATCATGGTTAAATGCATAACTTTGTTCAAAAGAAACCTACAAGACCAGACAGAGTTTTCAATTTCTTAATTCCAGAAGGGAGGTGAAAATTGTCTATTAGCTCTTTTCAAAACCTCACCGGGGGACAGAGATAGTTGTCTGGCCTTGGTCCTTTCCTGCAACCCCATATCTCCTACCACTTCATTTGCTCAGTCTGAGGGTCTCTTTTTATCATACTCTTTTTTTTAAATTGTTTTTTTTAACGTTTATTTATTTTGAGACAGAGAGAGACAGAGCATGAACGGGGGAGGGGCAGAGAGAGAGGGAGACACAGAACCGGAAGCAGGCTCCAGGCTCTGAGCCATCAGCACAGAGCCCGATGCGGGGCTCGAACTCATGGAACGTGAGATCGTGACCTGAGCTGAAGTCGGACGCTTAACCGACTGAGCCACCCAGGCGCCCCCATGCCCTTTTTTTAAAATATATTTTTTAATGTTTATTTATTTTTGAGAGAAACAGAGCATGAGTGGGGGAGGGGTAGAGAGAGAGGGAGACACCGAATCCAAAGCAGGTTCCAGGCTCTGAGCTGTCAGCACAGAGCCGACATGGGGCTCGAACTCACGGTCCACGAGATCATGACCTGAGCTGAAGTCCGATGCTTAACCGACTGAGCCACTCAGGCTCCCCTCTTTTTTATCATATTCTTTCAGAATGTACGCTAGTTAGTATCAGCCAGGAGTGGAGTGTGATTTCAGTGATATGTCACCCCGCTTCTAGTATATATACAGGTAAATGAGGGTTTTGAAAAGCACAAAGGGTGTGTGACGTAAGTCAACAACTACAAAAATAAGTCTCACTGAGGCCTATTTCTGGGACTTCTTTAATATTTCTTTATTTTGAGAGAGAGAGAGGGCATGAGCGGGGGGAGGGGCAGAGAGAGGCGGGTACAGAGGATCGGGATCAGGTTCCGCACCCACGGCAGAGAACCCCATGGGAGGCTTGAACTCAGGCTCGAAATCATGACCTGAGCCAAGGTCGAATGCCTAACCAACTGAGCCACCCAGAGGCCTCGGGAATTCTTATCACTATACAGAAATCACTGTCGCTAAGCTTAAAGCAATAGCTGTAATCCTATGCCTTGCCAACATGCACAGACATTCCTGGACAGCACGACTTGCATCTGAAGGACTTGTATCTGAATGCCAAGTGGAGAGAGCACCACATCTGACTGCTAGTGGGTCCGGGAGGAAGCGTTCATCTATTCTTTCAAAGCTTTGCAGTAATTCACCGACAGGCAGTCCATTCAGTGGCATAATTGGGTTTTCCATTTCTAAACAGTGATATTATAAATACCATAGTAGCTTGATCCAAAATTCTGTCCCAGAATGTCCCATTTCTTGGCAGTGATTTTCAGTGGCACAAAAGAGCTTTACTGGATTTGGGGAATATTTCCCATTTTCTAGCCCAGAGCTTTCTGAAGTTGTATGATTACTTGATGAAAGGTGCTTTGTGAAAAACTGCCTTGTTTTAAGAAAGTATTCTTCAACTTTTATGCTATATATTTTCCCAGTTTTTGCATTAATACTGCCATAGGTATATATAGAAGTGCATGGTTTTTAAGCACAGTTTCTATATACATTCATTATTATATTATGTGTCATTGTCTCTGAAGATTGCCCCCAGTAGTCTTCTATATTGTTTTTGTTATGTCTGATTCTAAATTTATCCAGAGACGACTGTGGTTTGATGAGTTTAAATCACAGGAAGGACAAGTGCCAAATTAAAGGCTTGTTGGTAATTTTTTTTTTTATGCTAGGTATTTTTAACCCTCCCCTCTTGCTGAGGGGAAATAGATTTTTATAAGACTGTATATTTAAATATATATTTTTGATGCATGACTTCTGAAGCCAAAGAGTGCTTCAATGCCAGAATGGGCTGGGGAATCATTTGCAAGAAAAACATAAAAAGGAGAGATTAATACGTTGAGGCACTGGCTTCAAGGAGTTTGTTCTCCAGAAAATAAAAGCTGCCACATTTCATTTCTTTAAGCCCGTTGTCAAACATAGTTGGTATGTCTGTCTTTCTTATTTAATTGTAGCCCTAAGGAGTCACTGCAGAGAGAAGGCATTTGGTCTTTCAGTTGCTTTTATTTATTGGTTGTGGTCAGGTTGGAGATCTCTGGGAAACAGGAAGTTTCCAAGAATAGCAGGTTTTAGTTGTTACTTAGTCACCCTAGTCAAAGGACAGGTATTTAACCAGAGCAGAGCTTGGAAGCTGCCTGATTGTCCACAAGTGTAGCACACTGAATGTCATTATCCCTTAAGGGGAATATCTAGGTGCTCATGGAAAAATCTCCCAAATTGGAATTGGGGTAGGAAGTGTGGTTTGTCTAACCAGCTGGACTTGATATCATTAAAGTTAGAATCTTAATTTTGAGAAGAGTGATAGGACACAAGGGTCCTGTACCTATTGAAATTATAAGCAATACTTAGTGTGGCTGAGCATTTTTCTGGAGATAGAGTGAATAGGTTTTATGAGATTCGCCCAAAGAGCCACAACCCTGAAAAGCTGAGGACTCTTTCCTGATGGCTTGCTCAGTCTTCTGCTCTGTGGACTGGCCCCTACAGCCTCCCACATGTGGTTCCTGCCACGGGGGAATGCCAGCCCCTATGAGGACTGCTCTGATTTATTGAGAGCTGGGTGGGAAGGAGCGCAGAAGCCACACTCGGCTCCCTCAAGGCCCTGTGGATGGCAGAAGTGGGTAAAGCAGGACCAGGAGTATGGTGGTGACCAGGGAGGCTACACCTCCTTTTGAGAGGGGGTCGTTTTACCCTCTCCAGGATAAGCTTTTGTTGAGCAACCATACAGCTCAGTGTTGCTGGATGTTTATATATAAACCTGGGGTCTGAACTTGGGGCTTGAACTTATCCCGAGATTAAGAGTCGTGTGCTCTACCAACTGAGCCAGCTAGGTGCCTTTGGATGTTTATATATTTAAACATCAGCAACTAACTCAAAATTTTGAAGAATATTGAAGGAAACCCCACAAAAATGCTTGCAAGGGCAGAGTTGGCCATATCCTTTCGTTTGTCACCTTTCTGGCAGAGCAGTGCTTGACATTAAGAACAAACTCAAGGCTCCATTTTCATAACATATATATATATATATATATATATATATATATATATATATACAGTAAAACCTTGGATTGCAAGTATCTTGTTCTGCAAGTGTTCGGCAAGACGAGCAAACATTTCTAATTTTATTTTTATTTATTTATTTTTAATATGAAATTTATTGTCAAATTGGTTTCCATACAACACCCAGTGCTCATCCCAACAGGTGCCCTCCTCAATGCCCATCACCCACCCTCCACTCCCTCCCACCCCCCTCCCCCCCACCAACCCTCAGTTTGTTTTCAGTTTTTAAGAGTCTCTTATGTTTTGGTTCCCTCCCTCTCTAAACTTTCTTTCTTTTTTTTTTTTTCCTTCCCCTCCCCCATGGTCTTCTGGTAAGTTTCTCAGGATCCACATAAGAGTGAAAACATACGGTATCTGCCTTTCTCTGTATGATTTATTTCACTTAGCATCACACTCTCCAGTTCCATCCATGTTGTTACAAAGGGCCATATTTCATTCTTTCTCATTGCCATGTAGTACTCCATTGTGTATATAAACCACAATTTCTTTATCCATTCGTCAGTTGATGGACATTTAGGCTCTTTCCACAATTTAGCTATTGTTGAGAGTGCTGCTATAAACACTGGGGTACAAGTGGCCCTATGCATCAGCACTCCTGTATCCCTTGGGTCAATTCCTAGCAGTGCTATTGCTGGGTCATAGAGTAGATCTATGTTTAATTTTTTGAGGAACCTCCATACTGTTTTCCAGAGTGGCTGCACCAGTTTGCATTCCCACCAATAGTGCAAGAGGGTTCCCGTTTCTACACATCCTCGTCAGCATCTAGAATCTCCTGATTTGCTTATTTTAGCCACTCTGACTGGCGTGAGGTGGTATCTGAGTGTGGTTTTGATTTGTATTTCCCTGATGAGGAGCGACCTTGAGCATCTTTTCATGTGGCTGTTGGCCATCTGGATGTCTTTAGAGAAGTGTCTATTCATGTTTTCTGCCCATTTCTTCACTGGGTTATTTGTTTTTCGGGTGTGGAGTTTGGTGAGTTCTTTATAGATTTTGGATACTAGCCCTTTGTCCGATATGTCATTTGCAAATATCTTTTCCCATTCTGTTGGTTGCCTTTTAGTTTCATTGATTGTTTTCTTTGCTGTGCAGAAGCTTTTTATCTTCATGAGGTTCCAATAGTTCATTTTTGCTTTTAATTCCCTTGCCTTTGGGGATGTGTCAAGTAAGAAATTGCTATGACTGAGGTCAGAGAGGTCTTTTCCTGCTTTCTCCTCTAGGGTTTTGATGGTTTCCTGTCTCACATTCTGGTGCTTTATCCATTTTGAGTTTATTTTTGTGAATGGTGCAAGAAAGTGGTCTAGTTTCATTCTTCTGCATGTTGCTGTCCAGTTCTCCCAGCACCGTTTGTTAAAGAGACTGTCTTTTTTCCATTGGATATTCTTTCTTGCTTTGTCAAGATTAGTTGGCCATACTTTTGGGGGTAAATGAATGATGTCTTGCAATATGAGTAGTATGTGATGCCCAATGTCTCATGATCACAACTGAGCCAGTGTTTCTTCTCTCTCTCTCTCTTTCTCTCTCAGGATTGTGGTTGATCGTCCCTCATGCTTGGATGCTCTGTCTCAGGCTGTAGTGTTTGGCAGAAATTCATGATTTTTCAAAACGTTGGAAGGTGCCCACAACTGGCACTAGTGTATTTTTTGTCACTTTAAAGCACCTATGGACGGTCCTTTGCTTTTCCATACAAGAGTAAGCTTAAGAATGCTTTGCTTCATTCTAGGTCATTGGATAGGTTCCTTGTTAAAGTTGCACAAAAAGAAAAAGATTCAATTGATTGTAGTGATTCTGTTAGTAACAGTGAAAGTCATCCCACAAAATAACCTTCTTCTCTCTTGTCTCCCTCGCACCAGCCACGAAGGTTTTCAAAGCTAAGTGCAGGTTAATTAATTAATTTTTTAAATATTTTGTATTTTCTTTATTATTTTGCATTGTATTACAATATTGCAATCACTTTTTTTGGGGGGGCACAAGTGAGTGAGGCGGCAGAAAGGGGGGGGGAGAGAAGCAGGGCTCACCCAAAGTGGGGCTAATGCTCACCTGCAGCAGGGCTTGAACTCACAAATCATGAGATCATGACCTGAGCCAAAGTCAGGTGTTTAACCAACTGAGCCACCCAGGTACCCTTGTAATTACTTTTATATGAATATTTTTGGGTTGTGAAATGACTCATCTTAGTTTCCATTATTTCTTACGGGGAAATTTGTTGCTTTGATATACAAGTGCTTTGGATTACAAGCATGTTTCCAGAACGAATTATGCTCACAACCCAAGGTTTAGTTGTTTGTTTATTTTAATGTTTTATTTATTTATTTTTGAGGGGGAGAGAGAAAAAGAGTACGTACATGTGAGTGGAGGCAGAGCAGAGAGAGAGGGATACAGAGAATCCCAAACAGGCTCCGCGCTATCAGCACAGAGCCCAATGCGGGGCTTGAACTCGCGAACCATGAAATCATGACCTGAGCCAAAATCAAGAGTTGGCTTAACGGACTATGCCACCCAGGTGCCCCCATAACATATATTTGACATCACCTTCTTTTCTATTGAACAATGAAATCCATAGATGATGTAACTAACAAGCACAGTTTTTTTTTAAAAAATGAGTATTTTGCCTTAACTGTAATACATAGGGAGAGATAACAGGAAAGAAACTTATCATGAAAATGTGTGTTTTAGCATGTAAATGCTCAGCCGTGACTCTATTTTAGGTGGAAAAAAATTGCTACACATTTCCAAAATGTTTCCTGGGGGGGAAAGATCAGCACCATTGAAAGCCACATTGCCAGAGGCTTCTGATTCCTATGAATCCTATCTTGCTTCCTCCAACTTTTCACTCATCTGTCTGAGGTGGGCCCTCTAATGTCACACTTGAGGGACAACTTGTTGCCTTTATGGGACTTTTAAATGACAGGAAGAGTTTGTTTCTCTTCCTTCACACTGTCCACCCTCTCCTATGCAGGTCTTCTCTGCCCAGGTGTTTCCAGTTCTTTCAACCATTCCTGACATAGATGCCCTTCCAACCACCTCCTTCCAGAGCCCTCCTTCTGTCCTTCTCGTTTTTCTGTGTCTTCACCCCACCCCAGTCCTGCAGCTGTCCTGCATAGTAGGATGTGTCTGAACCGCTGTCCCCTTCCTCTCCTCACTGCCCCCCTCCCCGAGGCAGCCACCCAGGTAGATGGGACTTGGACTGTTGTGTTCCAGGTGGGAGCCACGGCCATCTTGTGTCACAGTGACTTAGGAGATGAAGAGCTGGTTATGAGTGCTGGGCCACCCCCTGGCCATGAAAGCACATCAAAGCATCTGAATGGCCAGATTTGGCTATATTTGACCTATAAAATAAGTATAAACCTACTCGTTTTGCTAGTGCCGTCAAGTGCAGCCCCATCTCCTTTGTCGGTTCATTTTAGCAGGTTCCACTTCCGTCACCTTCCGAGTGTCGGCGTTGTCCATGCTGCAGGTCAGCACTTCATTCCATGCTCTGCTTTGCAGATGAGGCCTTCACAGGAAGCATGGGAGCTGATGAAATCACTATTTTTTGCTCTTTTGTCCTAATGGGCTATCTCCATCTTACTCCACATCAACTCCAATGTGAAACTCAGTCTTGTATTTAAATCTACAGGATGTTAAAATCACTTAGATTAAGAACACATCAGTTTTTAAAGTTTAGAGGGTCAACAGGAATTACCATGTTGCATAGTACGGAGACTGTCATCACATCAATGACTTCCTCTCTTGTCTATTCCTCACTCCCTCCTCCTGGATTGTCTGTGAATCTTCAAACAGGCATCCTTCTTGGATGCAGAATAATTTAATTTTCATCTCAGAATCTTTGGTCCTAGCCAATGTAGAGGACCTAACCAGGTATCTTGAGCTGCTATAACAAAATATCATAGACTGGGTGGCTTATAAACAACAAACATTTATTTCTCACAGTTCTGGAGGTTGGGAAATTCAAGATCAAGTGTCATCAGATTCAGTGTCTGAGAGGCCACTTCCTGGTTCATAGAGAGCTGGATTTTTGCTATAACCTCACATGGCAGAAGGGTTGAGGGACCTCTCGTGGGTCTTTTTTATAAGGACTCTAATCCTGGTCACAATGGCTCCACCCTTGCAACCTAATGTCCCACCTCCAAATACCATCACATTGAGGGGATGGGTTTCAACATATGAATTTGGGGGTGGGGTGGGGACATAAATATTCAGTCCATTGCACCAAGGGAGAGGGATAAAAGGGTGTGAGAGGAGAGGGTCTCACTGTGCACTCCAGTCTTTGTTAAAATTATTTTTCAGACCAAATTGTTTCCCTTTCTAAGAGATTCTCATGCCAGCTGTGAACATTTAACATTATAATATTATTTTCTCTGTTCTAATGCATTTCTAAGCGTTATTCCATCCTATGTGGAAGGAGTACCCATTTATCATATACTTGGGTATCGAGGGCCTGCCATGTGCTAGAGATGGACAAAGCACTGGAACACACAGGCCTCACCTCAAGGAATTGGCATTTTGTGGTGACAGGAAGAAAAGTGAACAGACACGTCAACCTCGTGTGCTTTGATATGGTGTCATTGCATATTACAGATACATAAGAGAGGACTATGTAATCTGCTCTTCGGAGATCAGAGAGGTGCAGGTAGACTGAATGATGAACAAATCTTGAAAGACCAGCAGGAGTTTGCCAGATAAAGGAGGAGGCAAAGGGAGTTCCAAGTAGATTGAGGAGCATGTGGGGATGGAGTGAGTGAGACCTGAAGCATATTTCAGAGAAAATGAGTCCTAGCCATGCGAGAGTAGCCTGCCAGGGGGTTCCTTCCTGTGGAAGGAAGGCTCTCCCTGTGAGTGTTTAGTGCCTCTCATTGGACTTTTATCCTAAAAGTAAAAGCCCGTGTAATTTGCTTGCCACATTGGTTCAGCGAAGCCTTTAACCCTGGTATCAAGAGCTTTATTTTTCTCATTTTCCCACTGAATCGTTCTTCTTCCCCTTCCTGCTATCTTGGCAGCACGTACGGAAATGGACATATGTGAATATCTTCTCAGATCTGTTCCCAATGTTCATAAAAATCAGGATCCTGGATTGTGGGTTTACTCAAGGGAGAGCTCCTCTTTCTCATTCTCTTTTCTGACGACTCGAAGTTGGGGAGAGCCCAGTGCATATTCCAGTTCCACCGTTTCCAGCTGCCAGACATTGGGCAGGTTATGGAACCCCTTTGAGTCTCAGCTTCTTTATCTAGAAAATGGGAGTAGAAGAATATATGCATCACAGAGTTGTGGCAACATGAGGTAATGCCTAGGGTAGCAAAAGCTTTCAACAAATGGTTGCCTTTGTCTGAATTCACATTAACTTAAAGTCCCACTCACTGAATGGGAAGATGGTGGCCATAGAACTTTGTGCCTCTATGGAAAAAATGGTTGAGAACTGAGTAAACATGAGAAGGGATAAAGGAAATCCCCTAAGAAATGCTGGTCTTACTGTCACTCTTTGTCACCAAAATAAGAAAAAAATGAAGCCGTTCCAAGGAAGTTGCCAGGCCTCGGTGTCCCCCTCTGCAAAATAAGGGTCGGTTTACATGCATGTTCCTTTCAAACCATAACACTTCATTCTTCTTGGTTTCTAGAATAATTGCATAAATATAATAATAATTATGTATAATAACAATTGCATAATTATAAAGGTTCAGGTCTTCTAAATGATGGTTGCATATTTGAGGCCCTAGGAAGCTTTGAACAACGGCTGATGTCCAGGTCCTATGCAGATGTATAAAATCAGAATCCCTAACAGGGTGGGTATGCTATGGGGCAGCCAGGATTGAGGTCACAGTAAGAGTCTTGTCTGTAATTTCTAGCTTACAGCATCCTTTATACTCAATCACCTCCATAGGAGAATTAGATGTCAAAAGTCAATATCACAAATTGCTTTTGTTGTTGTTTGTTATAAATTTTTTGTTTTTATCCTCAAAGTGAATAATTAGGCTTCTTAGAGATGTGTGTAATTGCTCGTCCTTGAGTTTCCTTTACCAAAACATTCATAGCATAAAGACGTATGTTACCAATCATGTTTTTAATTAGAATGGAAATGTGTGTAAAGTTCTTTCATAGAAATGCACACTAAATCTGTTTTAGAGAAACTTACTTGTAAGACTTTTTTTTCTTTTCACTCGGTTCCAATTCAGGCTTTGGCCTTCATTCAAGAGAAGCCACTACAATGAAATATTTTCTGACACTGTGTGGAAATAGCTGTCCTTGATGTGTGTGTCTTTATTTATGTCAGGGTTCCTAACGAATCCCACAAATAAAACCTTTTTTTCAATGAGAAACATTTCAAAATGGAAGAAGGATGTATGTCATATTGACCCAAAATAGCATGAGCATAATGAGCCCAACATGGAAGAGGCTTTAAAGGCTCAAATCTTCATGGGAAATACTTGTTGATTTTACCTCACTGTATAGTTGGAGGAAAAAAATATAATGGCATTTTAGCATGATAATTTCTTAATGCGTACTTATTGAACTTCAGTATGTGTGGTCTATTAAAAAGAATTTCATAGAAAAAATTTCATAAGTCATATATATATGTGTGTGTGTGTGTGTGTGTGTGTGTGTATAACTTGGGGGGAGATAACAAGTATACACTTGCTTTTTGTAACTTCTTTTTTAGCTTAATATAAGTGGACGTTCTTCCTGGTCAAAACCTTTGGTCTCCGTTATTATTTTAATGACTGCATAGTATTCCTAATTATCAACATATCAGAATTTATTTAACCAACCTCACTGTTGGACATTAGGTTGTTTTAAGTTTTTCCTATGAATAAGAATATGAATAAGAATATCTTTATTCATAAGGATGTCTTTGTACAGTTACATTCATTACTGTCTTGGTACAGTTATTTCCTTAGGGTCAATTCATAGAAATGGAGTCACTGGGTCAAATAGGGTTCATAATTTTAAGGATTTTGCTACGTATTGCCAAATTGTAGTGAAGCCTATACCAATTTGTTCTCCTACTGGCCCGTTTGTTCAGCATAGTCTTTTCAGCAATAGAGTAATTTGAAGTCCAAAGTGAAACTCTCCCTGACTATCTCAGCAAATAACTTCCAAACTCCCCAAACTCATTCTGCAAGGGTGAAATGCTGAAGACAGCTGCACACTTATTGAAAGCAACAAGAGTGGAGTCCGGGGGACTGCAAAGAAGAAAGAGGTTGTCAACAGTGCACTTAGAAGAAATGAATATCTTTTCACTTGCCAGGGTCTGACCCGACCTGTGGGACAAGGAGCTTTCTCCCAAAGAAGAGTTGAGGTTAGAAAGAAAGAAAAACTAGAAATTCCAACTGAAATTCCACCGGGTCTCGTATTTGAGATTGGCAGCACTGAGGCATTCCAGATGGCTTTGTCTGTTCTTTTGAACCTACCTTTTGATCTTATTTAAATTTCCTCCTCATTTCACCTGTTCTGGGTTTATTGCCTGGAAAGCAAGCAGGTGAACATATTAGGTCCTCCTCAAGGCACCCCGAGACCACAGGAAACTCACGTTCAGGTCAGGAATCATATAACATGAGTCCATGCTCCACATTTATGGGCAAGTTAAACAACAGGGAATTTTATGCTGGGATTTATGACACAAACGTGTAGCAGGCACACTGTGAGGTGGGAGGGAAATTTAAACAAGGAAAATCTCTGCCCATAATATTGATTCAAGTTCTCCAATTGATGGAAAAAACATGTAAGGATTTTATTCTGGAAATTGCCTGTGAGTTAGACAAGAGGCAGGAGAACATAAATATTATAAACACATCACTCCTTCTTCCCTCAAATATTGGTTCCCCTCTTCCAAATGAGGTCATTTAGTTTTCTAGTCAGTCTGTGTACAGGCCAGAATGATCTGAAAGCATGTAATTAGCTGCTTTAGCAAACTTTATCCCTATTAATTCCAGTAGGGAGGAGGGAAGAAAAGAGGAGCATGTGTTGGGTTGAGGGGGCAAGACTTCTACCTTCTCTAAAAAACTGACCTACACCTTATGTATCCGTCCTTACAACCCATAAAAGCCAGCACAAAAGAGAGCACCAGCTGGAATCATTCAGGGAAGGCAATGGCTTTGAAAGACCTGGCTAGCAGCAGGTGGAATATGCATTAGGGGTCCTTTTATTCTCCAAATAGTACCTATTTTCAGTGGGAAACAATATGGTTCTTATATAGTCAATAAAGAGCAAATTCAGGGTGGTTGCCCTTTAGCTAGAGTAGTTGATGATTTGTGATGACTCCAGCATCACACCATCACCCATGAAACTCAGAAAACATTGGACTAAAATACTGAAAGACATGGGTCCTGGCTTGGCAGATCTGATTTTCAGGTCCACGCTGAAGTCCATAGGCACGCAGCCTAATGGCCAGAATAAAAAGTCTTGGACTGCTGGTGTAGGGGTTGCTTGGAAAGCTGTTTCACTGAACTTGAGTGGCTTTTCTTGGATCTTTGTTCATTTGTTTAGCTACACTCCCTTGCGTGTGGTCCATGAGGGCTTGAGTAAATTATCTGGTTTCTCCCAGTAACATCTTTGCTTAGGAGTGACAGGTATTCTCATTCTAAATATAGATGGGCACTGGTGGATGGATGGAGGAAGAGGAGGGAACCCCTAACTTGTCCATTTGCCTTGGGAGTTCAAGGATTCTAGGAAAGGTCAACGATGCCCAATGCTGGGAGAAATAAGATCATATACTCCTTGAGGGGAGGCTTTGCTGGTTTTGTTCTCCACTGTTCTCTCAGTGTCTGGCATACAGCAGGACCCTAATAAGTATATCATGTTGCCTGGGACCAAGTGGCATAATGGGGAGTGAAACCACCAGTTTTGACAACACCAAGAAGGGAAGCACTTATTTCCTTCTAAGAGAGATGCTCCAGAGGCTTAAGAATATGAAACATGGTTCCCATGATTAATTTCTACTTCCTTACCTATAGGCATTGTGGGCTGGAAGGGGACAAGAAGTGGCATGTTACTTGAGTTACTCAACTCATCATTGCTGAGGAGTTGGAGTAAACCCAAATCCAGGGCCCAAGGGTTTTTTTTTTTTCTATGCTCTTTGTAAAATACAGAATAAGGAGTAGGATCTTAACTAAAGAGGAGATGCATGGCTTAGAGCAGGGGTTCTTGGAGGGCTCAGAATTGCTTGGAGGGCTTGTTGAAACACAGACGACTAGGTCCTGGAGTTTTCTGACTCAGTGGGTTTGGAGAGGGGCTGAAAGTGTGCATTTCTGACAAGTTCCCAGATGATGCTGATACCACTCCCCTGAAAACAAACTTTGAGAGCCAATGGCTTAGAGGAAAAAGCACTCACATCGAAGTCAGGTAAAGCTAGACTCCTATCTTGCTTACTGTGTGACCTTGGTCTGATGAAATTTGCTTAGCCTCAGTTTCCTTATTTGCAAAATGGTGACAATATCCACTGCACAGGACTGTAGTGAGGACTAAATAAGACAAAAGGAGTGAGACGGCTGGTCCATGGCAGTCACTTACTCCAATAATCAAGAACTTCTTCCCTAACTCCCCTTATGGGAGTCCTCATACAAAGCAACATCTGTTTGTGGGTTTATGTGTGTGTGAACTGGGTTTCTGCTGTATTAATTTCATATTACTACTTATATATCCTGAGAAGTGCACTATTACTGAACATTTACTATGTGAATGGCACGGTGTGACATGATTTTTCCATTATATATAACATTGAAAATATTTCTCTTTAACAGATGAGGTTAAGTAGCTTGCATACAAACCCACAGCAAGAAAGTGGCAGGCTATGTCCACACCAGCCTCTTGACTCCTGTGTTAGTGTTTCCCACGACTCTCTGTGGGCAGAAGACGCCAAGATTATTAGGTCCTTTTCTCTACTTACTCACTCACAGGTGTCTCTATCTATATAGGTAACATATGTGAGAGGATTAAGCGATTATCCTGAGAATGTCAGTGAAAGGGGTAGGGTTTTTTGGGTTTCTTTTAAGCCAGGCACTGTCTTACTCATCCCACCATAGTGCATGGAGGAGCTCAGCAAATGTTTGTGGCATTAACAAATGAATTAAATGTTCAGATCGAATGACAAACTCACCTGCCTTAATAATTACTGGGTTTCCTCCTTAAATGATCAATATGACTTGCCTCATTATCATTCATACACAACCAATTTGATACTGATTCCTGAACAACTGAATATTCTCTCAGGTCTTGGATTTGAAACTTTTGATGAAAATGAGAAGCAGTTGTTATTAACTTCCCTTGCCTGGGTAACTTGCAGTCATAGTTTGATTTACCAGAATAATTTGAAAAAGCAAATCAGGGACCCCTGCCATGACAGGACCCGATTTGAATACTCACAGGTAAAGTTTCAGTTCCACTTTGCCAAGATTACCTGAGTCCTTTGATATTTGCGTCTTGTGCCCTAGAGAGGTAGTTCTCAAACTTCTTCAAAAAATCAATCACCTACTTCCTGATCCTTTTTTTCTTCCATAACAACCTCCAGCAAATCAGAATAGAAAATCGCTCTGAACAACAAAGGCCACAGGGATGGACCCTCAGGGTTGCAAGGCTGTAAACAGAGGGCTTGGGGTAGGGCTGTGGAATGGCAGTCATCCAAAGATGCGCGGCAAATTGCCGACTCCTGCTAGCTGGCATTCCTGAGGGCAGTGGTGACTTCCCCACGGAGATGTCTGCAAGTAGCCATTGGGGACATAGTGGGGGCACATGGTGATCCGAGAAAGTGCTGGTCCTTATGCTATTTTTAATCACAGGCACTGTAGTTCGCTGCTTCCTACTTTGAAGCAGACTCCATCTCACGATTTTGTCAACACAAGCATTCCAAGGATAAGTTTTAGTTATGTCACAGGCATCTGGGAAAAATAAGAATTTCCCATATGTGACTTTCAGTCAGAAGGTACCAGTTAATTACTTCAGGTGTCTGTTCTGCATGGTCAGCGCCTGTAACTTACTTATAATTAAATATTTTGAATATCGCATAACTGTAATGGAAGCCATGAAAGCAATTTTATTTCTACATTTTGCAAGACCAGTAGGCTGATGGCATGGCATGCTTTCCTAAAACTATGTCAGCGCTGTATTTTTGTTTGACATTGGGCCAGTGACAATAGGTTGCATGGTGATTATACTTCAGCTGCTGGACTCAGACAATGTCCGATGGTGTGACACAGGCCATGAGAAGCACAAAAGGAAAAACCGATTTTAGCTCAGACTCCAATCAGAAAACTCTCCTGCCATGCACACTTCCCCTATTCTTTTCTTCCACTTCCAGGTCACAGGCAGCAGAGTAAAGAGCCGGAATACTCAGTTTAGAGAGAGAATCCATTCATGCTAACACATAAGATGTGCTAACACGTAAGGCAGGCAGCTCGCCCACATTTTATGGGGGATGTTAGAGAAAAATCATTTTCTATAGACCTCAGTGGCAACGAGATTCTTCAATTGAACTTTGGTCAATTGCATGGCATATGAAGAGACCAAGAATTATTTTCAAATGAAAATAATTGAAAGAGCCTTGATTCAAGGCTTGGTAGCACAGACTGACATAGAGCGAATGCATTGTATGGCACAGTATCAGGTCAATGGAACCAGGGAGAAGAGGAATCGATCCAGTCCAGGCCCACCCACACGCTTGCTTGTCATGTCCAAGAACTGCTTTTCGGGACAGTCGCTACAAAACCAGTTCCATGCCCCGTGCAATCTGCCGGCCTGGCAGCGGTTACCAGAGACAATTCATTGGACGAGGTATTTACACTACTGAAACAAGCGAGATACCTTTTCTGCTTTTGATAGAACTGAATGAAAAATGGAAATCAGCATCACTGACACGTAAATAAAAAGTAAATACATTCATTTCTCTAAGTATACAAGAGAAGAAAGTGGCATTTCCGATGCATACATTTATATCTAAGGTTTGGACTCACATATATAAGGCAGTTAATGTCTTACGGATTATCTACTTGGAGGGTCTACTTGGAGGGTCAAATTGTACCATGGCTTCAATTCCTAAGAGATATTTGGAAGCAAAGCACAAAATCATAGTATGTCAAGTAATTTTTTTATTAAGAAAAGTGAACAGATTAAAAGTTCTCTGCTCTGTCATTTTTTTTCCCTGATAACCTTTACACAGATGGAATTTTTGCAGTTTCATTCAACAGGCATTTGTTGTGTGTGTAAATGCTGTATACCTAGAATCATGTTAGCTGCTAGCAAATGAAGATGATTGAGAAAAACCCACATACCAGAACCCTTTGCATTACCAAGACAATTAAGGCGTGTCATAATCTCAGGTCATGATCTCATAGTTCATGGGATGAAGCCTCACATCAGGCTCTGTGCTGACAGCGTGGATCCTGCTTGGGATTCTCTCTCTCTGCCCCTCCCTGTTGTGTGCACTCTGTCTCTCTCTCAAAATAAGTAAATATTAAAAAAAAAACAAACTTCTGAATGACATTGGTGGAATTTTCTTCCAGGATAAGTAGAAGTCACAAAGGACCTCCCAAACCCATCCCACTCCTGTGCTGTCCCTTCTCATGCGCCCCAGGACATGACAGTCTCCTTGGGGGGAGTACAGGCTTCCCTCTGGCCTAACATAGGTGCTTCCCATATTGGAGTCACTCAGCCAGTCCTAGTGGAATCCACTCGGCCTCAGGAAGACTGGATGGAGTGTCTTCAGAGAGTTAGTGTTCTCTTTTCTCTCTTCCTTCCTCTTACCCACCAATCAAAGTGAGTCTGAAGTAATTATAAAGGGAAAGGGAATGAAACCTATCACATTCTAGAAAGGAAAGGATTTAAAAAGGGAAAGAAAGGAAGGCAATGTTGGAAACCATACCCATCTGACAAAGTACAAACGAAACAGTAAATAGAAGGCTATCAGCCGATAGTGTGTATAGTTGTTTTCTCAGAGTCCATTCAGTCTTGTAGTTATAAAAATCTGAGCATTTGGGGGTGAACAGAGTCAATAGAAGATTATCTCTTCAATCTGACGGTTGCTTTACAGCCCGTCCCTGTCTGCCACTTGGGGGCAGCGTGTGACTCCTAGGCCTTAAACTTCAGTATCACCTGGTCTCCCTGTCTCCACAAGGTCTGATAGACCACCCAGTCCTCGGGGAGCATGTGTCCGTGTGTATGAGATCTTTCTTTTCTGCTACCAAAGCTGAATACAAATTCCACAAGAGTCCTCTGTGAGCATTTGGGTGTTCATCTCATATGCATGTTTACCAACAGGCCTCATCTCATCTCTCCTGATTGGACTGATGCGTCATGACACAATCTCATTTACAACATTTGGTGGTCAGATTGTGAAATCATAACTCCTCAAAGGAAGTCTTTTGGGTCAGAGTTATAGCATCCATTGAGAATTACCAAGAACTATTAGGAGATCTGAGTTCTGTTCCTAATTGTTCCAAAGGCCTGCCCTGTGACCAGGGCAGATTTCAGTGTTCCCTGGTGAACATTTTGTTGGCTTAGAAACGTAAAAATTCCTGTGGAGTGAAAGAGAGTGGCTACACACGTATTGCCCCCGTCACCACCACCGTCACCACCAAAGGATCCCAAGGCCCCCGGCCTGATGGCAACAACATCCTGATCTAAACCCCATCAGAGGATGTCTGGAAACCCAAGTACCCTAATGGTTCCCATTTATTCGACATGCATTACAGAATGTATACTGGATGTTAGTCCCTTTGTGGGCTCCAGGGTGGGTGGGAGTAGGGATTAAAAAGTAAAAATGTGTTTCCTGCTTTTCTATAGGAGAGAACAACATAAATCTTGAAAAGCTTTAGATCTACAGATGTTCTCAGCACGTAGAGCAGGGCTTGGTCCACAGTGATGATCAGTAATGTTAAATTGAATGAGGCTCTGACTCCAGGGTGCACCTAAGTATTGGTGATACCAGTTCTCTCTAGCATATGTAAATTTTTTTAAACATCTTGGAATTTTTAGAATTCCTGAAGTTCTGGGGAACAAAGAGTCGATTGTGAAGCTGGAGAGATTCTACTCCGTGGCTCTGTAGATAATTTGTAGAGTGAATGGCTCTGTGGTTGACCAAACCACAGATGAGTTCCTTAGGGACCAACGTGGAATGCGTATCTAAGGCTTGCTGGTGATTAGGCATATTCCAAAATAAGTCACGTGTTAAGCACTGTGCTAAAAACATAGTATTCTAAAAGTCCATCTTGGAGCCTCTCTTCATATAATGGACTATAAACTGCTTTGCAGTGAGGAAGTGAACATTCTTAATAAAGAATCCATGTGAGTAAGGGATGGCCTTGGAATAACTCTCAGGGAGGCCAGGAATGACCCAAGCTCTTAGGTCCTTGTTGCATCCTCTTAGAGTTCATGTTCCTTTCCTCCAGAGCACAGGCCGTGGTGTGTAAGTAACATTTATTCCTGTGATTGTTTGATAACTGTCTACCATCCTGCCCTAGGCTCCATTAGTACAGGGACTGGGTATGCTCTTAGTCACTATTGAGTCCCTAGAACTTAGTACAGTATCTGGCACAAAGTGAACACTAAACAAATAAACCAAAATTTCTGTGAATGAACTTATACTCTATTTAAGAGCCATCATGTCACTGGGTCAGTAAGCATACCTGTTATTAGCTCTGTCAACTTGCAATCCTGCCCACTCCCTAACACTATTGCAAAAAATATATATAGTATATATGTAATATGGATATATATTATATGCACATGTATACATATAGACACATATTACATATATATATGTATATATACGTAGATACCTGTATGTGCATATGTGTTTGTGTCTCTGGCAAAATCATAAAGAGCAAACTGAGACAAATATATGCAGTACCTATGATAACATATTAATACCCTTATTGTACAGTGGGAACATCAGTTAAATAAAATTAAAAGAGAGAATCTGGCTATTTCAAAGTTGCCAGGAGCCTCTTTGTGTCCAACGTGGCTGCACACTGGGATCATCTTGAGAACTTGAACAAACCCTGAGGCCTGGGTCTCACCTCCAGAGATTCTGACTTAATTGGTGGCATGTAGCCTGGGCATCAGTTCCAAGAACAACTCAAGTGATGCCAATATGGAGCTAAGGTTGTAAAGCACTGGTTGAAATGCCGACAGCAAGTCATTCTGGAGCAGATTCTGTTACGTTTGTGAGGAATCACTCTCAATCTAAGGCAGGTTGTTACCCCTTGCTCCGGAGGAAGTGCTTCAGGGAAGAGAGCCTTTCCTGTGGCTTGACAAAGAGGACAGGTTTGACCAAGAGGCACTCAGGATCCTTTCAGAAGAGAAGCAATCGAGATTTTGACCCTTACTTTTTTGAGATTCAACTTTCTAGTGGGTCAAGATTGTTTTGATGAAGTTCCACCAGCAGGAAAAGATCCCACAGTATCCCAAGAAGAGCTTTTCATGACAGAAGGGGGAGTCTGATAATCGGTGCTCAATAGGAGGCCACACTTATAACAGTAATGATCAAAACAGTGACAGATTGTTTCAGTACTCTTTTACCCGAAGTGATTTTGTTGACCTGGTTCAGTGGGTTTGACTTAAATTAGGTGACATGCAGCAGTTGACAGTCCTATCAGGGTGGCACAGGCTGGGAGAGTGTCAGTTCTCTAATGGAAAAATGGACAGTAGGTTGGTAAAAAACCAGCAGATGTGCATCCTTTTTCCAGCTAGTTCGTGAACTCCATGAGGGAGCCAATTCTGCTGGGCTCTGCAGACTCAACCTTCTTTGAAGATATTGAAAGTGTGGTTAATTATCAGCTTGCTCCATTTTTGTTGTTGTTGTTGTTGTTGTTGTTTTTCAGCTGAGGCTTAGCCTCAGATGCTCAGTTTCCTTGCCTCTAAATAATTTTCTTGGACTTGTGAGTGGTACCTCGTTGGAATGAGGAAAAGCCTTTTCCCACCAGTACCTCCTACGTGTGGAACGAGAAAGGTTAGAATTACCTCAGCCATGGCGCTCAGCCTCTGGGACCCTTTGAGCAATGGGGACAGAGGCTCCTGGCACCACCGCTGGAAGACAATTCAATTCAAGTCTCAACAATCCTTGGAGTCCTTTGCATGTTCTTAGTGAGTCCGAATGAGTGTCACTTCAGATGTGGTGAGAAGCTGAAATGGAAACTATTACATCAAACATTTCATTTGGTGGGGGGCGGGGGGGGGGACTGTTTGGAAAAACTTTTAATTTTTTTAAGGAACAAAGAAAAGTTGATGAAAGGATTTGAGGTTATAATGACCAAAGTCTCCACTGCCTCCCTTCCCTCCCCCACCCTTCTTCCAAAATGGAGAAAAGAAATGAAGCCAGGGAAATGTCCTAAATATTGTAAGTCTGGCAGGCCTAGCTTTAGTTAGGATAGCGTGTAGTGATAATACCTTTTAATTACAGTTGTATAATTATAAATAGGAAAGAAATTAAAAGATGAAGATGCGGTTTGTAATGAAATTACCATAAATACCATGGCAAGCTTTAAAGTTGTCATGAAAATTCATAACACAAAAACATGAATGTGGAGGTTAACTTCTACCAAGACTAGAATTAAAATTTTGTGGATTCGTGGTCTTCCTTGTTAGCTTGGTATTTCCTCCTAAGTACACATAGGCACCGTTAGTCATGCAGACACAAACAGGCCTTTAAAAAGTCAGAGCCCTTGTTGGCAGCTCTTATGTTCTCTAAGCTACTTGGGCACGGTGACATAGAAATGACTGGGTTCCAAAGATAAATGGAAGAACCACTAAAAGAAATCTCATCCAACTGCTGCACATTTTAAATTACTTTTCCTGTTGGAATAAGGCATGTATTTCGCTTGTGATGCACAAGTTTACCTTGCAATCTTCATTTAAAGACCCATTTTACTTCCCACTGAACTGACAAATTTTTATGATTGAGGGGAGAGAATTATAATTGCAAACTGCTGCAGTGGTCCTTTGGCCAATAACCTGAGCTATTAGACCAGGGCACTTAGGTTACATCATCTTTTGGTGCCTTTGCTTTCCTTGCAGGTTAGCTCCTGTTTGTTAAAATACTGCTAATGAGATTGACATCATGAGGTCAGTTTCCATAAGCCTGTTCCATAGCTGCAAACTACTAAGACATCTTGCAAACATGAAACCTTGATCAGAGGAGAGATCAAATAAGTGAGTTTGGCTCACTCTTTTGCCAACCCTTCTCCAACATTGTGAAAATGCTTAACACATGTCTTAGTGATGGTAGACTGTGTCCTCCCTTTGTACCCAGCAAGAGGGATTTTTCTTTTTCTAAAGAAAGAACAAATATTTTTCCACTTCTTTACTACTATTAGCTTACAAGCTAGCACAATCAATTAAGAGGTATATTTTTATGTCTCTGCTGTGGATAAGAAATTATGCTGTGATGGCTATGTATGATTAAATATAGGATAGCAAAGTCAATTAGAAGATGCCAGAGGAAAGTATTGGGAAAAAAAAAAAACATTAGAGGAGGCCTTGTTTGCTGGACTTTTTTTTAATCCAATGGATCATGAAGAATCATTGAAGGTCCTTGAGTGTGAAAGTGACATAATGAAAGTGGCATTTGGGGATACGTTGAAAGAGGGATAAAATAGGAAGATGGTCACTGCCTGTCCTAAAGATACTATGAAGCAGGAATAAAGGGACACTTTTCCTTAACTTGAAGCTGTGGGAAAGCTAGAGCCCAGCTACTAATACCAAAGGTGGGTGGAAGGTTTGGCTCCCGATAATTCCCTCTTCCTTCTTCCCACTGTCCCCACCCAGTGAGCTAGGTGATTCAAGGGAGGGATGCTATTCTCTAAGAATTGCAGCTTCCTCCTGGAAGTAGAAGGAGGTTCTTAGAGAGCAGGGCCACCTGATTGGGAATGTGGATAGTTGTGTGTGGTAGTGGTGGTAGAGTTTGGAGTGGCCAAAGAGAAGTGGTCTCAGTCCTCACTATCCCTTTCTAAACTCTCAGGAAAGGATCAGCAATACATAAGACCTGGATGACTTTGGTTAGCCCCTCCATCTGGTGCCACATTACTACCCAATTGATAAGGTGAACTCACTTGGAGAAAAAGGGAGAGATTGGAGGAGTTGGATTTCTATAAAAGACAGCCAACAATCTATAATAAAGGAAGTTGGAATTAATGGCTCTAAGAGTGCAAGAATATAAAATAAATATATGTCCTCAAAGGAAAAAATATCAGAGATAGAAAGCAGAAATGAACAGTGTAAAGAAGACCCAACCAGATATAGTGGGTAAGAGGAAAGCAATAGATGAACTGAGAATCCCAACAGATGAATTGAACAGCAGAACAGATACCTTGGATAAACTAATGAATGACCTGGAAGACCAAGCCCTTAGGTATCAGAAAGAGATCATGAAGAGAACAACTAGATAAAAGAAAAGTTAAAAGATAAGAATATAAAGAGAGAAGTGCCAATATAATAGGGATCCTAGTATGAGAAAGTAGGTGAAGAAATATTTCAAGAATTATGACTACATAATGCAAATAATAGTCTTTAGATCAAAAGGGCTTTTAGAGTGTCATACAGTGGAGATTAAAAAAAAACACCAGCCATATTATAAAGATATTAGAAGACAAGTAAAACATTCTAGATTTTTTTAAAATTCTAGATGATTCTTGACAGAAAGAGCAGATGACCTCAAAAGGAACAAGAAGAAGCTATCATCACAATTTTCAGCAGCAACACTGGATGCAGGAAGGCAGTGGAATAATACATTCAGCACAAGAATGTTGCTTTTGGGGTTTTATACCCTGATGAATTATCATTGAAATACAAGGAGTGAAATGAAGATATTCTTAGATATACAAAGTTTGAGAATGTTTACCTCCCAAAGACCTGCTTTGAAATGCTGGTGGAGGATAAAGAATCATTCCAGGAGGATGCTAAGAATATGGAAAGTGTATTAGTCAGTGCCCAGTCAGGAAAACAAATCATTTTACATTGTTCGAACTGAGAGGGATTTAAAGCAGGGAGGCAATTATAAAGCTGTTGCTCGAGGAGCAAAGAGGAAAGGGTGTCCTACTGCGAGCTCAGGGGGTTGTTCCTGTACCTGGGAGCATATGAGCCTCCCCCTTGCTGTGACCAATGCTGGAGCAGCACAGTCAGCGCTGCTGGAACCGCAGAGTCACTGATGCTACTGGAACCACAGGGCTGACGCTACACAGGAGCCGCCACTGCTGCTAAAGCCAGGGTGCTGTCAGAAAGAAACAGGATAGTTCTGACCTTCTTTCCAGTGCTGATCAGGTGCAGGCACCTCCCATTGGCTAATGAGGATTTAGCTGTAAGGAACTCTGGGAATTTTCAGGCTTCCTGCTTGCACTTCTTCCACAGAATAGAATAGTGAGTGTGGGGCTAAGAGCCAAAGACAAATATCTGGCCTGGGAACTAAGAGTGTGTAAATAAACCAGAAAAGTTAATTCCTGTTTAAATAAGGAGAACAATGAGAGAAGACACGACAGGCACATCTATACCGGTCTAAAACAAAAGCAAATACCGATATTTCAAGGAGGTGACAGTGTGCTAAGGTGCCTGACTGTTCTGCATAAATTCATAGATACTGGAGAATGTAAGAAATTGATAGTATTCTATTTCATATCTTACCATGTCCTTTGAAATCTAGAAGGATGACATATTTTCTATTTTGGGGTTTTCCCTTTTTTGTGCTTATTATTATATATTTTAATGTTTTTTTTTTGAGAGAGAGAGAGAATAAGAAGACAAGTTGGGGAAGGGCAAAGGGAGGGAGACAGAGGGAGACAAGAGGATCCTTAAAGTGTATCACTTGGCCCTGAGAGCAGAGAGCCAGATGTGTGGGGCCAAACTCATGAACCCTGAGATCATGACCTGAGCTGGAGTAGGACGCTTAACCAACTGAACCACCCAGGAACCCCTTGGGGTTTTTACTTTTAAAGAATGATCTGGTCATGGGCTATATATTTATCTATAAGATTTAATTGTTTTTCTAATAATTTGGATAAGCCTTTCATAATATATATTAGCTAGAGATATATTAGCAAACATATCAGCTATAAATATGTTATATAGGATATATTGACTGAAAATATATGGTTGGAAATCTGTTGCTTAACTTTTGAATTTGGTTTATTTTTTGACCTACAGAGGTTTGGGATTTTTTTACCTAGTCAAATCTGAGCAGAGTACTCTATATGTTTACCTGTACCATAAGGTAAACCTCAGGAAAGCCCACTTTCTTCACACATTGGTATACTCGTGTGTATACATTTGATCTATAAATCACAGAAAAGAAATTAAGCAGAGAAAGAAGTGGTTGGTCTTGATTTGAAATTCTCCCTAGTAAAATTTCTACAGCAAATATTAGACCTAATATTTGGCATAGATGATGCTCATTCCATTTGGTATGTTTCTTTTTTTTTTTTTTTTCATTCATTCATAGCCTTTAATAAAAGGTGAATTTGAGAGCTTCTCTGGGAACAGCTCTTGATGTTGACAGGATAATGAATAGGGAAACAGGCAATGATGGTTCATCATCTTCAGCTTGAACAATGGCGAGAATTCAAATATGGGTTCCCTGGAACATGAATTTTTGCTGGTTTGCTATTGTTCCTTCCTGCAATCCTGTTTGGCTCCAGGAATTGATCCTCTTTACTTCTTGCTGTTCTTTGACAATTTCCTGATGGTCTCTGCACTAGTTTCCTGTGGCTGCTGCAACAAATTACCAGAAATTTAGTGGCTTAAAGCAACACAGATTTACTATTGTGTTACGGTTCTGGAGTTCGAGAGCTCCAAAATCAGTTTCACTATGCTAACACTAGGGTGTTGGCAGGGCTGGTTCCTTCTGGAGACTCTGAGGAGAGAATGGGTTTTCTTACCTTTTTTCAGCTTGTGGCTGCCTGTGATCCTTGGCCTGTGACCCCTTCTCCACCCTCAAAGGGTATCACTCCAAACTCTGCTATCATCACATTGCCTTCTCTGACTCTGAGCCTTCCTGCCTCCCTCTTATAAGGACGCTTGTGATTACACTGGGCCCACCTGGATAATGCAGGATTATTCTCCCCATCTCAGAGGAGATGTTCTTTCAGCCATATAAGGACATAACATTCACAGGTTGCAGGGACTAGGACGTAGACATATTTGGGGGCCATGATTCAGCCTACCACTGCAAGGAGCACAGTCTGAACCTCCTTCCATCCCATAGTGCTGTGGGGCCTCAAACTTGCCCTGTTGCTGTAAGCGCGCATCTCGTATGCCTGGGGTGAGAGCTGGTCCTCTGGTACCCCTACAAACTGCAGGTTTCATTATAATCCTTTATTTGGGGCCAGACTATACAGTTCATGTTCTTCCTCGGTTTCTTTTCTTGTTTATGACCCCAGGTCAACATTTGGACAAGCCGGGGCAGCCTCCTACACTGTAGCGGACTGCATATTGTCCTCTCGTTATCAGCCAAAGCGAAGAGAACATCTCCCATTGAACTCATCCTCAGCGTCACAATGATGCCACTCCTGTCACTGGATTAGACATGCCTACGTGTGGGCGCCAGCCCAAGTTCTCTTCACCTAACCTGGGTCACATTATACTCCATGTTACTAATTCCTGGTCACTCCTTCTTGAGGATGAGGGCCACAGCACGCCCAGCCCTGCTTTGTCCCAGCCACAACCTCTTCCCTCACTGGGTTGTCAGAGTGCCATCTTTCCCTAGGCCAGGTCCCTGGGCCAGGTCCATCTGAGTTGTGTCAGTTTGCAACCACGCTGAATGCTCCTCCCTTGGAAAATATCTCGGAAGCAGGCTGAACTTTTTTGTGTTTGTTTTTTTTTTTTAATTTAAATTCAAGTTACTTAACATATCGTGTAGTATTGGTTTCAGGAGTAGAAATCAGAGATTCATCACTTACACATAACACCCAGTGCTCATCCCAACAAGTACCCTCCTTAATGCAGGCTGAGCTTTTAACATTTACTTTATAGATTTCTAGAGCTGTAACATGAGGTTACTGTTGGTTCACCAGGGGCCTACAAGGATTAGTTAGCAGGAGCAGGCAGCTGCCTTGGTTCTTCCTGTGCACCAGCTCCCCTTTCTCTTTATTACTTTTTTTTTTATTTTCTTAAAAGATATTAAAAATTGTTTAAGTTTATTTATTTATTTTGAGAGAGAGAAGGAGAGAGAGAGGGAGCGCATGCAAGCAAGGGAGTGGCAGAAAGAGGGAGAGGGAGAGAATACGGAGCAGGCTCTGTATTGTCAGTGCAGAGCCCGATGTGGGAAACAACAAACATTTATTATCTCACAGCTTCTATGGGTTCAGAACCTGCAGGGTGAGGCTTATCTGGGTGCCTCTGACTTCCTGTCTCTTGGGAGGCTACGGTCAAGGTGCTGGTCGGGGCCGGAGTCAACTCAAGGCTCAGAGGGAGCAGGATCCACTTTTAAGCTCACTCACCCAGCTGTAGACAGGTTTCAGGCCCTCACTAGCCAGAGACGTCAGTCCCTTGACCCGTGGGCTTCACGGGACTTTTCACAGCATGATAGCTTGTTTCTGGAAGAGTGAGGGATGAAAGAGAGAGATAGAGAGAGGCCAAGACAGAAGCCATGATCTTTCATAACCTGGTCTTGGAAGTAACATCCCATCGCTTCTCTATTCTACACCTGGAAGGGAGTCACTGAATCCAGCCCCCACTCGAAGGGGCAGGATTACACAAGGAGTGGGTACCAGGGGGCAGGGGTCACTGGAGGTCATCTTAGAGGTTGCCTGAGACCCCCTCAAGAAGAGTTAGAGAAACAGGGTGCTATCTCCCAGTAGGGAGCAGGGTGTGCACAAGCTGAGAGGGGTCATAGGAGCGCTTCAGAGAAAACGAGCTGTGAGCAGAGTTGTGCATTTACTCATACCACAACTCGGGCCACTCCCTTTCTCCCGGCCTTCTCTCTGGGTTCTGTTTTATTAACCAAACTAACTGAACAAAAACCAAGAAGCTAACTCCCATGCTGGTCACTTCTCCGAGTTTCAAGTTCTCCGTCCACAACCTGCCTACCAGTGTTTACTTTCTGAAATCCACAGTAGTCATTTTTTTTTTCTTTCTATTTTGTCCAGAGTTCATCACAGTTCACAGTGGGAAGGGTGTTCTGTAAGCCGTGTATACTGCCTCTCGTACTGGAAGTGGAGCTCTGCATTATTTGGAATACATCAGATTAGTGTTGGACAATATGTTACCCCGGTAATAGTGGGAGGGAAAAGGATTAAAAAGCCCAGGAATTGCCGGGTCAGAACAACTCATTTGGGCTTCCATAAAAGACTATAATGATTCTAGGGCGCCAGAGTGGCTCAGTCGGTTAAGCATCTGACTCTTGATCTTGGCTCAGGTCATGGATCTCCGGGTTCATGAGTTCGAGCCCCGCATTGGGCTTTGTGCTGCCAGCGTGGAGCCTGCTGGGGATTCTCCCTCTCTCTCTCTCTGCCCCTCCCTTGCTTGTGTGCACACGCATGACTATGCACTCTCTTTCTCTCTCAAAAGTAAATAAATAAACATTTTTTAAAAAACTATAATGATTTTAAATTTAATTCTTTTTTTTTTTTTTTTTTGCTCCTGGAGTAGAAGGAACATGGAGTATTGACATTCATGGATCTGATTTAAATTCCAGTTCTAACATTTACTAGCAGGGTGACCTCCCGCAAACGAATTAATCTATGCTTTAGTTTCTTCGTCTGTAAAGTCGGATAATGATACATAACTCTGGATTGTACAGGGTTATCTGAAACAATGTCTATGAAATGCATACAGTACACTGCCTGGTACACAGGCAGCCTTCCACAGAGCTTTTTACCTTTCTCTTTCCTTCATAATTCAGCTACCCAGTAAGTTCATGGCGCCGACGTAGTTTGGCATTTGCTAGACCATTATCCAGAGTATCCCAGTGTGCATGGAAAGAAAACAGCTAGGCCAGAATGGCTGTCTTTGTAGGGAGAGTGTCGGTGTGCGTGTAGGGCTGGCTCTCTGCCCGGGATGCAGGGGTCAGTGGGGCTGCCGCCAGCCGTCTGCAGTGTTAGCCAGGGAAATCAACTCACAGCCCTCCTGGCACCTACTGCTGGACTTGGGTAAACATAATTACAGCCTTTAAAAAGAAAAAAGGGAAAGCAACCAAGATCCCCGCTCACCATGTAAACAGGATGTCCACTGAATGGCAGCCGTGGAGATGTTTATTTTCTGTTCAGGGGGCAATTGACAAAAGGCCTCGGGGAGCCTTTATTGCTGCCTGGGGCAATGGCCTGCCTGCGGCGGCGGCGGTGGTGGTGGTGGTGGTGGTGGTGATGATGATGGTGGCTGGGTTTCTCCCAGCTCTGTCTGCATTGCCAACGCTGAGCTTCAGCTGGGAGCTCCGGGGCTGTGCTCTTTGGAACCACCATGCCGTCCTTAGAGATGCTGGGTCTGGTGTTCTGCTCGAGGCCCTTTATACACAGATAAATATACACTGATACATACGCATATAAATATACATAGATACATATACACTGATGTCCAGTGTTCAGTTTCCAGTGTGTGACCTAGAGGCTGGCTGCTTCAGCCTCTATGTAATCATCATCTTAATGATAGCTACCATTTACTCAGAGCAAGGCAGCTGGCCAAATACTTCACATGGGTGATCTCATTTAACCCTCGTGATAACCCTTTGTGTTGGTTTTATTGTCTTCACTCTACACCTGAAGAGCCTCAGCAAGGATAAGCAATTGGATTTGAAGTCAGATTGGTTAAATTCTCAAACCGGTGCTTAAATAGTAAGCTAGGTGAAGGCAGGGACCATCTGTCAAGTTCACAACTATCTCTACGGCCCAGCACAATGACTGAGAAACATCCGTTGGGTGAATGATTTAAAAAAAAAAAAATTCCACCTGAATGCTCTTCTCCGCTGACTTTCTGGGGAGCACATCTGCCCCCAGTACTGAGAGTGCGTTGCACGACTTAGTCCACATGTTTCTGTTCTGCCCTGGGCAACTTGGGGCACTCACTGGTCAGTGCTGACTGCAGTTGGGTCTTGGGTATGGGCTGAGGCACCGCGGCAGTGACTAATTGGCCAGTGTCTAACCAAGAAGACAACTCTGCTTTAGTCCAGGCTTCTCTGGCATTGTAGGCAAGGAAGGCATCTCTTGAGCCTGCTCCTGGGGCAGTGGAAACAGTGAAAGCAGGTGCTTATCTCAGCTGGTATGTAATCTCTGGAGAGGGGTTTTGCTGTCCCTCTTCCAGGACACAGGTGGGTTGGGATGGAGTTGTGAAGATAGTCTGAGCAGATTTCTCAGGAATGCCAGGACGTGGTCCCTCTACCTTTATAATCCCAAATGTAACTGGCAGAGACCCAAGAGCCCTTTGGTCTTCTAATTCCTTTATTTTCTTTTAAAATTATTTATTATTATTATTATTATTATTATTATTATCAAAGCATAATTAACATACAGTGTTATATTAATTTCAGGCGTACAATATAATGATTCAACAATTCAATACATTGCTCAGTGTTCATCGTGATAAATGTACTCTTAATCCCCTTTAATTCACCCATCTCCTCACCCACCTCCCCACTGGCATCCACTTATTTGTTCTCTGTATTTAAGAGTGTTTTGTTTATTTGTTTGTCCATCTTTGTTCATTTTTTAAAATTGCTTAAATTTCACATATGAGTGAAATCATATGGTATTTGTCCTTCTTTGATTTATTTCTCCTATTTCACTTAGCATTTGACCCTCTAGGCCCATCTAGTTCTCGAATAGAAGGAAAGGGACGTGTTTGTTCTGCAGGATAGATTAGGACATCAAAATACTCCGTTCCAGAAGAGGACTTTATCCTACATCCGAACCTTTAGGTTAGAGAGAGATGAAACCTTCTTCATTTCTATTCAGGTGTCCTTCGGGGGAGGCATGTGGGTGGTAGCAGGGACTCTCCCTGAAACTGATCATTTCCCTGCCTGGAGCTGAGGCCATCATTACCTCAGTATTGTTTGCAAATTACTGCCAAGGGCAGGTAGTTGCTTTAAAATGGCCTAAGGGGCGCCTGGGTGGCGCAGTCGGTTAAGCATCCGACTTCAGCCAGGTCACGATCTCGCGGTCCGTGAGTTCGAGCCCCGCGTCAGGCTCTGGGCTGATGGCTCGGAGCCTGGAGCCTGTTTCCGATTCTGTGTCTCCCTCTCTCTCTGCCCCTCCCCCGTTCATGCTCTGTCTCTCTCTGTCCCAAAAATAAATAAAAAACGTTGAAAAAAAAAATTAAAAAAAAAAAATAAAATGGCCTAAGTTGTCAGGAAATCTCTGGAAAAGAAATGTATGTCAAAGATTGCCCAAACTGGTATCGTTTGGGTGTTGGTAAAATGCTGGAAATTATAAAGTCTTGTGCTGTATGTGTGTGTGTGTGTGTGTGTGTGTGTGTGTGTGTTCATTGTTGGTGGCAGAATTTTTTTCCTTTCTAATGTTTTAGGCATTATACTCTGATTTATGGAAGCCAATGTCACAGGTCCTAGACCCATCAGTTGATGATGTGTCCTGTTGGGATGCACCAGACCTACAGGTAGACCTGGGATTTCTGGGAGCAGTCTGGGATCAAAGGTATCATTCAATGTCCTTCTCAGTGGTCTCTTTTCCTTATGTTCATTCTTTTCCGCCAAGCATGGCCTCCCACCCTCCTGCTGCCTCTCATCATTCAGTCCCCTGTGTCCATTCTAGGCTTCTATCACACTGGTTCCGACATAGGGCATAGCAGCATGGAGCAGGGCATTCTGTCCATCTCTCCTGGCTTCCCAGTGTCTAACACTTCATTTATCTTGTTTTATGAAGAGAGATTCTATACTTGTTCCTATCACAATATTTGGAATAGGCTGGAAGGAAATATTCTGGACCTCTAAACACTTCTTTTGCCTACATTTCTGATACAGACCTCATTCATTGACCTTCCTACATCCAATATGCTTGAGTCGATGGCAAATTTGGGGCTTTATGCTCTGCATGTGTACATACTCCCTGGTCTCATGCCTGGTTCTACAATGTATACACACACACACACACACACACACGCACACAAGCACATATCGCCTACCCTCTACCCTCTCTATGCTTAAAGGATGTCCATTTGCAGATCTAACAATCAAGTACCCAGGGAAAAGGATGGGTCATTATCTTTGGATCAGCTCTTGTTAGTTTAATAGAAATATCCAAGGGATGTGAAGATAATGGTCCGTGTTCGGAGAACTCTTCTTTCTTACTCTCAATAATTCCCCCATTAGTTGCTATTGGATGCTTATATCCCATCATATTTCAGAGCTGGTTCCAACTTTCCAGGTGTGGGTTTGACTGAGCTTCTGCTAAATGTCACACTGGTCAGGCAGTAGGCATCACAGAAGTCTCGGCTGAATCGGTAGGATTTAAGCAATAGGCTTAGAATTAGAGATGCGGAAAACATCAGTACCTCTTTTTGGTGCCAGTGGCCGTCCTGCTCTGGAAAATTTTATTAGAAGCAAAGTGATTTAGAATAATTTCCCATCAAATAAACCTTTTTTTGCACAGATCACAACAGCCCCGTCACACGTGGAACCCAACCTGCCACTGCCATTTTATTATTGCAACTAGGAATTGTGACCCCACCCACTGCACCAGCCCGCTCTTTCCTGCCTTCTTGGACTATTGCAACCTACCCATGTGTGTGGCCAGGAAAAGCTATGCTCCTTCCCTCTGCTTTCCCTCTTTCCCACAGTCTCCATATGGCTAATGCTGCTGCTGTGTCCACCCAGGTAGCTATGCTCTGGCTCTAATGCCCTTCTCTGTGATGGGGCTGCTGCATCTGCAGGGCTCCTGTCATGCTGGGTGGATCCAGAAAGCACCATGCTCCTCCCACTGAGATTGACCATGAATGACAGTTCTTTCCAAAGCAAAGTGGCAATCAAAGTGTCTCCCAAAGTGACAGGTCTTTCAACCAAACTTGGAGCCACAATATTACCTTGCTAATTTGTGGGACCCAAGGAATTTAACAAAAATCCCCTACCCCTGGACAAGCAGAGCAAGACTAACTCCATTTTGTGCTACACCTACCATCTCATGTATAACCCCCACATGACCTACTTTTGCTTAAGACACTCCCCCACCCTAGTCAAGCCGCTGAGCACACCCTTACTGGAAACCGGCTCATATAGGAATACGGAACCCCTAACCGCCAAAGAATGTAAACCCCGCCTTTTGCCTGCCAAACTTGCGCGCCAATTCTGACCAGAGTGATAGGCTAGTTCAAACAGTTACTATAGGGTAAATTGTAATTCAATTGGCCACCTGCGTGTGGACTGACATGAATGTGCAACTTTCTGTGTGTGTTACAATCTCATTGGCCACTGGCCCATATAAAACTGCTACCCCTCTTAACCTAGGGGTCCAAGTCCCTGCTCCACTGTGTCGGGTATACTTGGGCCCAAGCTCGAGCTTGCAAATAAACCCTTGTGCATTTGCATCGGTATTGGCTCCTTGGTGGTCTCTCAGATTCGCAATCGGGGGCATTACAAATTCAGTTTTATAACTAGCTTGCTAGAGGCCTAGAGGAAGAACCCGTAAACACAGAATAAATTGAGGTTCAGGAAATGAAGCAGGATTGTTCAAGTGTCTGGGGTCTGGGGCTCTTTGATTGTCAGCCCCAGAGTTTGCTTTTCCTTGCTCTCTGGGGGCCTGGGGCCCTTGTGCAGTAGGAACTTTCCTTGGTGGTCTTCCTGGGCACTCTGTGTGCCCGACACATGTATACAGAATGCCCATGAGCAGCATTTTCATTCACATGAAGACATGTGGGGCCTACGCAGGGTTTTTCCAGGCTAGACTGAATTATCGTATTTTTTTTTTTTGAAAAATAAAGATATTTATATTATATCTTTATTTATATTTATTTATTTATTTACTTATTTATTTATATTTATATTAAAGATATTTATATTATAAAGGCTGTAACTGCAGCTAATGTTTAAGAGGTAGGAATTGTTTATTTTTTTAATGCTTTTCTGTGTTTTCTAACTTAAAAACCAAGGACAAAGTGAGAGGCCAAGAACACAGCAGATGTTTACTGTTAAACCTAAAAACATTTCTCAATCCCATTTACTGTCACTTTTCTCACTTAACAGTCTGTATAGTAAGAGTCATGTTTTCCAAGGCCCTAACATGTCTTACAATTTTCCCTTTTGGTTATTGCTTAAATAAACACCCAGATGTGCTATTTTACAGATCATAAGACATATCAAATGTGGTCCTTTCATTGTCTTTATCACACATGGTGCCTTGGCCCCTGGCTTTCGGAGCTGAGCTCAAGTTCTTTGTCAAGCTGAGCTGTGGCAGACATCACTGTCCGTCTGCCTCAGCTGGAAGGAGTGACAATTGTGTTTCACCTCTGGGAGACTATGTGGGCAGAGCTGGCCTCTCCTGGGCCTGCTATAGAGGGGGAAACCGCCATGACAGCAAACTGGCAAGACTGTGGGTTCTGCTCACCTTCATTTGGCTCAGTCAATGAAGGAACAAACATGATCATCAAATAGATGCTTTTGACCGATACGTATTGTTAAGCGTCTTGAAGGCTGTAGGAAGCAAGGGAAAAAGGGCTAAAGATGTAGAAAGAGCTTGGAAATGGATTCAAATTCATTAGGGTTGCTGGTAGACACTATTAATGATTCCAAGTATTTCTTTGAATTAGAGAGTCATGGGGCTCTTTTAAATTGAGTGTTTCTTTGCAAAAGAAAAAAGGGTGTGTGGAGGGGAATTAGCAGATTCCCAAAAAATATAAATTGGGTTTTGGCAGAAAACCTATTTCTTCTTGCCTTCAGAGAGTCATGCAAGTCTCAGGAATGGCAAACATCTGTTTGAAGGGCATCCGACCTTGGCGTGGCAGGCAGCTCAGAAGAAAGGGCGATGGGATTTGGTGTATAGTTTTCATTCAAGATAGCAGGTGGCCAGGTATTAAGAATGGAGCAGGGGTGCCTGGGTGACTCAGTCAGTTGAGCATCCTGCTCTTGATTTCAGCTCAGGTCATGATCCCAGGGTTGTGGGACCGAGCCCTGTGTCAAGATTAAGATTGTCTCTCTCTCCCTCTGCTCCTCTTCCCTGCTGGAGCGCTCGCTCTCTCTCTCTCTCTCTCTCTCTCTCTCTCTCTCTCAGATAAAAACAAACAAAAGCAGAGCAACTATTCCACAAGTATTTACTGAGTATCCACCGCGTGCTGGGGATGCAAAGTTACTAGGACGCACCAAGACCCAAATAGTTTATTCCATCACACAGATGTTAGGATAAAGGTTCACTGTGCATTGTCATGAATATACTGTGCCTTTACTGTGGTTCTTTCTTGTGCAGCTTAGAATTCAGTGGGCAATTACCATGCACGTAATACAGACCAGTAGAAGAGGCTAAGCCTAGTTCACTTTCATGCATATGAACTGAATAGCTGGTCATTTTTTCCTTTCGACCACTTTTTAAAACATTGGCAGGTTATATTGATATTAAAATGATAAAAATAGTCTGAGATTCATGAGTGCAAGTTTGCTCTTGCAAGCTTTGTGCCAGATACATATTTTTAAATTTTTTTAATGTTTATTTATTTTTGAGAGAGAGAGAGAAAGAGACTGAGAGAACACGAGTAGGGGAGGTGCAGAGAGAGAGAGAGAGAGAGAGAGAGAGACAGACAGACACTGAATCCGAAGCAGGCTCCAGGCTCTGAGCTGTCAGCACAGAGCCCGACACGGGGCTTGAACTCACAAACTGTAAGATCATGACCTGAACTGAAGTCGACGTTTAACCAACTGGGCCACCCAGTCACCCCAAGTGCCAGATATTTTTTAGAATTCCTAATTTTTCTTACTTTATGTAGGTAAAATGGTATGTAGATTATGTTATACTGCTAGTGGGTATAGAGCAATATCTGCTATTAAATATATTAAATGATAAACATTTTAATATCTCTGCCATTAAATGAATACATATGAGTATAGACATTAAGTGTGATAAATAAAGATCTTAAGTAAACTCACATCATTTTAGGTCAGGCATTCCTGCCAACTAAGTTATGAGAAAGATTCAGTTTTCAAAGACTTTAAAAATTTCACCAAGGGGGCGCCAGGGTGGCTCAGTCGGTTGAACGTCCGACTTTGGCTCAAGTCATGATCTCACCGTCTGTGAGTTTGAGCCCTGCGTCAGGCTCTGTGCTGACAGCTCAGAGCCTGGAGCCTGTTTTGGATTCTGTGTCTCCCTCTCTCTGACCCTCCCCCATTCGTGCTCTGTCTCTCTCTGTCTCAAAAAAATAAATAAAGGTTAAAAAAAATTTCACCAAGATATGGTGGACTTATAGTGTTGATGAAGATCATTCACTACGACCCAAATAGTTTATTTCTTCATACAGACACGGGAATAAAAGTTCACACAGTTTGTTGCCATGAATATACGATGCCTTTGCTGTGATGATTTCATCAGATTTACCTAGGAAACAATTTTGACTTTTCCCTACAAACAAGTTTAATTGTAGGAAAAACACTGCTACCACCCACTGAAGATCTTTTGCTGTTCGTGTTTGGAGTTTTTCCTCCAGGCTTCAAGGCTGACATTCTATTAGAATCACTTTGCTAGTTGACCTCTTGTGAACTATAATGCGAAGTAGGAAACGGGATTTCACCAGAGCCACACTAAAGCTTCTGAATTAGAGCCAGGAAGTATTTTATTTGATGCATCACAGATCATAAAGCCAACATCCTGTCTGATGGCCCTAGTGGCATCAGCATGGATGGCTGGATGGAAAACAGGGGCAGGAAGGATGTAAGCATGGGTTGGTGAATATAAAACCACATTGGCCTTGATTCTGTATCTTGAGCTCTCCAAACTTCTTCCCAGCCTATGACCTTTGTACTTTCTGTTTCCTCCTGGAACACACTACCTTGTGATTTTGAAGAAACTAGCTACTTCCCATCATTTAGGCATTGCTTTCAGTGGCGTCTCCTTTGGAGATGACCTTGACCACCCTGTTTAATGTTATGCACCTCCAGTCTCTTTTTATAACATTACCCTAGTTTATTTTCCTCAAAGCACATCTATGAAATGACCTTGTTGGGGTGCCTGGGTGGCTCAGTCGGTTAAGCGTCCGACTTCAGCTCAGGTCACGATCTCGCGGTCCATGAGTTCGAGCCCCGTGTCGGGCTCTGGGCTGATGGCTCAGAGCCTGGAGCCTGCTTCCGATTCTGTGTCTCCCTCTCTCTCTGCCCCTCCCCCATTCATGCTCTGTCTCTCTCTGTCTCAAAAATAAATAAACGTTTAAAAAAATTTTTTTTAATTAAAAAAAAAAGAAATGACCTTGTTATGTGTTTTCTTATTTACTTGTTCATTATTTTTCTCTTTCACAAAGTAAAGACCTCTCTGACTTGTTGATAAAATCCTCAGTCCCTAGAGCAGTGCCTGGCATAGGAAGGGACTCAGTAAATATTTGTTGGAAGCATGAATGCCCCCTGCAATAGTACCAGCTCCCCTATTTTAGAATGTCTCCAACCTCTTCCATCCCAATACCCCAGGGTTCTTTGTGTGACAACTCTCCCAGAAAAAAAAATATTGCAAATGTGGGAAACGTGATAGAGCATGAAGTGTGGTAGAATATTAAATTAGTCTCATAAATTGTGAATCATAAATCATGGTTCCATCTGTTCTGTGACAGAGTGTAAACAGCAAAATTTTCCACAAGATAGGAACTGAAAACAAAGGGAAGCCATGAGTTTCAACTCATGGAGAGGCTGTTACTATTATGTTGGATCATGTCCTCTCTCTCCTCCTCACTAACCACTTTAGTCATGCTATGCCTTTCTGGAATAGGCCCAGGAATCTTATTCATAGCAGACATTGGTTTCTTCCAATCTAGAAGTTTCTGCCCAATAGCTCTGTGCTCTGGCACCTGGAAGCCACATAACAAATATTTATTGACTATCAGTGGTAAACTCCACTCTTACACACTTATTCTTCTGAGTCAACTATGTTATTTTTTTCTAAAATGGAGATATCCTTTAGAAAAGGTGACCTATAAAAGAAAACTCTTCCATTCAAATCCAGTATTGTGCAACGCATTGAAAGACTTGATGAGGTATAGGATTTTTTGAGTGTGGGTCAGTATTTGGGCAGGAGTGGTCTGAGTGAGGCATAGTGAGGGGCAACACAAGGTCACAGGTTGTCCTGAGAAGGGATGGGACATTTGGAGAGGACAAAGGAATGAAGCGTTTCTAAGACAACTGGTTCACATCACAATTTTGCCTAAGGCAAATATGGTGGGGGAAACTATTCTGGGAGAATTGGTGCCTTCAGATAATGTCCTATTGGCTAAATGCACAGTGGAGGTCCATTTCAAGACCAACCAAACTACAGTTTTATCCAGAGGAAATTAGGTTAAAATGAACATCAGTACACAGATGACATTTCTGAAGGCTTCCCAGGAAACTATAGCAGCAAGTAACTCTGGGGAATGGAAATGAGGGGTAGTAGGGGAGTGGATGGGTCTGCAGAGTTTTGCTTTCCTCTTTATAACCTATTGTAAAGTTTTAGTTTTTCCATGACAAGGTATTGGTTCCACAATTATAAATTTTAAAAATCAATAAAAACCACTATCTTTTAAAGATTTCACCATTTAAATCTCGCATTTAAAATGCCAGCTGAATTAAAATGAATACCGCGGCAATTGTAATAATCGTAGGGGGATGTCATGACAGGGTTCAAATCAATACAGATGGTTCCCAGCTTACAATGGTTCTACTTGTGAGTTTTTGACTTTATGATAGTACAAAAGCCATAAGCATTCAGGAGAAACTGTACTTCAAATTTTGAATTTTGATCTTTTTCTGGGCTAGTGAGATGTGGTACAACAGTCTCTTGTGATGCTGGACAGTGCAGCTAGCTGAGGCTCCCCAGTGGTCAGCAATCATGAGCGTAAACAACCAATTCTGTTTTTCAATAATTACATAAGATATTCAACACTTTGTTACAAAATAGGCTGTGTGTTGGATGATTTTGCCCAAATGTAGGCTAATGTAAGTGTTTTGAACATGTTTAAAGTAGGCCAGACTAAGCTGTGATGTTTGGTAGGTTATTTGTATTAAATGCATTTTTGACTTAACAATACTTTCAATTTATGGTGGACTCATTGGGACCTAATCCCATTGTAAGTTGAGGAAGATCTGTATATTGACATAAACAGAAAAACCTTGAACTTACAAACACTGTTATTCATATATATTTTCTAGTCTTCTGGGTAGATATTGTTCAACCCTCTCAAGATGTGAAAGCAGCTCCAGAAGCTGACCCAGCAATGGTTCTAGAATGCAGACCCTCAGACTTAAGCTTCTCTGACATACCGCCCCCCTACTGTATACATTCTACTCTCCTCGCGACTCATAATCCTTTTTTCTCCTTCTCTCATTACCAATGTAGACTGCTGCCTCTCTTGAGGGTTTCAAATCCCACAAGAGAATTGATTGTCACTGTAGAGTACTCAGGGTAGAAAGGTTTCCCAGGTTTCTTTATTATTCTTGTATCTTTACTGTTAAATGCAATCACCCGAGGGCATGTACAAATGTACCTGATATTTTCAACCTGAAAGTTTTTAACACCTTCTGCACTTAAAATCCGAATTACTTCCTTACGCTGAGAGCACATTGAATAGATTTTCAGACTCTCATGAAGTCCCAGTTTGTCTTCTGCAGAGAGAGAGGGACTTTGATGTGACATTCCTTTCCTATGATGAAGTCATAATTACACATAGGAAAAGACGGTTTGCACCATAGAGATGAAGGTATTACGATCCATAGCTATTGGGGAGTGTAAGTTTTTGCAACTATCATCCGCTTCTGAAATAGCATATCTTGTTGAATCTAGAAGATGCCAAGCAGGCAGGGCACCAGGATTTTACATAAGCATTAGTTAAACACTTGATAATTGTAGTTTGTGTAAGAGAAAAATTGTGTAGAGCTGCAGGGATATTAGAGTTGCATCAAACAGTTTTGGGGATTTCCTTTTCCTTTTTTTTTTTTTTTTAACATTTTTATTTATTTATTTTTGGGAGAGCGCAAGTGGAGGAGGGGCACAGAGAGGGGGACAGAGGATCCGAAGTGCGCTCTGCGCTGGCCATCTGACCGTAGTGAGCCCGATGTGGGGCCCCAACTCACACACTGCAAGATCATAACCTGAGCCAAAGTTGGATGCTCAACCTCAACGGACTGAGCCACCCAGGCACCCCTCCTTTTCATTTTCTACTGTCTTCATTTAGAAAGCGTGGGAGACTCTCAGTTGGGAGGACTGTAGGTGTGACCTAATTTGGAGCAGTGAGGAAGATCACAGAGATTGTTGAGGCATCTTCTGGCTCTGTGGTTTCCTTCAGCATGGATGCAAGTTAACATTTGTCTGATTTCTCCATAATTTCAGTAAATTACAGCCCCACCCCTGGCCTTACGATAGTAAGTTGTTTCTGAAAAACTCCTTGCAGTCACACCTCTTATAGGTAAAAAATGGAATGTTCATTGAAATTATTAATGCATAGTTACTTAAAAATTGTACAAAGTCTATGTATGTATGTATGTCATTGAAGCCTGGGAAAGAAAGCCATCTGTCTACCAAACACATGTTGGCCCCTTTTACAGCAGAGGCCTGTTCTCTGACATGCAATGTAGAAAGGAATGTGTTCAGAGAGCCCAGGCAGAAGCCACCTTCCCCAGCCCCTCTGCCCCATGTGTGCCCACATGACTGCTTCTTGCAAATAATAGTGAGCCAGTGTTCCAGTCATGGAATGAATAAGTCACGGGGATAAAAAGTACAGCATAGGGAATATGTCAATGGTATCATAATAGCGTATGGTGACAGATGGTAGATACATTTGCGGTGAGCGCAGCATAACATATAGAGTTATCAAGTCACTATGTTGTACATCTGAAACTAATGCAATATTGTATGTCGACTATACTTCAATAAAATAAATAAGTACATAAAAAATTGATACTCCCACTAACACAAAGCAAAACGATAAAAATCCCACACAACATAACAGTGTAAACGGCACATGAAATATTACTACTATTAGCCAGCAAACCGTGAAGAGGAGAGAAGACCATTAGGCCACCTGGGCTAACCTTTGCACTATGAGGGTGACTACATGTGGCTCTCTTGTTGTGGCACCCAGGTGCTCCCAAGGCACACAAAATCCCACTTGTTCTCATAAGTGCAAAGAATGCCTCCAGAGCTAAAGTTGGTGCGGTACATCAAAGTACTAAAAAAGTTAAAATCTTATAACTCGTATTGGCGATCGCCAGGATATGACAGTGTTGTGGCTTCCCCACCCACCTTCTCCCTTCGTCAGCACATGGCACTTTTTACACTACTCTTGGTACCTGGTTCACAGCTAGATCCAACTGGAGTCTTCAAACACAGATCAAGACCAACTAGCACATCTTGAAGCTCCACACGCTAAGATCCCAAGATGGCTTCTCCATTTCCCTGCACCCTCACACTCAAAGCCCTTCCTGTAGTTGCCAGGACTCCCAGTCGGGAAGGTGGCGCTGCCAGTCCCCATGCCTTCCATTCCACCCACGCCCTCAACCTGGTCTGCACAGAACCCAAGACCACTCAAACCCTCAAGGAAAGTCATCGCCCAACACCAGGATGAATCAATCCATGACAGACTCATCTGCGGCAACTACAATGAAGATTTCAAAGAATTTATAATGGTGTGAGAAAAGCTTGTGAGCGAATATTAGAAGAGAATGGAAAATTATGTATTCAATAGGATCCCAATTGTCTAAAAACAAAGACGTGAAGGAAATACACCAATTAACATTGGGGTTCCTGGTTGGTGGATTATGAGTGATTGAAAATATGTTCTGGGGTGCTTGGGTGGCTCAGTCGGTTAAGCCCTGACTCTTGATCTCAACTCAGGTCATGATCTGGTGGTGGTTGAGATCCAGCCCTGGTTGGGCTCTGTGCTGATAGTACAGAGACTACTTGGGGTTCTCTCTCACTCCCTCTCTCTGCCCCTCCTGTGATCTCTCTCAAAACAAATAAATAAACTTAAAAAAATTTCTGTTCTCTGCTTTTTGAAAATATGTAAAATGAGCCTGTGTTGTTTTTTAAATGACCGAGAAAATTAAATGTGGTCCCGTCTACAAAATCTTTGAAGAGCTCTGCTGTACTGAGTTCCCAGCCTGAGTCCTGTGCTCTGAGAGTTTCCACTTGGAAAGCCTCTTCGGGGACCCTACAGAACATGCCCAGAATAGGAGCAGGAAAGGAAAAGAGAGCAAAGGGCGTAGTTCTGAATATGAGTCAACATCAGGTTTGAATCAGGGGCAATCTGGAGAGCCACAGCAGATGGTGGGCTCCATTGCTTTCTTGCCTGCAGGTATTCAACTTGTTTCAGACCCCAGTGTCTTCTTTCAGTAGCCCTTGTGCACTCTGGGTGTTCTCCGTTACCCCCTTTACTTCCTGAGCCCTGGCAGTGGGAGCAGAGCAAGCAAGAAAGGCTTTCTGGCCAAGGCTGTGCCTTCGCTCATTCTCTCCCTTCCCTGCGGGGGTCAGATCAGAAGCCTCCCATGCTCTGGTCTTGCGCCTTCACCCCTGCCGTCCAGACCCTTCCTGCTGCCTCTCATCTTTCTCACGTGATCACTCTGGACCTATGCGGCAACTATCCTCCACATGTCATCATTTCCTTTGTCGTGCACATGCGCGCACACATACCCATATGCTCTCTAGAACATGCATTGGCATTGCTGGCACATGGTTAGGCATAGCATGCGTTCATTCAGCCAGCGAGCGAATTGCCCTCTGCTTAGTGCCAGGCGTTATTCTAGGTGCTGGGGTACACGAAAAACCAGATAGAAAAGGTCCCTGCTCTTGGAGCAGACTTTCCACTGGGGAGATGGACAGTAAGCAAATACATATACCCTGTAACGTAGAGTAGTGGTAAGTGCTATAAAGAAAAATGAGGCCGAGGAAGGGGCTAGTGACCTGGGGTAGAAGGTGACCTCAGATAGACTGGTCAGAGGTGGCTGGTTTGTGGAAGCTCCGTTTTGGCAGAGGTTTTGATGAAGTGAAGAAAAGGGCTGTGTCAAGTGTGGGAACAAGGGTTCTGGCTGAGGGGCCAGTAAGTGCAAAGGCCCTGAATCAGCAGCAAGCTTGATTCCTGCCCTCAAGTTGCTCCCATTCTAGTGAAAGAGGAGCAATAATCAGGCGATAGCAATATTGCCTGATAGACATTTGTCACTTAGTATCTATAGCTGCCTTGTCTTTATGGCATTTAAAAAATGTATGTTATCTATTGTCCATGTCCTCCAGTAGCAAACAAGCTCCAGGAGGCAGAGCTGTTTGCATTGTTCATTACAGTATGTCCAGGATGTAAACAGCTACAGGCCCATAGTAGATGTTCAATACTGTTTAAATGGAGGAAAGGATCCCACACTGGTCCCTGTGCTCCCGGTTCTCCTTCCTAGAGGTGACCACTGTTATTTGGCCCTGGGAGAAGCTGTTATTTCAACAGACCACCATTGAGCATCCACTTGGGGCCTTAGAGGCGAGACTCTGAGTGTGTCGAGGTAGAGGGAGCCGCTTGCTGACTGTCGTGTGGACTGCAATGGACACTCGTCTTCTGAGGCCCGGAAGACCTGGCTGGCCTTCCTGATCATGGAGCAAAGGGAGGATGAGGAGACTCTGGCTAACCCTGGGTCCACATTCAGGCTTTCATGGGGACTTGGTGCTTGGGAAAATACCCGCCTGCCTCCCGATACACTGAGGCCCCTTCATACAGCTCATTGCTGTATCTTGACACAGGAGATCTGGCAGCAAATATTCTTTCTGTGTGTGACTGTGTAAAGCCAGATCTGCACAGTCGTGGGTACTGCAACTGTTAGGAGCCTTTGCTCTTGCAGTGAACTTGATGTATGACCCCTGAGCAGGACCCTGCCTGGGGGTCCCGGGTTGGGTGACAGGGACTTAGTTCCCATCTCAGAAGAGACTTCTCAGAAAGTACCAGATCCACATAGAGTACCTGGGAAGTCAAAATGAATGTTTTCATCATTATTTCCTTCATAGCCAAGGTAAGACTATCCCTAAAATTTATAGTTGGGGCAACTTACAACTTATAGGTATTAGGGAGGGAAGAAATTAATAATTACTGAATACCCATTATCCTTGATAGATTAATTGGAAAACTATCATCGAGAATGTGCTCAAGACCACACAGCTAGTAAGAGGGTGGTCACTTAATTAGTTTTAGAAAATTAGAGCAGGATTCCTTGCCTCACAGCAAACCTCCTAAAAAGCAGTCTTATTCTGATGCCAAGTCACCAGTCAGGTTTCATTCTGTCTCTTTGAATATCTTGGGTCAAGTCACTGCATCGTTAGATTCTGCATACCTACATAAAGCTTCACACATCATAGATGCAATAAATTCTGGTTAAGAAACAGAGGAAAAAACTTAGTCACTCATACTTTGTATGAATTGGAATTATTCTATTGATTATTTTTCCTTCATATGCTATTAGTGAATAGCACATTCATTAATTATAACAGTAACACCGACTTTTCCATCTAAATTAGTGGCCACTGAATTCTTCCACTTGCTTGGTCCCAAATCCTTGGAGTTACCTGCGACCCTTCTTCTCTCACATGGTACATCCAAAATGCCATTAAATCCTGTTGGTTCTCCTTTCAAGAGATGTCCCACTATGACTAACTCTCACCATCTCCCCTGCTACCACCCCGGTACAAGCCACCTGTCTGGATCACTGCCCTAGCTTCCTAACTGGCCTCTGGGTTTCTGCCCTTGCTCCCTCTAGTGTATTCCCCAAACATCAGAGTGAATCCTATAAAAACATGTCCCCAGATCACATGACTTCCACATGATCTGTGAAAAAGAAAAATGAAGGGCATCAAAAAGCCAAAAGTGGGTTCATTGAAACAATTGATACAATTTATAAACCTTTAACAATACTGATCAAAACAAAAGAGAGAACACACAAATTACCAGTATGAGGAGGGGCAGAGGGGCCATTATTAGAGATCCTACAGGCATTAAATAGTAAGGGGATATCATGGTCAATGTATATGCCAATAAATTCAAGGACTTAGATGAAGTGAACCAACTCCTTGAAAAACATGCATTAACAAATATGACAAAGAAGAAATAGAACATTTCTAAGCCCTCTATTTGTTAAAGAAATTATATTCAAAATAAAAAACCTTCCACTAAGAAAATCCTAGGCCCAGATGACTTCACAGGTGAATTCTCCCAGACATTTAAGGAAGAAATAATGCTGACTTTACACAAACCTGATCAATATTAGCTGTTGTTATTATTACCATCAGTAGGTTTTTCCTGTCTCCTGCCTCATTTTTTGCATCTATATTAAAGAGGACACAACTTTTCGTGGTCTTTTAGAAAGATTCTCAATTCAATGGGAGGTTACTCTGCAATGCCTTTCTCTTCCTCTTCCTTTGCAACCTGTGTTCCTTTGACCCAGAATGGTATGTAGTGTTCACAAAATGCTCTATGTTGTTATTGCCTCTGACTTAAATAGTTTTTAACCTTTTAAACAAAACTAGTTATTTCTCTAGGACTTGAGAAGATCTGCCAAGCAGTGTGATAAAAAAATTTTCAGGATTCTATCACACCTGGTTTTCTGTTGATCTCTCTGTCTTTAAAAATGTTTTTATTTATTTTTGAGAGAGGGTGAGTGGGGGAGGGACAGAGAGAGAGGGAGACAGAGGATCTGAAGCAGGCTCTGATGTGGGGCTTGAACTCACAAAAAGTGAGATCATGACCTGAGCTGAAGTCAGATGCTTAACCCACTGAGCCACCCAGGCACCCCTATGTTGGTCTCTTCTTAATAACAACTAAAGTTTTGTTTAGTTGTTTCTTCCATTCCTTTGTATAATCCCTTTCTTGAGAATGACGAAGAATTGTTCAGATCTTAATTTGGTTTCACATGACGGGGCCGAGATTAAAATTTGTCTAGTAAATGGAAAGGTTGGGGCAATCACAATAATGGCGGGAGGAAGCTCTCCTTTTTTTCTTGTCCTTCTTCTGAGATACTAAGGGCCAGTTAGACTAAATCCTTAAGAGGCATTCTTTATCACTTTTGTTTGATGTAGTTCCAGCCACATCAAACACGGGAGGAATCCGAACTTCTCTGAGTTAAAATGACTGAGGTGGCATTTTTCCGAGACCCAGGGAAACTGGTAGTGTGAATTGAAGAGAAGTAATGGTGAGAGTGTCTGAGTGAGGAGCAGTCATTGCTGCCTAAGGGCTGAGGGCCCTGCGCTCTGGATACCTCTTCTCCCCACCATCCTGGTTTCTTTACTCACCTTCCTCAGCAGCAGAAAACTGCATGTTTTAGACTTCAAAATATCTGGCCTCAGCAAAGGACAGTTTGCTGATGGATTATGATATTTCACTCTATTAGAGTGCAGACTAAGCAGCTGTAACAGAGAGTCTCTAAAATACAGTAGCTTTAATGAGATAGAAGTTGATTTTTCTCTCCTGTAACAGTCAAGAGGTAGCTTGGCAATGGGGCGCCTGGGTGGCTCAGTGGGATAAGTGACCGACTTCGGCTCAGGTCATGATCTCATGGTTTGTGGGTTTGAGCCCCGCGTCGGGTTCTGTGCTGACAGCTCAGGGCCTGGAGCCTGTTTCAGATTCTGTGTCTCCCTCTCTGCCCCTCCCTTGCTCGTGCTCTCTCTCTCTCCCAAAAATAAATAAATAAAATGTAAAAAAAAAAAAAAAGAGGTAGCTTGGCAATCCATGGCAAGTAGGTGGCTCTGCTCCTTGGGATCATCCTTTAGCTTCTTTCTCCACTATTTCCCAGAGCATGGGTCTTGACCTTAAGTCCATGGGCCCTTGGGAGGCCATGGATAGAAGTTTCCTTTCACTTTTGAATGCAGGTAACAAACAACCATGATATCAGCAGTACCTATGACTTTGCTACCAACAGAAATAACAGGTAATTTTTGTATCATATTCATTTGTTGCATGTATTTTTTTTTAATTTTTTTAACGTTTATTTATTTTTGAGACAGAGAGAGACAGAGCATGAACGGGGGAGGGGCAGAGAGAGAGGGAGACACAGAATCGGAAGCAGGCTCCAGGCTCTGAGCCATCAGCCCAGAGCCCGATGCGGGGCTCGAACTCACGGACCGCGAGATTGTGACCTGAGCTGAAGTCGGACGCCCAACCGACTGAGCCACCCAGGCACCCCTGTTTCACGTATCTTTTAATAATACTACACTGGATCACTGCTAATGGCACACCTGCCTCTAGGGGTTGGTATTTGATGGGTTAACAAACACATACTTATTATATTAAAACTTTTAAACACAATTTTGAAAAGCATATTTTGGTATATTTTCCTTTTTTAACCTTGTGTATTTTATTTTACGCACTTATAAACATCATTCCAAGAAGGGCTACATAGGTTTTACCAGACTGCCTACAAGGTCCACGACACAAAACAGATTAGAATCTCTATTCTGGGACGTTTCCCTTGTCCTCAAGGTAGAAGCTTGCTTCTCTGCTCCGTATCATTCCATTCTGGTTAGAAGGAAGGGAGAAAGAAGGAGTAGTTTCCTTGTAAGTGTCTTCTTTATAAGAAGATGACCCAGAAGTTGCAAACATCCCTTCTGTTAATCTTATGCTGTTGATGATATGGTCAAATGATCACACCTAGCTGCAAGAAATACTGAGACTGTAGTGTCCAACTTGGAACCCAGAGCCTTGCTGAATAGGCTAGAGCACCTACCACTCTAGCACTGAAAGGAACAGAGGAGAATATATACAGGATGACAGACAGAAGTCTCCACCACTCCCACGTAGTTCTACCTGGATTCTGGAATCTGTTCCATCAGTGGTTTATAAAACGTACGATTTCTCTAAATCTGGGGAGGGGGGTGTCAAGTACATTTACAATCCTATTTGGAGCGTCTATACTGTCTTTCTCTCAAAAGTTCAGATCACATTATAGACACTTTCACAAAGAATGGGTCTACAAGATTTTTCAGACTGACCATTGTGTTTGTGGGCTTGAAATGCATTGTGAATATAGAAGATGCGTTTCTTGCCTACAAATACAGGTAATTACATTCAACGTGAATGAAAACAGCATGCTCGAGGTCAATCCATCTGGTTCTGGAAGTCCTTTTTTACAGAATTGAAAGTTTCATTCAAGTTCTGTTTTTTCATATTTTTGAGTAAACATACATTGAATGTCTCCTGTGTTATAGGCAAGCAGGGGACTGGGTACATCAAAATTAATAAGAGTTTTGTCACCCTCAAGAAGCTCAGAACCACTTTGTGAGTGTGAGTGTGCACGCGTGCATGTGTATGTGTATGGGGAGGAGAATAGCACACATAAATAAATAAGTTATCTTTAAGTGCGATTGTTGCTAAAATAGAGAATAAATGTGTTGTGGATATAGAAAGAAGATAGAAGGAAATGAATGTCAAGTAAGAAATGGAAGATTAATCTCCAAAGCAGTGAAAGTTACTATTTTTATTATTACCCATCTAAGCAATAAGTCACCTGTCCCCAATTTGTAATCTCTTTTTGCCCTCTTCTGACTTGGAAGCTGGTATTGACACTTATTTGCCATCATCTTAGAGAATTTTCTACAATCAAAACACAAGCCAGCAATATAAATTTTCCTGCATGTTTTGTAAGGGGTGAGGATAATTGACATTGCACAATTCATGTTATCTCACTTGAAGGTATCTCACTTTAATATTATTCTACTTCAAAAAGTCCCTTTAGACCTTCCTCTCTTTCAATCTCTGCAATGCTGAGGTCAAAGAGGGTTTTTTTCTGCTTTTCCTTCTGGCCTCATCTAGTTTTTCTACTCTGGTTTCCCTTACACTGGAATCCATAGCCTCCTCTCCCTGCTCTATAGCCGCCCTTTCTTCTGCAGAGCAGCTTAGTTCTACCCAGCAACTACAGACCTGTTCACCTATATTCACAGTTCAGTAGTGTCCTTTAATCATAGAAAAGGCTATTCTTTCACATTGTCCTAAGGTGATTAATTTTTTAAAATTTATGGCTATACCCAGAACTGTTTGGAATCTTACTTGCTTTAGTTAGGCAAGTGAAGCAAGATGCTGTAACACAGTGATGCCAGAATGGGGTTGGGTGATAAAGTGGCTCATTTTAATGACTTTGTTAGTTGTGATTGCCTACATTTGTATAGATCAGTAACTCAGAATGCTATAACCCTCCAAAGGGACTCTTAAAATTCTGTTTATTCCCTACTCCTTAATGCAATGCACTTTTTAGGTTCATCTTTTCAGTTGTCCTGGAGAAATGAAATATATACACAATTTGGAAGTAGAGGAAGAACATGAGAAGAGAGGAGCCAAGAAAACATAGGCTAGAAAAAAATGGCAGAAGTAATGCTGGGAGATTGGGGTGGTGATGGAGGTGGGAACAGAGCCCAGTATGTCTTCATCTCATATCATGCTTTCGGCTCCCTAAAGTTAATATAGCCAAACATTAACGTGGCCCATTTCTGGTTAGGAATGGTAGGATAGGTGTGCCTTCTCAGCAGCTATCTCTTGAAAGATGAAGGTCCTGTAATACCTTTGACCCCCAGCAGTCACCTCAGAGCCATGATCCCTTCCAGGCTGCATGCTAAGAGAGGATGGTCAGACCAAGGGGTACAATACATGTGTAAGCTTTGAGCAGGACGTACTGGGGTCAAAGTGGGACAGTACTTGGTGTGTGTGTGTGTGTGTGTGTGTGTGTGTGTGTGTGAATTCAAAAATGGCAAATGAACTGGAGTCAAAGAGAGAAGTAAGGATGGAGAGAGCAGGTATGACAGGGGTCCTAGATACTAAATAATTCTTTAGGTGTGGTGAGTGGAGAAGGGAAAGAGAGATTGGGTATGCCATTAGTAGATCTCCATCACTTAGTTCATTTAATGTTGCGAGGATGAGCAAATTTAAGTCAAGCTTTCTTAAACAATAGGGTTTTCATTAGAACATGGTTAAGAGAGTTAGCTTTGGGGAAAGATTGGCTGGGTTTTAAGTCTGGCTTTGGTACTTGTGATCTTGAGTAAATCACTTAATCCTGGTGTCTCAGTTTCTTCATTTCAATGAAATAAATCCATTTAAGTGAAATTTAATAATTGTAAAAAGCACATCGAAGAGTGCTTGGCTTCTGGCAAGCTTTCAATAAGTTAACTATTATTTGTTATTATGATGTTGGTAAAACCAACCTCCCAAACCTATAAAGTCAGTTTACAGAAATCCATCAGGCAAAAGGAAATAATATTTTTTGCTTTGCTGTAGTTTGATATACATAGTATTTTAAATCATTATATTCACAGTGTTAGCCGTGCTATTCTCCTCATAAAATTATGTGTGTGCATATGAATTACAGGGTTCTAATTTAAAACTCTGAACTAATTGCATGTGTAGTCACTTTAATTGTACAACAAACCTACAAAATGTGTAAGTGTAAATTATCATGATGACTAAACACAGAAAATCTGCATTTACCAAAACCTGCACCAAAATTGACTATATTGGATGGATAATTGGATAGTCATGTAAAGAATCCTCATGAGGACCAGGCTACTGCTAACTGGATCTTCTACACTATTTAAATGTTCTCTCAGCTGGAATGCCCAGAAGGCAGTTGGAGATCAGCCTTGTGGCTTCTGAGGGTTGCTTACAGTTTGTCAGCACAGGGGTGGGGTGAGTACCATGGGACCTTTCCCAGGCTGCTAGTTAACATACTCTAGTTCTAATACCTTAAACCAATACATGGAGGAGAGAAAAAGAAGCCAAGACTGTAACTGGAGGAAATGAGAGAAAGAAAGGGAAAATGGAAGGAAGAATAATATTCATGAAATGTCTTCTTTGGGTCACTTTCTAGGGACTTTCAAATATTATTCTTGCATCAGTCCTGTGGGAAAGATTCTTATCCCTATTTATAACAGTGTTGGCTGCCTGTATAACAACTCTTTCTCTCTCTTTTCTTGCTGATAGAGCTTCGATTTCTCTTTGAGTGTTTACCTTTCCCCTATGACGTAAGTCCTTCACATGTCCCCCTCTCTCAGCAACTGGAGTAATCATAAGTCATTGTTTTCCCATTATCCTTGATAGGGATTGTTTAGACATGAACAAGAGATAACATTCTAGTCAATGAAAGGTGATGAGAAGGCAGCTGGGAAGATTCTGGGAAAGATTTTTTATTCTCTAAAAGAGGCACGGCTTCTTCTACTGCGGTATGTGGTTGTGTCTGCACAGGATTGAAAGTGTGGAAGCTATCTTGTGATTATAAGGGGAGCTAGCTTGAGGGCAAAACAGACATGCTGACATAACTCCTATTTGGACTTCTGTGCATGATTATAAATATTCTCATCATTAAATCCTCTTAAGGGATGGGGTTCTATTGTAGACAAAAGCATCCTTTTTTTCCTTTGTTTCAAGTTTTTATTTAAATTCCAGTTAGTTAATATGTAGTGTAACATTACTTTCAGGTATAGAATTTAAATGAAAAAAAATTTTTTTTATGTTTATTTATTTTTGAGAGAGATTGAGCATGAGGGGCAGAGAGAGAGGGAGATACAGAATCCAAAGCAGGCTCCAGGCTCTGAGCTGTCAGCACAGAGCCTAATGTGGGGCTCGAACCTACAAGCTATTGAGATCATGACCTGAGCCAAAGTCGACGCTTAACTGACTGAGCCATCCAGGCACCCCACAAGTGTAGAATTTAGTAATTCATCACCCACATAAAACACGCCGTGCTGATCATAACAAATGCATTCCTTAATACCCATCACCCATTTAACCCATCCCCAACCCACCTCCTTCCATCAACCCTCAGTTTGTTCTCTATAGTTAATAGTCCGTTTGATGGTTTGTCTCCCTCTGTCTTTTCTTCCTCTAGTGTTCATCTGTTTCATTTCTTAAATTCCACATATGAGTGAAATCATGTGGTATTTGTCTCTGTCTGACTTATTTTGCTTAGCATAATACACTCTATCTCCATCCATGTTGTTGCAAATGGCAGAATTTCGCTCTTTTTTATGGCTGAGTAGTATTCCATTGTGTGTGAGTCTGTGTGTGTGTGTGTGTGTGTGTGTGTGTGTGTGTGTGTGTATACCACAACTTCTTTATCATTCATTCATCAGTCTATGGGCATTTATTTGGGCACTTTCTGTAATTTGACTATTGCTGATAATGCTGCTATAAACATTAGGGAGTATGTGTCCCTTTGAATCAATATTTTTGTATTGTTGGGTAAATACCTAGTAGTGCAATTGCTAGGCTGAAGGGTAGTTCTATTTTTAACTTTTGAGGAAGCTCCTTACTGTTTTCCAGCACAGTTGCAGCAGTTTGCATTCCCACCAACAGTGTAAGAGGGTTCCTCTTTCTCCACATCCTTACCAACATCTGTTGTTGCCTGTGTTGCTAAGCTTAGCCATTGTGACAGGTGTGAGGTGGTATCTCATTGTGGTTTTGATTTGCATTTCCCTAATGATGAGTGATGTTGAACATCTTTTCATGTGTCTGTTAGCCATCTGTATGTCTTCCTTGGAAAAATGTCTATTCATGTGTTCTACCCATTTCTTAACTGGATTGTTTGATTTTTGGATGTTGATTTGATAAATTCTTTATAGATTTTGGATACTAACCCTTTAACTGATATGTCATTTGAAAATATCTTCTCCCATTTTGAAAGTTGCCTTTTAGTCTTGTTGATTGTTTCCTTTGTTGTGCAGAAGCTTTTTATCTTGATGAAGTCCAAGTAGTTTAATTTTGCTTTTGTTTCCCTTGCCGCTGGAAACATGTCTTAAGAAGTTGCTATGGCCGAGGTCAAAGAGGTTGCTGCCTGTGTTCTCCTCTAGGATTTTGATAGTTTCCTGGTTATTTGTCATTTTGAATTTATTTTTTTGCAAGGTATTTCTTTGCAGTTTCTTTTACATGTTGCAGTCCAGTTTTCCCAATGCCATCAGTTGAAGAGACTGTTTTTGTTTTTGTTGTTGTTGTTGTTGTTGTTTTTGCATTGGATATTCTTTCATGCTTTGTTGGAGATTAGTTGATCTTATAGTTGTGGGTTCATTCTGGGTTTTCTATTTTGTTCTATTGATCTATGTGTCTGTTTTTGTGTCAGTACCATACTGTCTTGATCACTACAGCTTTGTAATATAACTTCAAGTGCAGAATTGTCACGCCTCCAGCTTTGCTTTTCTTTTTCAAGATTGCTTTGGTTGTTCGAGGTCTTTTCTTGTTCCATACAAATTTTAGGATTGTTTGTTCCAGCTCTGTGAAAAATGTTGATGGTATTTTTTTGTTGTTGTTGGGGTTTTTTTTGTTTTTTTTTAACGTTTTATTTATTTTTGAGACAGAGAGAGACAGAGCATGAACGGGGGAGGGGCAGAGAGAGAGGGAGACACAGAATCGGAAGCAGGCTCCAGGCTCTGAGCCATCAGCCCAGAGCCTGACGCGGGGCCCGAACTCACGGACCGCGAGATCGTGACCTGAGCTGAAGTCGGATGCTTAACCGACTGAGCCACCCAGGCGCCCCATGTTGATGGTATTTTGATAGGGATTGCATTCAATGTATAGATTGTTTTGGGTAGTATTGACATTTAAACAATATTTGTTCTTCTAATCCATGAGCATGGGATGTTTTCCTGTTTATTTGTGTCATCTTCAATTTCTTTCATAAGTGTTTTATAGTTTTCAGAATATAGATCTTTTATCTGTTTGGTTAGGTTTATTCCTCGGTATCTTATGGTGCGATTGTAAATTAAGTTGACTCCTTGATTTCTCTTTTTGCTGCTTCATTATTGGTGTATAGACATGCAATAGATTTCTGTACATTGGTCTTGTATTCTGTTACTTTACTGAATCTGTGTATCAGTTCTAGCAAGTTTTTGGTGGAGTCTTTCAGGGCTTCTACAGAGTATCATGTTGTCTGCATAAAGTGAAAGTTTTACTTCTTCCTTAGCAATTTGGATACCTTTTATTTCTTTCTGTTGTCTGATTGCTGAGGCTATGACTTCCAGTACTATGTTGAATAACGATGAGAGTGGACATCTCTGTCTTGTTTCTGACTGTAGAGGGAAAGCTCTCAGTTTTTTCCATTGAGGTTGATATTAGCTGTAGATCTTTCATATATTGCCTTTATGATGTTGAGGTATGTTCTTTCTATCTCTGCTTTGTTGAGAAATTTTTTTTTATCAAGAACAGATGTTGTACTTTAGACAAAGATACCCTAACTGATACACCTAACTGATATATTCCATATTATGAGAAAACTGAGGTACAGAAAGGTGAAGAGACTTGCTTACCATACATGCATAATAAGGAGTAGAGAGAGCAGATTATGCCTCCAAAGTATGGAGATAAGATGTGTTTCTTCTACACACACACTCCAATCTGACGATTTCTAACTTTGAGCTGGTAATTTAGTCCATTTACACTTACTATAATTACTGATATATTGGGTCTGTATTTATTGCTTTATTATTTCCATTTGTTCCACTTTTTCTGTTTCTTTTTAATGCTTTTTAGTTAAGAAAATAGACATCTATAAATTCCCCAGCAAGATGAAAAGGCTGCATATGCTTGTACTCTTAAAACCCTCTTCCTGCCTTTCTCCAGCCTAATCTCAACATTTTGATATTATCTGGAAACTTAATTAGGGGTTATTATATATATTTTTTCTTTTTTTCTTCAAATGTAACTTTTAAATAACAAAATCTAGTAAGATATTTATTCATTTATCTTGCTATAAATGTATCTTATAGTTAAAATTCATAATATTTACTTATTCTGAGATCAATCAATGGCCTGATGAGTGGTCTAATGCTGGTCTCCAGTATATTGAAATTTGGGATATAACACTTTGCAGTGTGTTTGGTGGTTGTTTCATTGAAAAATTTAAATTCCTTTTAAAAATTGTGAAATTCAAATCAAGTATTTGTGTAGCCTTTGAACTTCTCAGCAGAATATCTTTTTTCTTCCTTAACTAAGATTTTAAAATAACTTTGTTGCATATATCTCATATATTTCTTAATTTTTTTCTCTTTTTAAGTATTTCATTGATAACCTTTCTTCAATGTGAGTCTTAGTGTGACCATTTTTCTGAGACCTTGAATGACCCAGGATATTTTTTATATTATCTGAGTAACAGTAAGTGCTAGGATATTTTTTTTTCCCAGTATTTAAAAAAAAAATGTTTTCTCATTATATCTATTTGTTTTAATCTGTTTTTCATCTTTTCTATCTCTTTCTCTTTAGCCTGAATTTTAGAGCATTTCTTCATTTCTGTTTTCCAATGTGTTAATTCCTTCTGTGGCTATGTCTTATATGCTGTTGAAACCATTTATTGAATTTCTAATTTCAATTAGTGCATTTTTCACCTCCAGAAGTTCTGTTTTACTCTATTAAACATTTACTTATTGCTTAATCACATTATCCAGACTCTCCTCTATTTATTGAAATATATCAAACATACTTATTTCATATTGTGGATGTTATGATTCCAGTATCTGAAGTCACTGAGGATCTGATTCTGCTGTTTGTGGTTTCTTTTGGCTCTTGCTAATAGTTCCTTTTTTGTGATTTGTTTTGTTTGGGTTTGTTTTTTTTTTTGTTTGTTTGTTTTTTTTTTTTGCCTGAGAGCTGCCCATTTTTCTATATTGGAATTCTCTGAGGCTCTTCCAATGTGAATTTGCATTTGTTTCTACCACATACTTGAGGGCACTAAGAGTCTGGTCTCTTGTCAACTAAATTCTTACTTTGAGGTTCTTCAGACCATTCAGTTGGTATAAATTTACACTCAATTATACACAAGGCCTTGTTTATGGGGATGATTTCTCAAGGAGGATTTCTTTTTCCCCTGCCCCCCTACCTCTATTTCACACCAATGTTGGAAGGCAATTTTCTCTTCAGTGCTTTGACATGAGGCTTATTGTTTATATTTTGTCCTTACACTGAGAGAGCAGACCTTTGGAAATTTTCACTTTGTGAATAACATCTCCCATTATATGACCTGCCTTGGGAAGGTTCTAGGACTTATTTCCTGTATCGTAAGCTGTATGGGTTTTGACAATGAATGCTCAAGATCAGCTGATTTGGTAAATGTTTTCAAGGAAAAGATGTCTGTTGTGCTCTCCTTAACTCTGTTTCCCACTTCACTTTGTTTTGGTCTAAGTATGACTTACTTTCTTACTAATTCATGGGTACTTTTAAGAAGATGTTTCTGTTTTTGTGGTTTTTTCCCCCAGTTTTTTTTGAGTAACAGCAATGGAAGTTTGGGCAAGATGTTAACATTTCTACTGGTAATATTGTTTGAATGTGTTTGTAGAGGGACCCAGAAGATTAGATAATTTACCTCTAAACTTGGATTTAAGCTGTCCTATTCCTGAAAATTGTTGATTACACATAGGACATGCATGTCTTTTGGTTCAAGCATCTGCTTATGTAGAGGCCTGATTTTTTCATTAAAGTAAACTGATAGAAATGAAAAGATTTTAGTTGATCTTAGTATAGAGCTGACTAGATCATTTTGTTGGTGCTCTATACATAGTATATTAATCAGGGTTCTCTGGAAAACAGAACCAGTAGGATATGTACACACATATATATTATAGGAAATTGGCTCACACATTTATGGAGGCTAAGAAGTCTCATGATCTGTGTCTGCAAGCTGGAGACCTAGGAAGCCATTGTTATAATTCAGTCTGAGTCTGAAGGCTTAAAAACCAGGGTAGCCCATGGTGTAGATCTTAGTCTGTAATGAGATATCCCAACTCAATCAGCGAGGCTGGAAAAATGGAGCAAATGAGGCAAATTCCTCCTTCTTCCACATTTTGTTCTATTCAGGTCCTCATGGGTTGGATAATGCCCACCCCTGGGGAGGGCAATCTGCCTTACTGAGTCTACTGATTCAAATGCCCATCTCTTTCCAAAACACCCTCATAGCACACCCAGAAATATGTTTAGTTTGGGCACACTATGGCCAGCCAAGGCGACACATAAAATTAATCATCACACATGCTGATGTTTAGAACAGGTAGCCCAGACTTCACAAACTGTACCATGGTCTGTTGTGAAAGTCCTTTCCTGGACATGAGAAAGAGATGATATCCTGGTGTGTTGGAGGCAATAATTTAGCTAAAAGGGATCAATGTTCCTGTTCATTCCTCTTGGAACAGAAGAGGAGGTGAATGTTTGATTTGAAGGGGGAAGATCTTCTCCAATTGTACCCCAATCTGATAAGGAAAGATAAGATTTAGTAGGCAGAAAGAGAGAGACTAGGGCTTGAAGGTCCCTGGGTGGGGAAAAAACACATATTTTAAAACATTTCTGGGGATGTCTGACCTAGAGCAAACTCTCTCAGGTGTAAAGTTCCTCTTGAGAATGTGACAGATACCACCTACCCCCCCCCCCCCCCCCGCCACTCCTGCAGGTTTCCCTCAGGAAGCTGACAAACAAAAGACCTGACTAAAAATAAGTAGGCCATTAAATGTATGGCCCACAAGGAATGGTATGGCCCTATGCCACCCCTCATACAATGGAAACAAGCCAATCAAAATGGAATGACTAGGCATTTAGGGTTACCCAGCCAGAGTAGAACCTGAGAAGGAACAAGGGGACCCAAACCCTACAAAACCCTATAGTCATGGGCATTCACTTTTGAATGCCTGCTCTCTGTAGAGAGAGCTTTTACACTTTTCTTACTTTCTGATCTTGTCCTCTAAGAAACTTTTGCCTTGTCCTCTAAGAAACTTTTGTGTTCATTCTTCAAAGTGATGAGATAACGAATCCTGGGTTTTGAGGTAAAAACAAAAATCCTGCAATACCATCGGTATTCAGAAGGAGTAGGAATGAGAATAATTGGAGCTTAAACACAGAGAAAAGTAGTAACAGATTTTTAATGCTCAGGGTTTTTGTATTTGCTTTTCTTTTTAATGTGGACAGCAATAGCCACAATTATTTATACTTTGTTTAATGCTCAATTTATTTAACTTACATGTCTAATAAAAATTTAAAAACATATACAATAATTTTTAAAAATTTATGAATAAACTTAAATCTACTACAAAATATCAACAACATAGTTTTAATTAGTTTTTTGTTGATGTCATACTGTTATTTCATCTCTTTTAGGATTATTGTTATACGTATTTTTATATCTTTCTCAGACTTCAGTAATATTATTTTGGGGCCATTCTGGAATCTCAGTTATTTTAGCAGAGCCTGAAAGTTAAGCTGTGGGTACCCTGTGTGCTTTAGAAGTGTTTGTGAATTTGAGTTAGAAAGCACTGCACATTTATGTTTATTAACCTCTAAAAATTACACATGATCTAACTGAAATTTAGCATTTCTTTAAATTATGAATATAGTGTATCAGTCAGCTATTGCTGTATAACAATCACAAAAAAAACTCAATGGCATACATCAACAAACATTTATTTTTCATGCATTAATAGGTCATCTGGAATAGCTCTTCTGAACATAGATCCTACCCATGTATTAGTGGTTGTCTAATCTAGAGTGATCTTAGCTGGTTGATTCAGCCTTTTGTTGCAGTTTTGTAGGTTGACTAGGCAGTTCTATGGCAAGTGTCCTTTTTTTAATGTTTATTTATTTTGAGAGATAAAAAGAACATGAGCAGGGGAGGGGCAGAGAGAAAGAGAGAGAGAGAATCCCAAGCAGGCTCTGTGCTGTCAGAGGCCGACACAGGGGTCCATCCCATGAACCATGAGATCATGACCTGAGCTGATATCAAGAGTCAGACGCTTAACTGACTGAGCCACTCAGGCGCCCCATGCCAAGTGTCTTTTATTCTCCTTAGATACTGGGTTAGTCTGGGCCTTCCCATGGTTTTGGAGAGTGTGCTAAGGGCAATGAAAACACATGAGATTTCTTAAGACATAGGCTCAGAATTGGTATACAATCACTTCTGCCATATTACTTTGGCCAAAGTAAGTCACATGGCTGAGTCCAAAGCCTAGAGTGAGAAAGTACATTCTGCATTTTGTGAGAGTAATTGCAGAGTCACAAAGAAAAAGTGGGAATACAGAAGGGATGCAATGTTTAGGTCTACTAATTCACCACCACAGCAACAAACCTCAGAAGTTTGGGCTCTATCCTTGGCTTTTTCAGCAGTAAAAATCAGGTATTTTAATATCACATTATTGTTTCAGACATCTCTAAATGTTAAAAAAATTTTTTTTAATGTTTTTATCTATTTTTGAGAGAGAGACAGAGTGTGAGCAGGGGAGGGGCAGAGAGAGGGAGACACAGAACCTGAAGCAGGATCCAGGCTCCAAGCCATCAGCACAGAATGTGACATAGGGCCCAAATCCACAAACTGAGAGATCATGACCCAAGCTGAAGTCGGACACTCAACCGACTGAGCCACCCAGGAGCCGCTCTAAATATTTTTTATGCTCATCACTACTTTGAAGTTGTGATTGTTATTAAACTTGCTGGTAGATTGCACAAGTTCAAAGTCTTCCTATCTATAGATGTTCAGTTGATGTAGATGGCCAACAACTGGGAGGCTTTCTGCCTAGTGATCCTTCACCCACCAAATGCTGAGGGTTGTGTACTCATGCTGGTTACCCAGACATCTATGTTGCTTTCTCATATTTCTTCTGAATATGTGTGAGGAGGTAAGATAAGGGCCACCTCAAAGTTTAATGTTCCAAGTCAACTAAGACCAATAGCTTTCACACTGCAATGCCATTAAAAAATAAAATTTAATTTTTTTAGTTAAAAAATTTTAATTAAATTAAAATGTTTAATGTTAATGGTTAATTTTTTTTATTTTTGAGAGAGAGACAGAGTGCAAGCAGGGAAGGGGCAAAGAGAGAGAGAGAGACGCACACACACACAGAATCTGAATCAGGGTCTAGCCTCTGAGCTGTTAGCACAGAGCCTGGTGGAAGTGGGGATGGGGTGGGGTGGGGCTCAAACTCAGGAGCTATGAGATCATAACTTGAGCCGAAGTCAGATGCTCAACTGACTGAGCCACCCAGGCACCTCAAAATTTAATTATAACTTGCCTATACTTTAAATGTATTGTCTTATTATTTAATAAAGTAATAAAGAAGCCCATATATTACCAGATCTCATTTTTATGTTAATATTTTGCTGCCTATATTTCAATATTACAGGTTTCCTTTTAATCCTTCATTTTACCCATTTGAAAACATTATTCTGAACCAACATGGATAAACGTAGTGGGTATTATGCTACGTGAAATAAGTCAGACTGAGAAAGACAAGTACCATATGATTTTACTCATACGTGGAATCTAAAACACAAGACAAATGAATAAACAAATAAATAAAAAGCAGAATCAGACCTATAAATATGAAGACCAAACTGATGGTTGCCAGAGGGAAGGGGGTTGGGGGTTGGGTGAAATGGATGAAGGAGTGTAGGAGATACAGGCTTCCAGTCATGGAATGAATAAGTCATGGGAATAAAAGGTACAGCATAGGGAATATAATAATGGTATGGTAATAGCATTCTATGCTGACAGATGGTAGCTACATTTGTGGTGAGCGTAGCATAATGCATAGAGATGTACAATCACTATGTTGTACGTGTAACATTAGAGTAACATCGTATGTCAACTATACGGAAAAGATCAATTAATTTAAAACCACCCCCAAACCAGAAAGCACTCTTCAGACAAGGAGTTCCACATTCTTCACCGAAGTGCCAGAGGGTTCCAGGACATAAAAAGGTTTAAGAAGTCTCTGCTCTATAGACTTATTTTCATCCAGCTCCTCTCAGAGATGCCTTCTTTGAATAAACCAACTATTTCAGCCATGCTATGGGCTGTTGAGGGAAGGGTCACATGTCTACAAACGAGCCAGAGTATTTGTTAAGTGAACGGGAGCATGGCCTGACTTCTCATTGGCCACCATGGTATGAGATCTCTCTAATGTGGAAGTGAATCTGGAAGGAGTGAATAGTAGAGGCTTTCTGGTCTTCTGTCCCCCTCCGCAACCCCCCCCCCCCGCCACGCCCCGCCACTAAGAGATTCTCTTATAGATGTAAACTTGGAAGATTTGGGGTTTTAGTGAGAGATGGGACAGTTTTCACTTTATACCTCTACTTCTCTCAGTGGCTTAGCAAGGCAGGTTTTCTTAGCAGGATGCTGTGTCTCTTCACTATCAAGCCTCCAGCAAGGTAGATATCACTAAGCAATTGCAATTCTTTTTCCTACAGAGCTTAGACTCTTTGCCTCCAGGCTCCTTCACAAAACAGAGCTCTGGGAGGCAGCCAACATTAATTGTGGAGGGCTGGCATACTAGATAAAACCTACTCGCCCTCCCATTCCAGGCTTTTCCAAAGTTCCTTCCAAAAGGAAATATACTCGTGCCCTGCTCATTCTCTGAAATGCTGCCTTTGCTAATGTGTGATGCTTGTTAATGTTGACGTGTTTTCCTTCCAGGTAATAATATATTTCTATTTGAAGTGTAGAGGATATTTTAATATGGAAGAATGACTGTAAAGCTAGAAGTTTAAGTAAATCAAGGGAACAGGAAGGCAGCATAACATAACAAAAAGAGCATGAGTTTGTGGTGTACAACCGATTTAAATTTTAGAAAGAAGAGGACAGCCAGCCATCTACGGTGTTGTCTACACAACCTCAAACCAGCAGCTGAGTTTTTTCACTGAACTCTTTTAGGTCCTGGAAGGCAGAGTAAATACTTTGCTTGCTGCGCAGCAACTTGAAGATGGAAAACACATCTTCTGATTAATTAAAAGCAAAAGGTTGGAACTACTTACCTTTCCATTCTTTAATTAACGAAGCCCACAGGCCACATGAGGAAGTAATAACACTCATTATGTTGTGATGAAGGACTGTGATGATGAGTTAAGTCAGACGGGACTCCAGGCACGATCCCCTTGAAGGCTTCCCTAAGATGTTGCCCCGAATGTAGACAGATCCTTACTTGTTGAAGAATCCTCTCTCACCAGTTCTGGCATATGCTTCTTCAGAGAGTGCATTTCCTTTTGCAAGGGAAAGAAGAGCCCTTGAAACAAAGGGTTATATTTTAATTAAGCCTAGGCATCCTCTCTGGAATTTCCTTTATTGAAAGAACACCTCCTTTGATTTGTATCTGTTTGTGTTGGTCTTTGGAACAAAAAAAGATGGATCCCTTCCAGGCAGAACTGTCCCATCTGAATGATCAAAAAGCCATGTCAGCTGATTTAGAAACCAGCAAATTATTTTCTTACTGTCCCTTACATCTCCCAGGAAGCACTTTTTGAAGACAGTCTCCATTCCTCAGGCTTTGTTCACCATCCTTCATGCCTGTGGGTGGTCTCAAGAAATTCGAGGAAATGACAAACACCTATTCTACCTGCTGGTGGAGGCCCCCACCCCACCCTCCAACTTCCTCCAGAGACCTCGCTCCAGTTCTCAGTCTGTTTTCCTTGTCGTCAAGGCACGACTGAAACTTTTAATCAAATGGCTTGCCATCCATGGGGAAAGTGAGCTTTAAAATATAGTTGCTGCATATTCAGCTATAGCAATATCAGTTAAGACATTGCCTCTACATGAACATGAAAGAATGAGACAGACTCTCTTTTTTTAAGTCCACTCACTGATCGGAATAAGAAATAACTCAATGACATTAGTATGGGACATTGGGTATCAAGATTTTTGCCTTCATTTCCCTTGTTTTTGTTTTTTTCTTTGTTTTGGAGATCGGTTCAGCATTGCCATAATCTTTAAGAATTAGAGATGGTGATGGCTTTTTCAAAGCCTTTTTCCCCAGAAAGAAAATAAAGGTCTGTATAAAAGTCTCCTCCTCCTAATGATCTCAATGAAACCCTCGAATTGAGCAGCAATTGGATCATCTAGAAGTGCAACAAATGTACATTTTTAGTGACTCTCTGATGGAATACCCATAGAAAACCCTTGCTTCTCCACATGAAGATTTTCATTCACCAAGCTTGATAGTATAAGTCACTGTTAAAAATTAAGTGAATTCTTTTAAAAAAAATATATTTTTTAATGTTTATTGTTGAGATAGAGAGACAGAGACAGAGTGTGAGTGGGGGAAGGGTGGAGAGAGAGGGAGACACAGAATCCCAAGCAGGCTCCAGGCTCCCAGCTGTCAGCACAATCTGACACAGGGCTCAAGTTTATGAGATTATGAGAACCGTGAGATTATGACCTGAGCCAAAGTCAGCTGCTTAACCAACTGAGCCGCCCAGGCGCCCCTATATTAAGTGAATTCTAAACTAACTTTTACTTATATTTCTATTCTTGCTTTTTAAGAATGGAGTGATGGAGTCTTTGTGGGAAATGTAGAAAATTTTTGTAGCTAATTACGTGTGCCATGTTTCAGCAAGTTGTAAAGTTTATGGCTCTGGAAACATAGTGTTAGCAATGGAAATTCTGACCCCTTTCTGATCATAGTGGCACAAATATCAATGGTATTATCCCTGTCATTGAAAAATCTCATAATGCTTGAAACTTGAATATGGCCTGAATCATAGAATAGTCTATAAAACTAGTTGAGGGAAACCATCCCAGATTCCATGGGGTCAGTGCCTGTTTTTACCAAACTGGTTTAGCTGTGGGTACAGAGGCCCTCCAAATACACTTTCTCCTTCTTTTAGATACAGCCTGAGATACTCTGGTAGTATATGAGGAGCCCTATCTCCAGAAATAGACTGATAGGAGATGAAACTTGAAATCCCTCATAAAATCTGGTATCTGTTGTGCTTAATGTGAACCTGAGCTGACATTACCCTGGTAAAAGCCACCACTAACTCTTGCCTGGCTTATTGATATTACCTCTTATCTGGTCTTTCCATATCCTCTGACACTCCTCCAGTCCATTCTCCCAGAGCCTCCAGAGTGATATTTCCAAGATAGCAATCTATTTTATCTTTGAGTTATGTAGTTTGCATTCTCTGAGAAGCATATGCCAAAGCATGGATGAGATATAAAAGGAATTTCCTGTGAGAACAGGGGAGGAGGTTGAAAGAGATGGGAGAAAGAGATGGGAGGTTGAAAGAGATGGGAGAGATACTGGCCTGATCTATCTAAAGGAGAGGGATGGAAGGAAGGTTGGATAGGAAGAATCTCAGTCTGCAGTTCTAAGAAAGTTTCTACCTGGCTGATGAGGAGTCTGAGTCAAAACTGCCATCATGTCCCATGTCTTTCAGGAATGGGTCTGCATTAGTATCCTTGCTATACTCTGTCATTGTCTGGGAGCAACCATGGGAAGCATGGCCTTAGCGTGAACAGAGCACGGCACTCAGTGTGAACATATCACAGCACTTGGGGCTATGTGTCAATTACTCTCCCATAGCAAACAGTTTGGGAGTGCATTTTCATAACAATCACCATGGATATATTCTGGAGACCTCTAGCTCCTTCTAAATATCATCCCCAGAGCTGTATCACACACAAAAATCTTAATAAGCAGAGTGCTTGCTCTGCAGATTGAGCTCAAAGACTGGTCTTCCTCTTGAATCAGGTTGTCACCACTAGCTACTTCCAAAGAGAAATTCTGAAACCATCTTTGGTTGTCTCCCTCATTGTGATGGTTCATTTTATGTGCCAACTTGACAGGGCCACAGGGCGCCCATATATTTGGTTAAATACTATATTCTGGGTACATCTGTGTGGATGTGTTGGATGAGATCAAATTTGAATTAGACTGAGTAAGTGGAGCGCCCTCCCCAGTGTGGGTGAGCCTCATCCAGTACAAAGAGGGTCTGAATAGAACAAAAAGTCTGAGTAAGAGATAATTTGCTCTCTTTGCCTGAGTGCTGAACTGGGATATCAGTCTTCTCCTACCCTTGGACTAGGACTCAGAACATTGGTGCTCCTGGTTCTTAGGCCTTCAGATTCAGATTGGACCTACACACAAGCTTCTTGGGTCTCTAGTTTATAGATGGCAGATTGTCAGATGTTGGGACTTCTTAGCTTCCTTCATTGCATGAGCCAGTTCCTTATAATAACTTCTTTATCTATCTGTCTATCTATCTATCTCTCATTTATCTATCTCCTATTGGTTCTCTGGAGAACCCTGACTAATACAGTCATGCTTAAAACTATTTAGTGGTTTTATGGTTTTCTTCAGCTAAAGCTTAGCATTCTTTTTAATACCCATAAAGTCTTCATATTTCTGCCTCTAGTTAATCATCTTGGGTCTCCCCCTCACTCCTGTAAGGCATGGAGAGACCTCAACACTTTTTGAATTGCTGAAGATTTGTCAGTTAAGATTTTTTATCATAAGTAACAGAACCAATTGTTGTTAACCTAAAAAGGTAGGGGGAAGATTGAAAGGATGTGGGGTGACCCCCACCATCAATAAGAAAGGAGAAAAACCAGGTGTCAAAGGACTAAAATGAATCAGAGAAGAATGAATCAGGCAGAATCAGAAAGAGCTACTGGACAGAAATCACTAAATAGTCTTGTCAGGCTATTACCACTGAGATAAGCTGGCTTTCAGATTTTTCAGTAAACTGAGTCTTTGTAAACCAGGAGCTATAATTGAAAAAGTAACCTACCAGCTATGTGTCCTTGGTCAAGTTATTTAACTACTGTGTTTCATAAATGACTAAATGCTTTAATCTTATGTTGACTCTCAAACTTAGATCTTCATTCTCCCTCTCTTTCACACAAAACTCTCATTTCAAAGGAATATATAAGCATTTCCCTTCCAAGGAGTCAGCTTCCAAGGGTACTAGATCAAAAGATGCTTATAACCAGAGTCTTGGTCCGTTTTGTTCACTGCTATAGCCCCAGCACCTAGAAGAGTGACTGTCTAATAGAAGGTGTGACCAATAAATATTTATTGAACAACCAAGTGAATGAACAGCCCATGTCCTGGGTGGAAACACTTTCTCTCTTGATTCTGTGATAAATTATTTGACTAAATGTGATGATTGGCAATAATAGCCAACATATGTTGGTTGTTTACCAGGCACTGTTCTATGCTCTGAACTGGTATCACCTCACTGAATCCTCACATCAACCCTCTAAAGTGAGGAAATTAATTGAGACACAAAGTAGTTAGGTAGCTTGCTCATCATCATAGCTGATGGGAGGCAGAGCCAAGGTTTGAGCCAAGACGCCTGACTTCTGAGCTTAGCTCTGTCTCCTGATGATGAAGGTCAATGCATTACAATGTCAGCCACATAGGAGGTGTTCACAAATGGTTTCTTTTTTTTTTTTTCTTCTGTTCCTTCCCTCTCCATTTTTCTCTTCCTTCTATTTTCAGTGTCTTCCTAAGGAGGTCTCCACTCTGCACCTTTCAGGATTAAGTGTTCAGGAAACCTCATTTCCTGTATCTCTGTTGGGAAAAGTTTGTGAGATCTGATCCTCTTCCTACCATTCTCCCTGGCTGTATCATGAGTGTATGTCTAGGGACCATGTGGAGGGGTCACATGAGAGGAGTATATTCTGTAGTCTACATTACAAATCAGACTGAACTAAATGTTTACTACCCCTGTCCTAAATTGAAATAAAGCTTAGTGGTCTCTCAGTGATTCGCTTGTCTACTTTCAAGCATTTCCTATGAACGTTAGAGAGACTTCTACTGCAGGAGAGCCACCATCTTTAGCTTGTTAGATTTTGGAAGCAAAGACTGGAAGTTGAGGGGTGGAGGCAGTATAGAAAAGATATAAAAAGTTTAAATAGGTCACAAAATTTTGATCCAGGAAATTTACAAATCTTAAACAAGTTATGTAAATCAAAAGAAAGGAAATATTGTTTTAGCACATAATAGACTGTTTGAGAGAAAAAGCCAAACCAATTGAGTGTCAAGGCATTTTATAAAACTTGTCTTCACCGAGGCCTCTCTAAAGGGAAAGTCTGTGGCTCCCTCATTCTCTAGGTAGCAAAGTTGTGCCAACAAGCTGTCACTGTGTCCAGAACCCTGAGCCCAGTTCAGCTTCCTGCCGTCTAACAACCATTGGATTTCACACTCCATTGGAATGGAATCTAGAAAGGAGAAACCATAAAATTCTGTATCCTCCAGTGTAATGGTAGTGTTTTGAGTCCATAGCAATGAAATCATTGCCTTGGGTTATCTGTTAATTCCCCTGGCTAAACATTAAGGCTGGAAAGTCATCAATTACAAAAGAGAAGGGGTTTGAGTAAGACATAAAAATAAATAGAAAAGGAGCAGCTGGACAGGCATGAGGCAAAGCTCTCCAGAGCCCAGGATGATGGCTTCTATGTAGTAGCCAACTCTGGTCTGTAAAATCCAGTAATCAATTGTATGAGACTTGGAGGCAAGGCCAGGCCAAGGATTCATCAATGCCATGTGTATATTGCCACGCAACAGTCAATGGTTTGGGAACTGTGTGAGACTGTTTTCTGGCTGGACCAATTTGTGGATTTAAAAACTCTTTTTGTTCAAGTTGGAATATCTGAGGAAGAAAAGACCACCTTTTAGACTTCCCCTTTAATATTGGACTCAGAGAGGCTGTGAAATTGGTGGATATGGTACATGGGATTTTTACCCTTCATGTCTTTCCAACAGCTACCCTCAAGATAAACTACGTCACAATCTGAGCAGTAGAATCAGGGAGACACAAACACTTTCTGGCAGGATAACTTCCAGGCTTTTTCAGAGTTGCCAAAGATCATGGGAAGAAGGGAACACGAGAGATTAGTGGAACCATCCAAGAATGTGTTAAAGGAGCCACAGAGTTCAGCATGAAAGAAAATAATCATTAGAGATGACAATTAACTAAAGGGGAAAATGAGTTCCAGAATCCCTGTGCTACTCATTGAATTGAAACTGGTTTGCTGTCTTGGAGCTAATGAATAGAGGGTGATCTAGGAAGTCAGGCCAGCTTATGACTTTAGGTCCACTGCTGATAGAAATATTATATAGAATTTGAGCTTGAATTCTCTTATATTACTTTCTATACAGTTAGTTGATGCAGCTGTGATAGGGAGCAATGAGGTAAGTATAAAACTGTAGTTCTCTAGAAGCTGTTTTGTTTATTGAAGCCATGAAACATGTGTGTGGGAAGGGATGTTAGACATTTCTAGCACACTATTCCTATGACTGAGATCCAGAGAGAATAAAAGACTTGACTGCAGTCACACACTTAAAGACTAATGACAGAGGACTTCTGGATTCTGTGTAGGATGTAGGAAGCTGGAAATAACATCATTCTCACTCTAACAACCACAAAAATACCAATATAAAAATTCACAGCTTTTCTTGAACCCATCAGAGCAGTAAAGTCACAGAGCAATCAACTAACCTGAAATCTGAAGAAAGTTAGGTGCTTCCCAAAAGCAATGAGAGTCAAGCACTTGTTTACAGGGGCAGATCCACTGGTATGTAAAATGTGGCTAAGATTTTTAACAAATTGCTAAAGGCTGAATGTGGGCCAGTTAGAGAATATATAACCTCAGGGGCCATAGACACAAGAGGAATTCACTTCAGGGCCCTTCTCCATGGACCTCAGCAAGTGCTTATAAAAGAGATCTCCATGGACCTCAGCAAGTGCTTATAAAAGAGATTGGGGGCAGGATGAGAATCCCAAGAAAGCCTCTATCATGGTGCACACCTGGGGAGGGGAGCAGGTGCTCCTGTCAGAAAGGCACAAAATCCTCCCCTATATCTCAGATGGAACAAAGCCTTAAGTCACTACACTGTTTTTCTTAGGGTACTGGATAGCCCAATGTACCTATGGAAGAGGGCTACAAAGATGTCCATTCCTATGGGAGATGTAGGAACATGAGCTGGTCTCAACTCCACAACTGAGGATGGGGTAGGATCATTGAATGGCCCTGCCCTGGAAATCCGGGGGACAGGGTGCCTAACTAAGATTGAAGATTGAGCGAAACAACTGACAAATTCTCCCCCTGGCTCCAAAACTAGGCAGAAAAACCCACAATCGTATAATTAAATAAAATTGTACTTGTGCAATTAACAAGTAACAGTATGGAGGTGCCACGAAAAGGATAGATCTAAAGCTGTGTGGAACAGACATTCAGGAAAAAAACCTATTATAATCTAGCACCCACCCTTACACCAGATAATGTGGGAGGAATTGGAAGCTCGTGGTACACTGAAGATAACTGTAGCAACAATGAATCACAAACTCAGCTCAAATCCTGACTAGATTGAGTCAGCTCCCTCACACTAAATACCTTGCAGAAAGAAATGCATGCCCCTATGTAGGCCTAAAAACTCATAGCCTTAGAGTCTAGTGACCTACACAAGATGTCTAGCTTTCAACAAAAAGTTATAAGGCAAAGAAAGAGGAACACACACACACACACACACACACACACACACACACCCCAGTCAGGAGTCAAAGTGTTTAACAGAACCAGACTCCTGTAAGACACAGAGGTTTGGACTATGACATCAAACAGGGAATTTAAAATATCTGTGATTAATATGTTAAGGACTGTAATGAAAAAAAGTGCACAGCATGCATCAAAAGATGGCTAAATTCAGCTTAGACATCGAAAAGAATTGGTGGAAATACATAAATGGAAGACAGTAACAGAGGTGAAGAATTCCTTTGGCGGGCTCATCCGTAAACTCAAAACAGCTCGGGAAAAAATTCGTGAATTTTAAGAGAGGCCAATAGAAATTACTCAAAGTGAAACAGAAAGAGAAAAAAGTGAATAACTAGAACAGGGCATTCAAGAGCTATAGGACAATATCAAGGGTATACTTAGGTTGATAATGATCTGAACATTGACTTCCAGTAGCATTTCATGTAGTAGCTTCTTCTTTCCCTTGACAAACTTTTTTTGTTTCTTTTCAAGGACCCAGTACTCTCTTCATCTTCTTTGTACTTCACTGGCAGCTGCCTCTCAGTCTCTTTTGCAGGTTCCTCCTTTCCTTCTAACCCTTCATGTGGGAGTGATCTAGGGCCCATCCCTTGCTCTCCTCTCTTCTGCAGTCCCTCCATTGCTGACCTTACCGAGTCTCATGGCTTTAAATATCACTTATGCTCTGATGTTTCTTACATTTACTTCTCAAACACAGACCTTCTTCCTGAACTCTAGACTTATATAGCCTATCGGCATCTCCTCTCAAATGTCCAGTAGACATTGCAGACTTTATATGCTTCTGAAAGGCAAACTTATGCTGTTATGTCTTTCTTCACAAGGCTATTCCTCTTGTAGCCTTACTGATGCCAGTTACAGCAGTTCCATTCTTCCAGTCGCTTGGGCCAAAAGTCGTGGCGCCATGTATGATGCCACCTCTCTCTCTCATTCCATATCCCAATCACCAGGAAATCCCATTTACTACCTGAGAAATGTATTCTGAATCTGTCTCTTATCACCTCTACTGCTAGTCACCATCTGGACCAAGTCACCATCACATTCTACTTGAATTATTGAAATATCCTCTTAATCAACTCAGCTTCCAGTCTTATATTCATTCCACTTCAGCCTAAGCTCCAAACAGCAGCCAGAGTGGCCATTTGAAACATAAATCAAATTATGCCGCTCATCTGTTTGAAACCGTCCAGTGGCTCCCCATATTCAGAATAAAAGCCTGTTGTCGGCTGAATTATGTCCCTCCAAATTCCTATGTTGAAGTATCTCAGAGTATTTCTGCATTTGGAATTAAGGCCTTTAAAGTGGTAAAGCAAAATCAGATGATATGGCTGGGTCCTAATCCAGTATGACTGGTTTCCTTATAAGAAGAGGAGATTAGGACACAGATAACACACAGATCAAAGGATGACCTGCGTACACACAGTGAGAAGGCAGCCATCTGCAAGTCAAGGAGGGGGCTTCGGAAGAAACCAACTCTTGCTGATACCTTGATCTTGGTGAACTGTGAAAAAATACATTTCTGTTGTTGAAACCAACCAGCGTGTGGTACTTTGTTATGGCAGCCCTAGCAAATTTATACAAAGTCCAGCTCTTTTCCATGACCTACATGATTTGGTTCCCAATTCCATCTGTTATGTCATTTCCTACTCCTTTCCTCCTCTCTCATGCTTTTCCAGCCACACTGTTTTTGAGCATGCCAGGCATATTCTTGCTGTAGGGACTTCGCCCAAGCTGTTTCTGCTGCCTGGACCACTTTTCACTTAATATGAATGGCCAATTCACTCTCCTCTCTTAAGTCTTTGTTCAAATGTGACTCTTGATGAAGCCTACTCTGAAAACCCTATTTGAAACTTCAATTCCGCCCCCCTCCCCCTTTGCCCAATACTCACAATCTCACTTTCTCTGTTCTGTTACCTTCTGACTATATAATTTACTTGTTATGTTTGTTATTATGCTGGAAATTGCCTTTGCTCCTTTAGATCCACTTTTCATCCATATCCACCTTACTCTGTCACTTGAGAAGCAACCATCTGTGGGTAGTTTCAACAAATCTTTCTCACTTTCTGGCTTTTAGTGGAGTTTAGCTAAGAAGACACTGTCAAAAGATTAAGTGTGGGGAAGAGAGAGAGAGTTCAGGGTGTGTGTGTCCCCAGTTCTTCTGTCAAAGGACACTAGACTGGTCAGCACGGTGCCTTCAAACCAAGCAGACTTGTGACCTTACATAGGGTTTTGGAGAAACAAGGAGTTGAGGGATTGGTGGTCTCTCAGAGGCTCTGGTGGGTTGCCTTCATCTGTATTGTGACTCAGCAAGACTGTTGTTGATTGGTCGACTCTTGGAGCTGTGTTCACTAGAGTGAGTCTGTCCCTGTTTGGCTGACTTTTAGAATGGTTATCTGATGGTGGTTATCTTGCAAAAGCATGTTCACTGAATTGAGTTTTTGGTGATAATTTGAATTGGGTTAAAACTGGTTCTTATGGCTACTTATTGCCATGGCTATAACAGTCTTTTTCTAAGTTTGAGGGAATTTCTGAATTCTCACCTCTGTACCATACTGTGGTTTGTTCTTTTTAAGTCCCTGGTAATAACTTCTTTCTGTTGCTAGCCTTGGGGCGCTTTATCATGCACTATAAAGAGTTATTGAACTATGTGCACTGACTCCTTTTGAATGTGCAATCTTTTTCCTGGAGGGATCCTGATACACTGGTCTTCTTCCCCCTGCTAGAATGAAGCTCCATGAGGGCAGGGATTTTTCCCCCCATGTTTTGTTCACTGGCGTAACCAAGTGCCTTTGTTCTTTTTATGGTTATTATAACTTCTTTTATCTCTTTGGAGACCATAAACAGAGATTTTCCTTGACTTTTGATGGGGTTCTGTCTGGATGAATCCATGGTAAGTTGAAAATATCAAAAGTCAAAAATGCATTAAATGCACATTATTTTTTTTAAGTTGATTTATTTTGAGAGAAACAGAGACAGTGTGAGTGGGGGAAAGATGGAGAGAGATAGAGAGGAACACAAACAGGCCATAGCATCCAGGCTTAAGACTCTAAACAGGATATTGGAGGGAAATTTGACCTGTCCATGGAAAGGAATTTACACATATGACCGGGTCCTACCCCATGACCTTCAACAAAATCTGCAAGTGGACAAGCTCTGTCTCCACACACAGAGGGCTTCTAACCCGTGTTCAAACACAAACGTTCAGTCAAGGGCCATCAGTTATGTGAGGGAAGTCTTTTGTGTGAAACCAGAGTCCAAAACAAATAAATGGAACAAAGCAACACAGACAAAACAGAGAATATAAAGGGAGCAGAAGAAAACTTAAGAAAAAAAATAACAAAATTAATATCTCAGGGAGATGAGAAGATATTGTACCCCTGGTACAAGACATGGGCACTATTTAAAAAGGAATAAGCAGAGAATAGGAATAAGCTTTTGGAAACAAAGTGTTTGATAGTAGAAATAAAAAATTTAATAGGAGAGTTAGAAGGTGAAGTCAAGGAAATCTTCCCAAAAGCGGAACAAAAAGACAGAGATGAGGTAATGAGAAAAAAAAAAAAAAAAAGGTAGAAGGCTTAAAATAGCATTCCATAGCATCACAATTTATTTAATCAGCATATTCATGGCTTACTGTTAAAACTGTTTCCGATTTTTGCAATTATTAAGTTCTTGCAGTGAACATCTTTTGAAGCTAAATTTTGGTTTCTGCCATGATTATTTCCTTGGGATGAAATTATAGAATGGAATTGCTAGATTAAAATTTATAAACATATTAAAGCCTTTTGATATGTATTGCTAACCAGAAAGATTGTTTCAATTTCTAATGGCAGAATAAGACAACAATAGTTTGTGACTTTTTTGTGAAATCCATCATCCTTGTCTCAGTCTATCTGGTAATGGGTTCCCATTTTATCAATGATACGTATGGGGATTGGCAATTGCAGTTTACTCTCATTTCCCAATGAGATTAAGCCGGTTATCACTGTATAAAATCCTGAATTGTCTCTGTGCATGCTGCTTTGTTCTATAGATCAAAAATTCTGAATGAGAGTTAAGAAAAACCCAATTCTGCTTGGGAAAAAGGTCTGTGATATCCATCTTGCTTAATTTCATCATTGCTGATACAGTGTTTATTTTTGTATTTCGCTAGAAAGGATCTACTTTGGACTTCTCTTCTTATCATGTTCATGCCAGAAGTATCTAAGTTCACACGAAAGTGATTGCCCTCTGACCACTCAATTAGGCAAAAGAAAAAGATGATTTAGTAAAGAGAAAGAGCCTCCCTGAATTTCCAGGTATTTAGTTTCATTTGGGGGAAAAACAAACAAACAAAAAACAGTAAAACTAGACATGAAAGATGCAGCCTTTGTGACTGCAATCTTTGTGACCAACCAATCAGAAACTTTTAACTGAGTAAATCTAGTGAGGGTTAGAACTGAAAGAGCCAATAGTGATGGCCTTGTCCAGATGAGAAAATTGAAGGCACCCCAACCCCAGAGATAAAGTGACTTTTGTTACTGGTTCACAGATACAGAGAAGAGTTGCTGTGCAAATCCACGTTGATTCCCATGTTTGAGCTCTAAAACAAATCTCCATAATGCTGGCTTTTTCCAGGAAATTTCCCAGGAAAGAGGGATAGGGTATAGATTGCATAAGATGCTATACTCCATGGCTCAGTGGACAACCTCAAACATAACTTCCTGTCACTGTTAGACCAGATGGTGACTTTAAGGCATCCACATACACCAAAAAAAAAAAAAAAAAGGAAAAAAAATCTACAAACAACACACATACAACACAAAGCAAATAAAAGTCTCATAAACACAATATCGCCAACAACACCATCAAACCATTCTTCCTGCTCCTGAACATACTATTCATGTGAGACTTTGTACTTTTAGGCACACTGTTCCTTCTTAACATTCTTTCCAGTGTACTTCAGTCTGCCTTCCATTTCCACCATTCTGCCATCAGTCACTCTTATCAAGATCATCATTGATTTCTGTGTTGCTGAATGCTACATATTCCTTTCTCAACTTACTGTTGAATGAATGGGCTACTTTTTGTTAATTTTTCTTTTATTACAGCTCGTTTAAAATAGTACAGGTTAATTGTGTGTACTAATGAATTTCTTCAAGCTTGTGGGATGTGGTTTTGGTTGTTTATAAGTGATGACATTTTGTCCTCTAACTTAGTCTCAGTGACTTAGATAAAAACTTTCTTTCCTTCCCTATCCCCTTCCTCTCTCCTCCCTCCCTCCACTTCCTTCTTTTCTTCTTCAAACATTTATAGCAAAAAAATCGATTTTCACTATCACTCCTATTATCCTTAGCACTGCTAAGATGTAGTCATAGATGGGCTAGACCATGAGTAGACTCTAAAATTAGAACAGCTTCATCCTGGTTCAATCTCTTGATCTCTTTAGATCAAGACTGAAGCACATGTATGGAGCTGTAAAACAAACAAACAAACAAACAAAAAAGTAACATTTTTAATCTACCATTGTCAATTGGCACCTTATCTTTATACCTGGTTCACTTAGGCTAAGGCAAAACTGTTAAATCATTTTATTTTATTTTTTTAGTTTATTTATTTGTTTATTTAGAGAGAGAGAGTGTGCACAAGTGAGGGGGAGGGGCGGAGAGAGAAGGAGAGGGAGGATTCCATGCTGCGTGGAGCCTGACTCTTGACTCTGGGCTCAATCCCACGAATTGTGAGATTATGACATGAAGTGAAATCAAGAGTCAGATGCTTCACCAACTGAGCCACCCAGGCGCCCCAAAGCCATTAAATCATTTTAAATACTCAAATCTGTGATGTAGATAATAAGACAAGCAGTTAAATAATTGAATATTTAAAATTCAATTGTAGAATTGTAAAAATTATAGAAAGCACATTGCGTTTGGGCCATCTGGTTTGGGAAATAGCTCTGACCCGTACTGGATATGTAATTGTGGGCAAGTCGTTTGAACTTTTTGAAATTTAGGTTCCTCTTCCTAAAGTTCAGGCCGTGACTTCCTCTGGCTTAGTGACCTTTGAATAAAATGGAAGCATTTAGGAGGTGGTGTATAATTCTCTAATCTTCTGCTAGACTGACTGTTGATGTTCCAAATGGCTGAGCTGCCATCGATCTGTGACCCTGAGGGAGGATGCTGCTATAGAAATGTGAAAGAAGCCTATGTAGGAAGTTAACTTTTTTGTATCTTCATATTAGGTCACTGAATTTTGGGGGCTGTTACTGCAATATAATCTATCCTGTTTTAACTAATATAGAGGGAAGAAAAAAAAGAGTCAAAAGGTAGAAGAAAAATGTATGATTTCGTTGGGTGATTTTAGGATGGAAGAAACTTGAAGCCGCTTACAGGCTAAAGAGAAGGAGTTAATAGAGAAGGGCCGGTCGAGGAGAGAGGACGGCAGGTCACTGAAGAATCAAGATCCAGCAGCAAACTGGCCTTAAACACAAGAAAAGAGATTTCGTGTCTGAGGGTGAATGAAAAGAAATAAAGATGAGTAAGGGAAGGGATGCTTATAGATTGTGGGGTGAGATATTAAGGGAATTATATCTCTGATCACTCGTTTTCTTTGGTTAAGTGTGAAGTAAGGCTATTTGCTGAGAGGGAGGAAGGTGGGAGTTGGAGAAGAAGGTCTTGAGAAGGTTGGTTGGTGGAGATTTGGAATGGTTGCCAATGAGAAGGAGAAAGGGAGCTGACCAACAACTGACAAAGGACTTACCTATCTCTTCTACTCAACTATGAGCTTCTTGAAGGCAAAGGCAGTAACTTTATTCCTCTATATTATCAGTATCAAGCCCAGTACCTGACATTTTGGAAGTGCTCAAGAAATTCTTGCCAAAAACCTGGATACCAGTCAGTGTTACTTGCCCCATAGCTTTGACACTGAATGCCTGGGATATTTCCCGTTCCCTTAAAATATCAGCTTGTCCTACACCCATCCTTATTAGCTCCCTATAAAAATTGTTACTAAAAGAAACAAAAACAAAATCCAGTTCCTAATTGAAACACTAAATCCCAACACACCCTGTCAGCAAAGGAACAGACACAGTTAAGACTTTGATTAGACGTATTTCTCCTGCTGTTATCTGAGGCTCTTTCATTGGTAGTGGCAACTTTCCAAAAAACATTTTTTAACAGAAAGTTTCAGCATGTTTGGTTCTCATCCCAAGCAAGCAGCACTGCAATACATTTGCAGCGTGAATTACTGTTAACATGCTAAAGCGCTATGTAAATTTTTGGATGCCTTGTGTGGCAGTTAAGCTCTGGAGGAGTTAACAACATGACTGCATTTTTCATAAAGTACATGCATTTTTTTAAAAACTTAAAAAAATTTTTAACTTTAAAAAACTATTTTTAAAAAAAACTTTAAAAAATTACCAAAATAATGCTTACCCACTGCAACCAGTAAAACAATGCAAAACTTATAAAGAATATATGAAAAATTTCCATCTTTTCAATGCCCATCCACTGGAGATGATATTAACAGCTTGCTGTGTATTTCTGGTTTGCTTTTCCCTATGTTCATGCAAATATATGGGGCCCTATAGAGTACCCTTTTGTTATTGTTTTACATTTCACTAAAACTCTGGCACATATACTTGTATAATGTCTCATGTACGCTCCCCAGATTAATGGCTAGAGATTGAATTGTATAACCCAATGTATTGAAATTTCCCCCTATTCATGAATATTCAGGTTTACTAGTTTTCTGCCTTTGAAAAAAACCTGTAATAAACGTCCTTAGGTGTCCCATTATGTTTTTAGTTTATTTATTTTTCATAGCATCCCCAGAAATGCTCTTATGGGGCTTGTAATGAGAAAGCCCCTTCTAGATATCAGGGGAAATGTGCCCAACAAAATGCATCCAAAAGTGTGGAATAGTGTACCAGCCGGGGAACAGAGGCATAGGGGACCTCAAGTAGATACTACGTTTCTTCTGGGTTTGCTGTGTGTTGAGAAAACCTCTATGATTTCAATCCTTTCCTTGAAATAGAATTATTAATGCTTTCCTTGTCATTAAAATAGCCCCTTGTTATCTCCATCACACATCCTTTGAAGTTCACTGGGGAAAGTGCTGCTTATGTATTATATATACATGTATGAGTATTATTTGTATAATACAAATGACTGCTGGCTCAAGAGCTCCCACTCACATTTCCCCCAGACCATTTACTTTTTGGGATGTCCAAAGGGATGCTTCTCTGCTGCCCCAAAAGTCATTTGGAGAAGCTTTATGCTCACTTGCCCCCTTTACGGGGTGACAATATTTTTGCCAAGGGACTGGCTCCAAAGACTCCATGCTTCCAATCCTGTCTGTCCCCAAGAGGTCCCAGGCTCTGCCACCTGCCATTAGAACCCCCAAACAACTCTGCTATTGGCAGTCACACGAGGTTTTTCTTGAACTGCCCCATCGCTTCCTGGCCCTTTTCTTTCCCTAACCACTGGCCCTCAAATTCAGTCCATGAGGCTGGATGGGAAGCAGAAGCAAAGCCACCTTCTCCATTGTCCGCTTTTTCTTTTGGGAGCTGTTATCTTTCGGATGGTCTTCTGCTGACCCTTTCCCAAACTCCAGTTTCAAGGCAAGTCTTGGAACAAAAGTTCACATGCATCTGAAAGGAAACCATTACTTTCACTGCACTTATACAGGTGAAGGCCTTGTTCTCATATTTGGTGGCATTTCATATGCAAACGTACATACTGTGAGGAAGGTATAGAATGTATAGAAGTAAAGAATAAGTATCTGTAAGGAGGGATTTTTTTAAGGAGGTATTTTTTGATGGCTACATTCAATTTTTTGTATTAAGATTTTATTTTTTAGAGGAGTTTTAGGTTCACGGCAAAATTAAGGCGAAGACACAGAGATCTTCTATACATCCCTGCCTGTACACAAATGTAGCCTCCTCCATAAACAACATCTCCCGCTTGAATGGTACATTTGTTATCATTGGTGGACCTGCACCGATACATCATAAGCACCCAAAGTCCAGAGTTTACAGGAGAGTTCATTCTTGGTGTTGTACATTCCATGAGTTTGGCCGAATGTATAATGATATGTATCTATCATTTTAGTATCGTGGAAAGTATATTCATTGCCTCAAATTTCTCTGTCTATTCATCCCTCTCCTCTACTCCCACCCTGCCGGTCCCTGGCAACCACCGATCTTTTTACTGTCTCTATAGTTTTGCCTTTTCCAGAATGTCATATAGTTGGAATCATACACTGTGTAGCCTTTTCAGATTGGCTTCTTTCATTTAGTAATATGCATTTAAGTTTTCTCCATATCTTCTTATGGCTTGATATTTTATCTCTGTTTAGTGCTGAATAATATTACATTGTCTGGTGTACCACAGTTTTTTTTATCCATTCACCTACTGAAGGACATCTTCGTTGCTTTTAAATTTTGGCAGTTATGAATAAAGCTACCATAAACATCTGTGTGTAGGTTTTGTGGGATGTAAATTTTGAACTCCTTTGCTTAAAAACCAAGGAGTGCAATTACTGGATCATGTGGTAAGAGTATGTTTGGTTTTGTAAGAAACCAACAAAACTGTCTTCCAAAGTAGCTGCACCACTTTGCATTCCTACTAGTAATGAATGGGAGTTTCTGTTTCTCCACTTCCTTGCCAACATTTAGTGGTGTCAGTGTTCCAGATCTTGCCCTTTTTAATAGATACACAGTGGTATCTAATTGTGGTTTTCATTTGCATTTCTTTGATGGCATTCGATATGGAGCTCTTTTCATGTGCTTATTTGCTCTCTGTTTTGTCTCATTTTTATTAATTTTCTTAAATGTTTATTTATTTATTTTGAAAGAGAGCACACATGAGCTAGCAGGGGAGGGACAGAGAGAGAGAGAGAGAGAGGGAGAGAGAGAATCCCAAGCAGGCTCTGTGCTGATAGCACAGAGCCCAACATGGGGCTCAGTCTCATGAACCACGAGATCCTGACCTGAGCTGAAATCAAGAGTCAGAGGCTTAACAGACTGAGCCACCCAGGCGCCCCTCTGGTAATTATCAATTAAAGGGAAAAGAAACATATTTTTAAGGTTTTGTCTTAAGCCAAGTATAAAGCACTTATTAAATTAAAAAAAAAATTCTTCATGCCCATTTGAGTCCTGGGAAGAGGGGAAAATTCATTTCTATGTAGAGAATGAGTTTAAAAAAAATAATGCAATTTTTAGTTAAACTCTAAAACTTAGCTTTGTGGGGGTATGATTATAGGATTTAGGCTTTAAGTCTGAAAAAAAAATAAATGTTGAAGGAAACTGTAAAGAATGGAAAATGCCTTCCCAAGCTCTTTGGAGAAGCAGAACTATTGAGAAGCATTCGTGTTACCAATAGAGTCTCCACCCGAGGAACCCAAACCGCAGCTCATCAAATTCCTAGACGTTGACCATAGATGCCTAGAGGAGCACTCCTGACACTTTATGAACTCTGGTCAGATTTCTCCCAGGAGTATGTTGTGCTGGCTTTAGAAAGAGGCTAAGTTCAATTCAGTGTCCCCTTTATCCAACTTCTAACAGACATTTAGAATTCCTCATGAAGAAGTTTCTTGGAGGAAATTTGGGGTCACTATGTTTCCAGAATTGTAAGTTTTTTATTTTTTATTTTTTTAATGTTTATTTATTTTTGAGAGAGAGAGAGAGAGAGAGAGAGAGAGAGAGTGCAAGGGGGGAAGGGGAAAGAGAGAAAGGGAGACATAGAATCTGATGCATGCTCCAGACTCTGTGCTGTCAGCACAGAGCCCGACACGGGGTCGAACCCACGAGCCGCAAGATCATGACCTGAGCTGAAGTCAGACACTTAACTGACTGAGCCACCCGGGTGCCCCCAGAATTATTTTAAAAATAATAGTGTCATTATGTGAATCCTTGTCCATAAATGTGAGTATGAAAAGAGGTCGCTTGTCTTTGTTTTCTTTACATCAAATAGAATCTGACTCTAAAGCAACCCCCTTCCCCTGCACCCATGCTGTGACAGCAGGAAATTTATGCTCAATAAAGTTGGCCTACAGATCTTACTCAGGGTTGTACAAACATCTTATGTGGTTCTTAGAAAATGGAAAATGTTCCCCTAATCTTCAGTCTGTTACTGCTACTGATATCTTCACCTCCAGGTCCTCATGGTCCTTGAAGATGGCTGGTTACTGGGCCATGTAGTTCATTCCTTCTCTGAGAACTTGCCATCTCCTTGGCATCACCAAGGTGGAGGATGCATCCTTATCACTAGCCAGGCTGGCTGGCTTACCCTTTAACCTCTCTGTTTTTCAGCATAAACCTCCCTGGAGGCTCAGAGTCATGAAAGTATAGGATAGGGGAAAATATGATGACAACAAAATACAAATTAGTATCTCAATAAATGATTCTGCCACAACGGGATGAAGACATGACCATTCCACACTGTCCCTACTGTTCCTGGTAGAGCAAGGGTTTTGAAATCAGGCAGTTTGACCCCAGAGCACATATGGAATGAATTTATTGCTTCATTCTTATAAACCACTGATCCAGTCAGCCGACAGTATTTATCATCTACGACCTTGAAGGTACTATGCTAGATACTAGGAATACAGCCGTGAACAAAACAGATATGGGGCCTTTCTTCCTGATGCTTAATGTCTAGCCATAGAGAGACATAAGCAAATGCAGCAGGGTTGAGTTTACTCCTCACAACTCAGATGTGCCAAAAATTAGTTTTCTTTCTTTCTTTCTTTCTTTCTTTCTTTCTTTCTTTCTTTCTTTCTTTCTTTTCTTTTCTTTTCTTTTCTTTTCTTTTCTTTTCTTTTCTTTCTTTTGTATTCTTTCATTTTTATGATAGGCCTCCTTCCTATGGATGGTGAGAAAAACATTTAAAACTATAAATCCATCAAAATAATTCATTTTTAAAGACAGTTTAAAATAGTCATTTGGGTCTAACTCAGTGTCTTTTGGGTACTTGTATTTTTTCCCCCAAGGTTTTCACTCCTTCCTTTTCTCCTCCCTTGCTTCACAGGGGGGCCTAAGAAGCATGGGGGCAGGGAGGGTACTTTCCTGAGCTATGCCCTGAGAATTGTACCAGGATGTCTTTGCCAGTTCTTCATGGGGGTGCCTACAGCTATGCAGTTCTTTTCTCCCACTGGGTTTCAGCCCAGAGGGTGAGCCAGGGCCCTGCAGTCTGATCTCCTTGGATTACTCCCTTTCTTTCCCTCCAAATCCACCCAGCAAGGAGGAACTTGTACTTCTTGCTGGATGCCTTTATGATTGTCTTTGATATGGTCTTCATTCAACAAATACTTGTTTGTTTGTCTGCTTGCTTATTTATTTTGAGAGAGAGAGCATGTGGGAGGGGCAGAGAGAGGGCTCTGCACTGTTAGCATGGAGGCTGATGTGGGGCTCAAACTCATGAATCATGAGATCATGACTTGAGCCGAAACCAAGAGCTGGCTGCTTAACCCTCTGAGCCACCCGGGTGCCCCTCAACAAATATTATGGGACACCTGTAATACACCAGGTCCTAGTCTACATACTCAGGATATACCCACGATCAAAACAAAGGCTCCTGTCTTTATTGAGTTTACATTCTAGTGTGGGGAGAGGGGAGAGAATCAATAGACATAGAAAATAAGTTAATTATATAGTATATTAGAAGGTCATAAAAGTTACTGAAAAGGAATAAGAAGGGCAAGTAGGATGGAGAGTGTGGGGCTGGAGGGCAGGATGCACTTTTCAATGGAATGGTCAGGGTTGGCCCCAATCAGAAGGAGGGATGCAGCAAAGGTTTGAGGGAGATGCCTGCATTGACCATTTGGACATCTGGGGAATAAGTGCTCTGGGCAGAGGGAATAGCAACTGCTCTAAGGTGGGGGTTTGACTTGCACACAGAAAGGAGACCACGACCGGGGCCAATCAAGACATCATGGCGGCAGTGGTGGGGGGGGAGAAGGAGGTGGGGAGGGCGGAGGAGGAACAGCAGTGACTACAGTAAGGAAGCTTATGAACATGGGGTGGGATCATGCGATTGTCTGAAATTGTACAGCTCATTTTGCCGTGATATTTTTAACTCCTTTTGCAAAGGTGTGTTTGATACTTCTTTTCTTGCCAGCACGAGAGGCGCTCAATATTTACTGATTCGTTTTAAAAACATTTATAAACTTTTTAGGGATTATTTGAGCATGGGTCGAGAGTGACAAGATGATGGGCTAAATTCCCTTCTGTAGTTCCATCTATCTCTAAATTCTGGACAAGGGTTACAGCTGCACTTAGTCCTGAGTTAGGGTGAAATATTTCCAGTTTCCGTGCAGATCTATTCTGGTTCTGGTGGCAGAGCCTCAATGAGTCAGGTTGGAGTAAGAAGATTCTCATTAACATTCTGCCTTGATTCAATGAGACACTCAGAGATCACAGTCCAGGACAGAGAAAGGTTAACAGTGGCAGCAGACTAACAATGGCACTTAGCTCAAAAGCACAGGGGCTTGCTGGTAACAGATGCCTTTGCCTAAAAAAGTGGCATTCTTACCTAATATTTATGTAACGGAGACAACTATAAATGGTTGGGGAGGGAGAGACAACTATAAATGGTTCCTGAAGCCCAGGAAATTCATTGCAGGGATTTGGCTAGCTTACCCTGCAGAGACAGTTCAACTCAGTGAGATATATATATATATCTTTGAAAATGAAATTTATAGAGCAAATCTACCAAAGAGAAATTAACAAGTTCCATTTCTGCCCAATCAGTGAATTTGATGTAATGTCTGGCTCATAATCCTTTTTTTGGTAAGCTTTATGTAAACCGAATTTACTTGTTTTCTGAAGGGGATCTGGATAAGAAGCCAGTAGCCAAGCATCCAACAAGTTACTTTTCGGTGTTTGAACAACTCAGCTACAGAAATGTGAGGAGCATGTTGGAAAAAGAGGGACTGCCCTTCAGTGTCTGTTAAGAATTTACTGTGTGTCTTTGTACTGTGTACAAGAGCAATCTGTGAAGTATCACATTCCTAGAAGGAGGATTAATGAAATTCTGAAACCATCTAAATATGATACACCTCTTGGGTATCCTCACATGTGTTAAAACTGTTACAGACATTTTCCTGTCACCGCAATTACAATTTTTTTTTGTGTTGGGGGGTGCAGGGAAAGAAAGGAAAAGGATTCATGAAATCAAAGTAAGTCTTTGACATGTGGCGAATCTATCAGATACGTGATAAATCTTTTTGAGAGACGCACTCTGTACGGTGAGAGAGCCTGTTCTCCTTCACCACGGCCTGGCCTTCAGTAACTCGGGACTGCAGTTAATTGCATTTTGCCTGAGAACAAAGTTCCAGAGGCCTCCAGTGGATAGTTTGCTGTATTTTTTTTGTACATTTTAAGGTTGTATTTTCAGTTGTTTGTCTTTCCCCTCCTTGAATGCCATGCAGTTTACTACAGTAGAATTACTTTTATGTTTCCTTTCTCTTTCATGTCCATTTCTGGCTGGCTCTTCAATGCTGTGGCCATTGGCATGGGCCATAATGCTTTGGTAACTGGGCGAGCCATTAGTAGAACCAGACAGATCTGCCTTCTTCAGCAAGGCTTTCCTGGCTTCTCCAAACACAGCTGGCCAGAAAAGGACCATGAGAAGAAACCAGTCAGTCATTTCTTTCTTTAAAAGAAATGAACTCAAAATTGTATTATTAGGTGTCGTTTTGTAGTTGAAGACAAGATGTTTCAGGCACCAATGCTGCAAGGAAAATGTTGGAGGGTGCTTAGGCTTTTGTGGCTCTCTTCCTCCGTTGTAGCACAGAACTTGGGGTAAAACATTCAGATTTCAGGTCAACACATGGCTAATGGAAGAAGCTTCTGGAAATCTCCACTGACATTCTGAGAAGCCAGCTTGAAGGGGAAGAACTCAGTGAGACACCTCTTCAAACATCTTGGAAACAAATGATAGATTAGTGCTGAGGCTGTAATTAGAGCCTGAGATGAGAATTCTTCTATCCTGGAAACTAAACAAACCAGAGGGGAAAGAAATCCAAATATAATTTATAGACACAAAAGGAACAATTGAATTAGTAAGACTAGGCAAGAGCTCAAAGGTAAATTGGAGCATGAATTCTGTAGGCACAAGATCACATGAAATATATTTTTAAAAGCTTTTCAAAAACTTCTGAATCCCGTTGCTCTTGAAATGCAGTCGAAGAAATGGAAAAAGCATGGCTGGAAGCTCTGGTGAAGCCAGGGGAGTAGAAACTGTTGGATCTACCAGGCTGAGCTCACCTTGGGGACTGGGAAGGAAGAGAAAAGGAGTTGTGTCCCCACATGGTCCCTGTGGAGGATACAAGCACAGTGGCCTCACCCCTCACATTTTTTTTTGTGTTTGTTTTTTGAGAGAGAGAGAGAGCGCGTGAGTGTGGAGGGGCAGAGAAAGAGGGAGACAGAGAATCCGAAGCAGGCTCCAGGCTCTGAGCTGTCAGCACAGAGCCCGACATGGGGCTCGGACTCATGAACTGAGAGGTCATGACCAGAGCAGAAGTAAGGATGCTTAACCGACCCAGGTGCCCCTCACCCCTCATCTTTGTAGATGTCATGTGGGATCAGTCTTGATGATGATGATAAGTCCTTGGTGACTGTGATATCCCACTATCAGATCCTTCACATTTGACCTAGGACTGGGATGGAGTGGAAGAGTGAAGAAGAGGGAGGGAGAGAAAGGGATCACAGGGGATGGAAGAGAGTCATGAATTTCAAACCAACCACAGGATGACACAAAGATAGGACTCCTCAGAAAAGTTGCAAGACTTCCTAAACAAGTAAATTAGGAAAACAACACTAATCGTGCTGCCCGTTAAAGGTAGTAAGCAAGAGGATTCCTTTCTATTGTCTTTTCTGAAGGCTGGAATAAGTTCTGTTGGATGCTTTTGCAAATAATATTGTAATTTTTAACTTTTCAAGTTGCTGGAGCTCACCACTTAAGCTGGACACCTAGGAGGAAGTTGTTTTGTGCGGTTTTACAACTTACAAGAATAATCTCCAAGGAAAGAGCACTGTCCTGGGACATTTCAGATGTGGCTTCCTGCCACTGGCTACTTGTGTGACCTTAAACAGATCAGCATCTCTGGACCTGCCTCCTAATCTGAAAAATGAAGGCTTTGGGTCGAATGACCTTTCACAACTCTCTAAGTTCTGGAAATGCCCCCCAATTTAATATTCTATAGATTTAAGTTTATCTTATTCCTTGCCATGGACTGGCAACTTCCTTAAAATTCTCTTTAAAAGGAAAACTTCATGTAAAATATTTCCTATATAGTGAAAGAGTTTAGAAGACACCACCCTAAAATGAGCTGCTCTGGCATATTGATTATTTTGAGTTAAAGGCACTTGAGAACAGCAGATGCATGGAAGACACCATTCCTTTTTCTTCCTGAAAGGAGGAGATAAGGTGCCCATGTGGAAGATGTCCTGTCTGTACCAGAAGAAAAGAAACATTCTTATCACCAGGGATGAGGAGTGGAGACCAGGAGAAATTTACACAAACAAACCTATTAAATGAATTCTATCTTCCTAGTCGACTTTCTGTAATTAACTACCCCAGCCTAAGCCCCTTTGCCTTGTCACGTGCTTACCATTTAGCGCTTGTTGTCCAACTTCATGTGGAAGTGTTTGACTCTAGCAGCTTCTTTGCTTCCTCATTTTTCTTGTAAGGACTCCAATGTACAAGTATAAAGAAAATAATTAAAACTTGTATGCTTTTCCCCCTGCTAATCTATGTCATGTCAGTTTAATTCTTAGGCCGGAGGAAACCCAAATGTAGAGGAGAAATTGTTCCTTCCCTACAATAGCAATATGTGTCTCTCATTTTTATATGCTAAGCGCATGTGATGAACATTGCCATCTATAGGAGCGTTCTCCTCCTTCTTACTCTTCTTCTGCGGAACAGTTGTCTTCCTTTCTCTCTGCTCTTCATACGATTGCAAATGATGAGACCCAAGTAGAAGCCTTAAAAACAATAATAGAGTGAGAGGAAAAAGATAGGAAGGAAAGGAAAAGGAAAGTGAAAAAATAGAACAGGTCATAATGAGAGGAAAAAGAAAAGGATGTGAGGAAGGGATTGGTGAGGGAGAAAACAGCAACCCCCATGAGGAATGGCCTCTGTCTCTGGGCAGCCCTCAGGATGAGAGGGGTTCAACAGCCCTACAATTGCTCAACATTTCTTTAAAAACTAGAGATGCTTTAACTGGCCTACCTGAGAATATACACCTACTTACTCTTCAGTTCTATGGGGCTTTTTGTAACACAAATATAAGGGCACTTGAGTTTAACAGCCCCTGAGACAGAGTTGGGATCTACTGACATAGAAGTGAGCAGCCCGAAGGGGGCAGCACCACCACGGGAAATTGGGGAGGTATCCCTTAAGGCCTCCTATTAAACAAACAAGGGCTGGGTTCTTTTTGGGGGATGCCTGAGAATCATGCAAGCCCATGGATTGCCATTGGATCCACGGATAAAGGTCACTATGCCTCTCCACTCACTTTCCCAACCCAAACCACTCACACACCTAGGGTTGCTGCCAGGTCTTTGTGTGAGGTGGATGCTTGCGGTCACCTGCCACGTTGCATCTAGTCTGACACAGGGGACCCTCTGCTGGCAACCCAAATCAGCAGTGCTGCTCAACCTTTTTCATACAGGAATTATCATCCAGGTCCATACCAGGCTCAAATTGTCAGCCACTAATCAGCAACTCTCAGCACTCTGGAGAAGCAGAATCAAGTCACTGCTCAAGGAGATGGTGTTAGCGCTGCGTGATCCTGGTCCCCAGGAGGGGACCTAAGTACTGGTCCCCTTAGGTGTCCTCCTTTAAGTCTCTTTTAAAAGTGAAGAGCTGCCAGCCAAACTAGGCTTTGCTGAAAGTCAGTAGGAGAGGGAGAAGCGGTAGTATTTGGAAAGAGCAACAGGGCTTCTAGGTGCTGGTAGTGTTGTCTTTCTTGATTGGGATGCTCATTACACAGCTGTGTTTGGTTCATGAAAATTCACCGAGCAGGACAATTATGATTTGTGTACTTTTGTGTGTATATATTACCATTCAACTTAGAAAATGTAGTCTTTAGAAAGCGCCCTAGGTTGTACTCTCCTTGAGAAAAAAGAAAGATTGGATTTTTATTCCCAGGCCTATCCCCCTCTTTGAGCACAGTGTCTAGCTCAAATTAACTACTTGATAAATAATTGTTCAATGAAAAAAAAAGAAGAAGAAGAAGGAATGACATTTTCCCAGTGTCCCAGCACCAACCATTTGTTGTGCTTCAGAAATTTTGGTTTCCAACCTGACCAGTGAGCCACTGTCCACACATAATTAACAGATGTCAGCTAGTGGCAACATTTCTGTGCTACGTTGGCAAGGAAACTCAATGGACAGGTGCCTGGCTTTTTGGGTTTTAAGTTCTCTTAAGCACAGGATGGCCCTTTAAGCCTGCAGAAGCTGTGCTAATCACAAATGTAAATCATCTGGGACAAGAGCTCCATGGTGGAGAGAAAAACCAGGCTTCAAAGATAAAGAAAGGCCCAGCTGCCCTTGGAGGAACCCAAAGAACTGCTCCAGGAGGGTCTATCTTACCCCCAGGGGATGGAACAGCCAGGCACCCTGACATATGAGCGCCTTGCCGTCAGGTATTTTGTTGTCACCATAGGACATATTTGTCCTGGTATAAACAAAGTACTTAAAATTTATTTTAAACAATCACAAACTTACAGAAAGTTTGCAACTGTAGTATAAAAAACATGTTTTCTGGCTGAAATGGTTAAGCGTCCGACGCTTGATTTCGGCTCAGGTCAGGATCTTACAGTTCATGGGATGAGCCCCACATGGGGGATCCTCTCTCTCCTCTCTCTGCCCCTCCCCCATGCTCGCTCGCGCTCTCTCTCTCAAAATAAATAAATAAACTTAAAAGGGGTTTTCAAAACACGTTTTCTGAGCTAGGTGAGAGTCGGTTGCCGACCTGATGCCCCTCATCTCTAAATACTCTAGTGTGCATTGCACGCAGCCAACACGGGCTTATGGCCACAGTGCAACCATCCCCGTCAGGAAATTAACAGACATACGTCACTACCGCCTCAACTTTAGTTTCCACTACAGTTCCACCAACTGCCTCAATAATCTCTTTATGGTGAAGGGATCCAGTTCAGAAAATGCATGCCCTCTCGTTCTCATGCCTCTTTGGTTTCCTTACCCAGCGGCGATTTTTCAGTCTTTCCTTGACTTTCATGCTTTACAAGAGTATAGACCAGTTGTTTAGTAGACTGTCCTCCAGTTTGGGTTTCTGGGCTGTTTCCTTGTGATTAGATTTCAGTTCTTCGTTTTTGGCAGGGAAGTCACAGAAGCAAGCCTGTGTTCTCTCGATGCATCCTCTCAGATGCACAGGATTTTAATTTGTCCGGGGACTGGTAATGTTGACTTTGACGATTTGATGAAGGTGGTGTGCGTGTGGTTTCTCCACCGTATAGTTACATACAGGTATTCTGGGGGAGGTGATCTGAAACTGTAGAAACATCCCATTCACCATCAAACTTTCAATGTATTCATTTATTAATTAAGTCTGCATGGACTCAGGGTTTCTTTCCTATTTATTTAGATGCTCTAATGTAATTGTCCCTCAATTTGGGCAGTGGACCCCCTTCAAACTGGATTCTGTGTCCCTTGACATGACTTCCTCATTCTTTGAGTGCTTTATTTCCCGCCAGAAGATGCTCCAGGCTTGTCTTGTCCTTTCCTTGCTATTTCCTTTGGCCAGCCAGGGAATGAGCCATTTTTCCAAGTAGTGATGCACGCATACATACACACCCACCCACACGCACTCACACACACAATCTTTGTTTCTATAATTAGCTTTTGTATGGAAAACTACAAGTTCATATCCCTATCTCCGATTCTTGTTCAATACCAATATGGCAGGGTTCCTATTTGTAGCTTCCTTCTCTGTCCATGAGAGACTTGGCTCCCATTATCCTTAATATATTTGCTTATTTGATCTGTTTCCTTGAACATAACTGATAGCTCTTCTGCACTACCATCTCCTTCTCTGCATGGTCACCCTCGGCACGCTTATGCCCTGCTGGGGCTCTGCACCCTCTGCTGGGACGCCCCTCCATGTGGTCTGTCCTCACTCTCTGACATCCTCTCTGAATCACCTCACATTGGGCACCCTCCGCACCTGCTTTGTCTCTGGCCGTCAGTGCTGCCCACCCTTCGCACAGGCTCTGACCCTTGGTGCCGGACTGCCCCCACATGTGAATACCCTCTTTACCCGATCTGGACTCCGACTCCCTGGTGTGGCTGCCTCTGCAGCCTCTGGGATCTCTTCCCATCCCACCTGCACCCTGACACTCTGCTCTGGGCCCTGTGGCTTCCAACCCTCTCCCACTTGCCAGTGTAGAAGCCCACTGAAGGCTGCCCCACTGCTGGCTCTAGGTGTGAATCCTTCAGGAAAGGAAGGAAAGAGAGAGGAGGGGGAAGGGGGCTAGGGGGGAGGAGAGCTTTCTCCGAGATTTTGGCCCAGAAAAATGTATTCAGTATAGTTGTTTCAAACGTGAATTATATTCTACTATTTAGATGGTTCACTCATATATTTTGACTTATCACAGAGAGTTATCCTTTCAGACAGTAAGGAGGAATATCTGATTGTTTTTATCATAGTTTTCAGAAAAATGTATACCATCAAAGTCTTATGATTTCTAGTTACCCTGGTCAATCTGTCTTGGTCAAGGAGGATCCAAGATGCAGGTAACAGCTTCAGAGAGGAGAAGATTAATCTGCCTTTATTTTGTAGCTCTCAGGAGAATCAATGCTACTCTCCTTCTTTCAGAGGGACCCTGGTCACACCGGAGAACCTGTCTACACTGTTGCTGTGGAGAGGGCTGGGGGGAGGAAGGGGCAGGATTCTATTCCCATTCCCCCTTGGCCCTGGCCTGGTGGGGCTTCTCATCACACCTACGTATCTCTCCTGCATTTTCCAGGGTCCTTCATCATTTTCTACCTCAGAAAGACCCTACCTACCTGAAGGCACTCCTCAGCCATTTGAGGCCAGGTTTTGGGCCTCTTTTCCTATTTGAGATGCTTAATCTGGGGTCCTAGCACAAAACATTAGTTGCAATGCTGTTATCAACATTTCTTCCACAGGTGACTTTGCCTGAAACAGTCCATGCTTTGCTAGAATGACTTCCTTGCTGCCTGTAAAAGTCTTCCATTTCTTATAGCTCTTGGGAGCTCTTTTCTCCTTGCCAGATGGGATGCTGCCTGATTCCTGAATCATTGAGTAAAGCCAATTCGATCTTCAAATTTACTCGGTTGAATTTTTTTTAACAAGCCCTTTGGAGTGTAAGACTTATCATCTCAAACTAGTGAAATACAAGAATTTCATGCATTGTCATAGACTCTAAGTCTAAAGTTCTCTTTTGGCCAGCAAGAGAGCGGACACAGGATTGAAAGTCAGAGATGGCTAATGTCTGGGAAAAGACAAGAGCCCCGAATAAGGGTCCTTGCCCAGTTTTATTAGGATCAGAAGGCTTACAAACATGGCGATGGATGTGCACAAAGGGACAATGAATCTGTGAACATTAACTTGTGGATGTGAGGGAAAGGGGGTCTTGAAGATATTCGTGGTTAGGGGTTTGGGTTAATACAAAACAAAATCCGGGCACCAGGCAGTCAGGAGGAAGGTTGTTTACAGCAGACAGGAGGCAGCAGCTCTGTTTATCTTAACTAGCTTAAGGATGAGACAGATAGGGGGAGTAACCTCAGTGTTGACAAGGCACCTTTCCTTTTGTTAACCATCTCTGCTCTGGGCTGCTTTGCCTGCAGCACAGCGGTCCAAAGTCCAATTCACCAATTTACCTAACCTGGCCCTATTCTCCTATGAAAGCAGCTTTCTGCTCTAGTACTAAACTTGGGGTGCTTTCACCCTGGCTATCTAATCTTGTTATTCCTATGTATTGGGCACCTTTGCATCATTTCTATCTCAGGACTTTGCTTCTCCCTTTCTATTTTGGGGGCTCTGCACCCCATATTTTGGGGTGCCTTTGCACTTCCCTATTCCTGGCACCTTTGTGCCTCCCTATTCTTGGGGTGTTTTTACACCCCCCTATTCTTTTTAAATGTTTTTTTAATTTATTTTTGAAAGTGAGAGAGAGAGAGAGACAGAGCATGAGTGGAGGAAGTGTAGAGAGAGATGCACCCCCTATTCTTGGAGTGCCAATCTGTTTGATCCAAATTCGGGTGTGAGCGTTTTATGACTTTGTATTTCTTTATGACTTGTCAACCCATTGATGTAAGCCTGGGGGATTCCTAAGCTTATCCCCCACAATGCATAGCATGTAATGTAATTAGAGGGAAAAGTTGTTTTCATAAAAACAAAACAACAGCAATAACAATAAAAACCAGCAGTATTGGGCTTATTTTCAGAGTATCTTGGGTCAGACATCATAAGAATCATCCCATCGTCCTCTTATCCACCTAACTTGTTTGGCGTTAACTTGAGGCATTTCTTGTAGAAGGAAACTTAACCACCTCTCCCCTCCCTAGCTCAGGCCTCTTTGTTGTGTCCCCACAACACCCTCTGTCCCACAGAAAGTTAACAAATTATCCTCTTTCCCTCTGAAAGATTCACTTCTTAATGCAGGGCATATTCATACCTTTAAACTTAGCATCTGAGTAAATAAATGAGCAACAAGTTAATTCTGCAGCCACCTTTGCTAGGTAAGATACTTTGAAGATTTCATTTGTACAAGGGTGTGCTCCAGCTCCGCAGGAAATAGGGGACATGGACCCTTTCCTTTTAGGGAGGGAAAACAACTTTCCAGAAGCTTGGCAAATGTTTCATGGAAATCCCACTTTTGGTTCTCTTAAGGACTCTTTTCTTGTTCATCACTCCATATGCCTCATAGACCAAATTGCCACATTATTCTGACGGTTCAACATGTTCTTGGCTACAGAAGGATGAAATCCTGCTACAAATTGAGCCTTGTAGGAACTTAAAAGGAGATGCATCTCATGGGAAACCTGTCCTCCAGCATGCCTTAAGTGAGATGCAGGCATTTGAAGACATCAGACCAAGACACCAAAATGAAATTAACAAGAAGGAGCTCTCAGGGGGGACTTGGGTGCCTCAGATCCAAATGAGCAGTCAATTGAGTCCAATAAGGGTGCTAATGAGCTGTTTTACGTGATTCTGGGGAACTCACCCTGCACCCATAATTTTCTCTCAAGGTATCATTAAAATTAAATGATCCCTTATTTTGGGTATCCACTTACACTGTAATTATTTTGGTCTTTTGTAGTGACTTTCGCGGTTAAATTAGGCAATTCTTCTCCTGCCTGGTAGATAATGTAATGACTTTTTAATCATTTGTTTTTTACCAGCCAAATTGTTTCCATGATCCCATTAGAAATTCTTCTGTAGTGATTCCAATGGATTTATTGAACTACTGGTGACAGCCACATTGATGAACTGCAGGCTGCCTGCTGCTAAATTCAGCTGATGAATATCAAACACCTTCTATTTTCCCGTGAACCCAGAACGAATCTCATAATTTTGATCGATGGACATATTTCCAGACATTCCCCATAGAAGTCATAAGGAATACCATGTGGTTACAGTAGACTTTTTAAAGATTGCGTTTATTTTTTTGTTCTGATTATAAAAGTAATATGTTTTATTACAGAAAATTCAGAAATATATGACAATACAAATACTATAAAAACATCTATAGTTTCACCAATGACTTAAAACCATTTCATAATTGATGGCATTTCCTTATAGATTTTATCTACTTTTGTTTCTATTATGTATCACCTATCTATCCATCTATCTCCAAAATTGGAGCCATAACTTGCATGCAGCTTTTTAATCAAATTTTTTTCATTTAACATTCATGATAAGCATTTTTCCAGGTCACTGATATTCTTTAAAGTTGTTATTTTATTTTATTTTATTTTATTTTATTTTATTTTATTTTATTCTATTTATTTTTTGAAGTAGGCTCCATGCCCAGTGTGGAGCCCAACACAGGGCGTGTACTCATGACCTTGAAATCAAGACCTGAGCTGAGATCAAGAATCGAATGCTTAGCAGACTGGGCCACCCAGGTGCTTCTGAATTTGTAATTTTAATGGTTGTATAATATTCTATTATATTTATTTGTCCTCTAAATATTTTCAGAGCTCCTACTAGAAACAAGCGTAAAATTTGCTGTAATTTATTTCATTATTTTCTTATTGTTTGAACATTTGGATCCTTTAAAAATATGTCACCTTGTGCCTCTCTGCTCCAAACCCAGCAAAGGCGCCCTATTTTGCTAAGAGTTAAGTCCTTTGAAGCCCTTCATAACTGCCCCAAACTCTTTTCTCTCTGGTTTTTGGCTTCATCTCCTACTCCTCCCCCTGCTCAGGCTTCTCCAGACACACTGGACCCCCTATTGATTCTCTAATTGCCAGACAGGCTTGTGTCCCTGCATCTTCGGACCAGCTGTTCCCTCTGCCAGGAATGCCCACGGACCCACTGTCTAGATATCTCACCTCCTTTAAAACTTTGCTCAATTGTCATCTTCTTAGTGAAGCAACCTGTTCCTCTTCAACTTGCTCCCAGCCACTCGTGATCCCCCTCATCTTGCTTCTTCTTTTTCTTTTTTCCACACCATCTATTCTCTCATGTACTATTTTACTTTAGCTATTTACTAAGTTTACTGTCTATTACCTATTTTTTCCACTATAATGTAAATCCCAAGAGGGTAAAGATTTTTGTCAATTTTGTGCACTAGAGTATTGCCCCAAACAGTGCTTGGCACATAGTAGGTTCTCCATAAATATTTGTCAAATGAATGGGCAAATGTTTTGCATTTGGGGCTATATTGAATCTAAATCTTTGACTGAATCTCTTATAATTTTCTGATACTGAGTCAAGGAAGCAAATTTTAAGCCTTGAGATGTACCCTTAAGTGACTTTTTAGAAAAGTTGTCCTGATTACACTTTTAGAAGCAGAGTTTAACTGTCCATCTCATTGCATTAACATATGCATTAAGTATTATTTAAAAATATCTTTGCCAATCTGACTGATGAAAAATGCTGTTCATTTAAAAAATTTACAGTAAAAGTTTTGCAACTATTTGATTACTAGTAAATTTGATGATTTAAAAATTGGTTTATTAGTCATTGACATCTCTTCCTTTGAGGATCACCTGATCACATACCTTATTGATTTTTCTGTTGTGAACATTAGGATTTATTTTCATTCATACTAGGAATAATTTGTGCATAGCAACACAATATATTTAGAGAAATAAAATAAATAGTCTTGAACCTACCACCCAGCCTAAGAAATAGTACCTCATGGATTCTTTTTTTTTTTTTTTTTGAGAGCAAGAGAGCGAGCAAGCAGGAGAGGGCCAAAGGGAGAGGGGGGAGAGAGAATTCCAAGCAGGCTCCTCACCCAGTGTGGAGACTGACTCCATCTCACGAACTGTGAGACCATGACCCAAGCAGAAATCAAGAGTTTGTCGCTTAACCCACTGAGCCACCCAGACACCCCTGAATTTTTTGATTTACTATTTATTTATTTAAAAAAAAAATTTTTTTTTTACATTTATTTACTTTTGAGACAGAGAGAGACAGAGCATGAACAGGGGAGGGGCAGAGAGAGAGGGAGACACAGAATCGGAAGCAGGCTCCAGGCTCCGAGCCATCAGCCCAGAGCCCGACGCGGGGCTCGAACCCACGGACCGCAAGATCGTGACCTGAGCTGAAGTCGGACGCTTAACCGACCGAGCCACCCAGGCGCCCCAATATTTATTTATTTTTGAGAGAGAGAGAGAGAGAGAGAGAGAGAATGAGAATGATGGGGGGAGGGGCAGAGAGAGAGGGAGACACAGAATCTGTAGGAGGCTCCAGGCTCTGAACTGTCAGCACAGAGCCCGACACAGGGCTCAAACTCACAAACCGTGAGATCATGACCTGAGCCAAAGTCAGATGCCCAAACAACTGAGCCACCCAGGTGCCCCTTCCCTGGATGCTTTTGAAACCCTAATGAGTGCCTCCCAATCCTATTGCTCAGCATCTTCACAAAGAAACCACTGTTTTTTTTATGTGCCCCCAAATGGCGTATTATTTAATTTTGTCTCTTTTGAAAATGAAATCTTACTGTGTATAGTTTTCTGTACTTTAACATTGTGTTTCAAATTCACCAATGTACGATTTCTGCAGCCGGAGGTCATTTGTTTTTACTGCTGAATAGTGTTCCCTTGTGTGGATATACCACCATTTATTTATCCAGTGTCCTGTCAGTGGGCAGTTGGGTTGTTTCTAACTCTCTGGTATTATAAACAACACTGCTACAAACATCCTTGTTCATGATTCCTGAGGCATTATATGCAAAGTCTCTCTAGGGTATGGAATTGCTGGATCTTAGAGGATGTGTATGTTCAACTCTTCAAGATAATGTGAAACTCCTTTCCTACTTGGTTGTATCATTGTATATTCCCACTATGAGCAGATGGTCATTCCTGTGGCTTCACATTTTTTTCTAACACTTGTACTGTGTCGGAATGGCTGAAAAGTGATATCCCATTTTGTTTTAAATTTCATTTACCTTTCAAATGATTATTGGGTATTTATCTTTCCTCTTCTCCTTCTTCTCCTTCCCCCCCGCTTCCTCCTTCTCCTCTTTCTTCTTCTTCTTCTTCTTCTTCTTCTTCTTCTTCTTCTTCTTCTTCTTCTCCTTCTTTTAAAAGTCATGACTCTTCAAATGATAGCTGAATGGAGCAAGAGTAGAAGCTGAAACACAGCTTATCTGGAGGTTATAAACAGTCCCAGGTCCACAAGACAGAAAGGTTTCCAATTCCTTTGGAGTAAACCTTTCTTATGAATGAAGTGCATTCATTGATTTATTCAGTCATTCATTTTCAACCACTGAAGTTCTAGGACCTCTGTTTGACTACTCTTACTGTATTGTGGGCATGAGCTTCTTTCCACTTGGGAAGAAATTACATATCAACCATTTTTGTATACACTATATTTTGTGTGGTACCCAAAGCAATGTTACTGACTATAATCATAAAGAGTAGAAGATTCTGGAACCAGGTTGCCTGTGTTCAAGTACTGGATTGCACTAACTAGCTGTGTGACTCTGGACATGTCACTTAACATCTTGTGCATTGGATCCCTTATCTAAATAATGGAAATAATAATTGTACAAACCTCATAAAATTTTTGTAAAGATTATGGGGTACCTGAGTGACTCAATTGGTTAAGTGTCTGACTTTGGCTCAGGTCATGATCTCACGGTTTGTGGGTTCGAGCTCTGTGTTGGGCTCCGTGCTTACAGCTCCGAGCCTGGAGCCTGCTTTGGATTCTGTGTCTCCTTCTCTCTCTGCCCCTTCCCCACTCACGTTCTGTCTCTGTCTCTCATGAAAATAAATATTTAAAAAAAGAAAAAATAAATTTTTTTTGGTAAGGATTAAAGTAAAGGTTTAACAGCCAGCTCTCTTGATTTGTAGTATTTGCCAATCTCCGTGGGGTAAATACTCCCTCCATGGACAATTAGAAGCCACCAAAGTAGCATCACTGAATATGGAGTTGGGAAGAGATGCACAGCAGCTCACCATGACATAACATTTCCTTTAACACAGATGCACTACATAGAAATAACCTCAGGAATGTAGATAATAATAAGTTAATTAGGGAGAGATTCATTTTGAGCATTTGTTAACCTTGTTTTTTTTTTTTTTTAATTTTTTTTTAATGTTTATTTATTTTTGAGACAGAGAGAGACAGAGCATGAATGGGGGAGGGTCAGAGAGAGGGAGACACAGAATCCGAAACAGGCTCCAGGCTCTGAGCGGTCAGCACAGAGCCCGACGTGGGGCTCGAACTCACGGACCGCGAGATCATGACCTGAGCCGAAGTCGGCCGCCCAACCGACTGAGCCACCCAGGCGCCCCAACCTTGTTTTTAAAAATTATTAATTTATTTAATACTGGCTGTGTTTAACAGTTGTTAAACTGTTCATAAATTTCCAAAAATTTAACAATTAACATTCTCTCATGAGCTGGTATAAACTGACTCCAGCTTATTTAAATTAATGTACATAAAGAACTTTGAACAAAGCCTGGCACACAGCAAAGGATATATAAGCGTTACCTAGTTTCTACTGCTACTGCTATTATTTGACAAGAAAGCTCTATAAATGCTGAAATTAGGTATTTTTTTAAATTGCCCTAGAAAAGCCCTGGCACTAATGTAAAGTCCTCTCCTGCCACCAGAAATGACTAATTACTGTTAGAAGAGATCCACATTTAAGAGCATGGGCACCCAAGAACAGCACTGATTTGGCAGCAAAATGGAGGCGATGGTAGGTTTTCCATCACTTTCTCAGAATGCCTGATGCATTCAAAGCACTTTGGGCTTGGGAGCCAACTGTTAGGAAGAAAGAAAAGGCCTAGAGAGGGGGATGAGGAGGGCAGCATCGAGCTCAAAACCAACATCTTAGGGATCTTGGGTAAGAACCACCAGCTATAGAGGGGCAGAGTTGAAGCTTGGGTCTCTTCATTCCAGTCTGCTGTTCTTCTGATGCATCATGCTCCCTGTTAGTCTTTAGCCGGTAACCTTTTGTTCTCTGCCTGCCATCTCTACCTCTGATTTAAAGCTGAGCAATATTTAAGAAGCAATGTGGAGATCAAGAATTTATAAATCACTACAGACACCATCTGAAGGTAACTCACTTAGAGAAGTGCTTTAGCTAGGCAGTTCACACCAGCTCCCTAAATGTCAGATGCTACTTAAATACCTAGAAAATTAATTCATTATAATGATCCATTTATCCTTTGTTGATGAATTAATTCCGAAAGCTGTAAACGTCTATCTAAACTTTTAAAGTACTTACAATAATTAAAGTGTTTTCTAATACTTCTTTAAATTTTATTTATTTAAAAAAATTTTTTTAGTGTTTATTTATTTTTGACAAAGAGAGTGAGAGAGACAGAGTATGAGTGGGCAAGGGACAGAGAGAGGGAGACACAGAATCCGAAGCAGGCTCCAGGCTCTGAGCTGTCAGCACAGAGCCTGACATGAGGCTCGAACTCACAAACCAAGAGATCATGACCTGAACTGAAGTCAGACGCTCAACCGACTGAGCCACCCAGGCACCCCCTCCTTTAAATTTTTTTAATGTTTATTTATTTTTGAGAGACAGAGTGTGAGCGGGGGAGGAGCAGAGAGAGAGGGAGGCACAGAATCCGAAGCAGGCTCCAGGCTCTGGGCTGCCAGCACAGAGCCCAATGTGGGACTCGAACCCATCAACTGCAACATTGTGACCTGAGTCAAAGTTGGATGCTTAATCGACTGAGCCACTCAGGCACCCCTCCTAATACTCCTTTAATGTTTAAAGCTAGAATATAACATCAGCTTATTCTGGAATATGTAGGGGAAAAAGAAACAAATTATATAAAACCAACTGATTTACAAGTTAAACTGGAAGTTCTTTGTGTTATAAGTCATAAGTTTTAGTTTTCCTTGAATTAGCTTCAAACAGAATCACATTAAAAATTCTGAAGAAAAAAAACTGTGTAGTAAAGACTCAACTTCAGAGACTTTGATCTGTTCTAGGACTGTGTGCCCCAAAGTGTGCTGTGTAAAATTTTATTCCCCAGGAGATGCCTTAGGGAAAAAAAGTCCTTTGATCAAGTTAGTTTGGGGAATGCTGGAGATGAGCCCCCTCCTGGAGATGCACAATGCATCTAGTGTAGTAAAGGCTCTGAGCAGCGCTGCTCTAAAGACAACTCCCTAATGTGGTGTAACTCTTCATCTCTTAGATTATTTGGCCCCAGCATCTTGTTTCCACGTAAATCATGTTAACATCCCAGGCAATTGGTGTTCTTCAGGAACAATTTTGGAATCTCCACACTGAGGTTATCGTTAGCAATAATCAATTGCTTGTGATCTTCAGCAAACCCTAGCCTCAGTTTCTCCTTCGAACTAATAACCCCCTCCCAGAGATGCTGTGAACCAAAAGTTCCACAGAAAGCTTCTCTAAAGACTTTGGAATGCCACTTCTGTATCTGGCTAAGGTTCGTCACCAGAAAGCCACCTAATTGGTTCTCCTATTGTTCCGTTATAAGTCTCCACAACGCACCTCCAGAGTGTCATCTTGAACTGGCACACATGTAGATGTGGACGCTGGATAAGGCTAGGAAGCTACAACTTGCTTCAATTTCAACCTGATGGTTTGTTTCAAAGGTCATTTGTTTTTTCTTCTAAAGGTACAGCTGCTGTAGGAACTTCCTTCGGTACATGTGTAGCCACTTATGTTGAGACAAGTTGTCATGGGATAACCTGTGTTCACATGGTCATTTCAAGGGTGGCTGAAATGTGGACCCAGGATGGCCACAACCTTACGGCTTATCTTGGCTTGGTTTTCTGCTGCCTTCTCGGTCTGGGTTGGGTTTAGAAACAAGGTAGTAAGTAATCCAAATAAAGAGGCCAGGGCAAAATATCCAAATGACTGAAGAGCAGAGTGGCTTTAAAACTCCAGTAGAACACTTGGAGTTTAGCTCTTGTGACACAAGCCAATAATCCATTAATCAACATGGTGCCCAATAATCCATTAATCAACATGGATTAGGGGCCCACGATTGGCTTTGCTTCTGCTCCTTCCCAGAGACTTTAGGGCTTAAATGCAAACACAGAGCAAATATTCATCTTTACAAAGTAAAAAATAATTACAAATTAGCTTTGGGTGTTTCCTTAAAGTGAGGCAAGACTAATTTGGGCTTTGCAGGACATTTGTCTTTGGGGTTTCTGGAGAGTGTCATAAGGCTCTTCATTGAATCAAGCTTCCATGGGTGGAGATGAACTTCATTTCTAAAACAAAGCTTTAGATCCCAATTCCAGCAAGGTTTCTGCCTTTCTGTCTTCTAATAAAGAACAGCAGTTATAAGTTGGAAAACCCCAAAATTATCTTTTTGGTTAAAAAAATTGTTCATAAAATTCTGAAAAATATCTTTCCCTTGTGACCTTTAATTGAAAGCTACAAATTCTTTCTTAAGCAGGAACTGAGGTTCAAAGAACTTCGCTAGATTGACATATAAAGCAATAAATTTTGTCCTCTTAATTTGCCCCATACTTTCTTCCCCATTTTTGTGTCTGCAGTATTAACACAGGAACAATTCAGTACATGGTCCCTGACTTAACTGGTTCCATGGCGAATGAATCTTCCATTCTCAAGGCTTGGGTTCTGAAGTTGAGAGTGGGACAGGCACAGAAGAGCTTATCTGGCCAGTGCCTGAGGACAGGCAGATGTTTTGCATTTTCTCTAAACATCCTTGTCCATGGACCTAGGAACTTGCTCCTCGACAGGGCCAGCTGCATGAATGTGTGAACGGTGCAGCTGTACAGGCTCTGCATGGAGAAAGACCCCAGGCTTAATGCCCTGAGGTCACCATGTTGATATTCTTAATGCTTTTTTGAAAAATGTATTTATTTTGAGAGAGAGAGAGAAAGAGAGAACAAGCATGGGAGGGGCAGAGGGAGAAAGAACGAATCCCAAGCAGGCCCTACACCTAGCCTGAGCCAAAATCAAGAGTTGGACGCTTAACCAACTGAGCCACCCAGGCGCCCACTTAATGCTTTTTGAACAAGGGGTCCCACATTTTTATGTTGCTCTGGGCCCCTTTAATTATGTAGCTAGTCTCCTCTTGGATTATTGTTGACCAAGGCTCTCTGCTCTCCTCCTGCTCTTCTCTCCCACCTATGGCCCCAGACCCAGTATCAAGGCTATGCTCAGTGTCATGTTCACTGGAGCAAGAAGCTGATATTTACTTTGTGGTGAGTCAACTTTCAATGGCCCTCTTATGAATTTCATGGATTAGTTATCATCTCAGAGTGGCTTTCTCTTGGTCTGGACTTTCAAGAAATGCCAGGACATTTCAACAGTTGTGCCAGCCAAGCATGGTTAGGAAGGGAAATGTGTTATTTAGAAAAAGGCCTGCAATGCCAGGGGCGCCTAGGTGGCTCATTCGGTTAAGCAACTGACTTCAGCTCAGGTCATGATCTCGCGGTTTGTGGGTTTGTGCCCCACATTGGGCTCTGTGCTGACAGCTCAGAGCCTGGAGCCTGTTTCAGATTCTGTGTCCCCACCCTCTCTCTGCCCCTCCCCTGCTCATGCTCTGTCTCTCTCTCTCTCTCTCTCAAAAATAAATAAACATAAAAGAAAAAAGAAAAAGCCCTGCAATGCCAAAGCTTAATAAAAATTATTTTTCATTTGTAATCTCTATATTCTTATTAACAATAAACCAATAAATAGGTGCAAAATCAATTTACAATTGGAGTTTTATATTTGAATTTTAAAAAGTCTTACTGAACACCTGAATACTTTGTTTTATGATGTCAGTTTCCTGTATATTGTTTCTATTTTTTTTTTTATGTTGAGCCATATGGAGGACATTTATTCAGTATGCTTATTAAACTTTTATATTTGTACCACTTGCATAAACTGCCTAAAAATTATGACGACAAAATTCCTGTCTTTGGAGTCCTTTGTTTTCTTTTCTTTCTTTCTTTCTTTCTTTTCTTTTCTTTTTTTTTTTTTTTTTTTTTTGCCCCAAGAAATTCTTCTGAAAGTCAGTGTTTCCCATTTAACGAATTTATTTATTTTTTAAAGGTTATTTTATTTATTTTGAGAGAGAAAGAGAGAGCATGAGCAAGGGAGGAGCAGCGAGAGAGAGAAAGAGAGAGAGAGAGAAAATCCTAAGCAGACTCCATGCCGTCAGCACAGAGCCGAATGCAGGGCTTCAACCCATGAACCATCAGATCATGACCTGGTCCGAAACCATGAGTTGGACACTTATTCCACTGAGCCACCCAAACATTCTGCTCATTTAACTAACTTAAAATTTTCTCACCTCATTATATTTCCTTATCCCCCCTTATTTTGGTAGAAATGCTTTTCTTGAAGTGTACTAATTGTGATGATATGTGCCTTCTTGAAGAGCGTGGAAAGAATAGTCCTGTTATTGCTCTGTCTATATGACTGAGAACATTGTGTCATATGTGACCTTCGGACGTCTTTAGGAGAACCCACGGGAGACATTGCTCTCCACTTGCAATCAGGGCTGGTGGAAGGGCTGGCTCGTCTGGGGTGATGCCTAGCACAGCGAGCTAATATTGTGCCGCAAGGATCACCGGACAGGGAATGGGATGAGGACAACAATCTAGTTACCAAAACTTTTAGGAGGAGTACTGTACACGATTGAAGGGAATATTTTGAGAAGCCACGTGGGGAGGTGCTAAGAATTTCAAGGAGCATGATCAATGTGCTCCATGAACTTCCCTCTGAGCATCTTGGCTGGATTTTGCTGGAGAGCTTCTGTTTGCTGGGTGGGGCATGGCATTTTAGGACTGGAGACAAATAGCCTAGGATACTGGATGAGAAGCTGAACCCTGTCAGCAACCCTCCCCACCCCCTTTTAAACCTCTTTAAGCAGCTCCTCTGTAAATATATGTGGAAGAGATATTTGAAAGGCTATTTGCTTGAAGGGACGCCAAAGCAGCTTTCCTGCAGACCTACTTACCTTGAGCCAGCCCTAATGTAAGTGCCTTATATAGTTTAACTTCTCCTGAGCAACTAGTTTTTGTGTCTGTGGTCTTTGGGACTCGTAACCAGCCCTGATTTCCTCTTTGAGGTGGCTGGAGCAGGGCTTGGAGCAACACGTGTGGTCTACCTCTCACAAGTGTGTGGGTATCCCCGTATACCTTTTGTCCTAACCTCATTCCTGGGCCCGTTTTATTGTTTAACCTTTATTTCTTCCTGCCTAATTTTTCCTGCTTATTTTATCTTGCCAAACAGCATACATCTTCTCAGACTGCCTTGACTCCTTACTATTTTAACCTTAAAATTATTGTTTAGAAGTGTTTTACATAAATAATTCTCCTCCTCTTTCCCTTCCTCCTCTTTCTTCTTCCTCTCCCTTCCCCTCTTTTGTGGTTACTTCGTAAGAGTAACAGCAATTATTTTGTATCCCGCAATATTGTTCATTGCTTCAAGAGCTGGCCTCTATCGTGATTCTACATAAACAGACAAAGTAACCATGGGGCATATTTTGGATGAAGATTCATAATACATATGGTGGGAAAGGGAGGGAGGAAGTGCTCAATTTGCCAAATTGTAAAGGCTCTACTGTTGTGTAAATAAACATGCACACAGGTAAGCAGCAAATGGTATTAACTATATAGGACCTAAAGACACAATAAAATACAAGTGAATCGTACTGTACTTCACCAAATAAAGCTGTTATATATGTGTATATTAAAAATAATTCGATATATAATTAGTACCATTCACTTATAACTGATAATCAACACAGTATCAGACTAACCTCCTGATAACTGTATTTCCAAATGACTACCAGTCATTTCCACCAAGATGTCCCACACAGGCACATTAAACTCAACATCTTCAGTACCAAAGTCAACATCTCTGGAAGCCTTCACCGCTGCCCGTATTGTTTCTCCTCGGTCATTCATATCACTGTTCAGATTCCTCTTTTTTAAAAAAAAAAAATGTTTATTCATTTCTGAGAGAGCGAGCATGAGTGGGGTAGGGTCAGAGCGAGAGGAAGACAGAGGATAGGAAACGGGCCCTGAGAAAAATTGCCTCATGGAGGCCCAGAGCTCGACGTGGGTCTCGAACTCACAAACTGTAGTAAGATCATGACCTGAGCCGAAGTTGGATGCTTCGTCAACTGAGCCACCCAGGAGCCCCAGATTTTCTCTTTTCTTAAACCCTACATGCAGTCGGTGGCCCAGTCCCTTGCTTACATTTGAAATCCCTCTCAAGTGCAGACTCACGAATTTTAAAGCCATTTCGGATCCGATGTGTTTTCCTCAGTGATGTCTTTGCCTGAGTTCTCCTGTGGGGGCCTGTACTCCAGGGTGCACATAAAACTGTCTTCTGGGTGAGTGGTGAAAGTATTAATATTTTTATCTCTTCCACGTTTCTGCTTTTATAATGCATGCCAGTTATATATGTAAATAAATATAAGCACATGTAGGACTATGCGCTCAGACATTTCCAATGGAGTGTAGAGTCAAATGGTTTGGAGATGACCAACCTAGGCTATTGTGCTTTGTTACCCTGCCTTCAGTCTAACTTTTCCACCTTTCTATTACTCATTCATGAGGTAAAGGGCTTAGAATAAACTAAGTACTATTAGTGTTAGCTATTAGTACTATTTTAGTTTATTTATTTTGAGAGAGACAGAGAGCACGTGTGTGTGTGTGCACGCGCGCGAGAGAGAGGGAGAAAGGGAATCCCAAGTAGACCCTGTGCTGTCAATGGGGAGCCCAGCATGGGTCTCAATCTCACAAACTGTGAGATCATGACCTGATCCAAAATCAAGAGTCGGATGCTTAACTGACTGAGCCACCCAGGTGCCCCTAGCTCTTTAGTACTATTATCATATTCCCAAACTTAACTTTCTGTCGCCATCTTGGATCCTCATCATCATGCATCTGGATTTTTACTTCAAAGTCTTAAATCAGTTGGTTCTCATATTCAGATCCCCCAGTTAGCTCCCTGGGTCCTGACTGGCTTTGCCAAGTATGTGTGAGCAGAAGCTGGCACACCGGGCCCTGGCTAGTTAGAGGAGAAAGATTGCTGTGGTCTAGGACCACAACGAGATGCGTTCAGTCTGCTTCCAGACTCTCCCTTGATCACTTCCCATAACACGTCATGCCCCTAAACCGCACAAATCGTTATGCCACTGCCCAGGAAAAGAAAATGTGTAGGCTTTAGATTTTCTATAAAATAGAGTCCACATTCCCCTGGAAGGATGAAGAGAATAAAATATGTTGGAAAGCACCTACTTAGGATTTGTGGAGTTTTGTGTTCTACTGTACTTGCTGAGAAAAGGGAAGGAGGAGGAATAGTCTAGTGTCAGTTAAGGCTTCCGAGTCAGGTGACATGAATTCAAACGTGCCCCTCTCTAGGGGCGCCTGGGTGGCTCAGTCAGTTGAGCGTCTGACTTCCGCTCAGGTCATGATCTTGCAGTTTGTGATTTCGAGCCCCGCGTTGGGCTCTGTGCTGACAGCTCGGATCGTGGAGCCTGCTTCGGATTCTGTGTCTCCCCCTCTCTCTGCCCCTCCCCTGCTCATGCTCTGTCTCTCTCTGTCTCTCAATAATAAACGTTAAAAAAAAAATTAAAAAAAAAACCAAAAAAAACCCAAACGTGACCCTCCAAGTGTGATCTTGGGTAAACTGCTTCATATCTCCCTACCTCAGTTTTCTTATCTGTAGAAGGGCATAATGATACCTGCCTCACAGGATTGTAAGATAACACATACAGTGTCCTTGGGAACCAGTAAGGTTTGAATAAATGGTAGCACTTGTCGTTTGCAACATCCTGGCACTTTTAGAAAGTCTTAGAAAGTCTCCTACTGAAGGGAAATTTAACATATTCTAGTTAGAGAAGACTTCTTGAAAGAAATGTCAACTGGGGGTGGGAGGGAGGGGAGGGTGGGTGATAGGTATCGAGGAGGGCACCTTTTGGGATGAGCACTGGGTGCTATATGGAAACCAATTTGACAATAAATTTCATATATTGAAAAAAAAGAAAGAAATGTCAACTACACGGGAACTGACATACATAGGAAGGTCGCAGGCAGTGACCAAGGTGTAACGCGGTGTGGCTAGAGCCAAGGCAGAGAGCTGGGAGGGAGGGGCGGGCCTGGGGAGCAGGGCAGGGTCAGAGATGGGAACTTCTCTTTTTCATGATAACTACAGAGTGTTCACTACCACTCACTGCAACCAACTTTATTTCCACAAGATAGCACATGCAAAGACCACTCCATACAACCCTCTGAAAACTAAAGCAGCACCTTTATTTTATACAAACAGTATAAAGTGTTTATTACGTAAGAGCTGTGTTTTGTTTACAATATATTATATTGCTTCAAGCCAATGCCAAAAGTCCATACATTATATTCCCTATTTTATTGTGTTTACATATATTATATTGTTAAATGCCACTGCCACAGTGTTCTTTCTTTTCTTTCTTTCTTTCTTTCTTTCTTTCTTTCTTTCTTTCTTTCTTTCTTTCTAGTGAATTCTCTGGAATCATGGTAAGGCCAAAATATATTGTGTTGAGAATTTACAAACAAGGGGAATTTTAAAAATGTGACAAATGTCTAAATACCTGACAATAACACTAGAAATGTTGTAACTTCAACACAATTAAGTGCTTCATCCAAACGCTGTGATTTATGCATTTTTGTTCCACGTATCTTCTTCAGTGTTCCCCAGCCCCTTGACACCGTGAATGCATTGCAATTTTGGAAATAATTTGCCAGCTACACAACTGAAAAGACACAGTTTTAACCTGATCCACTGACATAACATCAAATCTGTCCCAAAACACTGAAACAAGAAAATCTATGCCATCACTCTACAGACGTACTTAGAAAACTTAAAAGGAAGAGTAAATATTAGCTCAGTGATTTATAATGAAGCTAATAAAATTCAGGCCAGTTTTCTTAACTGTAATGAACATTATTTGAACATTCAACACATGAAAGGTTAACAAAGGCTATGAACTTGGTGTAACTTAAAACGTTTCAGATGTCGGAGTTCACCAGATGTAATTGGATTCAGGTGGATCCTGCCTCCCCTCGGCCTTTTTAAGTGAAGGCGTGTGCTGCCTGAGCCGGGCGCCTGCTGGCCTCAGGGCATGCATGAGGCTGGCTCCGTACCCTGTAAAATTATTCACAGCTTAAAAGAAAAGAAACTACAAAAACGGGCTCTTCAGATTCATTATTAACCATTCAAATGAAATCCATTTTCCCTTTTCATCCCAGAGTGAAAGACCACAGTCACCACAAAAAGCCACCTGAATGAAGAGATGTTACAGGTTCAGGGTCTCTGTTTAAAAAAGAAACCCATTTTAGGAACCATCCAATCTGGCTTCCTTCCATTGAAGCTCTGATTCACTATATGTTTTGGCCTTGATCAAAGTTTGGATGAATGTGACTGAATGATTTTCTCCACCCAAGGGCTGGTAGGGATTTAGCACTGAGGTCCCCAAAGCAGGGATGCTTCTGCAGAGGATTTGATTATTTTCACCGCATTGCAAAACCAGCCTCGATTAAATTGATCCAGAACAACTGTTCTGTTCATATCAATCACACAATCAAGTGTGGCTATTGCACTTACATAAAATAGGATTTGGGTAAGAAGTAAGGGCTTCTATGATACATTTTAGAGAAGGGTTACGGTTTGAACTGACTCCTTATCAATGGGGATTTGTCAGTTTCAGTCAAGGTGGGCATCTGTGCATTTCCAGCTCACTTGTAAGTGAACTGTAACACCGAGTAACATAGCTTCGGGCCTCCCTTCCTCCTGGTTGTGAACCTCTGGAGGTGCCTGGGGCACTGAATCATTTCTACTGATTTTCTAAAACGGATCCAAGACAGCAATCACATTTTAAAAATCTCCCACCATCTTCCTGGGCATTAGAGTCGAGTTTGGCATTCCGTTTGTTCCCTGTGGTTTTTAAATGCAAGCATGCCATTAAATAACTACTGAGAACAGAATACTTTGTTCCTGAATGTGTTTCTTTGAATTGTCAGTATGTAGGCTAGTAGCTCATGGAACAGCCAGAACGTGAGCCAACAACGCGCTGGAGTAAATCCCTACCCTGCTGCTCTCCCCGCCACCCATGAAGCCCGAACCTCCCTGCTGGCCGGGGGTGAGCCTCAGCCGGGAAGTCTGTCTCCAGTGTCCTCCTCCCCAATAACATGTCTGGGTGCCCAGGACCTCCCAAAGTGTCACCTCGCTGGGAATCTGTTCCCAGCAGAACTCTGTGCCTCAGAGCTTCCTAGTCACCACCCCCTGGTCAAAATAAACCTCATTCTTCCAGCCCAATTCTCTAAGCTAATGTACCAAATGGCTGGGTGGCCTCTCCCAGAAAACACATTTGCATCTTAGTCAAGCACCAGGGCATCTTCTTGATGCAATGCCTTGATCTGAGGGAGCCACGTAGTCGATGACAAAATGACAACACTCTCAGCACCGGGTCTGTGAATGACGATGTCTGGGGCTGGCAGACCTGTGAGAATTGCTCACCAATGCCACCTGAGGCCTCCGATGCCACCTGAGGCCTCCTAACTTGCCTTCTTTCTGGAGGAGTGATGGGTGTATCGGCAGGAACGGGGCCCCTCTACTCTCTGGCCATCACTCTTGGTCACCAAGCCCCAAATGTGGGGTCTCAGAAGATCTTTGTAACTGAGGCCTGGGAGGTACAGTGTGTGACCTTGGCTCATCCCTAGGCCCGAGGACGTCTTGAAAGCTACTTTGATTTGGGGACAAACCTTAGGGTTTGTATCCTGAGTTAAGGGCCCCTAAACGGATTTTGCTTACTCTTTCCCAAAAGGTCTCCGGAAATGGTTAGTTTTCTACAGGTCTCTTTTAGTTCAAAAAAGCCTTCCCCCATGTATGTCCCAGCACGGGACATACCATTCAACCATTACCACCTGGGGAAAGGACTATTTTCCGGAGAAGCTGCAAGTCTTGTTAAGCTCTGCCCATCTGAAGCCAATTCAATGTACCATACAGTCAACTCAGTGAGTGAAAAAGGCTCAAATCAATGGCTTAGTGTAACCTCGACTAGACACCAACCCACCTTAAACAAACAAACAAACAAACAAACAAACAAACAAACAAACGTGTATACCTGCATGTAGATGTATTAGATATACATCATAATAATATAATGTCAACATTATAAAATATGCACAAAAATCAGAGGCTTTGGATTGAGATGTATAAATATACTTACATATAACATGCTTAGATATTTTCCCTCAGCCTAGCTGATCATTTCTGTACTCACTGGGCTACATGCACCACCCTCTGGACACTGTGGATCTAGGAAAACATCTGAGGTGGAAATGATCTGTTCAATTTGTGCCCATTAGTTTGGAGACCCGATATGACAGGCCCAATGTGGGCTTCTGCTACTGAAGGATGTGATATGACCGAAGACTTCCTTCCCTCCGAGGAAAAGTGGACAGCGGGCCCACGCTTAGGAGACTGAGTTCCAACCGCCAGATGGATGGAAGCCACGTTGTTTATTTTGTTCACTTGCTAACTGTCCCTCCCACTAGAACCTGGGCTCCGCCAGGCAGGGCATTGTCTCTGTTCACTGGCATCTCTCCGATGCCTGGATTCCTGCTTCCAACAGGGAAGATATCAATCAAAATGAAATAGTTGAATTTAGCCCATTTCATTTTGTGTCTAAAATGGGCCAGTGGCTTATTATCTATACAGCTAGTTCAGAAGCCTTCTTCAGAAGGCTCCCACTCACTTTTATTGCAGTGTCTTCCGTGCCAGCCTTCTTGACACTGACATTTGTTGGGTTCATGGCAAGTTCCATGTGTACCGCAGCCAGGCTCACAGACAGCTAGAATCAGAGGAGACAAAAAAGAGCGTTTCCTGAGCTTTCGTTGTTCCACAGAATCACACAGCTGCTTTTCTTGCAGTTTTTTTTTTTTAATTTTTAAATTTATTTTTGAGAGAAAGAGAGAGAGAGAGAAAAAAAGAGACAGAGCACTTGCAAGGGAGGGGCAGAGGGAGAGAGGAGAGGGAGACACAGAATCTGAAGCAGGCTCCCGGCTCCAAGCTGTCAGCACAGAGCCTGATGTGGGGCTCGAACCCATGAGCCGCGAGATCGCGACCTGAGATCCCACTTAACCTGAGATCCCACTGCCACCCAGGCACTCCTCTTGTAGTTCTTTAGAATGTGTTAGTTTGGGTTTCATCCCCTGTTGCTTTTTATTTTCCCAAAGCCAATCTCCAGCTCTAAGTCAGTCTGGGACTTTTTGAAACAATCCTGAAGCGCCTGTGTGTCTCAGTCGAACCTTTGATTCTTGGGATTGAGCTCGGGTCATGGGATTGAACGGTCATGGGATTGAGCCCTGTGTCAGGGTCCGTACTGAGCGTGGAGCCTAAGATTCTCTCTCTCTCTCTGCCCAGGCTCACACATGCATGCTCTCTCTCTCTCTCCCTCTCTCTCTCTCTCTCTCAAATTAAAAAAAAAAAAATTAAAAAAAATTAAGTACTGACAGAGATCTTAAACTAATCTTGATGCTTCTCATTCACAAAAGATGTTCAGTAGGGCCTTGAAACTGCTGGAATGGAAGTTTATTTTCCTTAAGAAAACTCCAAATAGTTAAAAAGTTCAGTTGCTTGTGTGTGAATATGTCTGGTTTTTGTTGTTGTTGTTGTTGTTGTTGTTGTTTTTACATGCATGGATTTCATACAGTGTTTTTCTTCTAGGTAAAGGGAACATATATGTCAGTGAAGAGAGGTTAATCATAATGCCGAGGCAACATGCAGTGGGTGAAGAAGTAATGTAGGAAGAGCTCCCCCAAGCCAGGCTGATTCTGTGTATGGATACTTACGCTTTGAACAGAGGTCTCCTTGGTAACCTTTGGAGCACTTACATTTGCTTTTCCCAATGCATTTACCTCCATTTCGGCAGGGTTGCGGGCATTTGCCTGAAACAAGAGAAGGATGCAAACAGGCAAGGAACTCAGTGCTTCGTTCAGAGGTCATCATATTTTACAAAGGAAGGGCAGGGCTTTGAGAAGATAACTGCTTTTTAAAGGCAGCGATTCCCTCTTGTTTCCGACCTACTCTGGCTTTGAGACTGTTTGAGTTTCATTCTTTGGAACAAACAGGCTAGTGTTATTACTTAGGATTTCTAACTTAGATCTTCGACGGTAAATGTGTTGCCCACACATTTATATTTCTATAAATGTATTGATATTACTTGTTTATAAACGGAATAAACTTCTGATTCATAAACACTTGTAATTTAAGATAGAGTAAAAGTTAAGATACGAATTAACCTCTAAATGATCTTTCCTCGGAGCTCAGACTTTGAATGTCGCTCTTTCCGCAAGCAGGCCTGCACCTGTACCTGACAGGATCTTTCTCCGCCTAGGATTCCCCAGAGAGCAGGGCTGGCTTGCAGGCAGAGAGTGTCTTTGGTGAAGTAACCCTAGGAAACCGGGATGGGGGGACAGGGAGAATGAAAAATGGAAGGAGGGAAAGCCAACACAAAAGTATGTTTGCAGGGTGGCCATCACCGCGGCTCTATCCTGGACCAGGCTCCATCCTGCTGGGTCCTTCTGAGGAGCTGTGGAGACTGTATCCTCAAGTCACTTTTAAGAAGGGAGAGGGGAGCATTTCTTCATTGTCTCCCACTGGCCGAGGGTCACCTTATGGGATAGCTTCCTCACACTGCCAATGTGTCACTATGTGAGTGCACACTGATTTTTTAGCACTCAGAGGAGTCTCTGGGTAGAAAGCAGGAGAAGTGTGGAGCAGCTAAGACAGGATACAACCTGAGGCGCCTGGGTGGCTCAGTCGGCTAAGCATCCGACTCTTGATTTTGGCTCAGGTCAGATCTCAAGGTTTGTGAGTTGGAGCCCCACGTTGGGCTCCTCACTGACAGCATGGAGACTGCTTGGGATTCTCTCTCCCTCTCTCTGCCCCTCCCCTGCTCTCTCTCTCTCAAAATAGACAAAATAAACTTAAAAAAAAAAAAAAAGAGGAGGTGCAATCAGGTTATGCCTGTGCAAAACAGGTTGCCATAGCAGTAACTGGAGTAAGAGGCTGGCTGAGGACGATATGAGATAGGGCACCAAAGGGGCCCGATACCACACCTGTGCATTTTTCTGGAATGTCTTAGATCCTAATGATACATCACTCTTTCTTTGATCTTGGGACCAAATGAGAATTGCTAATGTGTTCACAGCTCTTTAGATACAGGATTTTAGAGCTGGGATAGGGCCTTAGATGTAAAAATTACATAATGATTGTCTTCTTTCTTACTCCAGAAGCTATTTATTCTCCCTCTGCAATCTAGAATTTGCCATCCTAAGGCTGAATGTTTTGAAGAAGTAGAAGGAAAAGGATTGCTCACCCGGAGCTGACTGGCGTAATGATGTTCCAAAGAGAGAAAACAGCCATTAGATTGTGGTACTGGAGGAGTTTGGATTTTTTTAAAATTGTTGTTCTTTTTATTTTCTACATTTTAGCAGAATACTCATTACAAAAGCCTCAGCACATAAGGAGAAGAAATGAAACTTTTATCCTAAAACAACACACTTTTATTCTCTAAGTTGTTCTTTTTATGGCCAAATGAAGCTTTTGAAGGAAGTGAGCTACAATATGATTTACTGGCAAGCGCTGTTTGAGACACATGAATTCCATGTGCAAATTATTTTGCTTCTCTTTTAACTTACCCGAAAGGACCTTCTTCATGTATAAATTGGTCAAAGCAGCATTTAGTGGAGACAATATAGACATAATATTGATATGTTAGAGTCTCTTGAAAACCTGGAACGCCATTATATCTACAGGTTTTTCTGACACAGGGATGTTCTAGAAACAGGCATTAAAATAACCTTAATCATAGAATACCACCGTTTCACTAACCATTAAAAATATAAAGGGTCCTTTTGGCTAGGTTTGTATACAAAGAATAGCATTTACCATGTGGTCAAGATCCCAACTCTTACCTAAAGGAAAAGAATACCGAATTCTGAATTTTCATTTGTATCAATGAAGCATCTGACCCCATCATATGCACAAAATTGGATAGCATGGTACTCTGTCATGCACTTGGGTTTTTCAAATAAACAAGATGTGGGGCAATAATTATGTGGCAGAAACGATAGTACTTATTATGAAATACTGGGTGAGCCCAAAATTCCTCACATTCAATGAAAGGTGAATTTGGTAGACAGGGATATCACAGAGAATGAGTGGCAGAGAGAGACTTTTCATTGACTCCATGGGTATTTTTATTTTCTTGGTCAGAGGGAAGGGAGAGTCCTCAGGTTCACCACAGCCAGGAAGAAGGACATTCTCTCCTGGTTATCACACAGTCGAAATGTGACTGCAGATGGCTGTCTGAAGGCCATTCCAAATCAAATCTTATGAAGCCAAATCTTATGAATCTCACGAAGGTGTGATCGTTTTAAAATTCAGAATCCTGGGGGCGCCTGGGTGGTGCAGTCGGTTAAGCGTCCGACTTCAGCCAGGTCACGATCTCGCGGTCCGTGAGTTCGAGCCCCGCGTCAGGCTCTGGGCTGATGGCTCGGAGCCTGGAGCCTGTTTCCGACTCTGTGTCTCCCTCTCTCTCTGCCCCTCCCCCGTTCATGCTCTGTCTCTCTCTGTCCCAAAAATAAATAAAAAACGTTGGAAAAAAAAAAAACTAAAAAAAAAAAAATTCAGAATCCTGTAAGTGTCTTTAATATCGATTTCCTTTTCCTGAGAGTATTTTGCAAGAGATTCTATCCATTAGACAGTGGGGAAAGTGAGTCAACTTGAAAGATGACACCACATTTTTACCTAAAACAGACTAAGCATTGCCTGAAGACAAACAGATTTGACTGTTTAATCAGCGTTCTTATTATAACTAGTGGATGAGTCCAGTGAGAACAATGAGCTATGGATTGACAAAATAAGGACATTAAACTTCCTCTGCCCATCAGGTTGCAGGATAATTTAAAACTGGAGCTCTGCTTCACATAGAAAACAGATTAAAATGGTTTATGATAAGTGTCAACAACTATCATCACTGGGTCTTAGGATTATGGGTGACTTTGAATTGTTTTATTCAGTATTCTAAATTTTTTATAAGGAAAATTTTATACAGAGAATTTTTATGATAATAAGAACCCATTAAGTTATTTAAAAAACCATTTATAATACAGTATAAATAATTCATGTAAACTTTAAAAAAAAATTTTTTTTAACATTTATTTATTTTTGAGACAGAGAGAGACAGAGCATGAACAGGGGAGGGGCAGAGAGAGAGGGAGACACAGAATCTGAAATGGGCTCCAGGCTCTGAGCTGTCAGCACAGAGCCCAATGCGGGGCTCAAACCCACAGACCGTGAGATCATGACCTGAGCTGAAGTCGGACGCTTAACCGACTGAGCCGCCCAGGCGCCCCTAAACTTTTTACCTGAAAGTTCACTGAAGATTCTTGGGATATCTATGAACCTTAAATAACAAGATAAACCAAATGTATACTATGTACATCCAGATATTTCTAACTATGATGTTATTAGTTAATTGGCAAGAGTATCTCAAATTAAGTCAAAGTGAAGTTTGAGACGATATCGGTCCTGACAGAGGTCAGGGGAAACGAAAATATAAATTACATCAGAATAGTGTATGTGTAGGGGCGCCTGGGTGGCTCAGTCGGTTAAGCGTCGGACTTCAGCTCAGGTCACGATCTTGCAATCTCGCGGTCCATGAGTTTGAGCCCCGCGTCGGGCTCTGGGTGGATGGCTCAGAGCCTGGAGCCTGCTTCTGATTCTGTGTCTCCCTCTCTCTCTGCTCCTCCCCCCCGTTCATGCTCCGTCTCTCTCTCTGTCTCAAAAATAAATAAACGTTAAAAAAAAAATGTTTAAAAGAATAGTGTATGTGTGTATGTGTGTATGTGTGTGTGTGTGTGTGTATACATACACACATATACATATATACATACACAGACATATATATGTAATGGAATACTGTTCAGCAATCAAAAGGAAGTAATGATACATGCCACAACATGGATGAACCTCAAAAACATCATGCTAAGTGAAAGAAGTTGGCCATAAAAGGACATATATTGTGTGATTCTATTATATGAAATGTCCAGAATAGGAAAATCTTAAGAGACAGAAAGTAGACTGGTAGCTTCCAGTATCTTGGGGAAAGGGAAATAGGGAGTCACTGCTCATGGGTACTGGGTTTCTTCTGTGGGTGATGACATATTCTAGAATGAGACAGAAGTGATGCTGTACAATTTCATGAATATACTGAATTGCATATTTTTAAATGGTGGATTTTATGGTATGTGAATTATATCTCAATTTAAAAATAAGAATTCATAATTCAACTCTTTGTCTCTACTATACTAGAGGCACTTATCAAGTCAAGACCTATTTCCATATTTTCTTGGTTCTTATAATAGAAACAGGACACTTCCTAGAAGGGTTTGAGCATAACTTGTGATAGGGATAATCAGGAGCTTTCAAAGGCCTACATTTCGGGTGCAGTTAGGGGGGGGGGAAACAAATAGAAATCATTGTCTCTGCCAATGGAAAGGTCGTAAACCCAAGAGCATGAAAGGGTATTTACATAAAGAGAAATGAGCCCATGAACAAAGATTCCTAAATATGATCTAACTAAGTATGTGGAGTCTGAGAGCAAGAATGGAAAAAGAAATTTGAGGGGAGTTAGTTCAGAGATATCTTTATCAGGGCAGGGTAATTAATAAGAACAGAAACCACATCCTGACAATCCATTACATGTTCTATGGAAACTTCAGAGGTATTTCGTTTGAACTCTATAAAAAAGCGGTTACTTCATCTACTACTCACTAAAGTACAGAAACTCACAAACAAATTAGAGCTTGAAAGTCAAAATTGCAAGTCAATATTATTTAATTTTGAGCCTACTACAACTTCAGAAACCATGGCTGTACTAACCAGCAGTATTTTACAGATATGATACAGCTGGAAATGAAAATGCCATATTCCAGAGCTTCCAGAAAAGCAGGGACACGGCACCCGTAGCAGACATGCTCATGTTCCTTTTGCTCCTTCCTGAACGGAGTGCTGGTGTCATCTCTTTTCTGGATCCTAAAGCAATCTAGGGTGCCGTTGGCTCCTTTCTGAGTTTCAGAGAGCTTCAGTGATTTGCTGAGGGTTGCAAGGCCGGCAGGGGGCAGAGCCAGGAGGATAAGCAGTTTGATATCCTGATTCTGAAAACAATGATTATCTACCACATTCCACCCTTACATTTTTCTTTCTTTGTACTGAAGCATGACAAACACATAGTGAAGGCATAACTGCGTTGATCTAAAGTTTACAGCTCAACTATTTTTTTTTTTACATAAATAAACACTCAAGTGATACTTCATCAGTCAAGATATCGAGCATTTTTGGCAGCACATAAAGTTCCTTTCTGCCCCTGAGCACTATCCTGGTTTCTACTATCATCCATTAATTTTGCCTGTTCTTAAACTTCATAAAAATGGAATCGTGCGGTTTGCACTTTTTTGTACCTCGTTCCTTTACTTAACATCGATGAGATTCATTCATGTTGTGTATGCTATTAGTTTGTTCTTTTTTATTGCTGCGCACCCTTTTCCCCTTTTTCTTGAACTTGTCCTTTTCTCTTAGGTGGGATACTGGGCTCAGTCTGATTCAAGAAATGTGGCAGTGAATGGCAGGGAAGAAACTCTATGCCTGCAGGTAGATAAACACATTCACCTGTCCCAAAACTCTGGTCTACATTTCCAGGCTGAAACTATGGTTCTGCACAACGAGAAGGGGACAAACTCACTAAAAAGAAGCAATGCAACATGCCAAACACCCCAAGCCCAGATGAGACGGCATCAGAGTGTTTGCTGTGAGTCATCTGAGCACCCTCTGCCCGCCCCCCATCCCCCACCTTTAGCCTAAGTGAATGGTGGCTAAATCTAGTGAGAAGGAACCACTGGCCTGAGCCCTTAGATAAGCTCTTCATGGTCTCTGGGCTTCAGCTTCCTCACTGATTAGATGATAGGGTTAGATGGGGTTTTGAAGCTCCCCCCAGAAAAAAAGAGAATGCAGAAGGTCAATACTCACTGATTTCACACTGTTCCCCCTCTAGTCCTGGAGGGCAAATACACTTCCCAGGGTAGAAACAGGTCCCTCCATTAAAGCAGGTAGTTGAGCAGTTTGCTATCAGAATGGATAACAGGGTATTGCATTAGACAGTGGGCTAAATCTTTAAAAAAAAAAAAAATCCAACTTCACTTAAATTTAGGTGATACTTCTGGGGCATCTGCTTTTTTTTTTTTTTTTTACATAAACACTCATGTGATACTTCATCGATCAAGATATAGAGCATGTTTTACTTATTTAATCAAGTAAGCGGCTTTGCAAATCCAAGAATTGTAACCAATCGCTGACCCATTTGCAGATTCCAACAAGAGGAGAAAACACACATTATATATGATCCTCCCCCAGAGGCTTATATCTTGGAGAAAAAAGGCATGGTGTGTAAATTTTTTTAAAAAGCTATCTTTTTAATTTTCTTGTAAATATCTGTGCCCTTAAAAAAAGAAACACTATAAACTCCCCGAAGTATTTTTTAAGCTAAAAGAAGACGGAAAAAGGAGAAAACTTGCTTTGGAATAGATAAAAGGGAGACAGGCCTTAAGTACTAGGATCTGGCAAAAAAGAAAGCAACTTTTTTCCTTTTCAGAATATGAATTCAGAGATTCATCTTATATAATAGGGATTTTTTTTTTTAAATAATTAACTTTTATGACATTTGGAGGAAGGAGTCCTGGTATTCGGGAAAGGACAGCCTGTCAGTCCTCATGAGACCCTATAGGTGGGCAAGTGGCAGCACCCAGTTGGACAGATTATCGTGGGAGTCCAAGTAACTAGGTTTTCCAGGTAAAAGTCATACTGTTTGTGATTCATCCTAAACCCTCTCTTCATGTCAACGTCTGGAATTTCACTGCTCACTGGAACCTAAAATAGAGAGAAGACAGAAATGGGGACAAGGGAGAACAAGTATCTAAAAATAGACACGTTGGCTCATTCTATAAAGGACATTAAAATCAGAGCTTGGATTCTCAGCAATTCCAGTTATATGGCCAATTTGTTCTTGTCCTATATGGAACAGGCCAAAGTGGGCTACAGATGAACAAAAGCTGAAGGAAGCTTCCAGTAGGAAAATCAGAAAGGAGATCCAAAAGTTATGTGTATGCTTTCTTTGTGGAAAGAAGGCCAATCAGCATGTTCTGCAAATATCATGCTTCTTAGAGGATAAAGCTTTTTGTTTAAAATCATAAGTATCTCCCATCTAAAGACAATGCTGTACTCGCTTTGGCAAAATCCAGCCTCCTGATGCACAAGGGAACAGCAGCATTTGGGTACAGAATTTAGGATTTAGGACAACCAGCTCTTTGGGCTTTCTCCTTGCTACTTGCTGCTAGTATTGTTAGGTTTGCGAGAGTGACTCTATCTCCCCATTTGTCCCTGTTTCTCCTGGGGAACTAACAAGAGAAGAGAAAACATCAGGATCAGGGTCTGCTTGGCCAGAGCTGGCTGGGCACTATCCCTTACTAACAAATAGAATGCAATGAACCTGAGAGCTTAATTGGAAGTTATGGGATAATGACAAAGCTAGTTAAAGAATCTGGCCACTCTGTTAGTATTTATATAATATTTTACAGCCTTCTCTTGATAGTCAATGATTCTTGACTAGGAAAAGGAATCAGAGACACCAAGTAACTTTCACTGGGGTTGAGGGTATGCTGGGCCAGTGCTTAACTACTCATTTCCTAAAGTTTGTAACAGATGTCCCAAGAGCCAATGAAAGTTAATCTTTCATGTTTCTTCAAATACGTTGTGCAAAGGTCTAGCTCCGTGCCAGTAATTAAACTGTTTTTCAGAAGCTCTATACTCCCTCCTGGATGATAAATGCATCTTTTTGTTGAGGTAGTAGAAACCACTCTTTTTTAATATTCCCCGATCTCCAGTGAGACCAAGTGGAATTTCAACAGACTTTCCAAAAGAATAATGATAATAATAATAATAATAAAAAAAAAAAAAAAAGTACCAGAGTCTCAGAGTCTAACAAGTAGGGAAAATCTTTCATCTGAAAGGTAAAATATTACAAAATGTAAAACATATTGGAATACACATATGTTCCTTCAACAGTGACCATGCAGTGTTTGTGACTCTATAGCATCAGAAAAACACTGCAGTTAATTCTCCATTGTGCAAACTACACCAAGAACAGCCACATCTAAGTAAGCAGGCCTCCCAAATGGTGTCTTTAAACCTGTTCATACAGGAGTGCTTCATCCAGATCTCTGAAGGATTTGCTGTATTTCCCAACCGTTTTGTGACAAGAGGAATTTAATTTTGAATTAGCAGAGATGCTGAATGCTAAATTTAGACAAATAGTTTTGTTTTGTTTTGTTTTTACTCACTAGCTGTTCTTATCATGTCATCAGCGCTTAATCTTTGTGAATACAAACTTCGACATAGTGTTAAATCCAATATTCCAGTTTGGGATCGCTTAAAAATAAAAAGCAGAGATGGTCTCACATGCTCTCTCAATTAGCTTTGGGGCTGGGGGACCAGGGGCAATGGTTTAATTCCCATTTTAGAGACGGGAAAAGTATGACCCACAGAGAGACCAACTTTTATCAGTCTAGACACAGAGGTACTTGTGGAGGAGCAGGGACCCGAAACAGGTAGCCTGAGGGGCAACATGGTACGATAGAAGATGTGAGTTTGGGCCAAGAGACTGAAGCTCTGTAAACCTCGTTTTGCCCATCTGAGAATGAAATAGATAAAAGGTTCCACATCTCAGGAGGCTGTTGGATATAAAGTAAATTATTATTCTGACTCATGCTGAGGGATTCTTCCTTTAGCTTGTCCTTCTTTTGAAAAAATCTGTTTATTTCCATCCTTTTTTTTTTTTTTTAACGTTCATTTATTTCTGAGAGAGAGAGAGTGAGTGTGAGTGGGGGCAGGCTCTGCACGGACCGCACAGAGCCTGATGCGGGGCTTGAGCTCAGGAACCGTGAAATCATGACCTGAGTGGATAGAAGCTTAACTGGCTGAGCCACCCAGGCTCCCCTGTTCATTTCCATCTTAACTGGTGCTAACTGTATTATCACTCAAGAGACACTTCTCAAAAAGGCACATCCTCTTACTTCATGGCATATATTTATTTTAAAAAATAGCACTCCGCTCATGCAATTAGCCGTTTTGACACCAGGATAATTTCATTACATACACTTTGTATGACATTATTAAATTTTTTTTCCCATAAAATATGTGACCTGGGCAAAACAGACAGGTATCTTGTAAAGTGTATGGATCATTCAATATTTTACAGCCAAGTTTGAACCCACTTTCTGAGAGAAAAACTGGCTATGATGCTGCATCATAGGCAGAGGGAAAACCATCTCTCAGGGATGTCATCTGTGAGCAGGTCCTTAAATTGGGGGTCAGTGGGCTTCTAGGTCAGGAAATGGGGAGCAGGCTGTTTCACTTCAGTCTTAGAAGCTCACCCATAGAATTTATTTAGGACATACCAAAACCCCATATGGCAGAGAAAGCTACGTGTTCACAAAATCCACACTCCTCTCCCATAAAGTCGTCCGTGGGAGACAGCTGTCCAGACAGGGATGACATTTCTCCAGGCTGCATCTGGGACCAGCACTCTGGTAGGACCGTGAGGGCTCATACCTCTCCATGGAATAGATGTGGAAGTTTTGTGGATCACTTCTGGGACAGAGCTTTTTTTTTTTTAAAAAGAAGTGCCTACACCAGTCCCCATCTCTTCTCATTGGCTGGTTTCAGAGAGCTCCAGAGCTGTAGGGAGGACCACTGATGTCAGGTACCTAGGCCCCAGAATCACAGCATGGAGAAGGGCTTCCTGCACTGGAGCATTCTGGGAGAGAAAACAAACTTCTACTGTGTGGAACTACACTAGAATTTGGGGTTAAAGTCGTTACAGAAGCCAACAAAGTGTTACACTCTATTCACAGAGCTATTATATAGAGTGATAATATATTAAATATATTCCTTTTGACTGCACATTTAGAAAGTAAAAAGAACCTTGTTCTTAAAAAGAAACTGTTACCTTTATCACAATTGACTCCATAGAATCCAGGTGGGCAGATGCAGAACCCAGGAGTGACACAGAGCCCGCCATTCATACACCGTGGTGTGCAAAGGGCTAATAGAGAGAGAGCTCCGATTAAGGTCAAGTGGGGTTTTGAGAAGGGCCATTTTGGGAATATCATTAATACAACAGCTCTACAATTTAGAAATTTTATTTGAGAGAGAGAGAGAGAAAGGGGCAGAGGGAGAGAGAGAATCTTACGCAGGCTCCATGCTCAGCTCAAAGCCCAACGGGGGCTTGACTCAGGGCTCCATCCCATGACCCTGGGATCAAGACCTGAGCTGAAATCAAGAGTCAGACACTCAACAGACTGAGCCACACAGGCGCCCAAACAGCTCTTCATTTTTGATCTTTGTGGTTGATTCTAAAGTCTGTAGAGATACAGCTTTGACATATATATATACACACATATATATATATATATACATACATATATATATGTGTATGTATATATATATATGTATATATATATAAATTTGAGAGAGAGAGCACAAGCAGGGGAGAGGCACAGAGGAAGACGGGGAGAGAGAGAGAGAGAGAGAGAGAGAGAGAGAGAGAGAGAGAGAATCTTAAGCAGACTCTACACTCAGCATGAAGCCCAATGTGGGACTCCATCCCACCTGGGATCATGACTTGAGCTAAAATCAAGAAGTGGACACTCAACCAACTGAGCCACCCAGGCACCCCACAGGCTTGCTATATTTAACATTATTTATGTGTTGCAAATCAGTTGTTTTTAACCAGTTAATAGATGAGAATTTTAGAATTGTGCCATTTCAACGCCTGATTAAAATTTGCCTAGAATCATTACTTTGACTAAGAAGTAGCCTTCTTAAGACTAAATATTTTCCCCTGCCCTCTTTCCTAGATCTTCTAATTCCAAAATATATGCAAACAAGAAAAATTCTTATGTCTCAAAGATGAAAAAGACTTTGCTTACTCTCACCAAAGAAACCCTTAGTATTTAAGCATCCTGTGGTTAATACAACTTGCTTGTTTAACTCTTTCATAGAATAGTAATTTTACTGAGATAGATATATTTATAGTACAAAGAATTTTCTTTTTTTTTGGTCTTATAGCAACTTCATAACTCAGGTATACACTTAATTGTGAATCAAGGTACTTTTTATTACAGTAGACACTGTCAAATCAATCATTATATTAGCTTGTTAAACCCAATTTAAGTGGAGGAGAACTTTCTTAAGATTATGCCAAAGTATATAATAGTGAATTAAGGATGGCGGGGGAGTGGCCACAAAGAATGCAGACACGCTGCTAAGGTTCTCTGCCCCTGTCACCATATATCGGATTTAACAGAAAGCCACTCCTAGAAGTACTTTCCATTTGCTCTTCTGTGGCTTTTTTAAGATTTTACCAATCCTTATGCTATGACCAGAAAAATAATTTCGATTTTTCTGAATGTGTTAAAAAAGCACATGTGGGGCTCTGGTGTGACGCCCATTTCATTAGGAAGCAAGTGGGGGTGGTTGGGTTCTGTCTGTTCTGTACCTTTCTCGCAGTGAGGGCCATAGAATCCATCAGGACACTCACAGATGCGTCTTTCATTACAAAAGCCTCCATTTCGGCACCCTCCTGGGCATTCGGCTTCACCAAAGAGAAACAAGGTTACACCCCTTGAAACTGTGTTGGGGGAATTAACTGCGGGCATGAAGAGGCTAGTGCTGATGTTCCCCCCTGTGCACTGATTATCATAATCTACTGAATACTGATAACTTCTACCTCATTCTCTCTGTACCCCTTGTCCTTCACTAAATCCTCATCAAAGTAAGATTTTGTTTCTCTCAATCCCACTTACAATAGCGGGGGGCTCAATGGAGGAAGGCAAAGCAAGCGTTATTCTGCCTTCGTCCCCACCTATCAATCTATTGTACCTTCTTAGATTCACCCTGAGATAAAATGAATGGAATTGCCCATGATATTCACTTTCAGAGGGCAGAATGACCTTTTGGTACATCTTTATTTACTTATGTTTTTAAAGTACGCTTCGCGCCCAGCATGGAGCCCAACGTGGGGCTTGAACTGTCAACTCTGAGATCAAGACCTGAGCTGAGATTAAGAGTTGGATGCTTAACCGACTAAGCCACCCAGACATCCCTTGGTACATCTTTAGAGTACTGAAAGCCTCTCGAGCTTAAGTTCTGTGCTGGAAAAGCTTGTATCAGGATGGGAAAAAAATCTAGGCCTTCATGCTTAAGTGGGCATCAGGGTGAGGTGCCTATGCCTGGCAGAGATTGCTGGTGTGATGGTGGCACTCTGTGCTCTGGAGAAGTCAGCCGCACCAAGCTTGTGGCAGTTGTGGCAGATAAGAGTTGTATTGCCTTGACAAGGGGTAGTTGCTGGTAATGACTGGTGATCTTGCTATGAGACTGGGGACTCCCAAAGATTATGCTGGAAGAGGGGAAGGAGAGAAGTAGAAGAGAGGGCTTTTGAAGGGGTATTGGAGTTCCCAAAATTGTGAGTGGGATCATAGCAGAGAAAGTCTGTCTTAGTACTATACTGGACCCCGTGGTTACCAGCCTCCTGCCATTAGTGTGGTTATAATTATACCAAAAAATTATCCTCTTCCTTCCTTCCCTCCCTCCCTTTCTTTCTTTTTCTTTTCTTTTTTCTTTTCTTTTCTTTCTTCCTTTCTTTCTTCCTTTCTTCCTTCCTTCCTTTCCTTCCCTTCTTCCCCTCCCTTTCCTCCTTCCTTCTTTCTTCCCCATCTCTCTCCTTCCTTCCTTCCTTCCTTCCTTCCTTCCTTCCTTCCTTTTTCTTTCTTTCTTTCTTTCTTTCTTTCTTTCTTTCTTTCTTTCCCCATCACACCTGCAAGTTTTATGAGCCTTTTCTTGATGATGATCACTGATTACCTTGTTGACATGTTTTAAAGAAGATAGCATTTTGAGGCGTCTGTAGGATGGTGTTGCCTTCAGAATTCATTACAATCACATTCACTTCAAAAGCTGCCACTCCATCTTGTTTTCCAAGACATGGGAAACCAACCTGAACAACTAAAGAAAAAGCAAGTATAGAGAAACAGTTTATTTAGTTGATTCCAGTTATATAGACATCTTGGTAGGAGAGACAAAGAACAAAGCAAACGTGTTCCTATTTCATTATTTCATATTCTTGTATCTACACCACAGTAGAGACTGTATTTTGATCGTATGAGCATTCTCCGAAGAATTTATACATCATGCTGGGTGGAGAAAGAATGAATAATGCATTAATATGTACCTTACTGATATGGAATTGGGGATATTTTGTTCCTAGTCTGGGCTTGTACTATCTTGAAAAAGAGATTTTCTCTAAAAATTAAAGGTGCAAATAGGCAGCACAGATTGATGCCAGCAAGAAACTTGTGGGCATCTTTACCAGCCTCCATATAATCCAAAAAAGAGCTTTAAAAACAGTATTCCAGAATTTTTAAAATAAAGCCCCATATAGGCACGAGCTTTAGTTTCAAGCTCGGTGTGCTTGAAAGTGACAAAATATATTCTTTGGAAATATCCTACAACGCAGACTAGACTCCAGTTATTGGATTGAGTTAGTGAAGCTAATATTTTCTTAGGCTAATATTAAAATGTGTCCATATCTTGGGATCTAGAAGAGAGTTTGGTGTGATGAAATAATCTCACAAACTTATACCTAATAATTTAGGTTCATAAAAATGAGCCATTTGCTTTTTGGGAGTATAATGATCACTTGGGGTGTATCATTTTGACTTAGCAAATGAGTGGCGGCCAAAGATGATGGTGTACTGAGAGGGCAAGGAGGGCACCAATTGTGGAGTGCCCACAAGTAAGTGGGTGGAAACTGGATCAAGTCATTGGCTAAGAGACTGACTGTGTAAATTTCTAAAATCCACTAGCTTATCATAACATATCCACTGGACGAGGGTGATTTAATTGATCCATTAGACTCTAGTTCTTCCTTATATATAGGAAGAAATATTGCTATAAATATACGTTTGAAATTTTACTTCCTTTTGTTTCCAGATAGCAGCTTATGGTTACTGCCAAGCTTGGGGAAATCATACCAAACCAAGAAAAATCCTTTCCCTGTAGAGTTTTCATAAAACTTTCCCCTAGATGTATAAGAAGACATGAGCTGGAAATTGGCTTGCTCTCCCATAAGGCACTGCACACAAGCTGGCCATATAATCTTATTAGTGTGCTTGGCAATCAAAAGCCCCTCGTAAGGCTTTGCCACCGTCAGTGTTTATTACTGTGCCTTTCTCAAAATAACATGGATTCCCAGTTCTCTTGAATCTGGAGATCTGACCATTGCAAACTAATCTGTTAAATGGTAAAAAGGAAATAGGGGCATTTTAATAGACATAAAAAGAGAGAGAAAAGCAAAATTGTGCCTGCAGTTCTAAAGTAAAATTGTCCCCGCTGAAAGCCTTGGTTTAAGGAAATCTTATACATGAAAATGCCAATTTACAAAACACAAAAATCCATTGTAGGGATTTCCATTTCAAAAAGAAGCAAAAGAGCTGGCAATTTCTTTCAATTGTTACTCTTCCAATGCATTTTCATTGTGTTCAATTCTAAAATTTCGTTAACCTTTCTCATGAATTTTTTACACGAATGGGTAGGCCAATAATTGCCCTCAGACACAAACAGATAGAAGAAACTGAAAGGATTGTTAAAGATAAAACTTTTAGAATTTTCTCCCCACATGTTATCATCCAAACTATTATTTTCCAGGTGCGTCTTTTTCCTGGACCTTTTTCAAGCCTCCACTTTGCAGCCCACTTAATTCTTTAAAAAAGGCGCTTCACTTTTATTTTAACTCTCAGAATCTTGGCATGGAAGAGAAGATCCTTGTAAGTAAATTCATCTTCATTTCTGTTTATCAGCATTGTCAAATTTATTTTTTTAATTGTTTTTAATTAAAAAAAATTTTTAATGCTTTTATTTTTGAGAGAGAGACAGAGTGCGAGCTGGGGAGGGGCAGAAAGAGGGAGGGAGACACAGAATCTGAAGCAGGCTCCAGGCTCTGAGCTGTCAGCACAGAGCCCGACATGGGGCTCGAACTCGTGAACCACAAGATCATAACCTGGGCCGAAGTTGGACACTCAAGCGACTGAGCCACCCAAGTGCCCCATCATTGTCAAATTTCAAAACACACTTTGGATATTAAATATCAAAAATGCCTTATTATATGTATGGAAAGTTCAGTTAAAAATAATTACTTGCTTGCTCTTTCCGCCATCTTGGAACCCGTGGAGGCCTGCTGGGAACAGGACTCCTGAAACGACAAATATGTCTGGAAGGCTGTGGTCCAAAGCCATTTTTGCTGGCTATAAGTGGGGTCTCTGGACCCAGAGGGAGCACACAGCTCTTCTTAAAATTGAAGGTGTTTATGCTCAAGATGAAACTGAATTCTGTCTAGGAAAGAGATGTGCTCATGTGTACAAAGCAAAGAACAACACAGTGACTCCTGGTGACAAACCGAATAAAACCAGAGTAATCTGGGGAAAAGTAACTCGTGCTCATGGAAACGGTGGCATGGTTTGTGCCAAATTCCGAAGCAACGTTCCTGCTAAAGCCATTGGCCACAGAATCTGTGTGATGCTGTACCCCTCAAGGATTTGAACTAACTGAAAAGTAAATACATAAAGGTGTAGATTTGTTCTCTTGTAAAAAAACCAAATTACTTGCTTGCACATATTTTCAAATGTGCTAAAAGCAAACCATTTATAAATATGCTTAAATTATGACATATTCACAGGCTCCAGTCATCAGGGGGAGGATCTAGGAGGTCTGGAGTGCTCACATAAAAGTGTGCGATCTGCTAACGTGACCTCTGAGTCAATGAAAAGTAAAGAAATATGCAGAGGTTTCCCTGGCCTGTGGTCATCTTAAAACTATGGTTCTGAACAATCCCAGGAAAGAGAACCAAGGATGCAAAATCCCATAGAAGTTCCACAAGGAAAACACAACACAAGTAACTTTCTTTTGAGTCTTCAAGATGAATTTTTCTCTTTAAGCGGTTAATTGCAAATTTGAGTCAAGATACAGTTTATCCATTTAACAAATATTGAGCATTTACTAACGTGCCAGCCACTATTCCAAGCACTGGGGATACTTTAGAGAACAGGACAAATAAAACCTCCTCCCTTTTGTGACATTTACGTTTCAGGGACTTGGTCTGAAGACAGTTTGTGAGAGTAACATTTTAATCACCTAAAAATCTAGAAAAAGAAACACTAAACATTTAAAGCCAGAGACTTAAATTGGAATTGAAAGTAGTTTCAGTGTTTGTTTTGGGTCTGCAACTACTGGATTCTTTGGGTATTGACCTTTATCATCTAATTTCAATTTGCCTGTATTTTAACTTCACAACAGATGCATAAATGTCTTCTGCATAAATATTGCCGAATGCTTAAAATAAGGATCTGAGAGAGAACTGCACTTGCTATGACTGAATGATTTAGGGTGGGTTTAAATCCTTTGGGCCTCAATTTCCTTATTTGGCAGTAAGACTAATATGATTTTTTTTTTAATTTTTTAACATTTATTCATTTTTGAGAGACAGAGTGTGAGTGGGGGAGGGGCAGAGACAGTAAGAGAACTGTATCTTATTTGTTTTTGTAAATTCAGCACTTGGCATACTGTCTGTCACAGGCTAGGCACTGGCAGACACAAAGACCTTGTGGGAGACACATCCTTGTACCTTATACACACAGGCACACACTTCCACATAAATAGAACTTCACCACAGACAGTGGGAGACACGGAGAATAAGACATTAATGGCGTGCATGCAGAAAAACACACACAAAGAAAAAGAGATCTCTAAGGCAGAAAAAGCAGACTCTACATCCAAAGAATAATAGAAATGTAAAAGTTACGTTGTGTTTTTGCAACAACAAGCATAGGAGTAGAAAGCTACTTTTACCAAAAGCTAGATGAGATCCGTCCAGATGTGAATTTCAGCACATCTGTATAATGAAACCGAGGTAAATTAAAACAACTCAGAACAACTAAAGCAGACTGAACATAACTCACGTGGCATCCAAGTACACCCTTGATGTGCAACTGATTGATTGCACGTAAACTAACTCTCACACAGAAGTAAACAGCAAACGCATTCTGATTACATGCTTCTCCCACACTCAGAGGAGTATGGCGCTCACACGCCCTTAGCCTCCGGTAAGTCAGGGGAGCCGCTGCCCATACAAGGGAAGAGACGAGAGAGGGCGAGAGCTTATCCTCAGCCCCACACGACCACAGACTGATACGCGACCACACAAATAGTCATCAGTGTGGGCCAAGCGGTGCTGACAGCCATTCATCCTCTCACTAAATACTGAGCACCTTCCCTGGCTTCACGTTCTGCTAAAGACTGGGGTCACTGAGAAGATGGTCCCTCCAGCATTAGCACTTATTCCAAAATGTCTAGACATGGAATTCCTGGAAGTCTTGGTTGAGAAACAGGCCTGCTCTGTTGGTTTCATGGTATGACAGAAACAGTTTTCAAAGAGGCAGAGCCTTGGCTTCATGGAAACTGTTTTTGGTTATCCAATTTTACTGAACCAGCCTGCAGTTTGTATTTCCTGTTTTTGTTTTCTTCAGATGCCAGAAGGCAGGCACTTCGTAACTGTTAAAGATCAAGAGTTTTCTTTTCCATGCAATGTTCAGGCATAGAGGAGTCTGGGTGATAAAAGAACAACTTAGCAGCTTGAGGGTATAAAATAGACCAGTAGAATAATGAATACTACCTGGATGTTTAGGAGCAAAGACACACTGATCTGGTTACTTTTTAATAATTCAAGGTACCCTTACTGCTCCTACTGTGGGGACTGAGCTAATAAGGCTAATGAATAACTGCCCTTCAATGGGCTAAAATTCCCATAAACTTAGTGCACCTGCATTTCTGCAAACAAATCCTACATCTGCCTTTAAAACCTTATGTATGTGGGGGTGGGGTTGTATATGCGGTGTATCTGCGTTTATGTGTGTGTGTGTGTGTGTGTGTGTGTGTGTGCACGCGCGTGAGTCACAAGTCACCTCGCATAAGTCACCTCGTCCCAGAAAAAGGTTTATTCTTTTTCGTCCCACCTTTTCCAAAGCATCATTCACTTTCCCCCCTAAATTTTATTATTTATAAGGATTCTAGATTATTAGAAATTAAAGTTTTACCTAAGCGTGGAGTATTAAAATATTCCCACATCATATATTCAAATTGTGGTTGTTTCAATATCCTAAGAAGTAGAAATTTAGTAAGCTTTTTTTTACTAGACACTATAATGAACAAAACTGGGAAGAATTAGGATACAAGCATGAAATTGGAAATCCAGAGACGGAAGATTTATTGGATGTTGCGCAGGTGTAACTGTAATTAATGAATACGTTCTGAGTGCTCTACAAATGAGCCTGTATTCTTCTGATAATCAGGAAACAACAAAGGAAAAATGTTTAAATATAAAATGGCATTTGAGAGATATATTATGTATTTGTTTCATTCGTGAGTGCTTCTAAAAAGAAAGACTAAAACCTATGATCAAGAAAATTGTATACAAAAAAAATCATCTTTGACTAGAAAGAAACAGCAGGAGATGTGGCACGAGGCTGTGTAATGGCCATACTCGAAGAACGCCCTTGTCTCTGTGCAGTAATATGCGACAGCAGTAGCGATGTCATCTGCCTGGAATAGCGATATCCATGTATCTGGAATGGGATAGCCTTATCCTTGGGGCTACAAATCTCAGGTGAGTTTATCTCCAGAATCCAAGTCCTCGTTCCTTCACAGGAGATTCCTAGAACTCCAAACCCATCTAGATTGGAGGTAAATACTGTGGGAGGACTGCTGGTTATGCCAACAGCACCGGGATGACCCAAGAGAAACTCAGATTCACACTCTTGCTGTCTCCACCCACCTTGGTACCTATGGCAGGAAATTGGAAAAACTCTGCTTATTTAGTCCCCAACTCTTCCAATGCTGGGATGTGATCCTAGAGATCCACTGGAAGTAGTTGATAACCGCAACCTGAAAATGGACTTTATAAGGGTATCCGATTCCCTAATTATTGCATAGATTTATATTAGCCCTTAATGAGATTTTTATTTGATATCAAAGATAATCTAACTTTCCTCTAGAAAAATAAGACTATTTTTTTAAAGGACAGGGTTATGATATCAGCTATTTAAAAATATCATAAAACTAAAAATATGACAATATTGGAACAAATAGTAAGCTCTAAAACTCAATGTACAGAAGAACATAATGTGAAATAAAAAGCAGATCTTGAAACAATTCATCCTATCACACTGGAAAAGCTGATTACTCAGGAAAATAATTCAGGTTAGAGCCTCTTACTCCTACTGAAACAAATTTTGATAAAATAATAGAAGCATGTGTAAATTGATGTGGGAAACAAAGGCAGAAGGAAATGGCAGGTAGAACTAAATTTCCTTATAGCCTGCAACCCATTGACAAATACTTGAGGCAAGCAGAGTAAAATGTTTCTCCAGGAACTCCCTACTGTCTTAATGTTAATGTTTTGCTCCAGGGAAAACCACCTTAGCTTGGCAATGGCTAGGCCTCCACTGTCTTGGGAGTCTTCTTTAGCATATGAAAATCTCACTGGAAACTTCCCCCCGGACTTTACCTCCCCCAACCCCGTAGTATATAACCAGTCTCTCCTCATGGCCCCAGGGCTGCTCTTCCTGCCCACGGGTCCTGTCCCCTTGCTTCAATAAAATCACCTTAAAAAATTTTTTTTAACGTTTATTTATTTTTTGAGAGACAGAGACAGAGCATGAGCTGGGGAGGGGACAGAGAGAGAGGGGTAGTCATAGATTCCGAAGCAGGCTCCAAGCTGTCAGTACAGAGCCCGACGCGAGGCTCGAACTCATGAACCATGAGATCATGACCTGAGCCAAAGTCGGACGCCTAACCGACTGAACCACCCAGGCACACCAGCATCACTTTTTTTTTGCACCAAAGACATCTTCAGGAATTCTCTTTGGCCACTGGCTCCAGACCCTGCAAACCCCACTATCACCCCCCAAGAACCTCATCATAAATTACCACTTACCAGCTCTCTGGAATAAGAGTTACCCTCCAAGCATAAAAGTAATAGGAAAAAGTGACAAAGAAAAGAATAGTTTTGACCACATAGGATTTTAAAGACTCTGCACATCGCCATCTTAAAAAAACTAAATAATAAATTGAAAAATATGCCATAAAGTATAAATAGTTAAAATACAGTGAGCTTTGAAAATAAAGAGCAGTATTATTTCAAATATAAAAATGAGTATAGTACACAGACATTTTACATTGTCTAATAGAGGCAGGAAAATGTCTTCTGCCTCTATTGAAATTAAAAAAACAAATGAAAAGAACACCAAGAAAACGCTTTTCATTTTTTAAGTCAGCAAAATAGTCGATGTGATTAATAACCCATACTGATGAAGTTACAATGAGCCAGGCACTCTCCCACACTGCTAGCCGGGGCAAAGGGGCACAGCCTGTGTGGAAAGTAATGTGGCATTTTGGCAATTTGTTCTAAAAGCCTTTTAAAATGCTCATAGTTCATGTCCTTTGACATAAGAATGGTACTTCTAAGAATTTATTTTAACAAAATAATGAGATGAGCTCTAAGATTTTGGTATACACATTAGTCCAATAAGTATTTTGTGAATGCCTGTTCTGTGCTCGGCCGTGTGTTGGCAGTCATGGGGGATAAGACGAGCAGGTTGTCTGCTCAGTGACCATCTAGTACTTTGTAAAGGATGTTTATTGTGATATTTCTAGTATGAAAACCCTGAAAACAATCTAAGTAACACACAATAAGGGAATGAGTAAACCAATTATGGGGATGTTCATAAAATGGATAACAAGGGCATTAAAAACAACTTTTGGAAAAACCTAAATGACATGGGAAAATGCTTATGTTAAAATGTTAATAGTAAGAAAAAAAACAGTGCAAAACCAAATATGTAATATTATCACAACCATGGGAAAATATATATTCATAAACTAGAAGGAAATGAACATGTGTTTGAACACGTTAACATAAGTGATCTCTGTACTTTTCTAAAAGTCTTATAAGACCTGGGCTATAGTCTCAGCTCCATTGCTTATTACTCATATATGACTTTGGGAAAGTCAGTGAAGGCTCTGATAGGGAAAAAATTATGTTATAAGATGGCCGACAGGGCGATAGGGAATTCCAGACCCCGCTCAAAGGCTCCCCTTCCAGGTTCTTCTTCCTGCCTTGCTTGCCTTGCATGCCAAATTACTATTGTGGAAGTAAATGACTATAAATTGTCCTCCATGCTTATGCTGGGGACTCAGACCTCAGGAGTGATCTCCTCTGAGCCCACCAGTGTGAAATAAACCTCCTGCCTTCCAAGATCTCCGAGGGCTTGGTTCTTCCGCTAGGTGATCCAGACCAGGTTCCGTAACAACTCATAGGCCTGAATTTTCTAATTTGTAGAATGGAGCATTAATTCTGGCCTTGACTCCTTCCCAGAATTCAAATTAGATAATGTATGAAGTGCTATTTTGCAAGCTGAAAGCTCTAAACAAATAACCCATGCTATATTTTCTTAGCAGGGAAGGGTGATAAGCTCTCAAATATTAACCCCTTTCTTCCATTTTTCCATGTCTTTTCTCTCCTTCAAATTCCTATTTAATACAATGCTCATTTTGAGGATGTTTCTCTTGATTGGATTCCATCTGCCCCAAGTCACCTTTTTTTTTTTTATACTTATTGGCCAGATATATCTCACATGGTGACTTTCTTTAATCTGTGGCCACTTACCAACTGGGGCTATGTAGAGTCTTTAGGAAATCATAAAACTGCCAGTTAGTCACTCCTGTCCTAATGTTTTGCCTAAAGGAGACAGGAACATGCCGAGCTGCCCTCAAACCAACAGATCTCTTCAGGAAAACATTCCACAATTCATTCCTCTGATGGGCGACTTCTGGATCTTAAATATTATTCCCATTCCCATTACATTTTAAATGTAAACCTTACTCCGAGGCAAAGACCACCCACCTGATGCCTTGTGAGGCACTGTTCCCAGCAGAGGGACATTGACAGTTGGGTCTGCCATGATGCCTTTATCCAGGGAGCGTAAGGACAGGAATTCATAGAAGTACTCTGCCTACAACAAAAGGCAATGACAATCAGTACCATGGGAACCACGGAGCTTGAGAAGGCATTTCTTCACTGGTCATTCCTTTGAAGGGAAAGTGACATTTTTCACTATAGGAACTCTGGTGGAGCACATGACATCCAAAAAATTGTGTAGGCAAAACTCGTCCTTCTGGATTTTAGAACTCTAGGAATTAGACTCTGGAGAGAAGTGATGCTTTAAAAACATTAATGACATCTATCCAAAATATCCACAAGGCAGCCTTTTAGCTTAATATTACTTAGTTGCTGTCTTTTAAAAGGATTGAGAAAAACATGCTCTTGAGGAAACAAGTGGTGTCGAAACAATTAAGCAACTGTTAGTCCTTACACAATCAATCCACTTTGGCTTCTTGGGTCATTCTTTAAGTCTTTTGATCAGAATTTGGAAAGCTGTAAGATCTAAGGGAAAATGAAAGCAGTAACTTATTGGCAAAAGAAGATATTAAAGTGCAAAATTTAATGATTTTGCTGTTGAGATTTATTTTTCAGTACCATTCCCTTTGGCAGGATTACATTTAATGTCTCAATTTAATTATGGAGAGAAAAGCCTAAAAGTGCAAAAGCCACGGCCGCAATATGGCAACGAGTGATAAAATTTTACATTCTAAACATTTAAATTTTCCCACAAAGTCTAGTAGAGAAAAATAATTCCTCCTACTTGAATATCCATGAAACACTGAAACTAGTGAAGTCTGATCTCACTGGAGAGCTTTGATGCTTAACTGATTCTCAACTGGGTTATTCAAAAGATCTGTGATAGAAACAACGTGTTCTTGCTTGGGATTAAAGAAAAATCAATAAATAGTGTAGATGCCAAAATGAGAGGCAAGCTGAGTGGTTCTGCAGTTATCTGTAGAGATATACAGAATTTGGATGGGTTCATTAACTAAATTATTAATTACATGAATATGGGTTGCAAAGAAGTTTAAAAAAGAATATGGCCTTTCTTTATATTCAGCATAAAATTTATTTCCCAGTATGGAGGGTATTAAGAGATAGCTGGTAGACATTCACACAATTTTTTGTCCTAAGTCATAGAATCAATGTATTAGGTGTTAAGGACTTTGTAGGAGGATGATAATGCAAAGGGGTGATCTCAGCTGCTATGGGGACATTGGCTATGCTTGCAGCGTGTTGGAAAACACTTCCTGGTTTCACTGGACCAAAAGAAGCACCTTAGTTGACTAAATTCCCACTGTGGCCCCTTCTTTGGGTTGTGGCAGTGTTCCAGAAGACCACCATGAAGAGTCCTTGGTAACAAACTTTCATGAATTAATTTTATTAAATTCATTCACCAGGAGGGCCCTGAGGATAGAGTCAATTCCTACCCTGATGGAGGGAAGGCAGAGGACTGCAAGTCTGATGAAGGAAAGAAGTGTCATCAGGAAAGGTAAGTCAATTTGGAATGAATTCCTTTGAAAAAGAGAACGTTATTTCCGACCTTGTGGTAAACCGACAACTCTTAAAAGTGGGCTACTTCTCAGATAGTGTTTCATGAATCCAGGTGTTTTAAATGGCTCTGCCAGCTGCACTTCCCTCTACACTTTACTGGATAATGTTTATCACTTGACGTTTGGTTCTAAAATATATTTTAGTTGGCATTATGAAAGGATTTAGTGATACATGCCCTTATAATTCATAACTTTGGTTTATTTGCATTATTAAGTACAGTAATAACAACAACAATAACATAACAAACGCCTGCGTAATGCACATGACGTCCCAACGTTTAACACTTGTAGTAACAGTACATATAATGATGGGAAAGAGCTGAGTGGACAGAACACAAACATGCTGAAAATAAAACATTTCAGTGGCTGGATTGCTTCAAATACCATTCAACAGGTCGTCATTTGCTGCTCATAATTCTATCTTTGAGCTCCATCACTTTATAAACGAAATCTACCTCTATATGGGTGATATACTTTAAAAGAGAATTAATAAAAATATAATTAAAACTAAGTTAATTTTTTTGTGTGTTACTAAGAAAAAGGATGAAAGACTAGCCATCAATATTAAAACAATGATTGTGTATGATGGATGCTAACTGATTTTTTTCCTTTTCCCTCTTTTCCAAATTTTCTACATGGGGTTCCTTGCCTTTTATAGTGAAATAAACCCATTTATTTAAAACCAAACATTTATTATGTATCCTGCTTTCAGTTCTGTGTGGATGATGATAATCATTGGCTCCGTTTGAATAATTCTCTGATCACAGATGAAATATTCTTTTTTTGGACTTCTATGTAGGCTGTGCTCATGTAACAATTGGATTTAAATCTCTTGCTTGCGTACTTGCTTTAAGAAAACAACATTTACTAAGAACGTAGCTTCTGAACATGTCTTTCAAAGACTTTTGATGATGTTCAAAGAATGTGGAACTGAGAGTTTTACTCAGGGTCCAGAAACAATTCCATAGAGCCACTGGGTCTCCTGTTGTTGCTTTTGAGTTTGGCCACGTTAAGTAGGCTGGCTAATTAGTTTGTGATTCGCCTTGGCATGACTGCTCAATATGATGTTTAATGGATTTGTCTGGACAGCCAACATTCTCATTCTTATCAATAATGAATTTCACACTAGAGGTTGTAGGGTGTCCCTTTGATTTCTCTGAGAATCAGTGAGTATCAGTTTTTCTACTGCAAATCTAAGACTATATCATAGGGCAGGAATTGGTCAAAACAGTTTCTTACTTGGATTTTTATTGGCAATAGGCAGTTTCTAGAGAAAGCTTTTTTTTTTTTGTTTGTCTTTCTTTCTGAAGATGATAATGATGCTATAATTTCTGAAATATATAATTTCCTTCATACTTGGTATATATTTTTTAAAGGGGCTTGCCTATCTACTGTTTTCATTGCCTTCTTAAAAATCCTAATGTGGAAACTACTTAGAAATTGACCAACCTGGGGGGCCTGGTGGCTCTGCCGGTTAAGCATCCGACTTTGGCTGGGGTCATGATCTCATGGTTCAGGGGTTCAAGCCCCACGTCAAGCTCTGTGCTGACAACTCAGAGCCTAGAGCCTGCTTTGGATTCGGTGTCTCCCTCTCTCTCTGCTCCTCCCCCACTCATGCTCCGGCTCTCTCTCAAAAGCAAATAAACATTAACAAAAAAAAAAGCTGCAGTTGCACAATAAAAAAAGAAGAAAAAAAGGAAGAAAGAAATTGACTAACGCTTTGTCTCTGATCTTAACACTGACTTCTTTCAAAGTTTCACTTTGTCATTATAAACGGATCTACCCAAACGTCGAGTACCATATAAATATTTCTACAGATAGATTATCATCACCGTGTGGTAGAGATGACATATATTCCTCATTTAACTTAAGTATTAACTTAAATAGCTAAAATATTTCCCTCAAAGTTAAAATGGCTGATGAAATAAGCGATAGATTTATAATGTCATATTTTCAGTTCTAGACAGGACTTTCTGTTTTTACTTTATTTATAATATAATAAACAGTCTTGGTCCCAAACCTCTCCACTGGAAAAACTTATTTGGGGGCAAAAAAAACTTACATCTAGGCCAAAGAACAGTGAGCTCGCTTTAAAGTTTGGGAACAAGTTTCAGAGATTGTAGATTTATTACTTAGATAAAAGGAACTCAGAGCATGAACTCTAATAGGGAGGTGGCATATTGGAGAGCATGAAACCTCTATTAGGGAAAAGAACATTTTGTTTTATTAAATGACACTAATGGAAACTCAGGTAGAGGTAAGTAGGGTGCTTATTTGAGAAACACATGAAAAGATCGCCTTGTATTCAAACAAAGAATGGGCCTATTCAGGAGAATAATTCACTTCTAAATTAAGTCGCTGAAAAATCTTGCTGGCCTGGTTTGCCATGCAGTAAATTTTCTTTTCATGGAGAAGTATAAAAGACACCCAAATATTATCAAGAGAGGAGTTGAGTGCTGGAGCAAGTTAAGTTGCTTCCAAGCAACTTGGCTGACTATTAAGGTTGTTCCTTCCAGAAGAGATGAAGACATCATCTAAGCGGCAAAATGGAATAAACTCAGAAGGCCCTTCACGCTGGCACTCTTTCTGGGGTGGACTCAGAGAGAGGAAGCAGAGAACTACATTGGGAGGAACAGGGAGAATCCAGGATTTATCATCTTTGAAGTTATGGGTTTGTGGTGCATACTTAATCTAATAAGCACAATAATTACAGGAACCTCTGAGTTAAGAATCAAAGGTTTTTCATAAAACCATGGCTCTCAAGCCTCTTTTGACTTCATGTATCATGATGCTAACCTAAGTGTTCATGAGAGAACACTAAAGCAATAGTGGGATCAGGGTTGTCCTAAAAAAAATCTCAGGCGATTTATAGATACAAAGCATATAGATGTTGTAAAGTTTGAAACCTACAAATAATTTTTATTGAGTGTTTACTACACTCCAGTCACTGTTCATTGAATTCTCACAAGAACCTGGTGTTATTATAGCATGCATGTTTGTTCAGATTAGCCAGGCATTCAGTGTGAGAAATTACTAGGAGGATTTGAAATAGTTCCTACACTGTATGTGAAGGGCAGGAAGAAATCTACTAAAGTAAGCTTGAAAGGAAAATAGTTCAATGTTAAAGTCCCAAACAAAATGAATAAACACGCCCAATGCTTAAAATAATCTGACGCCTGAATGTCTAGACCAAAAATTGCCAGATCTCACATTCTTCCTGGGCATTCTTCTTGTCACCTCCCTGCAAAATTTCATCCTTCAAACTCACAACTCATTATCTTTGGATGCTGTGACACTCTGTGGATTCTTCTCCCGTGTCTTGATTTTCCTGCATTTCCTTATTAACTCTTCTCCTCTCAGCTCCTGACTGTAAAAATCGCTAAGACTCAGGCCTCCGCTCTTCTCTCTTTATATTCTATCATAAAACTCATGCACATTCACAAGTTGAACTATTTCCTTTTGGGCAATGATGCTCAGTGTGAACCATTCACACTGCCTAATGGCCATGCTTGTGTGCATGGAGCTTAAGTCATTTATCTTCCCAAACCAGCTTCCTGACTCGATGTCTTTGTATCTGTCAACAGTATTATCATTTTTCCAATAACAAAAGTACTGAACCTCTGAGTCATTGTTTCTTGTCTCTACCTCATCTCCCAATAGCCAGACACCAAAGTCTTGTCCTTTGTCCTTGTATAATCTTTTGATTCTGTCCCTGCCTCTCACTCCTACTGCTTCCTCCTTAACCCAGCCTTTGTTTACTCATGTTGGCATTATTAGAACATTTTCTGAAGTATCTTTCTTGCTTCCCTCTTTAAAACCTCTGCTATGGGGTGCCTGGGTGGCTCAGTCGGTTGAGCGTCCGACTTAAGCTCAGGTCACGATCTCGCAGTCCGCGAGTTTGAGCCCTGCGTCGGGCTCTGGGCTGATGGCTTGGAGCCTGGAGCCTGCTTCTGATTCTGTGTCTCCCTCTCTCTCTGCCCCTCCCCCGTTCATGCTGTGTCTCTCTCTGTCTCAAAAATAAATAAACGTTAAAAAAAATTTTTTTTTTAAACCTCTGCTATAACATAAGCCAATATATCTAGTGGAAACATCGGTTTTGCCGTATCACAATGCTTTCCTGTCACCCCTTATCTCTGGGATAGGGCCCTCAGCCTGTCAAGTGTCCTTCAAAATCTGGCTCCAAATTTCCTTTATTTTGGACTACTCCCCAACAGAGGTCCCCTTCTGAGGCTCAAATGATGTGCTCTAAACATTACCAAAGCCATACCTCTATTCCAGTGTTTTCGCCTGCACTGACTGATAATAGGACCCAAACTAGCATAGCCCTTAAACATACACTGTCCTGTGTCATTGTTAAACTTTTCCCACGTGGAGATCATGGATTTTCATGTACAGTTTGGATTCTTTGTGGTTAAGGATGGGATTCTATCTTTCCCCCAACACTACTACAGATTCACTCAGCATTGGGCACACCAGGTATTTTATGAATATTTGCTGAATGAATGAATGACCTACTGAGAAGCATCCAGATGCGTAAGCCCAGTGCATTCCAGGGCACACTGCTATGGTGAAGGGGCATGAGCCTCTGATTTTACTGACAGGAATCAGCTTTTCTGTTTCGGTAATTGCTCAATTACTTTTATGGGTCAAAAGATTCCCTTTTCCTTTGCTGTGTGGTCAGTCGCTGCAGCATATGTAGAGAATAGAGAACATGTTTGAAAAAAAGAGCAATCAAACAAACATTGCCATTTGATACCCAACCAATCTCTGTGTAATTCGTAACTGTTTTATGCTTGTTAAGGGACAAAACCTTGGCAATGAGGCTCCCAGAATAAATATAGGCAGATAGTGTAGACAAGGTCCAGTTATGACACCTGATGTTGTCCAATGCTCTTCTGGTTCATGTTTCCAGAAGAGACCAGATCTCTTCTATAAGTTACATATATATCATTTTAATTATATGTAATTCACATAATTTTAAGTTTGTACATTTTGTAAGATTGTATAAATTTATATAAATTTTGCCTTGTCTAATTACAATATGCAATTACAATGTCACTGAGAAAGTGTGAAATGTCAACAAAGACTTTTTTCCTGAAGTCTTTTGAAACTGGCTCTAAGAAAAACTTGTTTCAAAGCCAAAAGAAAAAGCTCCTCCCCATGCAGAGTAGTTATTTAATTATCTCACTGGTCTTGGCTTAATTGATAACGAAATGAACATTGCTTAGAGAATTTCAATCAGCCTAGTTCTTCTGTTCCAGTAATCATTTTTATATACACTGCCATCGACCACAATTAGTGGGCTGGGTTGAGGGAGTAAAGCTATTGGAATATAATGGTAATATTCAAACTTAAAGTCCAAGTAAACACATCCGGGACCATGAAAGTTTTGTAAACTAAAACTGGCAGGAGATCACAGGGTTTGGCTTCACATGAATCTGAAATATCTAAGACATTTTCCATCTTTTCCTCCTCCGGTTTGGAATCACCATTGCTCATGCAAACCAGAAACAGACCTGGCTATCTGACAAATCACTGGCTAGTCACTCTCTTTTAAGATTCCTGAAGATAGAAAACCAATGTCATAGAGCACTATATTGCTGTTTTGTGTTGGATAAAACCAAAAGCGAGGGGTTTTTAATGTTTATTTTTTGAGGGAGGGGTAACAAGAAAGCAGAAAAGCAAAGCATTGGGGAATGGAAAAGAGGTTTTTCTCTTCTAAAGACCAAGAAAAAGGATGCAGTATGCAGACAAAACGGGCTCTAAAAATACAGCCCCCTTCAGCATACTGCTTTCACCAGAGTGCCAAAATTTTCCACCGGAGGGGCAACGTAGGCAGCAGTGAGGCTACCGAAGGCTTCATTCCTCTTTATTCCTCAAGGCTTCTGGGACAAGGACCTCCTCCTCCCAGTGAGCCTGCCCTAATCCAAACATCTGCAAAGTTATGGGTCAATGGCAACCCCCAAACTGGGCACTGAGAAGGCCAGTATTGGGCACTATCAGGTGGGGTAAGGAATGGGACTGGGGAAAGAAAACTTTGTTCTAAGGGGTACAGCTGGCACCCAGTGGACCAGGGCCAGGCCAAACAGGAGGTGTGGGAAGAGAAACCTCGGGAGCACAGCCACACGCTTCCCCTGGCTAGGATGGTAATTATTGGAGAACATGGAAGGGCTCAGGAGGCAGCGGTTTGAATGCATGGTGCTCTAGAGGAGACGAGAGGGAGATTTCAGCTCTGGAAAAAGAAAAGGAGTACTTTCTCTGTTTTTTTTTTCTTCTCATCTCACGATGTACATTTGAATATTTCTTTTCTTAAAGCTTCAGAAGCAGTCATTGGGTATTTGTTTATATGGGGGGGGGTGGGTGGAGAGAGAATTGGCTCAGAGCTATTTCTTTGATAATAATTTAAAAACTGAACGATTATCCTCACACATCATGGAGTACATTTATTCTTCATCAGTATCTCATTCCCTTGTTCTTGCCTTCATGCAATTCACAAAATAGTGTACCTTCAGTACATCACATTTTTTTGAGGACAGAATGACTTTTATAAAATGTAGAAATAAATTTGTGTAGCACCTATAAGTAGCTTGAAAGGGGCAAGACTGATGTCCCATTTCTTTCAGTGTTCTTTATAATATAGAGTTATCTCCTGGGATGTATATTTATTTTATTCCACTATAAAAAATATTCGGAAATCTTTAACTGACTTAGAAATATCAGTGGATGTTCTCAGTGATGACTTTAAAAATATTTACCATTAGGTCATGTTTGTCTTAGTTTTAGCTTCAGGTAGTTTTCTAAAATTCTTTAATATACTTTTATTGAAACCACATGGACAGTGTTAACTTATGTCTTGATAAAAGCCAGAAAAAAAACCAGACTTTCCTTCTTGACTTTATGTTTTGAAAAAAATACATTAAACTATTTGGTAAATAAGAGATATGCCTTAATTTGATTTCTTTGTCCATATAATCACAATTTCATATATCAGGATACTATGTTACAAGATGCCTCCAATGACCAGTTTCTCTGTTCCTATCTAGAAACCAAGTAGAGAAAAAAAAGTCTGTAATTTTAGTTTTAGATTTTAGGGAACTAGTGTTACTAGCAAAAGATTCAAATAGCAGTCATCACTATAAATTTATTTTTATACTTCAGGAAAAGCCATTGCCTAGAACATGCAGCGTAATTATCCTTTTTAATCTTCTAAGCTCCTCTAGATACTTGCTGTTTTAAAACTGTTACTAAGACATGCATTATTCATCCTTTATAAGAAAATGAGAAACTGAGGCAGAACTGAAGCAATTTCCTGGAGAACACTGATGATGAAAATCCATAATCTGAGGACTGGCTAAATCTATGGAGCCAACTTCAGTTGCCCCCTGACACCCCTGAGCAATTCTTTTAAACATGCCTGGCCTCTCCCTTCCCCCCACACACCAATTCCATAGTTTCCCCCAAAGTCCTCTGCCCCATCCCTGCTATCATCGCTCGACTGATGACTGGATCATATTCACAAAGGAAACAGAAATGGCTACACATGAATTCTCTCAACTTTTCCTCCATCCACCTACAAATAGCCCACATCCACATTCAGTCAGCTTCCTTCCCATATCCTCTGAGATTGGCTCTATCAATAATGTCATCTTCCCTCATGTATATTTATAGAACTAAAAGGTTAAAACCCAACCCTGTCGCCACAAGGCTCTCTTTCTTCCTTCCTGTCAGCACCATGCTTCCAGAGGAGTCTATACTCATGACTGCAGTGTTCTTGCTCATCAGTCTTCGGCTCACTGAGGTAAGGCTGTTGCCCTCATCACTATTAAAATGTCTTCATAAAAGGTCACAGATGGCCTCCAGGTTTTTACAGCCAATGAGCACTTTCCATCTTAATCTCTCCTGTATTCTCTGAAAATTTTCATTATAATCAACTTCCCTCTCTCTCTCTCTTTGTCCTATATCAGCAACAGTGTCCATGAACTCCTCCTCTCCTCCTGTCTAGCTTTCTGTAATGGTCTTCCCAGGCTTCTCTTTCTATAACGGCACCTGGAAAAAGATGTCTGAAGGTGGGCCCACACAACATAGCTTATGTGTTCATATATATGTGATTGTTTTTCTGGGCACAGCAGACCCTGGCTCTCCTCACATTCTTTTTTTTTTTTTTTTTTTTTTAATTTTTTTTTAACGTTTATTTATTTTTGAGACAGAGAGAGACAGAGCATGAACGGGGGAGGGTCAGAGAGAGGGAGACACAGAATCTGAAACAGGCTTCAGGCTCCGAGCTGTCAGCACAGAGCCCAACGCGGGGCTCGAACTCACGGACCGCGAGATCATGACCTGAGCCGAAGTCGGACGCTTAACCGACTGAGCCACCCAGGCGCCCCTCTCCTCACATTCTTAAAGGAGTCCATGATTCAAAAAGAAAAAAAAAATGGTTAAGAGCCACTGCCTTAAAATGTTGATGTTTCCAGGAAACAACTCCTGCTCTCCTCTTCTTGCCTCTGCTCTCTTCTTGAAGTATTTTATCTATTTCTGTGACTTTATACCGCCATTTCAATGACCTCCAGATTTTTATCTCCACTTTCCATGCTTCTTCTTAGCTCTCAGTTCATGTTGGCAGCTGTCTACCAGACATCTCTCCTTGGGCCTAATTTATTTGAACCAAACTCATCACCTTCCTGGTGAACCTGTGCACTCACATTTCTTTAGATAGCACTGTATACCTGATTACCCAAGGAACAAACTTGGCAGTCTTTCTATACCCCTAACTTTTTTCTGACCAGGCATCTCCACAAACTATCCCTGATTTCTCAAATCTGTTCCCTTCTTTTCCTTCCCACTGTTACTACCAAAATTCAGGCATTTCTCACATAGGCTCCCGTAATTGTCCCCTAACCTATCTCCCCACTAACTCATGCTATCTGGATTTATGCCTTCCAGGCTACACTATCATCCATTTTTTCCCCATAAATGCCAACTGGGCCACACCACTACTCCCACGTGAAACTCTTAATAGTTTCCAATCACGAGGAAGAGTTTAGCGACAGCTTTACATCTGGCTCTGACCACCGGCCTCTTCTCTCACATCTTAGTTCCAGCAAACTTTGAGTCCAATCTTAGGTCCGGTAAGCTTTAAGTCCACTGAACTGCCATGCTCTCTCCTGAATCCTGCTCCCTACTCTATGCCCGGAATGTCCACTCCCTTCTCTTTTCCACCAAGCAGACTTTGACTTACCTCTCCAGGCACAGGTGAAATATCATCTCTTTGGTAAAACTTTCCTGTCCCAGATTCTTCTTTCCTGCACTTTGCCCCTTATCTTTACTATTGTACTTACAGTAACAATCTGTTTACTTGTCTTCCGCGTTAAATTCTCCTCTATGGAAGGGACTTTGTCTATTTTTATTTGAATCCCCAGTGACTAACAGTTTTGGTGGCATAAAAGCTTTTTATAAAAAATAAATTCAAGCTTTGAGTCAAACTATTCATACCCTAAAAAAATCGGTAAATCACATCTTACCATGTCCATTCCCAGTCATGAAACTTCTGACTTTAAATGAAACAGAAGCCCAGTATACTTGTGAACCCTTGATTGAGAGAGGTAGACACTGGCATCCCAATCACAAGTCAGCAGGAAGTAGGAGATAACGGGGCCATGCACAAAGAGACTGAAGCTGATCCTGAGCTGGCTCTCCATGGAGACTGCTAACAGTCCAAAATAACAACATCCACAGGCTGGGGCGAAAAGGGTGAAATCTGGGCTACAGTAAGACCAACTTGGCTTGAATTCTCATTCCATTACTTACCAGTTGGTCTTGGGCATAGTCCTAGCCTCTTATCTATTGAGTGTGGCAGGCAAAAGACATTGTATACACCTACAATGCCAAGGAAGACCAAAAAGAGATCTAGTATTTATGCTTATGGAGCTATCAGACTGAAAGGGAGTTGGTCATTAACCAAATAACTAAAAAAATTAAGACTGTGATAAGACGCTTTAGGGGAGAAGCATGTAGCATTTTGGGAATATGTAATTAGGCTTAGCTTGCCTAGTTGTCAAGAAAGGCTTGCCTGAGAAAGAATGGCAGAACTGATATCTGCTTATGGGGCAGACGTTAAACAGGTGACGGGGCAACAGTTTTGGCAGAGGTAAGATCAGGTGCGTAAGCTCTGGCAGGACTTTGGCAAGCTTGAGGAACCGAAGTGGGGCCAGCACCTACTCTATGGTGTTTTTGCAAGATGAAAGTAAGTAATGGCTGGAGTAGGTAACCAATGTTGACACATGGGAAGCTTTCAACAAATGGTAGTCATTATTAACAGGATCAATACACAATTCTCTTATTGCTGGGGCATGCTAGTGGGAGTTTCTAGACAGTGGAAGAATCCACACATAGAAAGGAACATTCTGGGGATTTCTGAGTGTTTGGGGCTAGAGGAATGTGATCAAGGGGGTTCCCATGGGTCCTGAAGGAATCAACTATGTGTTGTGGGCCTAGGAGTAGAGTTCATAAGGAACAAGGGGCTGTGAAAATAGTCTAAAAAATATTTTCCTTTTCTGTTTAGTGCAGCTATGGGCTTACAGGTGAGGTTAGCATAAATAGGTAAAATTGGAATTGCCCTATTTCTTTAGCTTTAAAACAAATGAGAAATGTCTTATTGACTATGATCCTACAGGGAATTTATAGGATAGAAGAATAAGTAAAACTACACCACAAAGATATAATCAATGAAATCCAGGTATGGGACACTATGGGCCAAACACCCAGGGTCCTCAACAAAAATTTGAAGGAATAGGAAAAGAGAGAGAGATGGAGGGGAAACCTAAAGATTAGTGGGCACAGTGTGTGCACCTTTCTTGGATTCTCATTCAAATAAACGAACCTTTAAAAATGTATGGGCAATAGTTGGAAATTTAAACACTAACCAGATATTTGATGATGTTAAATAATTATTTTTAGGGGCGCCTGGGTGGCTTGGTCGGTTGAGCTTCCGACTTCGGCTCAGGTCATGATCTCACGGTCTGTGAGTTCGAGCCCCGCGTCGGGTTCTGTGCTGACAGCTCAGAGCCTGGAGCCTGTTTCGGATTCTGTGTCTCCCTCTCTCTCTGCCCCTCCCCTGTTTATGCTCTGTCTCTCTCTGTCTCAAAAATAAATAAACGTTAAAAAAAAAAAAGAATTATATTTAATGGTTTGGGGGATTTTTAAAAAAACTTTTTTTTATCTTTTATAGATACATACTAAAATATTAATAGATAAAATTACATGACACCTGAGATTATTTCAAAATATACTATGGGAGGGGGGCATGGGTAGGGAGTATAGATAAGACATGGATGGCCATGAATTAATGATTCTTGAATCTGGGTGATGGATAAATGGCTGCTCATTTTTCTATTCTCTCAATATTTGTATATGCTCGAAATTCTCCATAATAAAATGCTTTTTTTTAAAGTTTATTTATTTTGAGAGAGAGAGAGAGAGAGCACGAGGGGAGAGAGGCAGAGGGAGAGAGGGAGAGAATGCCAACCAGACTCCAGGCTGTCAGTGCAGAGCCCGACGTGGGGCTCAAACGTATGAACCGTGAGATCATGACCTGAGCCAAAATCAAGAGTTGGGTTGCTTAACAGACTGAGCTACCCAGGCGCCTCAATAAAAAGCTTTTTAATAAAGAAAAGCAGCGAATACTGGCATTTGTGTTGAACGAATAAGCTTTAATTCACAGACAATAACACCTCGCAAGTGATACAGTGATGCTTCCCCCTGGGCTGCATGCTCATTAGCTATAGCTCCCCGCTCACTCTGGTCCTGCCATGCTGGTTTCCTTGCTGCTTCTTAATGTGCCAGGTACACTCCCGTCGGAGGGACCTGGCACTAACTATGCCTTCTGCTGGGGCGCTTTTCCCCCAGATAGCCACATAGCTTACCCCCTTTTAAATTTTATTCCTTTCTAGTAAAATGTCATCTCATCCAAGCAGCCTTGCCTGACCATCCTCTCTGACACAGTAGCCCCCACCATGCATATTCTTATTCTCCGCTTTATGTTTTTCACTAGGACTTATCATCACTTGATATATGTCCATTTAAACATTTAACAAATTATGTATCTCCTCCTAAGCTTTACAAGGGCCATCACTCTCTTGTGTTCACTGCTGTATTTTCAGTACCTGGAGCAGAGCCTGTAGCATTGAAAGTGCTCAATAAATGGAGACATTGGATAAATAAATTGGATGAGTCAAAGAAAGAAAGAAGAAAGTTCAGCTAACATAATGACATTCTTCTGTTCATGTTTCAATTTGGTAACATCTTTGTTATTAATTAATTAGAATTAATTTACTTGAAAATCTTTGCGAGGGTCAGAGCTGTTGGCTGAGATTGATCTGTAGGGTAAAAGGCAAGATCTAGGAAAATCAAATGTGTTTTGGAAATATAAGCACGGTGTAATTTAACCATAATTTTACCGATTACATGATTTCTTTCTACTCAGATATTAATACAAGAAGTTGGTTGTATGAGATAAAACATTGAGTTTAATTTAAACAGGAGTAAATACTCTTATTTCCTTTAGTAAGTTCAGATCAAGAGTATTATTATTAGAGTTTCTCAAAGAGAGAGACGAAGACCTCTTCTGCAACCCTCACCTTGCCTAACGCTGTACTACACAATACAAGTAATATGTACTACTGATTTAAACCAGTACTTTTAAAACCACATACTCTCCGTAGCTGTCTTTGTCAGAAAACTTTTTATATCAATACAAGTGAGTAAATATGAGTGTTGGAAAACTTGTAAATAACCGAACAAATTGAGCACATCTGAAGGAAGTGCACACCAGCAGAAAGAATCATGGTACCAAGCCCCTCAGGTGGGAAGGTACCTGGCACATTCAGAAAAGAGAAGGAGGCCAGTGTGGCAGGACCAGAGCGGGCAGGGCAGTGTGTTTTTCAGCATCCAGCAGGAGGGGAAGCAGCCCTCCATCACAGGCAAAGGAATCCAATGCTCCCAGTGGAGGAACCCCAGAAAGTGCCCACAGTAACAAGATCAGCTCTAAACATCCTCTGGGGCCACAGGAAACTGTACGCGACACCAAAGCCCTGTCTCTTATCTCTTGTCTGTTTCCCAGGCCCCCCACCTGCTCCCCAGCCTTTCAGCCCTAGAGGAGTTGGAGAAGAGTCAATCATGGTGCCTTCCAGGCTGCAGCTAAGGGAGGGGAGGGGTTTTAACTCTGAACGCAGTCTGGAATTTTAACTACAGAGCAGTGGATATTTTAATTACTGAAATAAGAATAATCTTAGCACTAAAGTAATCAGAAGGCATTTTATTATCGTTGGCTAAGTAGAGAAAGTCCAGGATCTGCCTGAGGAGTCATCCAAAGGCCCAGGGAGAAAGTCACCTATACAGTAGGTTTACAGGGGCTGCTGTGAGAATCAGTAAAGACTGCACAATGTGATCACACACGGTGGCATTTTGCTTATTTGGTGTAATAGTTTTAAGCCTCGGGTCCTTACATAAGGATCTTAGGTAGGAACCAAAGAGGAGGCAGCATATTTCCGTTGGTAACCTCACTGTCTTTCTATTTTGCCCACTTAACATATGCTGGAATATTAGCACAAATGTGAGCCCTCCTCTATTTCTTTTCAATTATTATATGTTATGCATTAGCTTTCTCATTTCTAAGAATTATTTGCTGTAAATTCCTGAGGACTTTCAATTTCCCTTCCTAGATGTAAACCTAGTTAATGACCATGACTCTCTCCAGAGAGCACATAGTGAACGACAGTACTTTACAGTTAAAATAAATGGGTAATGAGGCGGATGTGAGCAGACACCATAGTTAGTCAAGCTGAGTCATTAAAGAAAAAAAAAGCACATTAAAGCTGAATCACCTGTCATCTTTTAGTGATGACTGTTGATTTGATGTGATGAGAGAAAGTTCATGCACGTGGATGGGTTGATTCGGCTCCCGGATGGTCTGGAACATCGTTAACTCATACAGACTGATTCTGGCCCTGGTTCAGACTTCTCAGCCTTTGTTCTTGGGGCTCAGAGGATGGCTTTGAAGTTCAGGATAAAGCTCTTCTAACACACCATTACCAAAGAATAACCTTTTGATTATGATCTCATGAAAGTATAATCAATAACTTACATAAGTTAAAACCATGGCAAACAGTGATGGTCCTGTAATTGGACCTTTATGAATTCCATATGTAACAATCTCTGCATTAGCTAGCAGTCTTGCATAATACATATATTTCTTCCCCAAACATAGCTGTTGAACTTTCTTAAAAGGCTATGAAACTTTTCACAGCTACTGTCAGCCTTGAACTCTTCGGGCCCCTGAACTTGGGTGTGGGTACATTAACAGGCAGGATTTTTGGAAAGCTTAAAAGGATAAATAAATATTTCTCCCCAATCCAATAGACACTCACTTGTGCAAAGCAATTTAATCAAAGCCAGTTAACTTTTTACTTAATTGTGTAGCTTGTGTGCTTTAAAAAATAGTTCAGGGGGAAAAAGACCTCCAGCAAACGATTAAAAACATAAGTAGAAAATATATTCACTTAGTAAAGGCTAGGAAGCCGTTATCCCATTATCTACATTATCTAAGATTGGTATTTACTCCTCTCTCTCGTTAAGCTAAATTATACTATTACTAAATTTAAAATGTAAGTGTTTAGTGTGGTTTAATTGGCTTCACTTTGGGAGGAAGGGCAGTATGCATGCAAAAAAAGACTTGGGAAGAAAAGTATCTAACCCATGGTCACAGTAGTTAAAAACAAAAACCAAAACAAACCAACAGAGTTCTCTGATGGATTGAAGGGGACAAAGAAGAAGTCTGAATTGAAGGAACATTTAACGACAGAATGAAAGATATGCAAGGAAAGAGGAGTCCCATCCTTTTAGACTAAACATCAGATCTTTAAGGAGAGATGAGACTATAAAGCCAAAACCAATAAATAAAGTTGGGGGACGCATCAAAGGAGTTATTTTTGTATCTTCACCCTCTCTTCACAACTATTACTACCCCCGACAGTGTCACCTTCGTTCTGTTGCCTGTTACCATGCAGTAGCATTTTTTTGGGAGCATATCTGAAAATTGCCAAAGGGGAGGGGAATGGGAGATCCAGGCTTCCAGTTATAGAGTGGATACATTACAGGAATAAAAAATACAGCATATGGAATATAATCAATGGTATTGTAATGGCGTTTTATGGTGACAGCTGGTAGCTACACTTGTGGTGAACATGGCAACACACACACACTTGTCGAATCACTATGTTGTACACCTGAAAATAATGTAACACAGTGTGTCAACTATAGTTCAATAGAAAAAAGTTGCCAAGCTAATTTCCAGCAAATTTATAAACCGTTAGATTCCTTAGTTCAAAATAGCACCATTAAAGTAATCTTTGTGACTCTACTGTCACTTTATAAAACTTCTGCACTTGTAAATATGTTACTAGCTTTCCAATTAAAATTTGAATTACTGACTCACAATGCCTTCATTGTACCATCTACATTAAAACACGTGATATTTGATTCCGTATCTCCTCTATTTGATTATATATAATTCCTAAATGCAGAGACTGTAACTATTTACCAATCTATTTTAATTGTCCAACTTCATTTAATAAAAATAATTTCAAAGCCCTATACACACACACACACACACACACACACACAGATGATCAAAGAAGACCAGTACACTGAAGGGGAAAAGGATCAAGTTTTTAACATCTTCTGTTTGATTGTTTTTAAGGAGGTATCAGTGAGCTGGTTTTGGTCCAGTTTCTGTCCAGTTGTGACAGAAGGCCACAGGCTACATAAAGAGGAAAGGAAATAGGCCGATGGGAAAACCACATGTACACAAATCAGCAGGGCCAATATGATCTAACTCGTGATTTGTATGAATGTGTGGAAACTAAAAGGTACTGAGAAATGAGTCTCCTGTATTTTTTTTCTTTGCAAAAAAGAAAAAAAGGATGGCTTTGGAAATTATAGACCTGTTAACATCAGTATCTGTTTTTTTGACTCTCACACCTTGAAGAATAACCTAGATATCAACATAGGGTCACAAGAAACAAATAGTGCTTCCTCAATTGACGTCCTTCCTCAAAAGAAAGGGCAGGAAGCAATAGAGAGTCTACCTTTATGTCAAAATCACTATTGATTGCTTCCTACAATTGGGAAGTCCAGCCTTCACTCTTCTATAGGATGGCTAAACAATCACTTTAAGAGTTTAAGAGTTTGTGTGGTATTACATTCAGACTGGTCTTGGAAACCAATCTATCAAGATTTCCTATGAGTGGCTTTTGTAAAAAAAAAAAAAAAAGTGTGAAGGTGCTTACAAAAGCTGTAGCCTTTCTTTTTTTTTATTTTTATTTTTATTTTTATTTTTTAACATTTATTTATTTTTGAGACAGAGACAGAGCATGAACGGGGGAGGGTCAGAGAGAGGGAGACACAGAATCTGAAACAGGTTCCAGGCTCTAAGCTGTCAGCACAGAGCCCAACTCGGGGCTCGAACTCACGGACTGTGAGATCATGACCTGAGCCGAAGTCGGCCGCTTAACCGACTGAGCCACCCAGGTGCCCCAGCCTTTCTTAAATTAAGTGCGTTTTAATACTCTGGAAGACAGAAGCACCTAAATGTTCTTAATCAATTAAAACATTTCAACACTAAAAGTAGAATAAAATTTGCAGGGACAAAAAGCCAACCATTGAGGTATAAGGGAGCAGCTGAAACTAGAGAAATCAGATCTGGAAAATCATAGTTTGTTACAAACTGAATATGAGTTAGCAATCTTCTGCTATATGGAAAAAGTCAACTTGATTATGAAATTTACTGTGTGTAAAATTCTTCCTTCAGGTCATGCATTAGATAGGATACTAGTATCTATTTAGAGAACAAACTGGTGGTTGCCAGAGGGGAGAGGGGTGGTTCAACAGGTGAAAAAGATGAAGATTAAGAAGTCCAAACTTCCAGTTATAAAATAAGTCACGAAGATGAAACGTACAGCATAGGGAATACAGCCAATAAAATTGTAATAACGTTGTATGGTGACAGATGGTGACTATACTTAATTGTCAAGTCACTATGTTGTACACTTAAAATTAAAATAACATTGTAGGTTAATTAAAAATTAATTCAATTAGGGGCGCCTGTGTGACTCAGTCGGTTAAACGACTTCAACTCAGGTCACGATCTCGCGGTCCGTGAGTTTGAGCCCCGCATCAGGCTCTGGGCTGATGGCTCAGAGCCTGGAGCCTGCTTCAGATTCTGTGTCTCCCTCTCTCTCTGCCCCTCCCCCGTTCATGCTCTGTCTCTCTCTGTCTCAAAAATAAATAAACGTTAAAAAAAAAATTTAAAAAAAAATTAATTCAATTAAAAAACAAGAATTGGGGGGGGGGGGCATCTGGGTGGCTCAATTGGTTAAACGTTCAAGTCTTGATTTCAGCTCAGATCATGAACTCAGAGTCATGAGCTCGAGACCTGTGTTGGGCTCCATGCTGCTTACGGCGCCTGTTTGGGATTCTCTCTCTCCCTTCCTCTCCCTCTGCCCATCATTCACTTGCATGTGCTCTATCTCTCTCTCTCAAGAAAATAATAATAAAATGAAATTTAAAAATAAAAATAAAAAAAGAATCGAGAATTTAAAAAATATTAATATCTATTTTAAATGATACGAACAAATCAGAAGGATGTAGAAAAACATACCAAAAATCTACTGAAACCATTTAAGAAGTCTTATGAAGGAGTGTTTTTGAAAGTTAAGTATTCAGACTGACTACTTTTTCAAGTTCATTGTTGTCTCTAGTTCTTGTTATTTTGTTTGTTGTTTACATATCATTCTGGGAAGCGAGTCCTACTTTGATGTAAATGAATTTTTGGCTGTTGTTCTCAAGTCCTGAAAAGTATAACAAAAAGCAACTAGATTTCATTGTAGCAAGGAAGATTCTGGATGGATACAAAATGTGGGCCATCAAAATGATGAAACTCTGGATAGCCAAAGATGATGGTAGAGTTCCTACAGAAGGTAGTTAAGGATCTGGCCTATATGCTGAGAGAGGCTGAGATCCCTTTCTGCTCTGCTGATCGACTATTGACCTTAAAAGACGTTTGCATTCACAAGCAGCTTCCCTGTCAGCATTCACTCTCCAGTCCTCCTGCTCCTGGGCTGTACATTGTCTACTTCTTTTTCTAATTTTTCCACTCCCAAGTTTTATCCTTTGTTTATGTTACTCTATATTACTCTTCCTGATCCTTCCAAAATTTCTTTGTTCCAGAAAATCAAATCTTTCCTTAGTACTTATTTCTAAATTATCTTCCTCCCAGAGAGTAAATATTTCTGCAGTACTCTTTCCATCAGCCTGTTTTTAGAATCACCTTGATATTTTCTCTTATATAAATCCATCTTCAGCGCTTTTCTTTGGTTGTACCCTATTTCTTGGGGTGATATTATTAGGGGAAATTGAAGTAATAGCAGTTCTAGTACCATGGAGAAACATCGTGTTTATTAAATGGAAGAAGGAAGAAAAGGCAGAGAGGTTGTAATTCTAGGATTGGTGAATTCTAGGGGAAAGAATTCACCTCCCAGAAAGAGCCAGTGTTCTAAAATGAACTGAAAGGAGGACATCAGAACAAAAGGGTCACCACACTTTGTGCTAACGTCATGTTGTTCTTCCTCCATAGGCAGTGGATAGAAGACAAAGCCAACCTATGAACCCAGGCTTTTAGAAACAGGCTAGCACAGGGTCAGGCCAACTTTTCAAAATCACCTAAAGACAACACTATTTTTAAAGATATATATCATCTGACTATTAAACACTTTTCAAATGTCATTGAAAATTTTGTATCTGTATTTCTTATGATACTGTTGGAATTTCCACAATAAGGGATCTCAGAGAGCTTTGTAAACAGGTCAGTCTTCACAAAGCCCCTCTGATGGGGAGACATGACACTTTAGAGCTGGAAAAAGTCTAGGAGATCATTTGGGGAAACTGAGGGCCAGGGAGGTTAAATTATATTTCCAAGGCCCATCCATCAAGACTGGCTCAGTGTGCTTTCCATAATACTTCCCTACCACTGTCTCCATTACACGGATGTTAAAATGAAAGAGAAAAAAACCCCAATACTGATATCAGCCTGAGATTTGGGGCACTACCATTGCTAAATACCTACCATGTCTTGGCCACTGGTGCTGGGTGAAATGTATGATGGCCAGAACCGACCAGTGCCCTCTCCAGCTATTGCCTCATCCTGTTATTCAGAGCAGTGACCAACCCATTGGCTTTGCCTCAAAATTTCACATTAGTGTGTGTGTGTGTGTGTGTGTGTGCATGCGCACGTGCTCGTGCGCACATGTGTTTGTGTGTTTGCTAGACTGTGTAACCTAAAAACAGATCAACAGACTTCCTTATTCTTCATTCTGGGAGAAAAATTACAGGCAATTCTTTCCTTCCACATTTTATGGGACTGTTGAATTGTGATATGGTGTTATTAACCCTCTCATAGCCTTAAGTTTCAGACGGAAACAAAGTGGGAAGCTCTCTCTGTCAGAAGATACGTTCTTTTGCCAGCTTTGTTGCTAACTCTGTGATTCTCACAATGTCTGGCATCACCCCTGGTCTGTGGTTTTCTAATCTGAAAATGCAGGTGGTTGAAAAACCTTTAAGCTTCCCTTCCCTTCTAAGAGTTTGTGATTCTGAGTGGAGGCAGCCCTTGACAAATCCTTCCAGCGTTTAACATCAACACCCTCCTGAGCATTTGGGAAGAACAGAATTCTTTCTGCATAGAAAACCGGGTAGAGAACTGGGCTCGATAAAGAGCTAGTTCTTAAAGTGTCAGTGTATTAGTTCTGTGCTCTTACGATCTGAGACCTCATGAGTAATCTCAGAAACGTGCAAACCTGGAAATTTGCTGCACAGATATCCTGGATGCGCACTGTTGCCTTTATCAATTTGTGATATTTTCTAGACTACAGAGATACATGTTGATAACCAATTGATGAGATTACTTAGGGTGAGCCAACAGGGTGGCTGAGAATCCCTCCGTCAGACCTGTCCATTTCCCTTCTGTTTGCCACCTGTTCGCTGCAGGAGATTTTGCTCAAAGAAGCAGGTGAGGGCTCCTGTCCTTGAAGTGGCTACAGGAGATTCTCTGCAGCAGAGAAGCCAGCAGTTTATAAACAGTAATTTGTGTCTACCTACCAGGCTTTTTTTTTTTTCTTGCCTGAACCATTTTATTCCATAGACAGCAAATTCAGGACAAGTTAACAGACACTTCAAAGGCTAAAATGCAGAATATTTAATCTGATATCAAGACTTCTGGTTCAAGTGAATCCAGCTGCCTGAGTACTTTTCTCCAAAGGGTCCTTTAAACCAACTCTTTCTCTTTCTGCTTGAATATCCAGCTCCGGGAGCTCTGACCAGCAAATTAATTTGTCTTCCCTTTTATGGAACACCTATAAAAGCGTATTTATTTGCTCAGAGCTCCCTTATTTTGATAAATGTAGTAAATATGCCATTCTTCCTCTTAGAAAGTGCTATGCTCTAGCCGCTGATGACAATAACTCTTTAGGCTTGGAAGTTGATCTACTTGCTAATCCTTCTCGAACTTTGTGCCTTTTAAAACTGAGAAAATTATACCACTGAGTGTTGGGAGCATAATAATAAATTACTTAATATATTAAAAACTTATTTAAAGGGTATATATGCAGAAATAAGTGTTCCAATCACTATTATTTCAAAATATTTCTGGGTACACATATCTATGTACCTGAAACGTGCAGAAAAACTCATATATTTATTCATACTCACTTCAAATTAATAGAAAATGTGTTTCTTTGCTGTTTAAAAAGGAATGACCTATTTTATTCTTTGCAATTCACCCACTAGTTTTGTATTTGTATCCGTAATTTATAATTAATATATATCTGAAGAGTTCTGTGTTCGCAATTAATCATCCCTATGCAGAGCTCTTTCCCTTGGCCGACCTTACCATCCCTCTCTGGAAAAGGACAGCCACTTACTGATCCCCCACTGCCCCCTACAGTATGAAACTCCTACTGAGATAAACTCATCAGAACTTAAAAATGCAGGCACAAATCAACAGCCACCAGGACCATTTAGAAAGCCTCACTTCGAGGTTTAGAATTAAGCCTCTAATATTAAATAGTAAAAATGCTAACGAGAGAATACTAAAAAGGATATCCTTGCATAATTCTGTTGAAAGTATGGAGTCCCCATTACAAGCCATTCAGCATAAACATATGTGCCAAGAGCCTGCACAACTATCAAGTGCTTTGACTCAGAAATTCCACTTGTGGAACTCAGTCCTAAGGAAGTGATCCTCCTATGGAAAAACTTTTATGCCTTGGGTTGCTGTTCACAGTGTTATTTGTAATAGTGAAAAATTATCTAGAGACAACACAAATAGGAGAACGTTTAAATAATCCACAGAATATAGTGTGGTTGTTAAAAAACCATGTTTACAGAATATGTAATAACATGGGAAACTGCCCCACTGTTCCCAAGCAGACAACAACAAAAAAAGGGGACAAGTTGTTGCTTGAACGGAAAAACACTAGGTGGAAAAACACCAATATTTTAGCGTTTTCTTACGTGAGTTAACTATACATGACTTCCCTTCTCCCATTCTTCCTTCTCTTTTTCTGTATTTTCCAAAGACTTTTAGAGGGTGTACTCATTTATGATGGAAAAAAGTAATGAATTTAAAATAAAACTCTGTAACGATTCATGGTTATACCCAGGGTTATACCCAGGAAATTAAGTACTGAAACCCCAATGAAGTCTAGTTTATGTAACTGAGGAACGAGTGCTGCAAGTTATAATTACTACAGGGACAGCTCGCAGTGTAAAAACCTCAATTTGTAACAGAGAGACAAAGTCTCAGACTTGATTCCTCAGTCCTTTGTAAAGAGCCCAGCAAGGAATAAGTGTTACGAATGTCTAGAAAGGAACTATTATTTGAAGAAGGTCTTACAGAGTAAATATTACTAGTAATAATCATTTGTCAAAAGGTCTTAAAGGTTAATATGAGTCACATAGCTGTCTGGCCTACCTGCCTCAGAGTTGAACTCCTAACGTGAGTTTATTAGTCAAACTGAATGAACTGAAACCAAGCTACTATTGGAAAACCAGGTAAACGTTGCCTAAAATAGATTTTGCTGGATTTTATTGGTGTGATTCAGGCAAACAGTATTTTGAAAGTTAGTTCTGCTCACATTTTTTTTCCTTTTTGCTACAATTAATGGTATTGTCCAAGTTGTTTTTCTCTCTGTGATTTGAATTCAAACGCAGAACCAAGAACAATGCGGAAGTGATAATGGCTAGTAACAAATCACAGACATTTTAGAACTGAAAGGAACCCCTTATTTTACAGATGAGAAAGAAAATGAAATACTTGTCTGAAGCCCCAGATAGATGGTGTGGGAGCCGAGCCAGAAGCCAGATCTCCCGAGGCCAGCTCAGTGGGACACGGTGAGTTCAGAGACTGGGACGCCATCACTTATGGTGGAGTTTGGGCACCCCGCCAGCACACTCCCTAGCCTGGGATCTGGCAGACTACCTTTCTTTGGCCTCACGGCTTCCATTTAGCACTAACAGCTCATTAATATAAAGGGAAGAAAAGACCCTACTTTTTTAGTGTCGACTATGTGTCAAGTACTTTGTACACATTATGCAACTGCATTTTGCTGCCAGTGTAAAAAGTAAATTAATGATTTCCTTTTAGCACTTGAAGAAACCAAGGCCCCAAGCATTTAAGTTGATCAAGATTTGGCCCATGCTGCTGTTTGCTTCTCTTTGATAGTTAACTTCTCCTCTCGTTGGGCAGCTAAGACAGAAAACAGTGTATTAGAGCTCTCTAGAAGGAATCAATAGGATAGATGATAGATAAATAGTTAATAAGGAATTGGTTCATGTGATTATGGACGCTGGGGAGTCTGACATCTGCAGTTGGCCAGCTAAAGACTAAGGGAAGCCAGTGGTATCAGTTCCAGTCTGAAAGCAGGCAGGCTCAAGACCCAAGAAGAGCCAGTGTTTCAGTCTGAAGGCAGTCAGGCAGGAGGAGTTCTCTCTTCCTCGTGGGAGGGTCAGCCTTTTTGTTCTATTCAGGCCTTCACAGGATTGAATGAGGCCCATCCACACTGGGGAGGGTCATACGTCCCAGTCTCCCAGTTCAAATGGTAATGTCATCCAGAAGACCGTCAAAGATGTGTCCAGAATAATGTTGGACCACATGTCTGGGCACCGTGTGGCCCAGTCAAGTTGACATGTAAAATTAACTACCACACATCGTGTTCTCCAGTATGGTCAGAGCCTGGACTAGGGGGAGGTGATCAGGGCACCCAGACTGTAAATGTATGGAGGCACTTACTCCTAGGTTCACACAATCACCCCGAGTGCCTCACTTGTCCCACTCAGCCTAGTACTGGCCCCATGTCCCCCTCAAAAGGGCAGATTCAATCATCTCTCTTAACTTCAAGTGTTTTATATTAAGGGGACAGCTTTCTACAATCATGTAAATACCATTCTAGAAAAGTTTTGGCTATGCAGAGTTTCTCAAGGAATTGATGGCAACAGATATCTGAAATACCAAGTATGAACCCAGATGAAGGGTGATTATTTCTATCCTCACCATGGCAATGGAATGGCAATCTACTTTTATTTTCCACTGAAAATGTTTCCTTATAATTTAAATAGAATTTATTGAATGGGCCCTTATTTATTTTTATCGAAAGGCAAAAAAGCCTTTCTATAAAATCACAGATGCAAAACTTTTGTGCATTATAGAAGAATGTACAGCTATTAAAGATCAGGTTTGAATTATTTTACTTTTGGCCAAAGGCCATCCACTGCAAATTATCACAGTTATTCCTCATATTTAATTATCTACAGTTTTAGCAATGCATGGTTTTTCAGTCATTAGGAGGACTGAGTGAACTCAATGAAACAACATAAACGAAAGCATGTTTTAAACTATTAAGTGTGATATAGAAAGGTGTCACTGCTATTAGCAGAATGGTAGAAATCTCTTACCTTAATTCAAGAGAGCTGTACTAATTTGCACTGTCTCCTTCAGCTTATGAGTAAATGTTGCCTCAAACCCCAGACAACACAGGACATGCAACGATAACTCTCCAAATTCAAGCCTGCGGATATCCAGGATATCAGATACATTTACTGATCAAACTTTGGGAACCAAAGACATTCAGCCAGTCTGAATGGATTTTGTATTTGTTCCATTTAGCTTCTGAACTTGATCTTGACTTAGTTGATTTGATAGTGGCCTCATAAGGTACGACTCTCTAAATGAAGCTGCTTCTTTAAAAATTGATTTGGATGGGCAGATTGGCCTACTCTTAGATAACACAGAGGTGACATAATATAGACATACTTATACCTACTTTGGCATCTGACTGCCAGGGTTCAGGCCCTGGCCCTGCAGATGACTAAGGTATGATCTTGGGCAAGTTACTTAATATCTCTGCGCCTCCGGCTTCTCATACATTTCATGGAGATAAAAATAGTATCTTCACTTCACAGAATTGGTCCAAGAATTACATGAGATAATACCTATAAATTACTTAGAAGAGCTTCTGGCACGAGGTAAATATTCAGTAAGTGTCAGTTCTTCTTAAGTGAAATCACATGAAATTCAACCATTGTGACCTACTAAAGATGACAATTTCAAGAGAGTTGATCAAATATTTACCAAATATTTGAAAGCCATGCTACTTTAGCACCTGTAACAGTGTCAGCTCTTATTGGTCAGGGTGGTATCTAACTCATGCTTCACAGCACATGGTGTGTATGCAATAAAATGTCTAAAGGATAAAGACGTAGATTCAGGAAAATCTCTGTTTTAGAAGAGTTCAAGATGCCATTTCATCGTGGATTCTGGAGTCAGATTACCTGAGTTTAAATCCTGGCTCCACTACCTACTAGATATGTGAACTTAGGCAATTTGCATAACTTTTCGTGACCCGGTCGCCATTTTTGTAGAATGGGAATATTAGTAACACTAATCTCACAGGGTTGTTGAATTAAACTAGATAGTGATGAGAAGTGATTATTAGCACAGTGACTGGCACACAGAATACCTTAGTAAGTGTTGGCTATTTTCCATTTTTCTTCCCCTCCCTTTTCTCCTCCGTCTTTTGTTTATCATACAAGTTTTGTAAACCAAAAATGATTTCACAATTCTAGAAGTAATCTCCAATTCCAGCAATGAATTATTTTCTCATCGGACTATAAAGAGTAAAATACCAGTAAATTCCATCTGTGATCATTTTATACTTTTGCTAAGTATTTAGGAATCAAGGTTGAAAAGATGCAAAACTGCTTATGTGAAGGAGCTGGAGAAATTGGGGATGTTTGGGGACATGGGCTGCAGGAAATTAATGTTGGTGTCTAGTTGGGGCCAAAGGTCTTAGGTCATGTTGTTTTAGGTGCCAAGTGATAAAGCTCGATGTCAAATAGGGAGCAGGGGTAGACTCCCCATTTCTGCACAGAACACCAAGTTGCTCTGAGACTGTAAGACCTATGGAGAATACAGCCCTCTATGGCCCCTTGAGTCTTTATCGCTTAGGGAGCATAGAGAGGCTGCATCTAGACCTGACAAGCAGGTCTCACCAGGACCATAATGTAGCAGCAGAGGTCAGGACATCTCCCTCCAGGATGGCATGTGTAGAGTCCTTCTAAGAATTCACAGAACTAGCTGGTCTTTGCTAGGAAAGAAGTAGGAGTAAATGAACCAGAGACCCTCCATTAGCAGTGGAGAGGATAAGGCAACAAACTTCAGGGTATAAATGCCCAGTGTAAGTCCACAGACTGGTAGAGTCTTGGGAGATTCAAGTTACAGTGGGAAGGCAGGTTGTAGCCCATTATGAAGAAACCTTCCTATGATTAACACAATTAAAATAATTCAGTAACATCTGCCTTAATAAGTTCCCTGCCACTGCACATGTTCAACTAGAAGTTAAGAAACCACAACTCATGGATGCTTCAGATAATGGTTAGGCTTGATAGGGTGAATGAACTCTGGGATATCTTCCAACTCTGCTATTCTGTTGACACCTAAAGTTACAGCCAGAGAAGGCAAAACAAAAACAAAACAAAACACTGGATGAATATGGAGAGATAACTTAAAACTTGACTCCTGCTTGAGATTGAGCAATTGTTTAAAAGGAAGAAACAGAAAATCAGGGTACAATGAAATCATTCACATTTGTACTTATTTAGGATGAATTTTCAAATTTATGATGAGTCTTGATGTTTTCAGTGACATGGAATTTGAGATAGTTTATTTTCTAACTTACTGAATATATTAATGGCCTATTGAAATGAGTTATGTAAGATCACAGTACCCTACAAATTGGGCTCTGTTAGAGAGCACCCCCACAGACTTAAAAAATGCTGAAATGGAAAATTCCGCAAAGAAGTAACTTTTACATTGCCACCTGCTGGCTACTGCTGTAAGTGACAGCGATATAAATACAATTTCAACGTCTTACCAAGTTCCAGCTGGAAACAGGAATATTGATCGAATTAACAAATGACAGGAGTCAAATGGCTTCACTATAAGTACTCAAAAGGCAAACATCAGAGTAATTTTACAAGTTTATTAGGGTTCCATCAGGGCATTGCCTTAAATAGGAGATACATCTACGTGGACTTGACTTCAGATGTGAATCCCACCGCCTCTCCCCCTGCCCCCCGCCCACCCAGTGGTGCATCCATGACTAATACTGAAATAGCCCTTGTAAACCAGGCATCCTAACAAGCTCTATAGTATAGGTTTATTCAGGCATATCTCCAGCTCCCACAGACTGTTTTTCCCAAGAGTATTTCTAGACGCTTGATTCTGGAGAGATGATTTTCTCTGTCACCTAGTGGTATAGTGACATTTGTTGTATTCTTTTCCAAAACAACAACAACAACAACAACAATAATAATAGCAAGTAGAAAGCCGAATATATTAGGCCATACTGTCTCAAGTACATAAAAACCATGAAGTTAAGCAGAGTTGTTCCAAGTGTGCATATATTAGTTTCACAGGGTTCAGGTTATGCCCTGAAGAGCACCAGGAACTCTATGTAGATTAATTCACTCCTCTCCCAAAAGAGTTATGCTCCCTCCTCAGTATTTTCACAGCACTTTGTTCATTTTGCAATTACAATACATTTACTATTGCATTGTTGTTTTGTTCATATCTGTTGTCATACTAGACTGAGGGCAAGCTTCATATACAATTTATATTTGTGTTTTTAGCATTCGGCACAAGCTTTGGCATTTTGTAGGACCCCAAATATCTGTTGAGTTGAGGTCAAAACCAGGAAGGAAGAGAGTTAGGTAGAGAAGAAAAACTCTAAATCTCCAAAATCAGTCTTTCGATTCTACATCTCATATCTTTGCCCTAGACTCCAGTTTTCAAATTCATACCAGACTCTGCCATCTGAATGTTCAGCAGAAAATTCGTGTTTGGGAAGTTCCAAACGGTTTGTACCTCAAACCGTTCTGCGCTTACTCCTGTAATTAATTTCTCAGTTAAGACATAACCATCCGACCATCTGTCCAGCCAGCTTAGAGTCATCCTCCAGTCCCCTGTTACCATAGCACCTACATGTCAATTATCCTGAGAGATATCTCTGGGATCTGCTTCTTCCTCTCTCTCCCTACCCCCTGCCTTACTTCATACTCGTGTCACCTTGTAATGTCTTTTAAAACTTCCTAATTGTTTCCTCGTCCTCAGCCAGGCACCCCAGTATCCACCCTCCATCTGGCACCCCATTATCTACCCTCCCTCTGCCACCAAAGTTACCTTGCACGCAGGCACGATGTTACCATATCTGTTACCATGCTCCCTATTTTCTGTAACACAGGTCAACTCTGCCATACAGAACTCATCATCGTCTCAAACTTTTTGGGACTAACAGTCCTACTCCAACCACACCAGTGATTCTCAATCCCGCGTACCTTCCTATGCATCATTCAACATACCCAGAACATCCATCCCAGCCCCACCTGCCTTGGTCATGCTCTGCCTACTGAACGTTTCGTGACCCAGTTTAGATGTTATCTTTCCTGTGATATCTTCTTCAGCATACAAGTAATTGTAAATTTACCTGACCAGTGGCAAAACCCTCTGGCTTTATGCTCTCATAGGAATTCTCTTAGGGCATGTAACGGGAGCCACCTGGCCCATATGAAGGCTGTATGCAAATTAGGTAGAGGCACAGAGGCAGCTCTGTGGCATGCTGTCAGATTTGACAGGTGAAATGTCGAAAAGCTGGATTTCAGCTTGGTCAGGCTGAACTCGCTGCTTTGGTCAGTTCCCCTTATGCGATGAAAAAGCCCATCCAACCACACATGTTGGCCCTGAGAGCTCACCACAATTATTATTGCCTTGTTGACGCCACGGTCTTCACCCCCAGCTGGTGAATTCCTAGAAGGCAGTTGGATCAATTAAAATTTGCATTCTCAGAACCTAGGACATAGTAAGCATTGATAAATTGTTCTTTGAATTGGTATTTTTTTGGATGCGAAGACATCCATAATGACTTCTCTCAAGTGTATAAACATGTACATAGGTATTCTTAGCCGCGTAGTCTCAGGTAAGTAATTTGACTTCCTCACACCCCAGTTTCCTCATTTATACACTGGGGACAATACTAGTGCCTACCTCTGGCTTTCTGTGAGGAGGACCTGATGACAGAGTATCTGCAAAGCTCCCAGCAAGTATATGCTATGCAAGTATTGGGTATCATCATCAACATACGATAAATAAAGGAGTATACTGAGATGAACCTCTTTAAATTTCACAACAAATAGGACAATTTTGGAGGAAGAATCTTTCTGTCTTGATTTTTAAAAATAGAGAAAGATATTGCAATTTGAATACAGATATTACCGTTAATGTTAAAATGATTGATGATGTTTTCTTAAGAGATAGAATCATAATAGTTTAGAATTTGGAAGGCATTTTATTTTTTTTTTATTTTTTTTAATGTTTATTTAGTTTTGCAAGAGAGACAGAGTGAAAGTGGAGTAGGGACCGAGAGAGAGGGAGACACAGGATCCAAAGCAGGCTCCAGGCTCTGAGCTGTCAGCACAGAGCCCGATGTGGGGCTCGAACCCACGAACCGTGAGATCATGACCTGAGCCGAAGTCAGACGCTTAACTGACTGAGCCACCCAGGTGCCCCATTTTAGAGTTAATCTAAACTGCTTTTCTTACAGATAAAATAATTGAGTTAAGTGACCTTTCCATGGGTTCTACTGTTTCTGCCTCTGGCCTTTCCCAAATGTCCAGCCTCATCTAAACACACACACACCCTGCCTCCCAGCTCTTGGCCCCAATATTTTCCCTTGCATACATCCGGCCCCTGTCCGAGGCACCGTTACCTTTTCCCAGAACGCACTCTCCCAGATCCTTTGCCTCTACCTGTGACAGTCCTTCTCCCTACACCTGACTCCAGTCTCAGCTCATTAAACAGATTCAATTCCCAGTTCAATTACTCCCTCTTCTCTGGCGAAACTTGGCCCTCCTTCCTCAGCCAGAGTTACTTGTTACCTCCTCTATGTTCCCATTCTGTGTTCATACCTCTATTTAGCACTTATCAGAGCAAGGGCTCTGGATCCCAACTGCCCAGGTTTGAATTCCAGCTCTGCCACTTGCTACCCATGTTTCTTTTGCTCCTCTCTGTCTTAGCTGCCTTATGTATCAATTCAGAATAATAATGGGATCTGCATCATGTATTAATTCATTCAACAAATAGTTTGTTGACTGCTTATTGCGTGTCAGGAGGTGTTTCAGGACCTGGAGTTGTTACATGGTGAACAGGACAAAGTCCTTGTTCTCATGAGCTTACATTGAATGGGAGGGTTGAACAATTAAAATAAAATATAATCAAGTATAATCATTATTCTTGGGGCCATAAAAATATATATAGCAGAGAAGTAGACTCAAGAGTGATGAGGGTGGTGGTTGATGTTTTACAGAGGGGAGTCAGGGAAAGCCTGTTAGAGGAGGTGACATTTGATTGGACGTGGGGGAAATGGGGGAGCAAACCACATAGAAATCTAGTGGGAGTAAATTCTAAGCAGCGCAAATGTCATGTGCAAAGGCCCTGGGACAGGAAGGATGAGCTTGGGGGCAGGAAGGCTAACAGGGCTACTGCCAAGTTAATGAAGCAGACAGTGGAGGAAATGAGAGGCTCTTTATTCCTAGCACGAAGACTTTTGTATTTTTATCTCCTAAATGTTTCCCCAATCCATTTTTCCCTTCTTTTCATCTCCGATCTTATATTGTATTATTCCTGATTTCTCTCCTTGCAGTCTATTCCCCTCAAAGCTATCTTCCATCCCACTAACACAATATCTAAATATGTAACTCTGACCCTACAGTCCTCTGCTGTATTTCATGGAATAACTCAACATCATCTATAGAGTAAACACAAGATGCGTTAACTTGCGGGACAAAGTCCTCTAGGACCAACTCTCTACTTCCTACTTGCACATACACTCCAGCCACACCAACATACTGGTTCCCAGATAATGTCGTTCTGGTCTCTATACGTCGCCTCGTGCTGTTTCCTCTCCTAAAAACCATCCCCTCTTCCACATTTTTGCTTGGCTAGCTCAACTGTCAGGCTCAGCTCAGCGCTGGAGTTCCTTCTCCATGCTCTCATTATAACCTGAGAATGCCCTAGTCCCGATACAATACCGCTTCCCAGCAGTTATTTGGATGATCGATTGGTATATATCCACCTCTCCAGTTAGCTTCTAATTTTCTCAAGGGCAGAAAATTGGTTCTTAGTCACGTGTTGCCTCCCTGGGGCACGATCTGGGTTCTGGCCAAGAGCAGCTAAGCAAGAACTGTGTTCATCTCCTTTCTCATATTGCCAGCTAAGGAGTCAATCCTGCATCTGTCCCCTGTTTCAGGCCCACACAATACATAGCTGCTCTGTGACACTGTGGTCGGGTGAATGGGTTTCAAATGATGCCTGACAATTTTCAGGATTCTTTAATCACATTCATCTAGAAAAGTCAAAAAGAAGACAAAATCCATAAGTCTATCTGAGGGAAACAGAGAACAGAAATTGTCCTAGGATTTTAGAATTTTAACTCATAAGTTTGTTTGTTGTTTTGGAGAAACAGAGAGAGAGAGAGAGAGAGAGAGAGCGAGCGCATGCACGCGTGAACAGGGGAGGGGCAGAGAGAATCTTAAGCAGGCTCCGCACTCAGTATGGGGCTCAGTCTCAGGACCATGAGATCGTGACCTGAGCCAAAATCAAGAGAGATGCTTCACTGACTGAGCCACCCAGGTGCCTCTTAGCCAGTAAGTTTTAAAAGAACATCTAATACTTGAAGAAGCAGGCTTATTTTAAGTAACTCAATGTCCAATGTCCACTTCTCATCATTTAAACAGAAGCAGTACCTGCCAAGTGTAATTTCTTTACCTTTATTGTACTTCTCTTGATACTTAAAAAGGTATGGGAGTTGGGCATAGGTGCTCAATCAATCCTTTCACAAATTAGCACACTCTTTTCCTTATTTAAGCTTCCTTTTACATTAAGTTCAAAGTTCCATTAGAAAACTAAATTGATTTTTTAAAACGTTCTACGCACTCACAAAGCGCGGTTTTTTAATAGCTCTATGCCCTACTGCCAAAAAAAAAAAAAAAAAAAAAAAACAAGGAAAAAACAAACAAAACTAACCTGGAGCAGAGACTAACCATCACAAAGTTTTCCAAAAGTTTAGTAAGAAAGAAGAGCTAAATGATGATTTTGCAAAAGCCACTGTCCACCCAAGACATAAATCAAACACGTACTTGATATATCCCTGGGACAAACCTGCAAAATGTTGAGTCCATTCTTTTCATAGTAGAGAGAAGAGAGAAATATCCCTGAATTGTTTCTACATTCTCTTCTCCCCCAGAACCATCTCCATTATTTGACCTTGACATCCCCTTCACTGGGGCATCATCCCCACAACCTCTCAGATGTGTACGAGGCCACTCATGATCACCTACCACTTGCCTTCCCCTTTAAGACCTCCGTGCACTTAACGCCCTTGAGCTCTCCGCTTGGAAGGTATTTTCCTACCATGCAGGTCTGATGGATGCTTTCTGCATCCTTCAGGAATTAATTCAGACACACCTGCTCAGTGAGCTCAGGGAAGAGCTCCCGCCTCTCTTCCTCCAGGCAGGGAAAAGAGTGGCCTTCTCGGTGCTCTCCAGCAATCCTAGACTTTCTAACCTTATTCGGATGAGTATGCTGAACGTTTCCCAGGCTATAAGCTCCCTGAGGGCAGGGACCATGTTTATTCCTCTCTGTGTGCTCTATGTTTGTTGTCTGTGTTTGGTGATCGACTGAGTGCTTGAGGCAGAGAAATGCTGCAGGGGAGAACACTCCCCATCCCCTAAACGTTCACAGCAGTGTAACCAAGTTACTCCCTGGTTGGCAAATGGGGCAAGTTGGCCAACTTTTTGCAGCAAAAGAATCCTAACCTGACAATGCCTCCTCCAGAGATCCAGCTACAGGATGAAGAACACTGTCACCAAACTCTTAATCCCCGAACTTTTCCTCTCACGACACGTCAGGGACATTTAAGTTAAATGAGTTTAATCCAACACAAAATGCTTTATTGAGTACCATTCCTTTCCGCTTCACCACAACAATTTAAAAGATTTTTATTTGTGCAAGCATTTTAAAGTCAGGAATAAATGCAGAGGATAGCAGTGAAGGGTTTGTTTACATGCCTTTATACCACCATGTAAGCAAGACGTAGCAGAGTTTACATTTGTGCCATGTAAATCGCTGTAGAACCAGATGGGGCTTACAAGGTACCTTGTAACTCATCTCCTCTAAGCAATAAAGCTTTTTTTTTTTTTTTTTCTGGCAAAAGTTTGAGAAACTTACTGCTGTTTTCTATCAGCAGATACAACAGATGGCTGGCACATGCCTGCTTTGCTAAATGAAATGGGCTCTCTGCAGAATTACTCTTTGATCCCTGGTGGCATGTCCACACCACCACAATGCAAAATGCCACAGCCTAGCAGAATCCAAACATGGAAAGTTTAAAGCTGGGTTTTTGATAGGAGTACCTTCTTCAAAAAACTCATGCCCACAGTCTGCAAACATATTCACATTCCCACTTTGAAACCAGGGACCAGGGGTCAAAAAACGAGGCATTTCCTCCATTTGATGACATAAAACCACTGAAAAGGTATGATGGCAAACCCCAGGAGTATGAAAGTATGCAGCCACTTGGGTTGCAACTACCAAAACAATCATACCTCCATTAGGAAAAAATGTGGACAGTACACATGAAGGGACTCAAATAATAATAATAAGTGTTACCATAACTTATGGAATTGGAAGGAGGTGGGTAAGGGTACTTGGTAGTTCCTCTGACGAGGGAGAGGTAGTGCTTGAATTAAAACTCACTCTCTATTGCTTTTCTTTCATTTTTGTCAAGAGGAGAAAAGAAGGAAAAAACCCATTTTCAGACAGGTCTCCTTTCCTCGAGCAGTCCAACGGGAAATTTGAGACTGCAAACTGCAGCCAGTTTAATGGGACCAGTGCGACGTCGTTATCAAACGCTGTAATGCGAAAACAAGTTATCCGGAGCTTTAGGGACATTTTCATGACATAATTGGATTATCTGGTTCATATTACAGAAACACATCAGTGGAATGATTCCACTTAAAAAAAAAATAGCAAAAATCTGAGTCAGTTTCTAGGCAAATGATCTCTTTTTGAGTTTTCTTTTCTTTTCTTTTTCCAACGGTACCTTCCTCATTTTAAAGCTGAATTTGGGTGCTACTGAGTGAAGTCATTCAAAGACACCACCACCCAGGCCAAGTTCTTAGCTTTCTTCATACTTGATTTTGTATTATTATTGTTATTATTTAGGGCAGTTGGAGTTAATTCAGGGCGTTTTTTAATTGATAGGGAAACGAGGAAGGATTATGAATACATTTATGTTCCTTACATAATGGGAAACCATCGTACTCGATACGCTACATTTTCAGCCTATGTAGTATTTTCTGTTTTGTAGGGTGATACATAAAACAAAGGAGCACATTTCTGCAGTTTAACCCAATGGTCAATGCGTTCACAACATACATGTGGCCACCCACTCCCCAGCACAGCAGACAAAATTCTCCCCTTTCTTTCCTGTATCCACCACGATGCTTTTAAGTTTTGGTTTTAAACATCTTGAAACTGACGGAAATGAAGCTCTGTCACTGACTTCTGGTGGTCACAAGGATTGTGACCGTTACACATAATAACAAGCTTACTTTAAGATCTGGACCTGTTGGTACAGATGGTTAGGGCTTGCTTGGTAATGCACGTGGTGGGTTGGAAGTTAATACTGGCTGGTTATCTTCACCCAGAGAATTTCTATTCCATACACACCAATTTCACCCCAACCCTTGCCAACCATCTCAGAAATCCAGGCATTTGGTCACAAGGAGGTTGGAAAACTAGTACAGATATGGCTCAGCATAAATCTATCACCGCTGCAAAAAAAAAAAAAAAAAAAGCCAACATAAAAAGAGATGGCCTATTAACTGCATACTAGACTCGTAGTACCTTAGCATCTATGTGCAGGTGATAGAATATATTACAGTTGTTAAGTTCAAGTCTATATGATCTTTATAAATAAAGATCTATTTATAAGATCTATATAAACAAAAAATTATGGCCTTGAACCAACTTGGTTCATATGGAAATCAGCAGTGGTGTCCTAATACTGGAATTCAGATTTGTCCAACAAAACTTCTCATTAAGGTTTTATTTGAAAGCCATTAGTTTCAGAAAGAGTTATTTTCCAAATAAAATGTTTAATTAGTGCATCGTTTAGAAAACCAAAATGGCCACTCAGGGTCCCTACCTGTCCCAAATATGGAGAAAAATTAGAATAAGGAATGCCTCATTGAAAAATATCAACTATTAAAAGTTATATACAGCAATAAAGAGTGTTTTCCCTTGATTACTAAAAATCCTTTAAGCCTAAACCTCTTTAATAGAAATTCTTCTCTGATCTAAAGGCCTTGAGAAGGGCATGTGAGTAAATGAGTATTTTAAATGGGAGATAAAGTAGAGACAGGGTTTTCAATGGAAAATGAAGATTTCAGTGAGAGAAAGAGGTCAGGCCATCTGATTTCAGATAGGAAAGCCTTCGTAGGCAGACTTTTAGGGATCTTGAAAGAAACTGGTGAGAATCAGAGAGAAGCATTAGTGAATTCTTTGGGCTCCATAGCTATAGTCAGCCACAAAAACCACCTGTTTTATCATTTTGTTGAGTGATGTGTGGTGTAAAAATGATACTGTATTGGGGCGCCTGGGTGGCTCAGTTGGTTAAGCGTCTGACTTTGGCTCAGGTCATGATCTCATGGTTCATGAATTTGAGCCCCACATCGGGCTCTCTGCTGTCAGTGCAAAGCCTGCTTTGAATCCTCTGCCTCCCCCTCTCTCTGCCCCTCCCTCGCTTGTGCTCTCTCTCCTTCTCAAAAATAAATTTAAAAAAACATTTAAAAAATGATACTGGATAATAAATATAAGTAAACTAATGTAGAATGTCATACACGCATAAACTCTAAAGTATAACTTTTTGTACGTATTAAATGTAAAATAGTTTTTTGAAATTACAAATCAATACACATTCATTGTGGAAAAACAAAAATGTAAAATACGCGGATGTGACTAATGTTAATACCCAGGAGAATCAGATGTTAGTTCCTATGTCTGCCTACATATTTTATAATGGAATCAAACAGAATATACTGTTATACACTGCTGACTTAATCTGTCATGAATATCTTTCTTCTGTGGCATTGGTTAGATCTCTAGAATATTCTTATTAATGCTTCTTTGCATTCTCCTGCCACTCTCACTGGGCCTCTACATTCTACCCATGTTGACTTTTTTATTTAAAAAAAAAAATTTTTTTTTTAACGTTTATTTATTTTTGAGACAGAGAGAGACAGAGCATGAATGGGGGAGGGTCACAGAGAGAGGGAGACACAGAATCTGAAACAGGCGCCAGGCTCTGAGCAGTCAGCACAGAGCCCGACGCAGGGCTCGAACTCACATACCGCGAGATCGTGACCTGAGCCGAAGTCGGACGCTTAACCGACTGAGCCACCCAGGCGCCCCATCTACCCACGTTGACTTTTATAAATAGTGTAATGAGGAAAAGTCTTGCACCTACATTTTTATTAATATCCTTAAGACATCATTTCCTTAGGATGAATCTCTGGAAGGAAAATTTCCAGTCAAAGGATCCGTATCACGCTTTTTGCTCTCAGAATCAAATTGCTCTACCAAAAGGCTCAAGGAGCATCAGCCACATACAAGCGTGCCCAATTCTCCACATACTTAAAACACTCTTAAAAACCTGAGCAACTTGATGTGGGGAAATGAACCTCACTGTAATTTTTTTATTTGCATCTGTTTGAAGTAGAACATAAAAGTTATTTCAAATGATCGAAATCCCTAAATGCTTGATATTATTTGGATGAAATAACTAGATAATGGAGTGAGCTTTTCATTTTCCATGTCGATGTTTTGATGTGGTTTGGCTTTAGCCAGAGATGCCTTTCAAAAGACTTAATTGCTATTGAAGTGATTATTTTTCTCATCTTCAAAATGTCCATGCATTTCAAAAATGATGCTGCTGGAGTCACATAACGTTGTTGAGTAAAATAAGTAACATTTAAGTAATATTTTTAAATGTCCCGCTCTTTGGCATTGCGTAGATCACACGCTTCTCACCTAGCCTCCCGCTAAATAAGAGAGACTCCAGAGTACCTGGCCAGAGCAGAAAGCATAAAGAGCAAGGTAACTGAGGGGCTAACATTGTCCGGTGTAATGAGATATTTATTTTTGGGACAGAGAGAGAGACAGAGCATGAACGGGGGAGGGGCAGAGAGAGAGGGAGACACAGAATCGGAAACAGGCTCCAGGCTCCGAGCCATCAGCCCAGAGCCTGACGCGGGGCTCGAACTCACGGACCGCGAGATCGTGACCTGGCTGAAGTCGGACGCTTAACCGACTGCGCCACCCAGGCGCCCCCAGTCTGGTGTAATGAGATAAGCCACATGGCTATTAACAACTAAACAGGGGAAAAAAAGATGCTAGAAGCCTTATTTCCATGCCAGTTCTGATGTCTTCTCTAATCCTTTACAAGAGATATTCTGGAGATTGATCTGTGATTCATTTTGTACTCGATAACATGCCAGTGTTTGCAAACCTGCACTAGCCATAAACCAACAGGGGAGATAGCATGGCATTTAAGCCTTTGCTTCAAATTCCATTCTTCAGAAGACAAACGCATATGAAAAATAAATAAGAACCGTTGATACCTTCTGCTTCTCTTATAGTTATCAAATGCTTTCAGCTAGGAAGGGGTGTAAGTTAAGCGACCTTCCAATGGTTCTTACAAATTCATGAAAGTATAGGTTAAAAAAGTGTCCTTTTTAAAACTACTGAATTAAGGGGCGCTTAGGTAGCTCAGTCAGTTAAGCGTCCAACTTCAGCTCAGGTCAGGATCTGATCTCACAGTTTGAGAGTTTGGAGCCCCCATCAGGCTCTCTGCTCTCAGCACAGAGCCTAATTTGAATACTCTGTTCCCCTCCATCTCTGCCCCTCCCTTCCTCACTCTCTCTCTCTCTCTCTCAAAGATAAGTAAACATTAAAAAACAAACAAACAAACACTGAATTAATGTTGATCTCATCTGACAAATGGTCAAACACAGATACACTCAGGTGAAAAGAAAAAAGATGATAAAAGGTCATTCATTAAATTATTACTGATTTCACAATATTCCATAATTAACTGTCTATAAAGTATCTATGAAGAGGGAATTCTGTAGGAAGAAAAGGGATAGTCTCTTTTGGAGCAATAGGCACCTCAGTGAACTTATCTGCTAAATGGGGGTGTGAGAATAGATGACCTTCCTGTTATGAACCCTGATGGATCCAAAACATCTATTTTTTTTACAATGATGGAAGTGTCGATGGGTCTAGATTTGGTTTATTTTAGGGGGAAAAATGAGAGAACAGACCTGAGGGAAAAATGACAATTAAAATGATCACACCCCAAATATAACAGATAATTAGAGACACACAAAGTGGTTTCTCAGTTCAAGACAATTACTTTTAATTAAGTGTCTTCTGGATCACATTCGTCACAAAAATGGCCACTTAAGTAATTTGGAGTTAAAAAAGGACCTGAGAATGTGATTTTAATTATAATTACAATGACTCTCATAGTGGACATATTTTACCGACTAATGAATAAAAGAATTTATTACTTACTCTTTGTCCTCTACAGTAAATTCTCCAACTGCACAAAAGAAATTAAATCCCTCTAACATTTATTCTCCCTTTCTTTCCAAAATTAGAGCTCATTTATGTAATATTGGAACTGTACAAAAGGTAACATACAAAGGATGGTAATGTGCTAAGAGAATGTCTGCTTCTTCATAAAAATATATTGCAGTTTTCTTTTTCCATATGAACGTATTTAAAATGCTACTTAAAAAAATCAATAGCCTGCAATATTTTACAAACATTCTTATATGACACTTTTTGAGGCTATGAAGTTGAACCAGAAATGTATCGCATTTGCATTGTTCCAGTGAGTAACATTCAACAATTTTTTTTTTCAAATGCACAATGTCAAAAATACTTAGAGTTTAAAATTTGCTATGAAGTATAAATAATGTCAAACATGATTAGTATATACTATGGGGAAAAGAGTCTCTTCTAGATATTAAGTTTAAATGTCACTGATCACAGGAAGAAGTGATGTTGGTATTTGTCTCTAGCAGCCTGAAGACACAGTCATACCAAAATAGCAAACTTAGGCACAATGCTTCCCCTTTTCTTCTGGGAATCTTTAATGTATGGGACATGTTTCAATAAACACGAGTTAGCTCTTTATTGGCGTTGGGAATCACATGAGAAATCACTCTTAAAAGTGGTAAAAAGGTACCAGCCTACACGCAACACCGTATTATTTCTACCTGCCATCGGGCAGTAGAAATATTAAAGGGTAATTTTCTCCACCCCTTCTGGTATCAGAACTTACCTGCCCTGCAGCTTGCCAGGTAAAATTCATGGAATGGATATTGACAGGAATGGCTGGCATTCTCTGTTGTGCTTTTCTGAAATCGTGTGTAAAAGGGGCCATTTTCCCCTCTGAAACAATCAAGATATCTTCTTCAAATCCTGGTTTAAAAAAACAAAAACAAAAACAAAACTATCAAACTAGGTGGACTTAAAAGAATCCAAACCAGAAACTGCATGCAAAAAGAGCATTAAAGAATTGGTATGGGTCATGCCTACACACCACGCACCTGTCTTGGTACCAACTAATTTTCCTCTGCACGGGGTAAGAACGGTGCTAAGAGACACAAGCTTTCAAGAAAGGGAGTGGACACGGAGTTACCGGGTGTTAACAAACGCTGGGTCCCCCGCAAAACTTAACGGTTGTGGAAACCTACAACTGCGCGATCAGAACACTAGATCTGCTTAGGTTTCTTGAGAGAAGGGCATACGCCTTCAGGTGGAAAAATAGCTTATTAAACGGTGGAGGGGAACAACCTTCCTTGCAAATTAAAGTTTTTAAAAGATCCTTAAATGCATGCATCTCTCCTTGAACAGAAGCGCTGGAGAGAGTAAAGGCAGGGGAAGGGAGTGGGCGCGCGGGGCCTTACCTATGAGCACTCTTGCCTGGTGAGCATCGATCCACAGGTACAGGCTTTCCTCCCGCGGCTGCCCGACCTCCGCCCGCAGTACCAGCAGGCACGGGAGGATGCTCCAGAGCCGGAGCGCGGCGGCGGGGAAGGCGCTTCTCCCGGCCATGCTACCCCAGATCTCCCTCGCCGTGGCTCTCGCCGCTGCACCCACCCAACCTGCGTCCGTGAAGTCCTCCCTCAGCCGGAGCTGTGCCCGCTTAGACGGCCAGGCGTGCAGCCGCCTCCTTCCCGTGCGAATGAGTCCGCGAGAGCCGGAGGAGGAGGGAGGGGAGAGCCGGCGCCTGCTGGGAGGCGCAGGGGGCGCAGGAGGGAGACGCGACGGCGGAGACGCGAGACTGGCAAAGCGGGAGATGCCAGCACGCACGGCGAGGCCAAGAGCCCGAGGGTTAAATACTGGCCGAGAGGAAGAGCGGGAAGGGAGGGCGCGAGTGAGGTGCGAGCGAGGAGTGGCGAGGTCCAGCCGCTCGCCACTGGGGGGCGCTGGGCGGCGCGGGACCCTCGGGAAAGCCTCGTCCCTGCCGCGGGGCGCGGGTGCGAGCGCGCGCAAAGGGAACGCGTGGTGTAGGCGGTTGAGTAGAGGGCCGCTCAGACCGGCCCCCGGGACGTCACTCGCCTCTGCCTCTCGCCTGGCTGGCCTGGCAGGAAACAAAGGGGAAGAACGGACATCGCGCGGCTTGATTAAGCTCTGAGGATGGTGATGATGACGATGACGACGATGACAACGACGACCCCCCATCCCTATGCCAGTGCTAAAGGAAAGCACATACTCCTCCACTTCTTCCTTTCCGCCACTATCGTTCCTCTCTGAGCCGCTCTACGCTGATACTCTATGCTGATACAGTGTAAAACCCGATCCACCGTCCAGTGGTGTCCTTGATTGCAGGCGCTCGGCTTGGCTCCTGGCGCAGGGCTTTCATTCCGCACTTGATTCACATCAAGGAGGGCGCTTTCACAGTTGGGGAGACTCTTCTCCTTGCTCACCCGGGAAGAGTTCCCTGGACGCTGGATGACACGTGCACCTGACCCCGTGAGGATAGGACTTCACAAAACCATGAAAATCTTAATGTTTGCTGGGGGTTTCCCCAAACTTGGAGGCGCGCGCGGTGGTACTGAAATCACAGGCGCTTGGGAGGAAGACCAAGCTCTGGCCTTGCCAATGGGAAGACTGGTTGGCTGGCGATGGGCTACAGCCTAACATACATACCCGACCTCCTCAGAAGGGATTTAACCTGCTCCCTGCCTAATCCCTCGGCTGCGCAAAGAAAACGGAAGCAAAAGATTTAAAATAAAATAAAATAAAATAAAAGGCTTAGAAAGATTTCAGACTCAGAAAAGGGTTGTTTACGTCTCCTTGTTCTTAAGCACCCAGATGCTGCGACAAATGCCTAAGGATGAGTGTCTAGAGCTGGGTGTGGTGTTTCACTCAGTCCTTTGTAGAGTGGTGGACACCTCAAGAGGGGAAAACAAACAGAACGGACAGAACAGAAGCCGAACATGTGTACGCATTCAGTTAAAAAAATGTTAGGTCACGATAAGTTACTAAAAAGAACAGAATATGCATTTCCAATTATGAAATATTTTCAGCTTTACAACTGTTGATCTTTAAAAGTAATTAGACAAGATGTCTAATTATGACTGTTTTGAACTTGCAGTGCCTTAACTTTATAAGGACTTTAAAGTGCTTACTTAATCCTCACAACTCTTTTAAAAAGGCACTATTAATAGCCCCATTTTACTGATAGGGAAGCACTGTTCCAAAAAGTCCGGTAAGCTGCCTTTGGTTACCCAGATGGTAATGGACAGAGTCAGGGTTCAAACCCCAGGCACTCTTGATTTAAAAGCCCATTCTTTTAGCCACTATATCTAGTACTGATAAGTAAATTATAATTAAGTGCATACATCCCAAGGCTCACAGCCATTCTCCCTTTAGAATAAGACTATTTACCTCTTTTCAAACATTTTATTAGTTTTGATTTCAGTGCATATTCATCTATATATAATGTATTCACATACATTAGGCAGCCTTTGAAGCCCTTTAACATTTTAATGCCAATTGTTTCCCAATTAAAGATAATTTCAGCACACAATAGACATTTTCTTTGACTCCAAAAAGTGTGGTCTGAACTGAAACCTTTTCCTTTGCAGTGCTCAAACCTCTATGGCTCTTGGTGCAAGGACGCCCTCTACAGGTTGTTATAATCAAACACTAAGTAGGAAATACTCCTAAAATGTCGTTTTTGGTAGAGAAAAAGAGGGGCTAAATTCCCTCCTCATTCAACTTCCTCTGAGTGAGGCCTTTCCGCAGTGGTTGACTTAGGTGTTGATGATGATGGTAAAATTTATTTTGCTGTAAGAAATTATTTTTCCTTCCAGAATGGTTGCTCTCTATTCACTTCTCCTTAGCAGTGGACACTTAAAAAAAAATTAGATTTTATTAGAGTTATAAAAACATGCTATTTTTAAAAAATCTTGGATTTGAATTCCTGGGATTTTAAAGGGAAGGAAGGAACGAACATATGGTATACACCAGTCAGCTATTTCCAAGAGTGTATCTTTTGGGGGGAGGGGCTGCCTAAGATGTGAATCAGGCTTGATTCTCCTTTCTGTTGTTTTTTTTTTAATGTTTCTTTTTAAATTTATTTTTGAAGGAGAGAGAGAGAGAGACAGAGCATGAGCAGGGGAGGAGTAGAGAGAGAGGGAGACACAGAATCCAAAGCAGGCTCCAGGCTCCGAGCTGTCAGCACAAAGGCCGGTGCGGGGCTCCAACCCACGAACTGTGAGATCATGACCTGAGCCTAAGCCGGGCGCTCAACCGACTGAGCCACCCAGGCGCCCCTCTCCTTTCTATTATTAAGGAGCAAAGTGGCTTTTTCATTTAGAATACAGTCATGTTTCAAATTTCTGTACGAAAAAAAAAGTAACGATATTTATTTGCATATTATAAAAATTTCAAAATAATGTGCTAGATGATATTACAAGTCAGCTTCACTTAGTTCGAGAATTCTACCATTTATTGGGGCACTTGGCTGGCTCACTGGGCTGAGCATGTGATTCTTGATCTCATGGTTGTAAGTTTGAGTCCCATGTTGTATGTAGAGATGACTTAAAAATCTTTAAGAAAATTCTACCATTTATTTTCCAGACTATTATTTTTCCTTTCCTTGTGCAATTCATTCTCATCAGCTACATTTGTAGGCAGATGCATTTATTTATTAACTTACTTATTCCACAGAGATTGATAAAATAGCAAATTTTGTGCAAGACACTGCTGAAAACTACAGGAAAAACAAAGACAGCAAAAAAAAAAAAAGTCATGAAACTACATGAAAAATGAAACACGACCTCAGCTCTTGACGAATATTGGAGTTATTAAAATGAATACGACAAGCACCCAAGTAACCCTAATAGAAGGCAAAATATGGTGGCTGTTGACAGAAGGACTGGGAATTCAAAGAGGAAGTATATCTGGGATTTGAAAAAATTTTTAGTTCATTCATTCAAAAAACATTGGTGAAGGAAAGTGGGTGAGGGTTTGCCTAAATGAGTGATGGGGATTAAGGAGGGCACTTGTTATGGTGATGAAATCACTGAATTCTACTCCTGAAAGCAATATTACACTCTTTATTAGCTAACTGGAATTTAACTGGAAATTTGACAAGAAAAAAAAAAAAAGCATTGGTGAAGTGTCTGATGTATGGATAGAGAGGCAGGTAAAAACACAGCTCCTACTCTCCAAATCTTGGTCTAATTGGAGACAGAGTGAAGAATGAACCATGAAGACTTTCCCAGGCTTCTCATGGCTTCTGCAAGGCAAATTCAGAGATCTGGCAATATTCCCCCCCTTACAAGGGGATGTGTGTGAGTACTGGGGTAAGTACTGGCTGCCATTCAAACAGGGCTCTGCTTCTTATAGTTATGATACACTTCTACCGAGCCCGCTTCACTTGACTTCCTGGGCTTCTGTAGGCTTCTGAATTTGCTGCTCTTGGACTAGAGGAGAGGCAATGGGACAGGGAGGAGGAAGGTGCTCGAGGGGACAGAAACCAGCACTCATCCTGGAAGTGCGGTTTTGCGGGAACAGGGGCAGAACCTGCTATAGAGGAGGACCTTGTCAGTGCCCCGCCACCCACTCGCCAGGTAATCCTTTCCCTGCCCACTCTGCCTCGTGGTCTCAAGCAGAGCTAGCTTGCTAACTCCAGGGGCTGGCCCTGAGACCAGGGCACAGCAGATGCACCCTGAGCTGTGGTGAAGGAGGGGAGCAGGCACCCTGGCAGCACGAAAAGGGAGCCACAACACAGTAAGTGAATAGAGCAAGTTGCCAAGCATTATTTTTACCGCAGTCCTGTTTTTGAAAAACTATGCTGGGGGGCGCCGGGGTCGCTTGGTCGGTTGAGTGTCCGACTTCGGCTCAGGTCATGATCTCACAGTCCGTGAGTTCGAGCCCCGCGTCGGGCTCTGTGCTGACAGCTCAGAGCCTGGAGCCTGTTTCAGATTCTGTGTCTCCCTCTCTCTGTGACCCTCCCCCATTCATGCTCTGTCTCTCTCTGTCTCAAAAATAAATAAAAACGTTTAAAAAAATTTTTAAAAACTATGCTGGGGCGCCTGGGTGGCTCAGTTGGTTGAGCGTCCCACTTTGGCTCAGATCACGATCTCAGGGCTCGTGAGTTCAAGCCCTGTGTAGGGCTCTGTGCTGACAGCTCAGAGCCTGGAGCCTGCGTTGAATTCTGTGTCTCCCTCGCTCTCTGTCCCTCCCCCGCCCGTGCTCTGTCTCTTTCTGAGAAATAAATAAACATAGAAGAACAATGTTTATGTGTACATATGTTTATATTTGTACGTGTCTAAAACTATACGCAGAAAGTGTCTAAAAGGTTACATACCAAAATATTTCCAGGGGTGGTCTGTAGGGAGTAGAACTGGGTCTAGGGGTGATTTTCACTTCATGCACAAATATTTCCGGCTTTGAAAAAAAATGAGCAGATGCTCTTGTAATTAAAAATCATTTTTAAGAAGGGAAAAAGGTCTTTTCTTTCCTGCTTCAGTCAGTTTCTCCCCCAAGTAGGCAGCTGTCACCACCCTAGGCCAGCACGGTTCGCTGTGCTGCTTGCATACGTTATCACTTCAGATCTGTCCATCACGACACATGACAGCTCATTACTGAAGCACAGCCCAGCTTGGGTATGCCTCGTCATCCCATGCCACACTCCTGTTCTTCTTCCCTCACTTAATGGCATTGCCAAGCAACCTACTATAACTTGTCTTCCACAAACCATATCTGGTATTTTCTGTTCATCCATGCTGTTTCATCTCTATGACATTTAACAGCTATTTTTTTTAAAAAAATTTTAATGTTTATTTATTTTTGACACAGAGAGAGACAGAGCAAGAGCAGGGGAGGGGCAGAGAGAGAGGGAGACACAGAATCTGAAGCAGGCTCCAGGGTCCGAGCTGTCCGCACAGAGCCCGATGCAGGGCTCGAACTTACAGACCACGAGATCGTGACCTGAGCCGAAGTTGGACGCTCAACTGACTGAGCCACCCAGGTGCCCCTAACAGCTATAATTTTTTAACGATGGGAGAAAAACAGGAAAACAATTTTACTGTCGAGTATTAGAGGAATGAGAAACATATTGGAACACTGTCATAGGATGAAATATTACTGAATCCTTAAAATTGATGCAATTGATGTTCTGATATCTATGTTCAATCATGAAACTATCATCACAGTCAAGATAATGTACATTACCCATCACTCCCAGAGTTTAACAAATCATACACTTTAAATATATGCAGTTTATTATGTCAACTGAATTTCATTCAATCTGTTTCAAAACTTTCTAAAGAAATGAGAAATATTGGTGTTTCATCAGGATACAAAAGGCACTAACAGCGAAAGAAAAAATTGGTAAATTGGATGATATTAAAATTAATAACTTCCCTTATCAAAGGGAAGTTTTCACCCTTATTGAGGGTGAAAAGACAAGCCACTGAATGGGAGGAAGTACTTGGATGTACAGGATTCTCATCCAGAATATATAAAGAGTTTCTACAAATCCATAAGAAAAAGGACAGACAAGCCAGTAGAAAATGGGCAAAAGTCCTGAAAAGGTACTTCACAAAAGCACATACTCACATGGCCAATTAACACATGAAAAACTGCTCAACATCACTACTTATCAGAGAAATGAGAATTAAAACCACATAGGAAACCAATTCACACCCCTCAGAATGGTTCAAATAAAAATAGAAAAATTATATAAAGTTGGTGAGGGTGTGAAGCATACCCTGCCGTCAAAGTGTAAATTGGTACAATCATTTTGGAAAATGATATGGAAATAACTGCTGAAGCTCAACTCAGCAATTTCACTTCTACAGATAAGCCCAGCAGAAAAGAAAAAGTGTATATATTTATGCAAAGACTGTCAATAACAGCACTCTTCATTTTGGCCTCCAAATGGAAACAATTCAAGTATCTATTGTCAGTGGAATGAATTAATACATTATTATTGCTTGTACAGTGGAATACTACACAGCAATGAAAATATACAAGCAACAATTACACACAGCATGGATGAATCTCACAGAACATCATATTGAGCTAAATAATCCAAAAGGATACATCCTGGGTGATTCTGTTTACTGAAAGTTCAAAAATGAGAAAAATGGATGCATGCTATCAGAGGTCAAGATAGTGAAGGCATTACCTTTGGAGGGTGATAATGATTGAAAGGGGACATAAAAGGGGCTTTGAGATGTTGGCGATGTTTTGTTCTTGATCTGCGTGTTAGCCATATGAGAAGGTTTATTTGATGAAATCTCATGAAGTTGAACACTTCTAACTGTGTGCCTTTTAATGTATGTTGTGTTTTAATAAAATATTAATGAAATATTACTGTATCATACAAAAACCAAAATAATAAAAGATCTGGTAGAACTCATAGATGAATGTGTTTATAAGCTTAGAACTGGGAAGATCTTTATAAACAAGATACTTGAAAGCTATGAAAGAGAAGATAAATAAATTGGACGTGAAAAAGTATTTGAAATAACTATGTAGAAATTAAAATAAAAATAGCCACACCGTAAACAAAACACTGAGAAAAATATCTGCAAACGTGACAGACAAAGGAACAACTTCTTTAATTTCCAAAATGCTTGTATTTACATTTTACAGGGAACATGTCATTTAGGAGAAAAATGGACAAGACTATAGAATTTAAAAATAGCCAAATATAAAGGATTGTCGAGGATATAGGAAAAGAGATGCTTTCATATCATTGATGAAAGTGCAAGCTGATTCATCTTTTTTGCAGAACAGTTTCTAATTTCGCAATATCCCTCAAACATTCAAAATGCAAAATACCCTTTGACTTAGTAATTCCACGGTTGAGAATTTATTCCATGAACATGCATGAAAAAACCCACCCAATTACATTTACAAAGCTGTCCTTTGTATCGTGGCTTGTAACAGCAAAGACAAAGAAACAAAAAATTTGAGATCATCTATCGATTAATAGGAAATTAGTAAAACAAATTATCGTACGTGTGTGCAGTGGAATCTTGGGCACTTCTGGATGTGCCGATTATGAGAGTTCTCAGGATTCCTTGTGAAAGGAAGATGCAAAGCAGTGTATATAGTATGTGTTCCTTAACGCACATAAAAATCTACACAGAAGCGTTTAAACACAGACGTGCGTATACATACAAAAAAGGCAGCACAGCATGCTCACATAGCCACACACTCATACAGTAACTTTACCATGCTTAGCAGGCTGGATGCTGGTTTCCTTTAGAGAAAGGAATTACGAATTAGGCAGAGTTTGGGGAAAGAGGCTTTTTCTATTCTATTTTTTTCTCTACCATTTGATAGTTTTTAGACCTATCTACCTTTTGAAATGTTAATAGAAATTAACAAGGTAATGTGATTATGAGCCATTTAAAATTTCTTCTTTTTGCTTTTCTGTTTTCAAATATTAAACTCCAAAAATTGTTTTTAAGTGACATTTTCAAATACTTTTTAATAGCTGAAAATATGGTTTCAGGTGAAAGACACCCAAGAAAACCATGTTTCTGTGTAATGTGTTTTGTGCACTATGAACACACAAAACGTAATATTTAAAAATGCCCTGATGTGTTCATGAGAAATGCCATTTCAATTGCTTAAGTCCTGTGGAAACGTGCTGTAAACTGCAAAGCCCCAGGAGTCGCTGGTATTTCATGAGTTCTAGTCATAGTGATCTAAGTGAATAGCTAAGACTCAAGTCCTGGGTATAGAGCTGCTTTCTCACCTGTCGATCTGAGGCTACCCTCAGGATAGAGGAGTGGGAGAATCACTGAGCTCTGAAGTCTCCAGAGCGTTATGAACCTCTCTGTCTTGATGAAGGTGTGATTTATATGTTAATCTGAGTTCCAGTCCTTCACTCATTCCCACACCCAGAAAGTTACCACAGACACAGACATCCTAGAACACAGATACCTGAAGCAGTGGAAAGTTCTATGGGTAACAGAAATACTATATAAAGGATTTTATTTCAGAATGAGCCTTAAAAAGTAGCAAAATAATTTTGACACATAGCTTTGATGAGGCTGTTTTGCCTAGAGCAGGAGCAATCACACTGTTCTCACCCACCCTTTTGACAGGGTTGTTTGAGGTTAGTAGGAATGTGACTGTTACCACCAAGTAACTCTCATTCCTTCCTTCACTGAGTCTTTTCCTGTCTGGTGAGCCTTGTGAATGAGGTTAAGACATCTATTTGTATATCTTGGGGGAAAAAAATCTTGAAAGTGTGATGGTTTGTAAACATTCTAGAAAAAAATTTAGGCGATCATTTGGCAATCTTTTTAAAACAAAAACATCAAACATCACATGTATGATATACATATATCATATATATGTGCCAAAGATATATGTAAATATCTCCTCAACCAAATGATGACATATATATATATATATATATGAGTTCTAGTCATAGAACTATATTTATATATATATATATATTTATATATATTTATATATATATAAATATATATATTAAAGACATATATATATGGTTTCTATGTAACATGTAGATATGTATATATATGTGTATATACATATATATGTATATATCTATATCTACATATCTATATGCAGATATTTATAACTATATATTTATATGCTTAGTGATATGATAAACAACACTGAAAGATAAATGATGTTCTGAGGGGAAAATATTGGGTTAAAATCCTTAATATAAGTCAATTCTTACCAAAATTTAGATGAGGGAGATGAATTTCTCAGTAGAAAAATTTGACATACAAATACAAATAAATGAAAAACTACGATCATTTAACATTTTAAAGGATATCCAACTTCACTAGTCATTACAGAGATACAAATAATAACAGTAAGATACTCTTTTACCTTTCACTAGAACAAAGATGTAAATAATTCATAGCATTCACGGTTGTTGAGAGTACAAATTGGTATAACCTTTCCAAAGACCAATATATTATCTTGTATCCACAGCTTAGATAAGCACAGTTTTTAAGAATTTTTGCTTCTGGGGCTCCTGGGTGGCTCAGTCAGTTAGGTGTCCAACTCTTGATCTCAGCTCAGATCATGATCTCATATGGTCGTGAGATCGAGCCTCAGGTCAAGTTCTAGGCTGAGCGTGGAGCCTGTTTGAGATTCTCTCTTTCCCTTTCTCTGCCCCTCCTCTGCTCATGCTCTCTCTCTCAAAATAATAAATAAATAAGCATTAAAAAATGAAGAAACTTACCTCTGAGAATTTAGGAAATAATTAAAAATGCATAAAATATATATAAGTAAGAATGTTCTTGACAAACTTTACAATATTCAAGAATTAGAAACATTGCTCATCAAAACTGAACAAGTGAGCACACAATGCATGCCATGCTGTAAGTTAAAATGGTGTTAACTTTATTTGATTAGCTACTTCAACTCAGATTAGTTTAAGGACTACTTTTGGTTTTAAAGTGCCTGAAATATAATAGGTACGTTATCAGTGTCGGTTAAATATACATTGAAAGATTTAACGCAATATTTGGATCCAAATGGTTATGTTTGGTTTCTTCTAATAAGTTACTAGCTTCTTCTAAGTTACTACAGGCAGCCCACAAAAATATGTTCTTAACTCAGCCTGTTCTAATGGCATGAATACCTTGCATACATATCACTAATTTATATGGAGTCATATAACTTATTCCCAAGAGGAAATTTTGCTTTGCCCGTTGGCTATTGCAATAAAAACTTTACCGTTAATGGATGATGGGGACATAAATCTGGTTTCATCATCCATGCAAGCCTTTGCAGCATTGACTAGGATTCAGAGAGCATCGTGATTCTAAAAACCCTTCCCATATAAAAAAATTATAATTTAAAAACTTTAAGCTTTTAAATATATCATAAGATATATTGTGAGATTTGTCTCACTGGTAACCAATAACCACAATAGGAGTTGAATTTTTTCTATCTGTACTCATTATTAAAATTCTCAAACTTCTTGAAGTATCTTTCCCTGGACTACCTGAACACGATATAGTTTCTTTCCGCTCATAACAATGATCAAAATCAAACAATGCCAGATGGTGTGACTGGCTTCCTTTAGGTAAAATACCAAATAGCATTTGTAGTAACCTTGAAAAATGTTCACTTAGGAATTTTTGAAAGGACACATTTAAAATTTCAAGGGAGATCAGATCATTGTGAATTTAAGACCCATTGAGGGATAAAACCTTGGCAGAGTTAACACAAAATTGGAAGTTAATTTTGTATAGACAAATCTTTTGTTACTTCCAAGTTGATCAGGACCTCAGAGACCTTTTCAGGCTAAACACACTCAGAACCAGGATCATCCAAAATGGTAATTTAGTAATCTCCAATATGTGGAATATATTTCTGGAGACCAGAATGCAAAAGTTAGCACTCCAAGACATCGCTTTCCTAGCATGAAGCTACCTGCAGAATTCTATTGGTAATCAAAAGTTTGATGAATGTTGATTCCAGATGAGAGTATTGGATGGTACTTCATCTTGGCCAGTTAATCTCAACTGCTACCCATTAGGAGGCATTTTAGAAATCTGTGGGGGTATTTCTGGTTGTTACAATGTCTGGTGGGTGCTTTGGACTCCTACTGGATACAAACCAGGAATGGTACTTCCTGCTATGCATGAGACAGGGCCACATATGAATGTGCCACAGTCTACAAGCATCTTTTGATTACCCCGTTGGAGATTCATGCAGATGAAAACTTGTTTACACTTATTTGACCCTGGGAACCTAGTTCCATTTTATGTGTAAACGCACAGTTTTAAAAACACCCTGAATTTTCCCGAAATGCAACTGCTGGGAATAGTAAGATTCTGTGGAAAGCAAGATTGTTCTTGGTTTTATTTGGATCTCTATCAAGAATTATTCACATTTTGGAAAAATCACATCACCCCTCTCCTTTTTTCATTCTCTTGTACTTTTTATACATAATAGCTTCTGATCTTTTTACTTCCCATAAAACCAAACTTTTTCATTAAAGTAGGTGCAAGTATCCAGTTACTTCACTAGGTCGGGAACAGTTGCGCTCAACCATTCCCATTTTAAATACATATTATTTTAGAATTGATTTTTTTGCTTTGTTCATATATGTTAGAGCATTATATTTATTATTTGGGATTATATGTGTCAGAGTAGATAATATTATCCTGTGTTCTATTTGAGGAGAGTAAAGGGGAAATAACAGAATGTCTATTATAAAAAGGCAGCTTTGGATCCGTCTAAAAGGCTATCTACTGTGTGATTCCATTTATGTGACATTCTAGAAAAATCACTATAAACAGGGAACACAGGTTGACAGAGGCTAGGGGTTCCTAGAGGCTAGGGATTCCCAGGAAAGTTTAACGACAAAGGGGTTGCATGAGGGAATTTCTTTGAGGGGCAACGTTAACTGTTCTGATTCTTGACTGTGGCCGTGATGACTGTTTGCATCTGTCAAAATTTATAGAAATGCATACCCAAAAAAGTGAGTTTTATGTATGTAAATTGTAAAATGTTTAAAAAGGGGGGGTGGAAGAAAACACAAATAAAACACAGAAAATCAATCCAAATAGTAGCTTGGTTCCCAATGTTGAGAACCACTGAAGTAGGCCATAGAAACCCCTGATGACATTCCTGTCTCCGGAGTCTAGGTCCTGCCTCTCATGACGGAACTCCTTATTCTCATTGTCATTCTCAGATACGTGGAGAGAAAAAAATTAACTTTCCATAGAATTCATGGCCATGCCAAACTATACCTTAAGCAAAGCCAGCAAGTTATTGGCATTAAGATTAAAACCTAGACACTTCATTCTAGTGATCATTTCCTACATCACACTGCCTCACGAGTTTGTGTTAAAATGGAAGAATGCTGTGAGTTCTTAAGTTTTTCCATTCATATCTGGCATTATGTCTCTAAAGTAAAATAAAATAAAATACCAATATGCACATTACACTACCACCTGACTTTACTAAGAAAGCAAAAATAAAATAAAATAAATAATTTTCTTAATAACATCACCACTCACATTCCTAGAAGAAAAGTGCACTGTAATGTCACTTCTGTTGACAGAAAATACAAGTCTCTTGTGTTTTTTATAAGGTGTTTACAATAGGTCAGTGTTTTGGTTAGGGTGTTAAAGGTTTTTTGTCATTTATAGTATTTATTCTGCAGCCTTCTGAAACCTCTTTGGGAGATTTTAACATGTAGAAATGTTTAGCTCACTTATAGGTGATTAAAATGTTTAAGGGAGCCCAATAAATGCCTTAATTTGGATCACATCCAAATAGTAGGTGTCAAAATGATACATTATTAGCTCTTCAAAAATTTTCCTGGCTAACATCCATTGAACCAGTTAAGCTACATGAATCAGTAACAAGAATATAATAACATTTAGATAATCATTAATTTTAACCTTTGCTAAGAATCTGTAAATCAAATGCAGTATGATGGCTTTCTAAAAGAAAAACCAAGTAGTTGTCACTTTAATAAATTTGCTTCATGATAATTAACATGGGAATTGACTGTAATTTCAAACTATTTAAAAACAAAAAACAAAAGGTGTTTGACTGGCTGTAAGCTGAACCATGGATATGAAGGCAAGATGAAGGTACTGATGCCACAGGGTGCATTCTAGGATCTGTGGCACACGATCAATTTTCAAGGGATACCACTACTTCAGTCACTCACAAGTAGGCTTGCAATCATCCCCTCCATCATCAGTTTAAAGCTGGTGGTTTCTATGACTTATCTAGGAGGGGTGGAAGTGGAGGGAAAGCATAGATGAAATAAGATTGGCCATGACTAGGTAATTTTTGAAACGGAAACTTTCTCTACTAGCTATGATGGAGTAACTGACATGGGACTTGTCCTCTCAGCGCACACAACTAGAAAACTGGACAACATACAAGGAGCATCTATTTTAAGGGGGTGCCTGGGTGGCTCAGTTGGTCAAGCTCCGACTCTTGGTTTTAGTTTGGGTCATGAGCGCACAAATTGAGATCAAGCTCCGCACCGGGCTCTGCTCTGACAGTGCAGAGACTGCTTGGAATTCTTGCTCTCTCCCTCTCTCTCTGCCCCTCCAGCACACACTCTCTCTCTCTCTCACAATAAATAAATAACCTTGAAAACAATTATAAAAAATAAAAAAGAAGCATCTGTTTTAAGACACTGGACAGCAGAAAGTGTAAGTTTATAACCCTAAAAAAAGAAAACGAATGACCTAAGCTCAATGATCACTCTGGCTTTCTTCTTCTGAAGGCACTTTCATGACAATGGAGCAGGGAGAGGGAATCCAAGTAAAGCAAGGTAGTCTCTGAGAACACAGAGATTGGGGGCACTGAGGCAGCTGATTTGTGAAGCAAAGGATTTAGAAGAGATATTTTATATATAATAGTAGTACCACTTGAAGGTTAATTGTGGGCCACAGATGCTAGAATATGCAATGTAGGCATCAATACCTTCATCTTGCCTTCATATCCATAATTCAGCTTATAGTCAATAAAATACATTTTGTACATACATATATCCAATGTAAAGATATGTATATGTATGAATATATGTATATGTGTGTGTGTGTGTGTGTGTGTGTGTATATATATATATATATATATATATATATATGTATATATATGCTTAAGAAGTCTTCATACCCTTGAATCTGTTCTGAATACTAAGCTGAAAATTCATAGGGGGAGGGGCGCCTGGGTGACTCAGTCAATTAAGCAGCTGACATTGGCTCAGGTCACGAGTGCCAGCACTGCATCAGGCTCTGTGCTGACAGTGTGGAGCCTGCTTCACTATGTCTCCCTCTCTCTTTCTGCCCTTCCCCTGTTTGTGCCCTGTCTCTCTCTCAAAAATAAGTAAACATTAAAAAAAAAAGAAAAGAAAACTCATAGGGGGAAATTTTATAAGGCTGGTAAAGAACTACTGGTAAGCTATAAGCTGAAAATTTTCCAGAGCTCACCTAGAGTAAGAAGACATTTGGGAGGAAGAAGGAGAAGGGGGAGGAGGAGGAGGAGGGGGAGGAGGAGAAGGGGGAGGAGGAGGGAATTGAATACAGTCAATTCCCATGTTAATTATCATGATAGCAAATTCATGAAGCATGAAGGAGGAGGAGGAGGAGGAGGAGGAGGAGGAGGGACAACAACATTTGAGTTCCAACCAAAAAAGTGAAGAGACTTCATTGAACAGCTAAAGTGCCTGTGGTAGAGACCTCAGAAGGATATCCCTTTAATGATTGGGTTAAACTAGTTCTAGAGTACAGAGTACCATAAATTTGCCCTAACAAACCTTAAAAATAGGATTCAAAAGGCTCAAGCTAATCTTCAAGTAAGTTAACTCCCTTCAAAACAATATCCAACACTCTTTAAAGAAAAATTTTAAAATATAGGCATTTAAAACCTAAAATTCATAATGTCCAGCATCTAATAAAAATTATTAGGCATGCAAAGAAGTAGGAAAAGGTAATACATAAACTATAAGGCAAATGAGCCAACAGAAAAAGATCAAGAAATGATAGAAATGATGGAATTCACAGATAAAAACCTTCAAACACCTACTTTATTTTATTTATTTTTTAAAGTTTATTTATTTATTTTGAGAGAGAAGGAGTGTGTAAGCAGGGGAGGGGCATAGACAGGGGGAGGGAGAGAATCTGAAGCAGGCTCCGCACTGTCAGTGCAGAGCCTGATGCAGGGCTCGAACTCATGAACCTTGAGATCATGACCCAAGCTGAAATCAATAATCCGTTGTTAACCAACTGAGCCACCCAGGTACCCTTAAGCACCCACTTTAAATATGCTCAAGCATTTAAAGGAAAACATGAATATAATGAGGAGAGAGATAGCAACTATAAAAAGAATGCAATTGGAACTTACACATCGAAGAGTGCAATATCTGAAATGAAAAATTAACTGGATGGGATTAAGAGCAGATAGGTATCATAGAAGAAAAAAATCAATAAACTTGAACCCATAACATTAGAAATGATCTAAACTGAAACACTGAGAAGAAAAAGAATCTGAAAAAAAAAAAAAAATAGAGCCTCAGTATGGAGTTCCAAAAAGAGGGAGAAAGAGGAGGAGGAGGAAAATATTGGAAAAAAGAATGTTTGAAATATTTCCAAATTAGATGAAAACTATAAACTTAGATCCAAGAGGCTTAGCAAACCCAGGCACGATAAATACAAAGAAAATGACACCACAGCACACCTCAACCAAATTGCTAAAAACAAGTGATAAGGAGAAAAATCTTGAAAGCAGGCAGAGAGTAAAAGATACCTTACTTACAGAGGAATAAGCTTAAAACTTCTCCTTAGAAACAATTCAAGCTAGAAAAAATGGATGTTACAGTGCTGAAAGAAAATAAAGTCAACCTAGAATTCTATATTCATTGAAAACATCCTTCACTAAATTAAAATGAAATGAAAACATGAGAAACGTGTTACCAGAAGACCTGCATTACAAGAAATATAAGAGGAAGATTATACCACATGAAAATCAGAAGAGGTAAATTATGGATAAGTATAAAATAATCTTTTCTCTTTTTAACATTTCCTTAGGGGTGCCTAGGTGGCTCAGTGACTTAATGACCAACTTTGGCTCAAGTCATGATCTCACAGTTCGCGGGTTCGAGCCCCGTGTCAGGCTCTGTGCTGACAGCTAGAGCCTGGAGCCTGCTTCGGATTCTGTGTCTCCCTCTCTCTCTGCCCTTGCCCTGCTTGTGCTCTCTCTCTCTCAAAAATAAATACACATTGAAAAAATTAAAACAAATAAATAAAATTTCCTTAAAAATAACTGACTCTTTAAAGCAAAAATAACAATGTATTGTGAAATTTATAATATGTGAAAGTAAAAGGTATGACAGCAATAGCACAAAAGATGAGAGGGAGGAAACAGATGTATGTTGTTATAAGGTTCTTCATTATATCTAAATTGGCACAATACTATTTGAAAGTAGACTGCTAAGTTAAAGATGAATATTGTAAATCCTAGAAAAAACACTGAAGCATAAAATAAAGAGGTATACTTAGTAAACTAATAATGGAGATCAAGTAGAATACTAAAAAATAATATAAAAGAGGGGGAAAAGAATCTGGAACAGATGTAACAAATAGAAAACAAATAGCAAAATGGTAGATTTAAAGCTAACCATATATTTAATTATATTAATTGTAAATGTCTAAATACTCCATTTAAATAGCAGAGATTATCAGATTGAATTTAAAGAAGGAAGACTCAGCAAATCTATCTACAAAGAAAAAGGTTTAAATATGAAGACTCCGGTAGGTTAAGAGTGAAAAGATGGAAAAAAATATACCAAGCAAATACTATTCATAAGAAAGTTGGAGAGGCTTTATTCATATCAGAGAAAATTGACTTCAGGACAAGGAATATTAGCAGAGATCATTGTTGAAGCTGGGTGATAGATATATGGCAGTTCATCACACTATTCTTTCTACTTTTGTATACGCGTGACAGTTTTTCATAACAAAACATTAAAAATTGAAAAAGGAAAAATATATGCTAAAACAATATTTTTTCTGTAGAGATTAACTATACCCATCATTTATTTCAGTTACCTGTTTTGGAACAAAAATACCTTTTGCTGTGGACTTGTATTATTAGCCTCATGCTATACAGATCTACTCGTTCCTTTTTCCATTATTCTAATTTCCCTTATAATCATCATAATACTATATTTTTGGAATAATGATATCTAGAGGTATTATGAAAGGTTAATAATTCCCTGGTGAATGTGGATATTCGTTTCTGGAAAGCTGTGGTTGGATTTCAGTTTTATAGAGGTCCCAGAGTTACTATGTATTTGAAACACTGTACTGTACTTCAAATTTATAGCTAGTTTTTCTGAATACTCCAGAACAGAAAAGAATGTTTTTCATTATTAACAGAATATTTTTCTTTTTTTCTCTTTCCTTTTTTTTTTTTGCAAAAAAAGAGAAGCAATTTGAAAACTGTCATATTGAAAATGTCAAATATTTTACATGACAATAAATCATTTCACAAAAAATTGCTATAAATGGCACTTATCCCAGTATAGAAAAGACATTGTCATTTAACTTCATCTTCCATGCTATTTACCACCCATATAAAACTTTCATACAATTTATCACAGGTATTATTTCTAATTTCAAGCAAGGTTTTGTAGATAAGTCATATTAATATTAACCCATTATTCTCATCTTCAAATAGAGGTCAAAAAAATATCTATGCATATTCTTCTCTAATTCACTAGACAGCATTCAATAAATTTCCATCAGAAACTAAAAGAGAATATTAAACAGAATTTTCCCAAATATACCACCTTAAACATACAGCATTGTTATAATTTCGATATCTTATATTTTAATGAAACTATACAAAACCCTTACTTACACATGGTAATACGTTAATTTTTATTTAGCAATTATTATGTGCCAGATACTTTCATGAACACCAGGACAGTTTTATTTTAATTTATAAGCAAAATGTATTGCTATAAATTTGTGACTGTATTTGTATTACTGTGTTTGTGACTGAGAGATTTTTAAAGTGGTTTAAAAGATATGTTGAACATAACTGGATGGCATATATTCTCAAGCCAAGGAGCCTCTTAAAGTATAAATCAAAATATATAATTTGGGGCACGTGGGTGCCTCAGTCAGTTAAGCGTCTGACTTGGGCTCAGGTCATGGTCTTGCGGTTTGTGGGTTCAAGCCCTGTGTTGGGCTCTGTGCTGGCAGCTCAGAGCCTAGACCCTGCTTTGGATTCTGTGTCTCCCTCTCTCTCTGCTCCTCCCCCACTCATACTCTGTCTCTCTGTCTCTGTCTCTCTCAAAAATAAATAAACATTAAAAACAATTAGATATTCCACAGCAGCAGAACATAGTTTTAAAAAAAACATAAAATATATAATTTACTCCTCTGTTCAAAACCCTGCAGAAGCCTTGCTCCCCACTCAGGAAAAAGCTTTTAGTAGTTTGCATTGCTCACCTTCGTGGTTCTCAAGACTGGCTGCATATTAGAATCACATGGGCCCTTTTAACACCTACTCATGCTAGAGTCCTATCCCAGCCCAATTACATCAGGTGGGTTGCTTTGAGCTGGGGTTTTCCAGGTGATTGTAACGCGCAGTCAAGATTCGGAACCTCTGCCTGTACCGTCAGGCTTTCCCCAACACGTGCACCCCTGTTCTACAGCTTTCCCCCAGCTCATTTCACTACAGCCGCACTGGCTTGTCTCTGATCTCCCCAGCCAGAAGTCTCACTCCCAGCTCAAGGCCTGTGCATCTGTTATTCCCTCTTGGTGAGATGTTTTCTTCTTGACAGCCACAAGTCTTGCTCCCTCACCTCGTTCAGGTCTTTGCTCAAATCCAGCCGCGCACGGAGGACTCCCTGTCTCCCTTATATAGAACCGTACCTTCCTCCAGCCTTGCTCCGATAATCCTTTTCTCCCCTGCTTTGTTTGATTGGTAGCATTTATCTCCATCTGATAAATTTCTACTTGTGCCCTTAATACACTCTCATCTCCCCATCTCCACATTTCCCTGAAACTAAGTTCTTTGAGCAGGAATTTTGTCTGTTTTGTTCACTGCTGTATCCCCAGGACCTAGAACAGTGCCTTGCACTTACCCAGCACCCTATGCGTATTTGTTGAATCAATTACGAGCAAACAACAACAACGTAAGACCCTATATAGGAAACTCTATATGTGAGATATTTCACAGTTAATCTTTATCATAACACTAAGAAATACATATTTTTATTTTTTCCCAGCCTCCCTCCTCCTGAGGTCACCCCTCTAATATGGTATAGAAGAGATACTTCTTCAGACCACGTGCATTTTGCTCCTTGTTGTCACCTGAAATTCCACATCTATTGCCCTCACATGATGCTCTTCCCTCCACACTCAAGTGTCAGGAAGAAGTGAATGTGAGATGGTCCACACTTCCCATTGCGGGCTCTTTATTTCCCACTCACACACTTACGCGTAAGTATAGACATATCAGACTTCAGTGAAGTCTTGGGAAAGTAAAGGAGATTTACATCACAGAAATGCAAATATAGACTTAAATGTTAGACATCTCTTTTCCTAAAAGCTCTTTATTCACCCTACGTTTCCCACTGACTAGCTTTCTCCATAGGCTCCTGGCTCCTGTCATGTTCTCTCATTCCTTTTTCCTCTTTTCTCTCTCCCATATTCTCTTATCCCTAATTTCTGTTTATTTCTCCAAGACAGCTTTGTTAAAACTTTCCCTTTCAGTACATGCTCTTAGTTCCCATTTGCACTTCCAACTCATTAAGACCTTTCCCTAAATAGAAACATCTCTCCACTGTGGGAAGAACCCTGGTGCGAGCTATAGATATCATTTTTCTCCATTAAAAAAAATAATTTTCTGGTGCAGCCACTCTGGAAAACAGTATGGAGGTTCCTCAAAAAATTAAAAATAGAACTACTCTACGAACCAGAAATTGCACTACTAGACATTTATCCAAGGGATACAGGTGTGCTGTTTCGAAGGGACACATGCACTCCCATGTTTATAGCAGCACTATCAACAATAGCCAGAGTATGGAAAGAGCCCAAATGTCCATCGACGGATGAATGGATAAAGAAGATGTGGTGTATATATATAACGGAGTATTATTTGACAATCAAAAAGAATGAAATCTTGCCATTTGCAACGACATGGATGGAACTGGAGGGTATTATGCTAAGTGAAATTAGTCAGTCAGAGAAAGACAAAAATCATACGACTTCATTCACATGATGACTTTAAGAGACAAAACAGATGAACATAAGGGAAGGGAAACAAAAACAATATAAAAACAGGGAGGGGGACAAAACAGAAGAGACTCATAAATATGGAGAACAAACTGAGGGTTACTGGAGGGGTTGTGGGAGGGGGGATGGGCTAAATGGGTAAGGGGCACTAAGGAATCTACTCCTGAAATCATATGCTAACTAATTTGGATGTAAATTAAAAAAAAATTAAAAATAACACAAGTTAAAATAAAAAAATTAATTTTCAATGAAGGGAAAGAAAGAGATTAAGCGACTTGCCCAAGGTAAAATATCCAGTGATTAGGATTCAAACCTAGATCATTCATGATATTTATATTTTTTAATGTATTGATGATAAAAGAATCTTGGGGTAGGCAGGTATTAGTGTTGACATTTTGTAAAGGAAGATCCCAGCTCACAGGAGAAGTGCCTTGTTCAGTCTTGCTTACACATGTGGGTCAGCCCAGGACACGGGTGTTTTTGTTGTATCCCACTGTAATAGAAGCTGCAATACCTTAGGTTAAGAAACTGTAAGTTTAGTTTACTAATGAATGTAACTGTATTATTTAACATAACTAATCTAATATTCTATCTGGAGGAGCTGTTAAGTTTAGGGAGATGTGTAATTATAGTCAATTATGGCATTTACAAGGGGACAGGCACTATTCTACGCGTTTTATATGTGTTACAGTGTATAACTCATATCATCTTTGTGATGAACCTAATAATAATGATGATGATGATTATCCCCCTTTACAGTTGGGGTCACACAGCTAGTAAATGAGAGAGCTGGGATTTCAAACCAAATAGCCTAGCTCCAGAGTGTTTATTCTTAACCACTCTGCAATATAAAGAAACCATCCCTACTCTCCATGCTGACTTGGCCCACACGTTTTAGGATTGACTATATGCCAGGCTTTTCTAAGTGCTTTACATATGCTATCTCATTTAAACCTTACAAAGTCCTGGTGAGATGGGCATTCTCATCTATATTTTATAAACATGGAAAGAAACCAAAGCTCATAAAAATTAGATTACTTACATAAGGTCACGGAACAAATAAGTGGTAGAATCAAGACTTGAACCTGTGTCTCACTCACTGCATCATATTCTCTTTTCAGAATACATAATACATTTATAAATACATAACACGTTGAATCTAAGTTCTCAATGAGCTTACATGGTAAGGAAAAGACAAACATGAACTTCTGTTTTTATTTTTGATTAAAAAAATATGACAAAGATGATTGTAACCATATTTTCCCCTTGACCTTGGAGGCAAAGATGATGTCCTATTTTTGTTTTTATCTCCAACACTAAGCATAGTGTGGAGAGTAAAGAAGTAAGTGTCCATTCAAGTGGAGAGGGATTTACTTCATAAATACTGGAATACCATGGATTCCTCTAAAAATGTGGCTTTATGCTTTAAGTGTAAAGTTGGAAGTTATCATAAACACCAAAAGTAGCATGCTATTTGGAAGATATTTAGCTTCACAAATAAATTAGCTGTAGGTATTGAAATTAGTTCATGAAATTCAGCCAAATGCTAAGTCTGAAGTACATAGGATATAAAGATGGGAAATTTTGTTACATAAACTGCTTTTTCGGCTAGGGAGAAAATTATCAGAGTCATCAAAATAGTTTAAGATTCTGTGGGTGATTTAAAAAAGAAAGTGGAGGATAAAATGGTCCTTGAACAAAAGGTATTATTAACCTGGAAAGAATGCCTGGAATATATTTCTTGAAGAAGAGTAAGGACAATATACCTAAGTGGCTTTCTATGCTAGGCAGTGCTGGACAGGAGGCTAGGATAGTGTGGTAGGAGCTGTGGCAGGCAGAGTAATTGTCCCCAAAGAAGTGCATGTCCTACTCCCCAGAACCCAAGGATATATTACCTTATATGGCAAAAGAGACTTTGTAGATATGATTAAGTTAAGGACCTTGAGATGATGAGATTATCCTGAATTATCCAGGTGGGTCCAGTGTGATCACAAGGGTCCTTGTAAGTGAAAGAGGGACGCAGGTGAGTCAGAATGAGAGATGTGACAACAGAAGCAGAGATTTGAGAAATGCACTTTGAAGATAGAGGAAAAGACCACAGGCCAAGGAATGTAAGCAGCCTCTAGAAGATGGAGGAGGCAAGTTTCCTCCTCTAGAACCTCCAGCCATGCCACACCTTGGTTTTTAACTCAAGGAGACCCACTTCGGTTTCCTGACCCCCAGAATTATAAGATAATAAATTTGTACTGCTTTAAGCCACTAACTGTGAGACGATTTGTTACAGCAGTGATGGGAAACCGATACGGAGCCAAATTACTAATCATCCTCACAGTCCAAAGAAATCATTTTTGATTTTTTTAAATGTTTATTTGTTTTTGAGAGAGAGCGAGACAGTGCAAGTGGAGGAGGGGCAGGGAGAGAGGGAGACACAGAATCCGAAGCAGGCTCCGGGCTCTGTGCTGTGACAGCTGAGACACGGGTCTCGAACTCACAAACCATGAGATCATGACCTGAGCTGAAGTCAGACCCTTAACTGACTGACCCACCCAGGCACCCCAAAGAAGTCATTTTTAAAGAGGACAAAACTGATCAAGCAAAAGAATACATCACAAAGAATGAAATTAATAAATTTGATGATGTAACATTTCCATATATCCAAAATAGAAGATAAATGGTAAACTGAGAAAAATACCTGTGACAAATATGACAGAGAGAGGAAATCATCTTAGTATCAAAAAAGAGTTCTTTCAAATTAGGGGGAAAAAAAGCGCATCCTGATGGAAAAGCAAGAAAAAGGACATAAAGAGATAATACCCAGAAGAATGCAAATGACAATAAGCATACGTTTAAAAAAAAAAAATCCCATTTTAAGTGAGGAAATGCAAATTAAAACAAAACTGAGATACCATTTTTAATTTACAAAACTGGGACAGATTTTTTTTTAAACTCATATTTAAAGTTAACAAAAATTCCACCAGACTGGCAGTCTAAGCCACTGCTGGTAACAGTGTTCATCCATAGGTTCTTGATAAACAATAATTTGCTAGTATGTACAGGTATAAAAATGTTTACATTTTTGATCCAGTGGTTCTACATTTAGGGATTGGGGTGCTTATTCTTTTATCTGTCCATATCCTTAGTGGATCCCTCTCTGTCCCATGCCCTCTATGGATTAGATCCCTGGTTCCCTTGTTCACTAGCTTCCAGGTGGGTTTAGCCAGTAGATGGCACTGAAAGAAGAGAGGGCAGATCAAGGGAGATTTGGAGACATTTACTCCGCACCCCTGATCCCTCCCTTCAGCTAGGGTTTTGTGAGTGACTTTGCTCCTCAAAACCAGTGGTTCTCAAATTTCAGTGCATCAGAGTCCCCCCGGGGGGACCTTGTGTCTGGTTCAGTAGGATGGGGGAGGATCTGAGAATTGGAATTTCTCATAGGTTTCCAGGAGTTGCTGATCCTGCTGGTCCAAGGGCGACACTTTGAGAGGTACAACTTAAAGGCCACAATTCCCTGTGGAACAGCTCTGATTCCCCAGCTGGAGGCTTTCTCTGTGCCCCAGTAACACGATGGCCCAGCTCTCTCCCTCCCCTCTAGGCCTTTGTAAGGGTTTGTTTGTCTTCCCTGAACCCTTCACCATTCCCTACTGCTTCCCTTAATCCTGCCCACACCTCTTGCAATCAGTCCCTTCATTAAAGTCTCTCAAATTAACATTTTGAATATTAGTTTCCTGCTAAAATCATGACTGTCGTAGGGATTTATCCTAGAGAAATAATCGAAGATGCAGACACAGACCTAGGTGCAAGAATGTTCTTTGCAGCATAATTTATAACAGCGAAAACATTAGAGACAAGGTATGTGCTCAACAACGGGGGGAAAGATGGGATATTATAGTTATGAATGACTAATTATCCTGACTTAACCCGGGAATGCTCATGGTGCAATGTTGAAGTGAAAATGAGATATGAAACCTTACTTAGAGGACGTTCCCAATTTTGTAAATATATGTGGATGTTCTTGTATAAGGCTCAAATTGAGGTGAAAGTGGGGGAAAAAGTAGTTGATGTGACAATGACTACATACATAGTTTATTGGCGGATTTGATTTGCCAGCATATTTGTATGAATGAATGTTTTGAACTGCAGGCATGATTCCAATTTCAATGCTTCCTCCCTTATTTCCAGTTGGTTTCAGCATTAATATCACATTTAATATTATATACATGCAAATATTTATATTATATGGAATTAATTTAGATTCTATTATGTTTCATAAAATAAAAACACGCTTAAATGCAGAGAAATGGGAATTGTATTCTAGCTAGCAATGGAATGAACCCTCTGCGTCACAACTTCTTTCTATACAAGCCCTTTAAACACATGGACTCAGGCCCACTTAAGCCACAAATGTTCACTGCGTGCCTGCCCTCAAGGAAATTACGGTCTAGGCGCGTAGGTACAACACCAATGAAGATACAACGTGCAGCAGTAGAAAGAACACAACCTGGAATTGAAACCCCAGAGTCTGGGCTTTGTCACAACTGCAATTTAGCAGTCCGTGAAGTCTTTTGCAGAGTATGTAGTGAAACATAAATTATAAAGCTCAATTATGTAATCGGGGAATCGTGAAAAGCTTTTTCATCGGAGTCCGAATGCTGTGGCATGCTTAGCAAGTATGTTTACCAACTCGGAGTCCACATTGGTCTGTCTTTTTAATTCTTCTCCGCTTCAGAACAGACATACACATCGTTCCCACTACATATGCATAATTACCAAAGATTAGGCATGTTGGTTACATTGAGAATGGAAATTAAATAATCAGAGCTGATGGTTAGAACAGAGGTGGCATTATTCTTAGGGAAGAAAGCTAGCATGTTATCCCTGACTTAAATGGGGTAGGTTTCCATAAAGAAGACTGGGAGGGCTGCTTAGGAATCCGGCTTCTGGAAAGCAAGCAATACGACATTTATATGAGCCGGAGAGAAATGATTTTTGAAAATATACAATAAGGGGAGCCCAGGTGGCTCCGTCGGTGAAGCATCTGACTCTTGATTTCAGCTCAGGTTATGGCCTCAGGGTTCGTGAGTTTGAGCCCCTCGTCTCACTCTGCGCTGGCGGTGGAGAGCCTGGTTGGGATTCTCTCTTTCTCCCTCCCTCTCTGCCCCTCCACTGCTCGCTCTCGCTCTCTCTCTAAAATAAATAAACTTAAAAAAAATAAAAGATAAAATAAAATATACTAGGAAGAAAGACAACCCAATCATGGACTAATGGCATCAAACTGATAACGACTGAGGGGTCCAAGTAAAATCTGAATGTAGGATATACCTGAGACATTGAATTGAGAGATGAGCAGCTAAGATAGAATGAAATTTCCAATTCTGACGTTTCCCTCTCCGATCACAGCATCCTGATACTCTCTCCCGTTCCATATAATAAAAAAAATTATTTTTCTAAATAATAAATTCAATTTTTTACTTTTGCCTGTTCTTCCAGAATATCCACCTGCAACTTCATTTACCTTCCTACCAGGTATGATTCTGCCAAGCCTTGCCAGTGTTGTTCTTGTCTGAACAGCAGTGTATGAACTTGTGCTATAGCCTACTTGCCAGGCTTTGAGCTTACAAAATCCCTAATAGGCAAAGGTCTATTTTTTTTTCTCATACTCTGAAGCTGCCAAATCCAGCTGTAGAATCACAGAACCAATTTCAACGTCTGTCTAAAATAATGATAAAAGACCCAATGAAAAATCTCTTTGAAATTCCCTCCTAATTAACCAGGAGAATGTATTAAACCAGAAAACTCTTCAATGAATGTACAGCAAAATGAAAGATATAGTCAGATTCCGTTAAGAAACAGAATAATCCTGCCTATCTACTTGTGAAGTAGGTTTGAAATATAAGAGCCTTGTTGTTGCTCATTACTTGTTGCCACAGTGACCATGATTCAGTAGCTAAAGGCACTGACGTTCTACGCATTTGAGCTTCCTAAGCCATTTATTATCAGGTAGGGAAGCCACAGAATGACATTCTTAGGTATGCCAGGACTCAGAAACCAGATTGTCTTCCCAAATAAATGGTCCTAAAGGCGTGTTTTGGAACACCAACATATTCATCAACATTTAGATTTAAGAAAAGAGAGGTGGTGGCTGAAAGCGGATGGGGGAGAGGAGTAAGATAAATTAAATGTATAGAGATAAATTGAATTTATACAAATAGTGTATACATTTGAAGTAAAGTTACTTGGAACAGATGATGTATACTATTTAACACAAAGACAATGAGTCAGTCTATGACTACGGTCTAAATGAAAAAGGAAAAAACACTTACATAAGAAAGAAAGGAGAAGCATCACCAAAGGAAACCAAACCCCTGGGTTTCACATCCTTTAAAAAGGGGAGTGATGTTCTTAGTTTGCTCTCAACTTTAATAATTAGATGGTAAGAGTCTAAGAATGGTTTAATTGAAACAGGATGCTTTCCTTCTTAATTATTGCAGAGAATAGGAACAAACTAATAGTCCAAGTCTAAAAAGAGGAAAAGGATTAAAGCCCGGAAGTAGAAAATAAGACATTTTATTTCTGTAGCAATTAAAATGGTCATTTACCTCCTTTTCTGCCCAGCACCCCTGCATTTTTTTGAGAAAAGCATCCGATGCCCCCATCCCTACTATAACCTTCTCATTCCCACCCACTCGCCACCCAGCCCTGTAACTGGATCCAGCATACAAACTGGCACAAACTGTGAACATCATACTTCTCTTTCAGGGTTTGTTCAACAGGACTTGCACAAAAGAGACTTTCCCTTTTAGTAGATAAAGCAGGGAAGATGTGTGGAGTGGTGTGTGTGCGGACAACATAGTCAGAGAGAAGCAAAGTGAGGCAGAGTAGTCTCGAGTCTCGGGCTCAACGGGTCTCTAGCTGCACTCTTGTTCTTTTTGCTTGCAGGAACCCATGAATTTCCATTTTGCTTAAGCTAATTCAAGAGGAATTTCTACATCATGCAACCAAATACATACATGCAAAAATTATGGTTGTAAATGTAAATGAGCTTAATTCTTTCAGTAAAAAGTCAAAGACTCAGATTGGAACGGAAGATGAAATGCAGTTATTTAAAAGCATGCTTCTAAAATAAAAGGGCAGAGTAAAATGATTTACAAATACAAACCGAGAAGATATAGAAGACAACCATAATTCAAAGCTGAAATCATTAGGGGTGCCTGGGTGGCTCAGTTGGTTAAGCGTCCGACTTTAGCTCAGGTCACGATCTCACAGTCTGTGAGTTCGAGCCCCGCGTTGGGCTCTGTGCTGACAGCTCAGAGCCTGGACCCTGCTTTAGATTCCGTGTCTTCCTCTCTCTCTGCTCCTTCCCCGCTCATGCTCTGTCTCTCTCTGTCTCAAAAATAAATAAAAACATTAAAAAATTTTTTTTTAAAAGCTGAAATCATTAAATAGAAAGGTGCTGTCCCTTTGAGTTACAAATAGCATGATCTCCAGAAAAGACGTGCAGCTCTCATTTTGGTTCCAAGATGGATGCTTCAGCTTCAGACGTCGATTTTGCGTCCCAGGCAGGAAGAAGAAGGGAGAGAAGGTATGGCATTTAAGTGAAAGAAAGCAACACTTCTTTGGGATCAAGGGCAGACTTCTGTTTTGCAGCGCGTTGGTAAGTAATGTATCACATAGCCGTTGCTATTGCAAGGGAGGCTGAGGACTTATAAGCAGGACCCATTGCCACCCCAAATCATAATTCCATTACAAAAAAGGGGCAAAACGGAAATTGCACAGGCCACGTGCAGTGGCTGGCACACCTGTCAATGGTAATGCAAACTGGCCCGTCTCACACCTCCTTGGTAGTGCTACAAATTATCTGGTGAAATCCTTTTGGAAAGTAATTTGGAAGTGTCTCTTCTATAAAATCTTCGCATCCTTTGATCCAGTTGTTAATTGGGACATGCGTCTTCCACGCTCCTCTGATTTTCATGAGAAATGTTTTTCCTAAACATCCCCCCTTGCACAGCTCCCGTCTCCAGCTTCTCCAAGGAAGACAGAGTGACTTCTTTGCTTAGTGAGTTTAAGGTTTGAAACAGGCGCAATTAGTTCAATTGTCCCTTTGGCCCTCTTGGGAGCCATCTCTTTATAGGAAACGCACATCTGGGTTGTCTCGACTATGCCAATAGTGTGCTTTACAGCATTAGGTCCATTGTGAGAACACGGTTGGTTATTCAGATGTGCCTCCAATGGGTGGTAAGATGTCTAGTTCTGTGTCTCAGGCTGCCACACACATAAGCCACTGCCTCCAACCCAACCTTTATCAATAATTAAAGAGATATTTAGAAATAGCTTGGTTCGATAAAGAAATGTTAGGGTTTTGGTTGATTGCACTGGTATGCTATGTTTCACTCTTTGAAGACTGCCGAACTGTTTTCCAAAGGGACTGTACCATTTTATATCCCCACCAGCAACGCGTATGTGTATATATGAAACTAACTTCTTGTCAGATACATGACTTACAAATATTTTCTACCCTTCTGTGGGTTGTCTTTCCACTTTCTGGAGAGTGTCTTAGAAGCACAAAGGTTTTTTAATTTTGATTAAGTCCAATCTATGTGTTTTTCTTTATTATTTGTACTTTTGATGTCTTCTTATCAAAGATCTCATTGCTGGGGCGCCTGGGTGGCTCAGTTGGTTGAGTGTCCGACTTTGGCTCAGGTCATGATCTCACAGTCCGTGGGTTCAGGCCCTGCGTCGGGCTCTGTGCTGACAGCTCAGAGCCCGGAGCCTGTTTCGGATTCTGTGTCTCCCTCTCTCTCTGACCCTCCCCCATTCAAGCTCTGTCTCTCTCTGTCTCAAAAATAAAGAAATGTCAAAAAAAAAATTAAAAAAAAAAAGATCTCATTGCATCATCCAAGGTGATGACGATTTACACCTTTGATTTTTTAAAGAGTTTTATAGTGTTAGCATTCACATTTAAGTCTTTGATCCATTTCAAGTTAAATTTTTGTGTATGTTGTGAGCGAGAGATCCAACTTCATGCCCTTGCATATGGATATTCAGTGGTCCCAGCAACATTTGTTGAAGAGATTTTTTTTCTTTCCCCATTAAATGGTTTTGACACTCTTGTTGAAATCAACTGGATGTTGATGTTTAAGGTTTATTTCTGGACTCTCACTTCTATTCCATTCCATTATATGTATGCTTATGGCCTTGATCGCTGTAGCTTTGTAATAAGTTTTGAAGTTGGGAAATGTGAGTCCTCAGCTTTGTTGTGCTTTTTAAATATTGTTTTGGCTATTCTAGGTCCCTTGCATTTCCATGGGAATCTTAATGTCTGTTCACCAATTTCTCCAAAAAATTTCTCTGGGATTTTGGTGGTGATTGAATTGAATTAGCAGACCAATTTGGGGATTTTTGCCTGAATTTCAGTTTTAATTTCTTCTCTAATCAAGAATTATTTTTAAAAATGTTTGTCTAGGGGTGCCTGGGTGGCTCAGTTGGTTTAGCGTCCAACTTCAGCTCAGGTCATGACCTCATAGTTTGTGATGTCTGCTCTCAGTCCAGAGCCTGCTTCAATCCTCTGTCCTCCCCCCCCCGCCCCGCCCCTCCCCTGCTTGTGCTGTCTCTCTCAAAAATAAATATTTAAAAATATCCAAAAAAAAAAATGCAATTTAAAAAAATGTTTGTCTATCCTTTATGTTGTTACTCTATTTTTATTACGTGATTAGAAAGTGTGACTTTGTGAGTTCTGTTGTTTGGATGTGTTGAAATCATTTTTGTTCTCTGATCCAATATCCATTTATCTGATAATATCCCATAGTCAGTTGAAAAGAACACTCACCATAGAATTCACTACCTGTGTATGAGTATGTGGATGCTTTTAAATCATGTTATTTGAATCCTGTTTCCTTTTGTTTAGTGATATGTCTGTTTATAAGAGGGTTTGCTAACGGCTTTCACCATGACTGTGGATCTGTTAAGTATCTATTTCTAAAGCTTAAAACTGTGTAATTTGAAGTTATGTTGTTAGATTATAAAGATTCATAACTGTTATACTTTCATAGTCACTTGTTTTTTACATTCCATTTTTCCCTTCCAGCGACTAAAGAGCATATTTATCCCTTCAAAACTTTTTTATATTGAAGTATAATAACATACAGTGATGTATTAGTTTCAGGTGTACAAAATAGTGATTTGACAAGTCTATACATTACTCAGTACATTAACTGTACTCACCATCTGTCACCAATGTCTTTACCATCTTATTGACTATATTCTCTATGCTGTACTTTTCATCTCCATGACTTACTTATTTTGTAGCCGGAAGTTTGTACCTCTTAACCCCTTTTATCTATTTCATCCATCCCTCCACTGACCTCCCCGGAAGCAACCATCTGTTTGTTCTCCATATTTAAGTCTGGGTTATTATTGTTGTTTGTTTGTTTGTTTTGTTTCTTAAATTCCACATAGGAGTGAAATTATATGGTATTTGTCTTTCTGTGACTTATGTCACATAGCATTATACCCTCTAGATCCATCCATGTTATTGCAAATGGCAAGATTTGCCATTTATGGCTGAGTAATATTCCATTGTATGTATGCTCCATCAAAACTTTTTTTATTTTTTTTTTATTATTTAAAAATTTTTTTTTAATTTATTTTTGAGACAGAGAAAGACAGCGTGAGTAGGGGAGGGGCAGGGAGACAGGGAGACAGAGAAACGGAAGCAGTCTCCAGGCTCTGAGCTGGCAGCACAGAGCCCGATGCGGGGCTTAAACTCACAAGCTGTGAGATCATGACCTGAGCTGAAGTCAGACGTTTAACTGACTGAGCCACCCAGGTGCCCCCATCAAAACTTTTTTTAAAGTTTATTTATTTACTTTGAGAGAGACAGAGAGCATGTGTGCAAGCAGTAGAGGGGTAGAAAGAAAGGAGAGAGAGAAAATCCCAAGCAGGCTCTGCACTGTCAGTGTAGAGCCCGACTCGGGGGGCTTGATCCCACGAACCGCAGGATCGTGACATGAATGGAAATCAAGTGTCAGATGCTTAACGGACTAAGCCACCCAGTCTCCTCGAGAACATTTCAACACACGTTAAATTTCTATTTTACTAATCAACAACTGGAATTAATCAGCACTCTCTGAAGAAGCTATTGAACGTTGATGCCCTTTTCTTATCCTTTCCATGGCCCCCTCTTCACATACTTGACATCTTGAAGTCATCTGGAATTCTATTTCCAGAAAAGTAATTGTTTACAGTGTGTGTTAATGGTCATCACAGTAACTTTCACAGATTCCTTTATTGTAATAATTAAATGAGCTAATGCATGAAAAGTGTTTTACATGAGGTTTGGTATATGTTAATCAGTCAATAGTGTTTTCAATGAGGAGAATTACCAAGATTATTATCATTGGGCACGAAGTGTTTCTCTCTCTACAACCTCGCTTTTGAGGTTCCTACCTTAGCCTTCATTATCACCACTACCTGGTTGATTTCCAAACCCATATCATCTATCCGGACACGACTCCTGGTCTTCCTCTATTTTCAATTTCTATTACAGAACACTACCTAAATATTCCACCAGGACATCCATCTCAATACATCCAAATTAAACTATCTTTTAATTTCCCAATTTCTGGTAACAGAACAATCATTCTCCCTGTTCTCCAATCTGGAAACTTTGGGGACATTTTTGTTGTTCCTCTTAGATGGCCCGCATTCCTCAGGAGGATAGTTGAGCTCAGTGCCCATATCATGTAACTGCACAGTCAATGTTAGTTTTCTTCCTCCTCCTCCTTTAACTTCAACACATTGCAAAGTCCCATAAATGCTTTAAAAAATTCTATTTACCTTCCTCTTTATGACCCCCTCCTCCAACTGTCTTACTTTTCATCCAGTATTTAGTTAGACACCAAGTTTTCTTCCTTATTTTCTGATTTCTTTTCCATTCTCCTATCCTTACAGTCCAATCCTCCTCAAACATGGTGCCAATCACATATTTGTTATATGCTACCTACCAGGCTCCTCACTTTGAGCGTAAGTTTGAAACCCTCAGCCTGGGGGCGCCTGGGTGGCTCGGTCGGTTAAGCATCCGACTTCGGCTCAGGTCATGATCTCACAGTTCGTGAGTTTGAGCCCCGCGTGGGGCTCTGTGCTGACAGCTCAGAGCCTGGAGCCTGCTTCACATTCTGTGTCTCCCTCTCTCTCTGCCCCTTCCCTGCTCATGCTGTGTCTCTCTCTGTCTCAAAAATAAATAAACATTAAAAAAAAAATTAAAAAAAAAAAAGAAACCCTCAGCCTGCCACTGAAATGGATCTAACCTGCAATACCAATAATATTGTTCATAATAACCTTTATGAACACTGGATCAGTGAATCTGGCACACTGGTTCCTCCCTGAAAACCCTGAACATTCTCTGAACTCTTTGGCTTTATCTTTGATATTCCTTCTGCCCAGAAAGCTTTCTTGAACCATCTTTGTCGAAATCCTACCTATCAAAATCCGCCCTTGCCATAAAGCCTGGTTCATATACCACATAGGCCTTGTCCTATTTATAAGCCGCCGTAGTATTTTGTATGCCTCTATTAGTAATGACATTTTTTTCACTTTAAAGATTTTCAGGGTTTATTATCTTGACGTCCTACCAGATTCTAAGATGTTTAAAGGGCTTTGCCTTACTTACTCACCTTTTAAGTTTCTGTCGGCCCTCAGTGGTACAGCGTATTTCACAGAGTTGGTGCTCAATAAATATTAGTTGAATTTAATAAAGATTGCATCATTTAAAACAAAGAAAAAATTATTCTGAAAGCATGACCAAGGTTTTTAAAGCCTACTATGTCAAATCAAGCTTTGCTCAAACACAAACATGCTATTTCCTGTATAGGAATCTTTGCTTAGGGGAATTAACGAGCTAAACATGTCTCTGAATAACACAAGAGAAGGCAAACGAAATTTTTCTGGTGGCGAACCTGAAGGAAGCGTGTACTTTGTAAGAAAACCAGGCCACAGAAACAGCTGTGGCCTATGAATAGAGCTCTTTCTGAATATTTGATGAAACGCCGGAGGTTGTCCTTTGCACACAGCTTATGACCGACACAACGTTAGAAATATTTGGTTCCCCATGTTGCTTTTGTTGCCAGAAGTGGTAATAGCCGCTTTCAACCACCACACTGTGCGGCCTGAGTAGATGCAAGAAAATAATGGACCGTAAGTCTGGGAATGCAGATTACAGCCCGACTCTGGAGTACCTTGAGTGCTGGCATTGGGGTTGTATGGAGTAAGCAGCTCGTTGATATTTTTTTATTGTTTTTGTTTCCCGTTGTTTGCTTTTGATCTTGTGAGCACCATCACAGAGATAGGCTTCAAGACAATTAACCACACAGCAGAGAGTAGGTTGGCTTGGAAGGAGGCCCTAGATGTACAGACTTAGCTGGTGTACTTAGAGAATAGGAGGAGGTCAAACGAAGTAACACAGCAGAAGTAATAGAGAGGAAGGAAATGATGCTGACGTTAGAACTATTATAAAGGAATTAGCAACTGACCTGTGAATGATTATGATGGTCAGTATAAGGAGAAACCAAAAATAGCTCCTGAAGTTTTGATTCAGGGAAAGAAGAGAGACTGTGATAGTGAGGGAAGGGGAAACCCTAGAGGAGTTGGAAAGGTTACTTCTTTTCCTCCTGTGACAATGAGTTTTCTTTTTACTTCTCTCATTTTCCCTTCTCAGTCTCTTCTTTTGTTTGTCCTTTGAAAGTTAGTAATTCAGAAAAGTCACTAATATCTGCGCAATAGAAGCCAGTTAGCTACCTCTTTTGCACAGCAAGTGGAACAAAATTTAAAAGGATTTATCACAGCCAGTGTTTTGATCAGTATAGGAAAAAAAAAAACAAAAACCATATGGTTCTAATTCTCTAAATTGAGAATTCATTTTATGGATTTTTACACTTTAAATCAAATTCATTGATATATAATTTACCTATAATAGAATACTCTCTTTTAAGTGTACTGTTACATGAGTTTTTGACAAAAATTACCCATGTAACTACTACCCCAATCGAAATAAAAAGAATTTTCACCATCTCCCCAAATTCGGTCATGTCCTTTATTGTCATTCTCTCCCCAACCCCTACCAAAGACATCCATTATTCTGCTTTCTGTCACTAGGAATTAATTTTTCCCGTCTTAAAATTGCAAATAAATGAAATAATACAGTTTGTACTTTTTTGTGTCTAGCTTTTTCACTAAAAAAGGAGGGGGAAGCTCCCCTCAACTTGCCAGATGGGATGCTGCTCCATTCATGAGTTGTTTAAGAAAGTCAATTCGATCTTCACATTCAAAAAAAATGTTTTGAGGGGGGGCCTGGGTGGCTCAGCCAGTCAAGCATCCAAATTCAGCTCAGGCCATGATCTCGCAGTTCGTGAGTTCAAACCCCACATGGGACTCTATGCTGACAGCTTGGAGCCTGGCCCCTGCTTCAGATTCTGTGTCTCCCTCTCTCTCTCCTCCTCCCTCCCCCACCCCCTCCCCCGTGCTTTGTCTCTCTCTCTCTCTTTCTAAAAAATCAAGAAACATTTAGAAAATGTTTTGAAATGTCTGTAGATGGAGGTATTCTCGTAGTTCATTTCTTCTTATTACTGAGTAGTTCGAATGTGGTTCCAGTTTTTGGAGCTCCACTAACATTTGTTTATATATTTACCTGTTGATAGATTCTGTTTCCAGTTTTTCTCTATTGGGAATAAAGCTGTTAATATTCATATTTAAGTCTTTGTGTGGATATGTGTGTCATTTCTCTTGGGCAAATACCTAGGAGTGGAATTGCTAGATTATAGGGTAAGTGCATATACTTAACCTTATAAGAAACTGGCAAATTGTTCTCCAAGGTGTGCGTACCATTGTGCACTCCCACCAGCAATGTATGAGCACACTGGCTCATCCACACTCTTGCCAACACTCAGTTATGGTCGCCTTTTTGAATTTTAGTCATTCTAGTAGGTGCATTTCATTGCACCTTATTTCATTGGTATTTCAGTGGTATTTCATTGCATTTTAATTACACCTTATTTCATTGGTATTTCAGTGGTATTTCATTGCATTTTAATCCGCATTGCTCTAACAACTACTGATGTTGAGCATATCGTGCGTTTATTGGTCATTGGTGGACCTCCTTTTAAGAAGTGTCTGTTCTAATACTTTGCACGTTTTAAAATTTGGTTGTTTGTCTTCTTGTTGAATTATGAGAGCTTGAAATTCAAGTTCTTTATCAGGTATCTGTATTGTGAATAGTTTCTCCTAGTCTGCCGTTTGCCTTTTCATTTTGTTGAAGGTGATTTTTGAGGAGCATAAGTTTTTAGTTTCAATGACATCTAAAATAGCACTTATTTTTTAATGATCAGGACTTTAGAAACTCCAGCCTAAGAAAATACAAGCCTCGGCTTTCATTTGCTACCTGTCTGTTGCCTACCTGGCATGCGTGAACGTTGCAGAATTGGGCTAGACTCTAGGCAAATTTTATAAAATTTCATGAATGTGATAGCCACTTTTATTTACATTAAAAAGTATCATTTCGTGAGTATATGCTATGAAATAAGCAGTGTGCTAAATACTTCTTATATAATATTTCAGTTAATCCTTACAGAAACCTTACTGGAAAGGAAACTTAGATGTAAAGTAATAAAATAACTAGACTAAAGGCTTACATATTATTAGTGGCAGAACTAAACTATACTCAACTCTAAAGCCCTTTGATTCTTAAAAACCATGCAGTGTCTTAGCTAAGAAATCTTTGTATGTGTTGAATCCATGAAGCGGAGGCCCTCTTACTGCTGTTTTTGGCTGTTTACTGATGGCAAACAGTCGCGGAACTATGGGGTTTTCTGCAACATTCGGGCTCCACTTTCATGGCAGTAGCATCAGCCCCCTGACGTCTCAATCATAGCTACGGTGTTTTGTCTTTATTTGTTTGTTTAACCTGGTTTGGTTTTAACTAGTAATTCTGGTGGCAGACTCCAGATTCTCCACCTTCCTGCTTATGGTAGAGGTCAGTTTCATGATATTCAGGGAGGGAGTCGTGCTAGGATCTCAGCTTATAACCCAGTCTTCCAGCCCTTCCAGTGATTTTCATAATGATCTAATTCTCTGTATTACATTACTTTCTGCTTAAAAATACCTTTGATGGAGTCTCTTTTCAGCACCAAACCCCTCCTGATACACACGGTCTGGACAGGCATTCAACAAAGGCTTAAGTAACTATTATTCCAAAGTGGAGGTAAACAGGCAGTTCAGGGACAAGAAACTGAGTCCTTGGGGAGACAGGCGTGCCAGACACATTCTCCATCCCAAGCAAATAATGGGCTAGCCTGATTCTCGGGGAGCCAGGAAAACAACTTCAGGCCAGGCTGTGCTCTGACACGGCCTGTGTGTTGAGTTGGTAAACCTCTATCCCAGGGCTCTTAGGACTCCTCTTGTTCCCTGTGCCTACAGACAAGTTTGACCCCCGGGTGCAGGGCAAGTTTGTGCTTCAGACCAACGTGAAGCTATCTCAGCAATGACAACCAGGGAGAGGCGGGAACAGGGGAATGAGTTGGGCAGTTTAAAGCTCAAAAGAACATTTTCAAGGTGAGTCAGAGGCAGGGATACTTCATAAAGCGTTTAGTAGATATATAGTGTTCATTGGCTGAAGCTATGAAAGAGACACATAGCTTCAAAGTGTGTTTTCTTCATATACTATTAAGATCTGTGAGTTGCCGGGAGGTTGTCAAGTCAGCATTTGGCGTCCAATTTAGGAATTCCCTCAATGTCACTGACGAATAATTATCCAACTCTTGCCTGAACAGTGAGAGTGACAGAGTTCATTATTTCACAAACCAGGTTATTTAATTTCTCTAATCATCAGAACATTATTTTTTGTTGTTGAATACCAAATCATCTGTCTGTAATTTTTTGTATGAGTGTAAGCATATGGCCTCTTGCTACTTATCTCAGTTTCGAAGTATCTCTGATATCTATTCCCACTCACAAAAGGCCCCAATTTCCTTCTCCCAATTTCTTCCATGATGTGTGGTTCTCAGGGAAGACCTGTGCACCTGCTTCCCACTTTGGAAACAAAGGGCAAATCCTTCCTCGCCTTGCCCTCATAAAACCAGGCATAGGTATGTGACCTAGGTTTGGCCACACATACCATTTCTCTTCAGGTTTTTAATCTTGAGAGAATGTGGCATCAGTAAAAGGAGTAGGTAGAGATCATTCAGAGCAAAGGTAGTGTGCTGATTGCACACTGAAGTAATGAGACAGTGGCTATATTTTCTGCTTCTAAATCAATTTGTTTTACCTTTGTTATTGTTCATTTTAGGATCTGGACCTCGAATCTCAATTCTAGGTCCCCTAGTAGCCTTCTAACAGTTTAGTTATTTTAGAGTTTTGGTTTTTTTCCCCGTTGCTTACAATTCAAATCTCTAACCAAAACCCTATCTATGAATGGGTGAATAGCTTTTTCCCCCGAAGTGTCTAGTCTCTGCTTATCTTACTTAAGGACAATTTGGTTGCAATGGACAGAACCCACTTTAGCTGACTCAAGAAAATGAGAGTTTCATTGAATGCACGTAAAGAAGCCTCAAGGCACTATGGACAGGAATTAGACCTGGATCCGGGAAAATGGAGCTGGGGAATGGGAAGTCAAGAGCTACGGTTATTCTTTCAATCTCTCAGTGGCCAAGTGTTCTCCTTCATATTAGTGTCTCTCTTGAGGTTTCACTCTGTTTTCTGTACATATATTCTGGTTTCTATTCTTGCTAGGTTCCTGTTTAACCATCTCATATTGACCGCTCATGACCTTTTAGCTTAACCTACAATCACGTGACTACAACTCTATGTCTCTTAGTTCCGATTGTCAAAAGAAAAGTATTTGTTCCAAAAATGAACTATTGGGACCTCATCAAAATAAAAAGCTTCTGCACAGCGAAGGAAACAATCAGCAAAACTAAAAGGCAACCAATGGAATGGGAAAAGATATTTGCAAACGACATATCAGATAAAGGGTTAGTATCCAAAATCTATAAAGAACTTATCAAACTCAACACCCAAAAAACAAATAATCCAGTGAAGAAATGGGCAAAAGACATGAATAGACACTTCTCCAAAGAAGACATCCAGATGGCCAACCGACACATGAAAAAATGCTCCACATCACTCATCATCAGGGAAATACAAATCAAAATCACAATGAGATACCACCTCACACCTCACACCTGTCAGAATGGCTAACATTAACAATTCAGGCAACGACAGATGTTGGCGAGGATGCGGAGAAAGAGGATCTCTTTTGCATTGCTGGTGGGAATGCAAGCTGGTGCAACCACCCTGGAAAATAGTATGGAGGTTCCTCAAAAAACTAAAAATAGAACTACCCTACGACCCAGCAATTGCACTACTAGGTATTTATTCGAGGGATACAGGTATGCTGTTTTGAAGGGGCACATGCAACCCAATGTTTATAGCAGCACTATCAACAATAGCCAAAGTATGGCAAGAGCCCAAATGTCCATCGCTGGATGAATGGATTAAGATAGAATGGATAAAGAAGATGTGATATATATATATATATATATATATATATATATATACACTCACTAAGTATAATCCTTCTCACCAAAGGATACCTGCTTGTTTGTAACTAGTCATCCTGATTCTAGTCAGTTGTTGCCCCTGAGAGGCTGATCCCATCCCATCCCTTTGGTGGGTCCCTGAGACCCATCCCATCTCTTTGGTGGCTCTCGGTGACGTTTCAGGATTTCTCAAAGCTGAGTCCTTGAACCACTTGCATTAGAATCTCCTGGAAGCTTAAAATGGAGATAGATTCCTGGGACTCGTTCAGGAACTACTGAATCAGCATTTCTGCAGGGGCAGGAGTGGAAGGAGCTGCCATTTACATTTTCAATAAATTCTGTAGGTGATTTTCAAATACATTAACATTTGAGAACTACTAAGCCAGACTATCAAATACTTGAGGACAGGGAAGAGTGTTTGTCTTGTTCAGGATTATATCCCTGACACATTGCCTGGCACATAGAAGATACTTGGTAAATAAGGAATCAGTAAACTCTTACATCAACAACGTAATTCTGATTATATACAAGTGTATAACAATAGTGATGAGGTTTAACCTACAATTACTGACTGAATCATAAACTCATGATTATATTACAATACCAAGTTATTTCTACAAGTTACTAAAGAGCACTCATTAAAAAATCATCCCATGGGGCACCTGGGTGGCTCAGATGGTTAAGCATCCAACACTTGGTTTTGGCTCAGGTCATGATCTTATGGTTTGTGAGATAGAGGCCCACACTGGGCTCTGCGCTGACAGCGTGGAGCCTGCTTGGGAGTCTCTCCCTTCCCCCACCCCTGCCCTGCCCCTGTGCATGCGCACTTTCTCTCAAACTTAAAAAAAAAATCATCCCATTATTATGGTACTTTTAATAGCTAGAGTTCTCCTTTGCTTTTATGTTAGACTTGCTTTCAGCCCACATTCCAATTCTTCTCTCCTAAGTGGCATGGGTATGGTTTTCATGTCCTATGAGTCCGATTTCAGTTACTTTCCCATCAGGCCCTTTTGAGGTAGAAATATTTGCCCATATTTAGCCATGCTGTTAATATTCCTGTTAGTTACTTTCTGTTTCATAGTTATAGAGTACCAAATAACGATTGTGGATGAATCGGAATGTGAGGTGGTGGTCATACAGATAACGTGCAAGTAGGAATTCTGAGTCCTCAAGAAAGTGATAGAGCATAGTCTTTCTCTGTTCTCCTTTCATATTTTTTAAAATATGTGTTGTTTTGGGGCACCTGGGTGAGCATCCGACTTCGGCTCAGGTCATGATCTCGTGTCTATGGGTTCGAACCCCACATCAGGCTCAGTGCCGACAGCTCGGAGCCAGGAGCCTGCTTTGGATTCTGTGTCACCCTCTCTCTCTGCCCCTGCCTTGCTCTCACTCTGTCTCTCTCTTTCTCTCAAAAAAATAAATATAAATAAATAAATACATACATACATAAATAAAATATGTGTTGTTTTTACATTATTGTAGAGCAAATATAATAGCAGTTTTATGGTTTGCAATTTATGTTGCTGATTTCATAAGCTTTGGGAAATTCTATAAAATTTCTGACAGTTATGAACTTTTTCTCCCCCTGTGTGATACTGACTCAAAATGCTATAACAGGGGCACCTGGGTGGCTCAGTCGGTAAGCATCCAACTCTTGATTTCAACTCAGGTTGTGATCTTGTGGTTTGTGGGTTCGAGCCCCACATTGGGCTTTGTGCTGTCAGCAGAAGATTCTCTCTCTCTCTCTCTGCCCCTTCCCTGCTCCTGTGCACGTGCTCTTTCTCTCTTTCTCTCCCTCTCTCAAAATAAATAAATACACCTTAAAAAAAATTTTTTTAAATGCTATGACATCGGAGGGAGAGAGGCACATTCCAGTTCTGCCTGTCCCCCACCTACCTCCTCTCTTTACGAATGGCAAATTCCCTCCTCCTTTTCCTGTTCCCTTCCCAACACCGTCCATGGGTTGTGGTGCTAACTTCTGGAGACACAGAAATTTAAATTAAGTTTAACCAATTAAAAAAATTTTTTTTCCATTTATATGAGATATACTCTCATTTCAAAACATACCCCAAATCCAATCACTTCTCTTTCCCTCCACTGCCCCCATCCTGGTCCAAACAATGTCAGCTCCTGCTGGATTATTGCAGTAACCTGATTTGCCTCCACACTTCCACCCTTGCCCCACCCCCAACAACCTCGTCTTTACATAACGCAGAATGGTGCCTTAAAAATATGGACACACAGTCACTCCTCTACCTAAAATCCCTCACGTGGCTCCCCATCTCACTCAGGCCCTGGCCAAAGTCTTCACAGTCACCTAAAAGGCCCTACCTATTCTGACGTATAATAAGCACTCAGTAGATTTTTGCCAAGTGAATGAGTAGATTTAAAGAAACTTACTTCTCCTTGGTTTCAAAGTAATACCTGCATTCCTCTCAAGCTCCTCTGAGGAGATGGCTTCCAGACTTCCATTCTGGTCCTCATCCTCATACATGAACTTTAGATTTTAGTGTCCTTCTTAAAATGTGACACCCAGATGTGAACATAGTGATTCAACTTTGGTTAAGCAGCGAAATTTACTCCCTACATCCTTCTATCAGGCTTAGAATTGCATTAACTTTTTTGGCAGCCACTGTAACATTGGATCACATTTTGTTTGCAGTGAATGAAAATTCCCACGTCTTCACCCAGAAACTGATGTTAATTCAAATCTACTCATCCTTGCACTTGCGCAGTTGGTGTCTCGAAACTATGTAAGGACTGCCCCAAATTATCTTCTTTCATAGAACTTGATTCTTTTTGTTCAGAGAAATTAGCATCAATGCCTCTAATTGCTCAGTTTTGCTACTATGGCAACACTGTTAGTTGTTACTATTTTTTCAGCCATTACATTTCCTATCATCGGCTTGTCCCCCTTGTCTTCCAAATGGTATACAACACAAAAGTGGGTTTTTTTCCTTTTCTTAGGTTATTTTGCTAGATCATTTAAATATGTCCCCTGGCATAACTGATTAGAGAAATAAGAGTTAAATAGAATTCAGAAGACCTGGGTACTTGCTGTCTACTAGCTCTGTGATCTTGGAGATGTAATGAAACTCTGTACGTCAATTTCATCCCCTATGTAAAGTGAGAATGATAATAATAGTATCTGCTATTCAATAGGGTTATTTCAAAGTTCAGGGAGATCATGGAGGTGCCAAAGAAGTATTGATATAAAACAAGAAAAATGGCTAGAGACCTTAAATCAAGTTAGTCAGACAGGCCTCTCTTACCTAGCTACTTTTTTCCTTTAAAATATAGCTCCTTAACAAAATAACAAATAAAAAAAATATAGCTCCTTAGTATAGAGAACTGGTGTGAAGTTAATATACCTGGGTTCTAACCCTAATTTCTTCACTAACTCTTTGGGGTATCTCAGACAAATAATACAATCTTATAGGCTGTATTTTCCTAACTTAAAAAACAATTGGATTTGTCTAAAATTTTCTAAAATCTCTCTCAGCTTTTTGAATTTTTAAAAACCTGTCGTGCTGGCCCACACTCAAGAATAACACGTCTTTTTTTTTTTCTAAATATAATTTATTGTCAAGTTAGCTTACATACAGTGTATACAGTGTGTTCTTGGTTTAGGCTCTAGATTCCCGTGATGCATCGCTTATGTACGACACCCAGGGCTCATCCCAGCAAGTACCCTCCTCAATGCCCATTGCTCACTTTCCCCTCTCCCCTGCCCCCGCCATCAACCCTCAGTTTGTTCTTTGTATTTAAGAATCTCTTATGGGTTTACCTCCCTCTCTGTTTGAAACTATTTTTTCCCCTACCCATCCCCCATGGTCTTCTGGTAAGTTTCTCAAATTCCACATATGAGAAGAATAACATAAGTCTTATTTGTACATTTGTCTTCATCAAGGTACATGTCTGTTGGTTTCTATAATAATTAAGATACACATGCTGCATTTCAAATAGCAGCAGAGGCGTAGTGCCTGAAAGAGCTAAAGCTGTTTTAAGAAGCCCTAAAACACCAAGCCGAAACAAACAGGGTTTTAGTTCGAGTAATTAAAGAACCACTTAAGATGGGGCGCCCGGGTGGCTCAGTTGGTTGAGCGTCCAACTTCGGCTCAGGTCATGATCTCACAGTTGGTGAGTTCAAGCCCCACATTGGGCTCTGTGCTGACAGCTCAGAGCCTGGAACCTGCTTCAGATTCTGTGTCTCCCTCTCTCTCTGCCCCATCCCCACTCATGCTCTGTCTCTCTCTGTCTTAAAAATAAGTAAAACATTAAAAATTAAAAAACAATAATAATAAAAAATAAAGAACCACTTAAGCAAAACGAGAAAGAAATTTTTACTCACTGAATGTGAGTTTTGTAACTCAGACCCCACCCAAAACCCATGGGTGCTGAGGACTTTAATAACAATAATGCATCTTGTTTAAATAAAAAGTTAATCTTTTTATATGATATTTAAAAGATGCAGACATTAGCAATCAGTTATTTAGAAAAAATGCACCACTTCTATGCAAAAATATCAAAATGCTAAGAGAACATAAGTAAATATGAGCAGAGAAGAGAATGACAAGTTGAGACATTACTTCCAATTCTTTTCATGAAGCTTATGTTATTGAAAACATGATTAGACATTTACGATAATCAACATGAAATTAATATTGAAGCGCCTGGATGACTCAGCTAAGCATCTGACTTCGGCTCAGGTCATGATCTTGCAGTTCGTGAGTTCGAGCCCCATATTGGGCTCTCTGCTGACAGTGTAAAGCTTGCTTCTGATCCTCTGTGTGCGCTGCCCCCCAACCCCCGCCCCGTCACTGCCCCTCCTTCCTCTTAAAAATAATAAAAAAGCATTTGAATAAAATAAAATAAATATTATATTATTCATTGTCCCACTACTGTAATGCAACTTTAAAAAATTGTTATTTTTTAATTTACAGACATATTTGAATTCCTTAACTTTTGGGCAGTAATCAGTCTTAGGCCTTCAGGGGTAGAGTCCTTCTCCACAGGGAGAATATGTGGTCAGAATCTTCTGAAATTTGGCTTAGCAGCTTCCAAGATACCACACTTTCCGTTTTCCTTTTTCTCACCACTGGCTTATTTTGGGTCATCTTTGCAGGTTCCTAGTTATCCTCTCTTTCCCTAAATGTTTGAGTACTTCAGGACTGAATTCTCATATTTTTTTCTCTTTTCCATCCTGCTAATTTCCATGACTTTAAATTTCATCTATCTGCTGCTGACATTCCCATTGATAACTTTAGCTCGGAGCTTCCCCCTTGAACTCCAGACTTGTGTGTACTCCTTTACTTGGAAGTCCCCAACATAACATATCCAAATGGATCTCTTGACTGCTTCCCCAAAACTCACTGTCTGCCCAGCCTGCTACCTCTCAGTCAATAGCAACTTCTTCTCGATATGCAACCTCCAAACCTTGGAGTCATTCTTGACGTCTTCTTCTCATATCCAACGTCCAATCTGTAAGAAAACTTTGCTTGGCTCTACCTTTTCAATATATTCGGAATCCAAATGCTTCTCACTTCTTCCCACTACCACTCAGTTCTGATCCATAATCTTTTCCCCCTGGACTTTGTAATAGCCTCCTAATTTGTCTCTTTCCTTCCCCCCCCTTCCCTTCCTAAAGTCCATTTAATACAAGTGGTCTTAAAAGTAAATTAGATCATGTTGCTCCTTTCCTCAAAACCCTACAGTGGCCTCTCATCTCACTCAGAGTGAAATCCAAAATCCTTACGATGGCCTAAAAGCCTCACAATATCTGAACTCCTCATCTGCCACTGATCTGATGTCCTGTCCCATGGCTCATATCCCGTCCACCCTACCTACACCAGCTTTTCTGGCTTCCTTTCTATTCCGAGCACGATTGTACCTTGCACATTCCCGCTCCAGGTTTTTGCCTTTGTCATTCCTCTCAGATGCCTGCTTGAATGGGACTTTCTCAGCAGGGTCTTCTTAGCCACCCATATAAAATAGCATCACCCACCTGTCACCTTTACTCTCTATCCCAATTTTAGCTTGCTTTGTTTTTCTTTTTAGCGTCTATCACTAACTGACATATCACATGATATTTGTCTAGTGTCTATTTCCTTAAGACGAAATGTAAGGTCTATGATGTGATTTTTGTTAATTGTAGTATCCCCATCACCTAGAACAATGTTTGGCCCACAATAAGCACTCAATAATATTTGTTGAATAAGTGAATAAACAAATCCTGTAGTTTTAATCAGAGACTGACAAAATATACATGAGCAGGTAAAAAGTAAAGGTGCCATTCATTGATTTGATACAGTGAAAATGATTGAACTAGTTACATGTGTCCGAATCTCACAAATAAAATGTTGGGCAAGAATGTAAATTTCAGGAGAATTGTAAATTGCTAAGAATATATATGTGTATATGTATATATACATCTACATACATACATGTATATAAATGACATAAAATGCTTACATAAACATGTTTTATATATATTGTGTGATATGTGTGTGTGTGTGTGTGTGTGTGTGTGTGTGTGTGTTTATGTATATATACACACACACAGAAAGAGAGAGAGAAAGACAGGAAGAGATGATGCCTCGGAATGATAAATACCAAATTCAGAGGATAAAATGGCATATATCCAAAGGGTAGTATGGGCCCAGATGTTCATGATATTACTCTAACTTTTTGTATGCTAAAATTAAAAAATGAGTTATGTAGACTTTACTGAAAGATTCTCAGGGTCTCAAAAAAGAGAAACTCTTTACATCTTATGGATGATACAACTGAATAAAATTCCTGCTACACAACCCATTATCCTGCAAAAACCTTCTGTGCTACCAAGCATCAGATTTTCACCTTTTTAAAAAACAGACAAACACTTTTTATTTTGGAGTATTTCAAGCATGTAGAAAATGTAGAGAGATTAGTATATTAAATCCCCATGTACTGGGATTTCTTCTTTTTGTCAAAATGGAGTAACAGGGATTAGATTTACCCTCTAGCATGGAACAACTGAAAATAAACTGAAACAACCCATTGGACACCAGACAATGAAGGGCAGTGAGCACTAAGAAAAGGGAGCCAAATGAGGTGAGCCTAAGATGGTCCCAGCTTTGTCTGGAGAGAAGTTTCAGGCTGTGCGGCCGTGATGGAACTCAGTGACATTGCTGATCATTGTGGACCTGTGCTGCAGAGGCCAAAGGACCAACGAAAGAACACACACCATTCAGAAATGCTCCTTTTGTGTGGATGGGCAGAAAATGTTCTCGCTTGGAGGCAACGTCAGAGGTCAGGAGCAAGTCTCAGCCATGAGCGATGGAAGAGGAAGCTTTCTATACCATCAACAAAAACTAACAGTAGCACTCTCCCCCTGTTCTCCCCTCTGTCCGTGCTTAAGGTTCTGGGAAGAATAGATAAGAAACATCAAAGGCTATGTCAACCCAAGTTTGAACAAACCTGATGATTCTCTATTCCTGTTTCATACAAAGTTCTCTTATAACAAATAAAGCCACATTTAAGGAAAGGGTTGTTTTGAAAAGAATGGGTAATCATAAGCTGATGTGGTCAGATCCCTTTGTTCTCTACGTTCAGACCCATTGCTCCTATGATGTGGGGCAGGAAAACATCAGTATTAAAATGCCTTTTGCTGCTTAAGGAAACCAAATCTCTAGAACAGCCTGGGCCACGAGCCCCTTTGCAGGTATATTCCTTAAACTTCATGCGTTTCCCCTTCTATTTCTAAATAACCCTACAGGAGTCCTATCCTTAATGTACTTCTTTGTGCGTTACCTTGAAATCTTCCTAATGCTCTCTTGTGACATGTGGCGTTACTTTATTATTCATTCAATACATTCAACAATAATGGGTGCCAATTTCAATCAGAAACAGACCTGTATCTCAAAGCACATAGAGGGAGAAATAAAGCAACTGTATAAATAAGCTTGATAAAGGGACACCTGGTTGGCTCAGTTGGTTGAGCCTCCAACTCTTGATTTCCATTCAGGTCATGATCTCATGGTTTGTGAGTTCAAGCCCTGAGCTGACAGGGCAGAGACCACTTGGGACTCTCTCTCTCCCTCTCTCTCTGTCCCTCCCCCACTCACATTCTCTCTCTTTCTCTCAAAATAAATAAATAGGCTTTAAAAAATAAATAAGTATAATAAAAAGTATAGTAATATATACCATAAGAAAGTGCTTTTAGAAAGTTTTGGATTTGTAAGAGATCTTAATGGTCTAGTATTCTTAGTTCCTCATTTTAAAGATGAAGAAACTAAAAGAAAAAAGGTTAAATGACTCATTCTTTGGGATAGAATCTGCTCATGTGAGGCATCATCATGGACTAGAAAGAACAGTGAACTTAGGTCCAGACAACCTAGGGTTGATTTGGGATTTCAGTCCTTAGTAGCTCTCATAAAGGACAAATGATCAAATTTACTTGAGCCTTAGTTTTCTCATCTACAGAACTGGGATAATAATGCTTGCCTATTAGAGTTGATGTAAAGACAGTGAGATGATGAAATGGTTTTGTGGACTGGAGGCAATATAAAAATGTAAACTATTACTACAATTAATGAATTGCAGAACTAGGAATAAAACTCAAATCTCCGAACTTTGAGACTCTTGTCCATTATGCGTTAATGTGAAACGCTCTCCATGACTTCCAGTATAGGACTTAGCTATAAGCTAAGTTCACTTAGCAAGTTCACTTTCTTGCATAAAATAGAATCTAATTACCAGTCATACATACATATTGTTGACTCAGATCGTGTGATCATTTTTCATCCGTTTGAGTTATACGCAGAAAAATAAAATAGATGCTCTTGCTAGAAAACTTTCTTGGCTAATTCTCACAGTAACATAGGATAAGAACGTTGTCCAACATTTCTCAATGCCATGTTGTATTTTCAGCCTGTTTATTCTGGCATCTTCCTTAGAAGCAGTGTTAGTGTTGAATAAAAGTTGAGCAATTAAAAAGAAAAAATAAACATCAGGAACTTTGTAGATCAAAACTTGTGAACACATCCTTGGGGCACTTTAAGAGAAGTTAAGTGATAACATCATTATAATATTGTGTTACTTCTTTGATCTGCTGAAAAGCTAAGTGATATAATCAGTTTTTTATTTCTGAGTTTTCTTTCCAGTTGCTGCATGTGGCAACAAAGCTAAGACATAGGTTAATTATAAAAGCTTTTGTCCTTTTCCTCACCCTATTATAGACTTCTTCCTTGTTAAAGTGCATAAAAATACAGGGAACTAAGTTTATTTTTATGTATTATATTGCTGTATGATTACATATATACATACACATATATTACTGTATGATTTAAGACAGGTATTCAAGAGATGGTATGTTGTAGTGGAAAGAACATGGGCTTTGGACTCTAAAATTATGGGTCTCAGTTTTCCATCTGACTCTTTGAGGCTGGAATCAAGTAACTTTTCTAACCATGGTTTCTTTATCTGTAAAAGATGAAAACTAATGAAACTTATCCCTTGGATTGTCAGAGGAATTGTATGGTATTCCCCAAATAATTGAAAGGCAGCTAAACATGCATATCATAATAGGAAGATAAAACAAAATTAAAATCATTTAAAAAATGAGGCACACAAATATAAAGTTAGGAAATTTAGAGAGAGTCAGCAATGGAATTAATTCAGAAAACATGTGCTATGGAGCCCTACACAATTGCTAGGGCTGGGCCACAAAATTGAGTCTGAACTTCCTTGCTGTTGTCCCAAAGAGAAAAAACATGGCTCAAGTCATTACAACAACAGTGTTTGTCCGTAGGATTAAAAACAAATCAGTAGTTTCGTGACTCCTCAAAAAACTGAACATGAATCACCATCTGATCTGAAATTTCTAGACACATACCCACAATAACTGAAAACAAGTATTCAAACAGATATACCAATATTCATAGCAGTGTGGTTCACAATAACCAAAAGGTGGAAACAACCAGAATGTCTATCAATGGATGAAGAGATATCCAACATGTGGTACATCCAAGCAATGAAACCTTTTTCAACCATAAAAGGAAATGAAGTACTGATACATGGTACATCCTGGATGAATCACAAAAACATTATGTTAAGTGGTCAGACACAAAAAGTCACATGTTGTATAATTCTACTCATATGAAATATTCAGAAGAGTTAAATCCATAGAGACAGAAAGCGGATTAGTGGTTGCCAGGAACTGAAAAGAGGGAGAAATAGGAAATGCTTGCTTAAAGGTTTTCTTTGGGAGTGACAAAAAAAATTGTAGACATTTGCACAACATTGTAAATATACTAAGTGCTACTAATTATATACTTTTATTTTTTATTTTCGTAAAGATTTTATTTTTGAGTAATCTCTACACCTAACATGGGGCTAGATCTTACAACCCTGAGATCAAGACTCACGTGTTCTACTGACTGAGTCAGTCAGGTTTATTTACTTTTGAGAGAGAGAGAGAAAGAGAGAGAGAGAGAGAAACACAGAATCTGAGGCAGTTTCCAGGCTCTGAGCTGTCAGCACAGAGCCCAATGGGGGGCTCGAACCCACAAACCTCTAGATCATGACCTAAGCTGAAGTCAGATGCTTAACTGACTGAGCCACCCAGGCGCCCCTTAAATGCTTAATTTTGTTTATGTGAATTTCACCTCAATAAAAGATAAAACAAAACCAAAGCACAAATAAATGAGTTGTCTGCAAAAGTGAAAGTATTCCTTCCTTCCTCTTTTTTTTCTTTTTAGAGAGAGAGAGTGTGTGTGAGTGGTGAGGAGGGGATGAGGGGCAGAGAGAGAGAGAGAGAGAGAGATCTCAGAATCTCTCTCAGAGTCTGATCTCAGCAGAGCTCGATCCCACGACCCTGGTATCATGACCTGAGCCAAATTCAAGAGTCGGATGCTCAACCAGCTGAGCCACCTAGGTGCGCCTAGTGTAAGTATTTCTAAATACTAAGACCAGAAAGGACATTCTTTAAGGAAACAAACCCTCAGCATTATCTTTATCTGATTGTAATGTCCGATTTCATACTCTTTAGAACCTTTAATATAAGCTGATGTCACAACTATGAAAGGAAACATGGTAGAAGGTATTTTACTGGAAACCAGGCAGGGTGTATTATTAGTAATGTGGCTCCAGTGACACTGGGTCTCTGATGAGCAGGCTTAAGATAGAGATAAAATTTAAAACATCTAGAAGAAGAAATGGATGGTGTATCCTTCTGCAATCTATCATAAATATTTCCCCTAGTCAAATTTTGGGAAACTATAGAGCAGGAGTTAGTTTGAGGTTGCATTCTCTGTAAAGTATATGGGTGCAGTTTGTCAATTTAGTTTCGTGCTTTCAAAGTTAGCCGATCTGGAAAGTAAGATCTTCTGGTAGATAAGGAGAATGTTCAAAGTGAGAAGTGGCAGTGCCTGAGGTAGTAAAGTTTCTCCTGGGAAAGTTTGAGTCTGCTCAAACACCCAAACAAGGGGTAATCATGACCCCAAATATTTTATGCAAAAAATCATGCTCTCAGTATCTTCATGAAGGTAAGATTTCTCGTAGGCTACATGAAACCGTGCATATGTAAAGTTTATATGGATTGTAGTTTTCATTGTTTTGACTATCTGGCTATAATGCCCAACATGTAAACAAGATACTCCACATACAGTATTTATTCATCAGTTTCAACCAATACTCATTGAATGTTGATTATGTGCCAAGGAGGGCAGACAATATTATGAACATTTTAGAAAATAATAAATGGAGTTTCTGAGAGCCTAAGATGTGCCCTAAGTCACATAACTTAGACTTGAAATGTTTGGTTCCTAGTTCATTCCAAACCTTGCTGACATGGTTTGACAGGGGCTGACATGACCAAGGACCATGGTTGCCAAAGCCTTTCCTCTTCATTAACTATTAATGTGATTATTAAATGCGCTGGGGAAAGTTTCACCATTTCTATTTGTCTGTGCAGTGGCATTTTCTTTAATTACTGTTGCACGGTGTTCTTAGGAGCCACACTAGCAAACACACACAATGCTTGACTTTACATTATTGGCTAACATTTATTGAGTGTACATTGTATGCTCAGGTGTGGTGCTACGCATTATGCAGACATATTCTCATTTAATCCTTAAAAGAGTCTTCGGAGACATATTTATCATCCCTCTTTTGTTTACACAGAAACTAAGGCTCAGAAAAATTAAACAACTTGCCCAAAGTCACAGGTAGAAATATAAATATTCTGACAATCCTCACAGGATGATATATAAAGGTGCATGAAAATCAGAAGCCAAACCAACAGACTTTTATGATTCCAGTAGAGTATGGAACAAATGTTGAACTAAGAATAAAAGTAAGAGACAGAGCTGGGTTCATATTCAGTTTTGTTTAACTCCAAAGCTCCCAGCTTAACTGCTATGCTATACGGACACATTAGTCTGTAAGTTTGTAATCATTTGACTTTTCACCCAATTATGGTAATAAATTCTGGGTCATTACCATCATAGTTCATAAAATTTACTGTGACTAACACTCTTATAAGTGCTTAACAGTCATAGATTCAGAAACATTTGTAAATTTTAAAGTTCTCTAATAAAGAACAAGGAAGTGCCCCTTCATATAAAAAAAATTTTTTTTTTAAAGAAGATAGCAAGCTTTGGTAAGAGAAGTCAAAACTTCAGGTTACTGAGTGTGATTCTGCTGTGGGATTTGAAACGTTGAAAAGCTAGTATCTATGCTTGTGACTAACACATTTTTCTGTTCAGATGTGTATAACAGGGTAAAATAACCCATTTGACAAAAAAATTACTAGTTTGCCAGATATTGTGTTGGGTGCTGCTGGGTAGCTGCCAGGGGTTGAGGAAAAGGGAAGTGATCTTTATCAAACTGGGCAAACTTCACCTGTCTGGGATTCATCATCTACTGGGTAAATGAGGAGGTTGTGTACCCAGGTCTTATTGTTTTTGGTTTTTGGGGGGTTTGTGTTCAGGTTTCTTCTCCCCATTTGCCACTATTTCCATGTTAAAATATCCATCTCATACTATCCTAGTTTTGCAATTCATTAATTAGTTCAACAAATGTTTATCGAACTTCTAGTATCAAGCACGATAGGAATGAAGTTTCTAATAACAGAAGCAATAATGGAGCTTACTGTTCAAAGGAATAAGATAATAAATAAATGATATCATTTACAAAACAAATACATAAAATAATCATTAACAATTAATAACTACAGGTTGGAAAGATACTAAGAGGGAAGAAAGATGGCGTGTTGTCCTTTTTATAAGTCACAAAATGAAGCAAATGATAGATTCTTTCAAATACAAAAATGACCACCTATCGAGGTTACCAGATTTTAAAGGGGGGGAAAAAGACACTTTACAACCAACTAAAGAATTAATAATAACAATAAAAAGAATGGATAGCCATTATTCTTGCAGAAAGTTGTATTGGGACTGGTTTACTCTGTATCTTTTCTTTGTAATAGAAGAGAGGCTTCTCAAAAAGAGCAGCGAAAGAACTCATTTTTTTTTTTTTCTTTTTAAGTCAAGCGGAAAGACAAAGTGAAAAGAAACCAGAGTCAGGGAAACTGCCAACGTAGTCTGGCCATAAGGATTTCCTTTAGTCTGTCTAGGTTCCCCGCGGGAGCAGGGACTGGATGGGAAGAAAACCAATGTGTTGAACTTTAAGGCAGATTTTAATTACTATTGCCCGGTGACAGGAACCTGGGAAGAGGTCAAGGTGTGGTTAGGCAAAGGCGGTTCCCGGGAAAGGCACTAGGAACGGCAGGACAGAGAACTGCAGGAGAAAGCGACAGAAAGGAGAAGGAGAATGCACCGGCACCCCAAGGTGAGGGAGTAGAAAAACTCTCCGCCGGGGGAGCCGCGCGCCGCTCAGGTGGCCCTTTCCCGCTCAGGTGAGCTCCTCCCGCGCCTCCCATTGGCCGAGGCGTCCGTGGCGCTGGGAGGGCGACGCAGCCCGGTCTAGTTCAGGGTCTAGGGCGGCGCGTCACTTCCGGTAGCGCGGAGCTTGTAAAACACCCTGGAGAGAAAATGGCGGCGGCAGCGGCTTCGGCGCCTCAGCAGCTCTCGGATGAGGAGCTTTTCTCTCAGCTCCGCCGTTACGGCCTGTCTCCTGGCCCAGTGACGGAGAGCACCCGCCCGGTCTACCTCAAGAAGCTGAAGAAGCTTCGAGAGGAAGAGCAGCAGCAGCACCGGTCCGGGGGCCGCGGCAACAAGACGCGGAACAGTAATAACAATAACACGGCTGCTGCCGCGGTCGCCGCGGCGGGAGCGCCGGCGGCGGCCGCGGGGCTGGGGGGCCGGCCGGTCTCTGGCGACCTCTCCTACTTGCGGACTCCTGGGGGTCTGGGCCGAATCTCGGCCTCTGGCCCGGAGAGCCCCGTGGGAGGGCCCGGGGGCGCCTCGGCCGCCCCCACGGCTGGCAGCAAAGTGCTGCTGGGCTTCAGCTCGGACGAGTCGGACGTGGAGGCCAGTCCCCGGGACCAGGCCGGCGGCGGCGGCGGCGGCGGCGGCGGCGGGAGGAAAGACCGGGCTTCGCTCCAGTACCGCGGGCTCAAACCGCCGTCGGCGCCCCTGGCCGCCAGCGAGGTGACTAACAGCAACTCGGCCGAGAGAAGGAAGCCCCACTCGTGGTGGGGGGCCCGGCGGCCGGCGGCTCCGGAGTTGCAGACCCCGTCGGCGAGAGATGCAGCTGCGGAGGACGAGGAGGAGGAGGGGGAAGACGGAGAGGACAGGGACCCAGAGGCCGAGGAGCCGCTGTGGGCGAGCCGGACGGTGAATGGCAGCCGGCTTCTCCCTTACAGCTGCCGGGAGAACTATTCGGACTCGGAGGAAGAGGAGGACGACGACGTGGCCTCCAGCAGACAGGTATTAAAGGACGACTCCCTTTCCCGGCATCGGCCCAGACGGAGCCATAGTAAGCCTCTCTCTTCGCTGACTGCTAAATCGGCCGGCGGCCGGCTGGAGACCTCAGTTCAGGGAGGGGGAGGAATCCCGATGAATGACAGGGCGGCGGCTGCGGGGAGTCTAGACAGGAGCCGAAACCTCGAAGAGTCGGCGGCGGCGGCGGAGCAGGGAGGAGGGTGTGATCCCCTGGACTCTAGCCCCATTCCTAGGTACCGTGTCACCGCTAAGAAACTGGCCCCTCTCCTGCCCCCGCCACTGACCGACATGGACTCAACCTTGGATTCGTCCACAGGCTCCCTCCTTAAAACCAATAATCATATCGGCGGCGGGGCCTTCAGTGTGGACTCCCCCAGGATTTTTTCCAACAGCGTCCCTCCCGGTGCAGCGGTGGCTGCCTCCAGTTCACTCAGGATCAATCACTCCAATCATACGGGCTCCAATCACACCTACCTGAAAAACGCATACAACAAACCGAAGCTTTCCGAACCCGAGGAGGAACTTCTCCAGCAGTTTAAACGGGAGGAGGTGTCCCCTACAGGGGGTTTCAGTGCCCACTACTTGTCGATGTTTCTCTTAACTGCTGCCTGCTTATTTTTCCTAATACTGGGACTGACTTACCTAGGAATGAGAGGGACAGGAGTATCCGAGGATGGAGGACTCAGCAGTAAGTATTAAACCCTGTGGGTAAGGTCACAAAGGGGGTGTTGCTAGTGGTCTGCCCTCACCGCCTTGGGCATTTTACACGAGGTGACTTCTGCCTTTAAGAACATGTATTAATAGTGACACGCGGCAGATCGAGTGCATTTGTGTCATCTCTAAGAAAGGACGTTACCATGATCAGAACGAGAATCCCACGACTGGTTTTACAATTTTTCTGTATAATGTAGTGGGAAATTCAACACCTCTCGTAAAACGAAATATTGCCAGCTTGTCAGCAAAATGCATTTATGTGTGGGTCATAAATTCTCTTTTAGCCTTAGATAATTATGTGTGCAGATGCCAATGAACAGTTTTGAAGTATTTTGATTGTTACGGGACATCATAAATGCATAAATGTCACAAATCATTTGAGATGATTTTTCAAATTGAGTTGTGATTCTACAAGGTAACGTAAGATCTCCTGAAATTCCAGTTAAATACTTTGTAGTATGAAGTTATACATCTAGGTAGTTCTATAATTTCTTTAAAGTGAATGAATATAGAAAGTAGGAAGACAACTCTAAGTTGATTGCTGAGCCCAGAGCATGCCCCTTCCCACCAGTGAAAAAAGTGGTGGTAGGGCAGGGCTGGAGTTGGCCATGAGATTTTTCCGTTATTGGTTTCTAGGCCCTGCCGTTTACTTGCTAAAGGACTGTAGGCAGGTATGGTGTGTTCATTCATTCATTAAGCCAGCATCATCTATGCTGAGCACTTAAACACAGCAGTGATAAGTCAGAGTATCTGTTCTTCAACACAAGAAGATAAATACAGATCATTTTGTGTTCTGTGAAGGAAATAAGGATGGAGTAATTGATACATGCTATTTAGAGATAGGGAGGGTAGCTACTATGTGAGGTGAGACCTGAAGTAGGAGGAGACAGCATTGTAGGGGGACAGGAGAGCTGTCCTGGCAGAGATTATAAGAAAGGCCTTGAATTGAGCCAGAGCCCTCCTGTAGGTTAGAGTGGTTACAGCACCTTGAGCCAGGGGGAGCGAGCCCGAGTTTGAGCTTCCCTTTCCTAATCCTAAAATGATGCTAATGTTGATTAGAATGATGCCTACGCAGATTAAAAGAGGGAAAAGTAAATGTAGTGTGCGATGGACTGCTGAATATATAATTTCTTAATGTTAGGGCCCCCCTCCCACTCCTCCTGAAATCTGTCCCTTTCATCCAACTTGAAGTCACTTTATCATTATTGGTATTTATAAAATCAGGCTTGCGATTGTTTTTTTTTGTTTGTTTCAAAATAGTGAATGATGCAGTTAGCGGATTTAAAAAGAGTAGGAGTCAGAATAGTGTAACCTTTGATTTGTGTATAGCCATTTCTAAGATCATCAAATAACAGATTATTACTATATTGCTTCATTAGAGGGGTTAGAAGAGGACTGAAACCCAGCACTCATTTTAACTGGTTCCCTGGGAGCAAGAGTAATATATTGTCTCCTGTCTCAGATAATTTGGGAGAAAAAGAAATAGGTCATATTAGAAGTTAAAGTAATGGAGTGCATATAAATTAAATGACATTATCAGCAGTACCTGTTTGTTTCTGTTTCTCTAATAGCTAACTGTATGACCTGGCCTTTTTCTGAGTACTTTATACATATTATCTAATTGATCTTCCCAACACATCACAGATGCAGATTTTATAGATGAGGACAGTGAGGCAAGGAAGAAATGACTGACTAGCTAGTGAGTGATAGTACTAAGGTTTGGCTTCAGTTTTTTTTAAAAATAAATTTTATTTATTTTTTTAAGTTAATTTATGTATTTTGAGGGAGAGAGAGCATGCATGGGAGGGGCAGAGAGAAAGAGAGAGAATCCCAAGCAGGGATTCTCTGCACCGTCAGCCCAGAGCCTGACACGGGGCTCAAACCCGTAAAACGCGAGATCATGACCTGAGCTGCAATCAAGAGTTGGATGCTTAACTGACTGAGCCACCCAGGCGCCCTTCAGATTTTGTTTTCAACTGTAAAGCCCGTATTCTTAGCACTACTTTGGATACTGTTTGTAGAGAGCTTTCTAAATAAGAGAGCACTGTTATTAGGATTGAGAAAATAATTGAATATTGGTAGGATTTCATAAAGAATTACTGATGAGCACAATTCTCAGTTAAGGTGACTGTCACATCTGTTAAGATGAATGAGTAATGTTTCCTTAGATACTAAAATTTCAGATGGAATAGAAAAGGATAGGACTGCTAGGGTTTTAGTAGCCCCCTCACCTTCACCAGTATGACAGGAAAGAAATTATAAAGTGTTTTTTGTTTTAATGAATGGTAAATGTCACGTAGTTTGGGTGATGGAAACAACAGTGATTAAGAGGTAGAGGATCTGGGTTCTAGGACTTGGTCCGCATGACTTTAGTCAAGGTCTGTATTAGATGGGTGTAATAATTTCTGCTGTCTGTGGTGATGTTAAGAGGATCAAATTAGATAGTTTATTAAACAACCATAAAGTGGTATTATTCAAAAGTTTAGATAAAATTCGTTGTATTTCTGGTAAATTATAGTATGTATGTAAAGCAAAATTGTTTCTGCAAATATTATTTAGTAGTATATTTACTTATTCAACATGTAATTTTCATTAACTTCCACTAAAATAAACTGTAGACATTGATACAGAAATTTGAATCAAAGTTAGGGAATCCTTAAATGTACTATATATGTGTTATATATTGGACTTACTGTATAATATATAGTGGAAAGAAATGCCTGCTAATTCAGTTAGTTTGCACACCTAACGGTGAATGATTTTCACTCCCTATGTTTATGTGTTCTGAGTCCTTTGTCATGAGTATAATGGTTAACCAATGCTTAACCATAGGGTTCATTGGTCAAATAGTGTGCTTGAGGAAATACTTTTACTTTGAGTAATAATTTCACCGGAAGATTGTAGGTTATATATGAGAATAAGCTTTAGTAAGCTTTTATTAGCTGTCATTTAAATTGTGTACAACATGTAATAGATTATTAGCCTTTTAAATAGTTCTTAATCATTTGGTCTTTGAAAATTTTTATCAATATCCTAGTTTTATTAAATTACTTTTATTAATTAAATTACTATGAGTCTCTTCTTCCTCATCTGTAAAATGAGGGGGTTGGATTAGATGATCTCTAAATTCTTTGTAGCTCTAAGGTTTAAGATTCTAACTTTGAACTGTCCTACCAGAACAATTCAAGGATCAGTCTACAGTGAGATTAGATCATGACAACCCAGCAAAAGAAAATGGAAATGCAGAATACACTATCTTAGGTACATGTGGTCATTATTTAAAAATTGTTTTCAATTATAAAAGACATGATTTTTGAAACATTTATGATTTAGAAAATTTGGATAGGGATCTATGAAGCAAAAAATGAATAGATAGTAGGTATATATATCCTTCTAGTCTCCCACTTACCCCTGGTATAAATAAGTTCAAATAATGCCTTTCAAAACTTTCTTAGTGCTTTTCATGTAAACACCTACATTCATATATATATGTGTTTGTGTACATTTTCATTCAAGAATAGAGTGCCTACTATGTGCCAAGCACTATTTTAAGCATTCTGGGGGGGAAGATGGGCAAGTAAATATGAATTTAAGAGAGTGACGATTGCTAACACAAGTTTATGATAGTAACTTTGCCTGGGGTAGAGGGATATGTAATATTACATACAGGTGAGCAGGCCTCTCAAAAGAGGTGATGTTTGAATTGAAATCTGAATGACTTGAAGGAACTAGCTGTTGACAGGGAGCAAAACACTCCAGGAAGAAATAACAGCCAGTGCAGGACTCTTGGGGCAAAAACCAGCTTGGCAAGTTGAAGCAACAGAAGAGAATGGCCAGTGTGGCTAGGGTATAATGAATGAGAATGGCATATGATGAAGTCAGAACTAGGCAGGGGCCAGTCATAAAGGACCTAAAGGCCTTGAGGGCCTTGGAAAGGAGTCTGAATTTTATCTTAAGTGATATCATACTATACCTAGCCTGCAACTTGTCTTTTTCCCTTAACCTTGTATTATGGGTAACTTTATACTAAGTTTAAGTACGAGGCATAATTTAAGAATCTCGCTCTCCGCTTGTCCCTTTCTCATCGTATAAAAATGCTAAAATCTCTGCCACCCTGGAAATGTTGTTCTTCAACCCTCTGTTCTTCTCTAGCTGGTACTCTCTTCTCAGCAAAGACTGGTATCTTTTTGCCTCTGCCATTGACTCAGCCCCTGTCTAGTGTAGCTTTGTTTACCATCCATTCCTCTGGAATCTCTGCTTCAAGTCATTAGTTAACTCAATTGCCAAATCCAAGAGAGGTGTTGGAAGTTCTTATCTTTGCCTCTTTGAAACATTCAGTACACTGATAACTCCTCCTTCATGAAACTCTCCCCTTCCCAGACTTCTGCATCACTACTCTCTTCCAGTTTTCATTTACTCCTGTCTGTCTGTGTTTTAAATATTGGTGGTCTCTGGAACTCTTGTCTTTGTCCCTATCCTTTGGTACAGTTTCCCTAGGCCCTTTCCTCCACTGGCCCGGGTAGTACCTCCTGATTTTATATATTTACCTTAAATGTTCTCTCCTGAGTTCTAGACTTAACTGTTTGTTTATTGGACAGTTTTTTTTTTTTCCTGGATGTTCCAGAAGTACCCACTGTATGTACTCATCAGCTTTCCTTTCACCTTCTTTCCCCCATTCTGTTCCCTGTTTTAGTTCATGGCACTTCCGTCTACTCAGCTAGGAACTTTGAATTTACCTAGAGTCCTTCCTTTCCTTCATGTTCCTGCCAGACCTCAAACATCGATCCAGTTGATTACTAAGTCCGGTAGTTCTACCTCTTACATATGTTTTGAATCTTTTTCTCTCCATCACTGTTGCTCTTAAGTTAGTCTATTGCCTGAATTGTTTAAGTAGTCTTCTAACAGGCTTCTATGTTGTAGCTCTTCAGTCTGTTTTCAGTGCCAGAGCAATATGTCTAAAACACAAATGCAATAATAATTCACTCTCTTGCTTAAAATTACTCAATGGCTTTACCTTCCTTATTGGATAAAATCTAAATTCTGTGGCTAAACTGTTCATGATCTGACTGTGCTTTTGCTAGCTTCATTTCCTACCAGTTTCTCTTACCACATTTTACTTTCTGGAAAACTAGAACTTTCTGGATACTAGTTGGTGTTTACTGAACATGTCATGACATTTTGTGCCTTTGTACATTATTCCCTTCTTTAGGAAGGTTGTTTCTTCCTTTCTTAACTGCTGTTCATTCTTTTTTTTTTTAATGTTTTTTTTAATGTTTATTTATTTTTGAGACAGAGAGAGACAGAGCATGAACGGGGGAGGGTCAGAGAGAGGGAGACACAGAATCTGAAACAGGCTCCAGGCTCTGAGCTGTCAGCACAGAGCCCGACGCGGGGCTCGAACTCACGGACCGCGAGATCATGACCTGAGCCGAAGTCGGCCGCCCAACCAACTGAGCCACCCAGGCGCCCCAACTGCTGTTCATTCTTAAAAGCGTCACCTCTGGATATTTTCTCTGACTCCTGTCTTCTTTACTCTGGTGTTTGGGTAAACTCAAACTCTGCTCAAATAAGATCTAATGCCTCCTTCATAGCATTTATTATAGAGTATTGTAATTTTGAATGTTCGTTGTGCCAGTTAGATTACAGCTCCTATAGGATGAATTGACTGCAGTGGTAAAGGGCACAGGCTTTACATTCGGCTCTGAGTTTGAATCTCATTTCTCTTATACCTGCTCTGTGACTTTACTAGAAGATAGTTGCCTCATATTAAAAATGAAGATGATAATACCTGCCTCAGGGTGGCTTTAAGCATTACGTGAGGTAATGTATGTGAAGTTTTTAGTATTGTTGCCTGGCATATGGGAATTGCTTGGTAGACCCAAGTCACATTAGTATCTTGGCACAAGTTCATTCCTCAGTAAATATTTATTGAGATGATCACATATCAGATACCCAATTTATATGCATTGATTAACTTATCATGTAACTCAGTAATTGCTTACCTATTCAGTACCTAACTTAATACTTAGTATTGGGAAGGATGCAGAAGAAATCTCATTCTTGCAAAAGCCTCCACTCCACAAATAGTCGCAGAAAATGGTTAAGAAGTATACTTAATATTAGGTGATAAGTGCCACACTTTGTAAAAGGGGGGTGGAATTCATAGTGAGCTGATCAGTCTCAAATGGTCAAAAGTTCAGGTTCCAAATTTGGACTTGATTCTGTGGGTTGAGCAGTGGGAATCCATGGAGGTTTTAAAGCAGAGGACTAACATCAAGTTCTTCTTAAAAGAAGGATAAACAGGTGGTGGTATAGGTAATGGATTGGTAAGGTTGGAGAGCAGGCGTGGGGCGATAGGCACAATAAGCACACACGGAGTGAGAAACACCCGAGGAGGCTGATAATGTGGGGATGGAATAGGGTCTGTCATTTGAAAAAGGTCATATAATGTTTGGTGACTGTTTGGATCCAGAGAATAAAGGAGAAGAGTCAAAGATTATTCCGAGTTTATGAGCCTGGATGACGGAGACAATACTGATACCATTGATCGGTGGATTAGAGATGCTGAAGAGGGATCTTTCTGGGGGAAAAGTAGTATAGAGAAAATAAGTTTTGGGGGAGTTTATTTTTTGAGTTGTTCAACTGGAAATATCCTAGGTTATCGTAGTTATATAATTGGATTAAAGATGAGAGAGACTGGTGCCAAGTATACTAGTCCTGTTTACTAGAGGAATAGATATCTTTTTAACACTTATTTTTTTATTAAAATATTTTTTTAATATTTATTTTTGAGAGAGAGACAGACAGACAGACAGAGCATGAGTGAGGGAGGGGCAGAGAGAGAGAGAAAGAGAGGGAGACACAAAATCCGAAACAGGCTGCAGGCTCTGAGCTGTCAGCACAGAGCCCGACGCGGGGCTTGAACTCACGAACCATGAGATCATGACCTGAACCGAAGTCGGACGTTCATCTGAATCACCCAGGCGCCCCTAATACTTATTTTTTTAATGTATGTGTGTTTTTTTTTAAAACCAAGATGAAGCATTGCAAAAGGGTACCATAGTTTTTGGGTTTTTTTTTTTTTTTTTTACTTTTTCAAGTAGTTACAGTAGCCACTTGGTTCAAAACTTGATATCTATAATGAAATAGGTGTAAGGATTTTGAAAATTAGTTTCCCTCATTCCTTTTTTTTTTTTCTTTAATGTTTATTTTTGAGAGAGACAGAGTGTGAGCAGGGGAGGAACAGAGGGAGAGGGAGACACAGAATCCAAAGCAGGCTCCAGGCTCTGAGCTGTCAGCACAGAGCCCAATGCAGGGCTCGAACTCACGAACCGTGAGATCGTGACCTGAGCCAAAGTCAGACATTTAAGTGACTGAGTCACCCAGGCGTCCCTGTTTGCCTCATTCTTGAAGAATGAGAGCTGAGTGTTACTTTGAAAAACTTTACATGTAAGGAAAAAAAAATTTCTAGGCCTCTAAGAATATTCCTGGGAACACCAGGGCTTTGCATATCCCAGCTGGATGATTTAAATAAAATCTACTCTGTGAAAATGTCTTTCATTTGAAAATTATCTCTAGAATAACTTAAAATAAGAATCACCAGAGTGAAAACATAAGAATTCCCCATGAGTGTATCCAGGGAGCCTAGTTTGAGGAAGATTGGCATAGGTATCGGGGCTTGGATTAAGGAGGTTGACCTGGGTTTGCATATTGGCTCTTGCACTAATTAGCTTTTCTCTTAAAGGCAAGTTGCTGAACCACTGTGATCCTCAATATCCTCATCTGTAAAAGAGAATTAAGTGGAATAAGGCATGTAAAGTACTTGGCACAGTACATGACACATAGTGATAACAATAGCAGCTGACCCTGTGCGGCCTTATGCGCCAGGCACTGTGCTGAACAGTTTTAATTGTTGTTTAATCTTCATGAGGCAGCTATTTGTCCTGTTTTGTAGATGAGGAAACTGATACTGGGCGAAGCTGAATTTGCCCAGGGTCATGTGGCTAGTAAGTGCTGAGGCAGTGTTTGGATTCAGATAGTGTCTCTTCACCACTCTGCTAGATTGCCTTTTAACATGTGTAAGTACATAAGGACTGCGTGTATGTTCTCTACCATTATTGTTATCTAGAAGATTATGAAAAGATATGGATGGGTGAAGCAGATTAATGCATGAAATCCTAGAAATGCCAGGAATAATCTGTGAAATCTAACAACTTTAAGACAAGAAAGTACAAATTTGTACTCACTCAACAATTAGGAATCTTGTGTGGGACTATTTATCCTTTAGATTAATAAACTAATTCATTGGTATATGAGGTCAGTCTGCTGTAATAAAATACAAACTATAATATATAATGTGTAAAATAGGAAACATGCTATTTCTATTTTTTTTTAATGTTTATTCACCTTTGTGAGCGAGAGAGAGAGAGAGAGAGAGAGAGAGAGAGAGAGAGAGAGAGAGAGAGAATGAGCAGGGGAGGGGCAGAGAGAAAGGGAGACACAGAATCAATTCAAAGCAGGCTCCAGGCTCCGAGCTGTCAGCACAGAGCCCGATGTGGGGCTTCAACCCATGAACCACGAGATCACGACCCGAGCGAAAGTCAGGCGCTTAACTGACTGAGCCACCCAGGCGCCCCGGTGCTATTTCTAATTTTTAAAAGATACGTAGAATCTCAAAACTGGTGGGTAAAAAGGTCCTCTGATTTTGCATTAGCACTTTCAAACATGTTTTCCATTGTTCCAGTTTCAAGATATAAAGACCTTTAAATATAGCACATTTGTTCTTCCATTTTTTGCTCCTTTTAAATAAACTTTGTGTTTTTTTTGTGTGTTTAGGTTTCTTTTAGTGGAAATGATCCATTCTGTAATTTCAGGGTTACTTTTAAAAGTCAGATGTTTTCATAATTAATCAGTAGAATTGTAAATTTTTAAAACTAGCTTCTTCTTGCTCATTATTTTATATTAACTTTACCTATCTGAAAAATATTTTATCTAAGTAAAAGGAACGTTACCGCAAGGAGTTTTATAACAACAGCAAAAAGAGAGAGTTATCTAGTTTATAAGTAGTCTAAAAATGAAGTATACCTTAAAGTATTGGAAATCTTCTCCCAAATTTATGGTAAACAAGTGGTGGTAGTAACTTCTTTATGAAAATTATATCATAATGATATATCTTTATTTTAATCCTGTATTTATTATACACTAAAAGTAACAACCATTTGGGATCCCAGCCTTAATCTAATTGTGGAAATGGTTAATGACAGTTATTATCTGAAAGCTTCAGATTTTGACTTCCATACTCAGATTTTATTTTTAAAAGATTTTAAGGTGAACAGGTAGCAGTGTACTTGAGCAGTAACCTTGGCTTTTGCTATTTTAATAGTGCATGATTTAACCTGAATCCCACAAGTGATAGTTTTATTTCATTTTTTTGAGACAGAGAGTACACACAAGTGGTGGAGGGGCAAAGGAAGAGGGAGAGATTCTTTTTTTTTTTTTTTAAGTTTATTTATTTTGAGAGAGAGAGCCTCCCAGGCAGGCTCTGCGAGGTCAGCATAGAGCCCAACGCAGGGGCTCAAACTCTTGAAGAACTCACGAAACCACGAGATCATGATCTGAGCCGATATCAAGAGTGGGATGCTTAACCTACTGAGCCACTCAGTGCCTCAAGGGAGAGAGAATCTTAAGTAGGCTTCACACCCATCATGGAGCCTAACATAGGGTTCTATCTCGTGACCCTGAGATCATGACCTGAGCTGAAATCAAGAGTTTGGCATTTAACTGTCTGAGCCACCTACACACAACTCACAAGTGAGAATGTTTTGTTTTGTTTTTTAATCTTGATTTAATTAATATTCTTTATTAACAACACTGTCAAAATAATTTTTAAACAAGTGTTGACCAGGAAGAAAGTGTTTAGGTTTTAATATTTATTTGACATATTTAAATTTTACATGTTTGACATCATGCCTTTGGAAATTTATTTCTAAAATTTATTTCTAATTCTATTTAAAGGATTATAAAAATTTACACTGGGGTGCCTGGGTGGCTCAGTCGGTTGAGCATCCAACTCTTGATTTCTGCTCAGGTCATGATCCCACGGTCGTGGAATCAAGCCCTGTGTCAGGCTCTGCACTGAGTGTGGAGGCTGCTTGATATTCTCTCTCTTTCTCTCTCCCTCTCCCTCTCCCTCTGTCCCATCCCCCCACTTGCTCATGTGGCTCTCTTTCTTAAGAAAAAATTATACTAACAAATAATAATGTCTGAAAATAGGATAACAGATTTATCATGGAGAAGCCATAATGTATTAATTTTATGGTGTCTTAGTTTTTTCTTTGTTCTAGAGGTATAGATTTAAAATTATACTACATCTTTTGTCTGGGTAGCAGATTTATTGCTCTATGTTCACAGCTTTTTGCTTAAAACAATATCAAATGGCAAGCTAACATTTAGAAAAAAGGCTTGGGTGCAAAACTATGCAAGGGTTTAGTTCAGCTGTCCCGAACTAATTGAATGGTGAATATGCACCAACAATTACTTCCTGCCTTGAATGTGACATGAATAGAAAAAAAAATGGCTTTAGGAGCAATGAGCATTTTAACACATAGTACAATATTAATTTTGTTTTGCAGTTAAGGACTCCTTTTATATGTGTATGTGTACAAAAGGAATTGCTGATTGTGGCTAATTTTTGAAAGCACTTTATACTTATAAAGTGTAAAAACTTCCATATAGAGAGGGTCATTGAAATTAATTAGGAGAGGGGAGATCTTAGAATATCTGTTTCTTCTAGTCCCTGGGTTATGGCTTGGTCAGCCTTATTAATGACTTTGTAGGTTTATAAGGGTACGTCCCACAGTATCAGTTATTTTCTTGTTTGATTGAGTTTACTGGAAGTAGAATTCAGTTTCTCCTTTTCATCCATTCGTGCACTCATAAATTATTGAGCACCTACTATGTGCCAACTAATACCAGAAGATGAGTATATATTTTCTGGGATTATAGGACTGAAACTCTTCTCCCAGACATACTGCCTCCCTCTCTCCCACATGGTGGTGGTATTCTCTTCTTTCTCCTGAATATTTATGCAGTAACTATCCTCCAGAATTGAGATTTGGTTCCCATGCAGCACTGCATAGATTTGTATATTGTGACTTAGGAAACGTGACTTTAAAAATTATTTTCTGGGGGCACCTGAGTGGTTCAGTAGGTTGAGTGTCCAACTCTTGATTTTAGCTCAGGTCATGATCTCATGGTTGTGAGATTGAGCCCATGTTGGGCTCTGCGCTGAGTGTGAAGCCTGCATGGGATTCTCTCTCTCTTTCTCTCCCCCTGTCTCTCTCCCCTGCTTGCATTCTCTCTCTCTCTCAAATTAAAAAAAATAATTATTATTTTCAGCAAATTTGAGTATGCCCTATGGTAGAGTTTACCACAATGTGTACTGTATACAAGGAAATAGTTTTCATTTGTCCCAGGTTTTTAAAAGTACTTTAAAAAGCACTTCTTTTTAAAGGAGGAGACATCAAGAATGAATTTGCCAAAAATGGAAATGTTATCAATATGAAGTGTTTATGATTATAGTTCAAGATGTTCTAGAAGTATTCTTATGCTTATGACAAAAAGTCTTGTTTTGTTTTTAAGACATGTCATCTCCAAATGTTCCTTCTTTCAGATTTTAAAGCCTTAAATGATAAAAGCATTTATTGAGAACCTTGTATGTATGAGCACTTCATCTTAATTTTTATGAGTGGAACTATACTAGTATTATCTCCATGAGTAAACTGAAATGTAGAGAGAATACAGTTACAAGTGACTTGTCCAGGATCCTCAGCTACTAGTAGTTTTGGGGCTAAGCTTTGGGGCTAGCATTTGAGCCCATGATCTGACTTCAGGGTCCACAATCTAAACCACTAGGCAGCAGATTTTTTTTATGCCTCTTTTCTCACCTACCAACTTTATTTGGGCAGTTGAGTCACTCATAACCTCTGGGCCTTGGTTTTTGCATCTGTCAGATTAGAGGATAGTAAAATCAACTTTACTTCTAGCCAGTGACTTTTGTAGGGAACTAAACTAATAACGTTTATGGAAATGCTTTGGAGAAATTTGAAGCGATACATGACTCTATATTTTTAATACAGTAAGTTAGAATTTCCTGGCTATAGTAGTCTAATTAAACGACACATGGTCAGCACTGTGTATGATATGTCTTGTCAGTGATGTTAATAAGTAATAGAAGAGTCCGTTACATTTATAATCCTTATCGGTATTTTTCAACCTTAATCTCAAGTTGTCCAAGCAGATAAAAGGAGTCATCTTTTTATGTTACCTAATCAACTTTATCTCTGGGTGCTGCAAAGGAGTGTTCTTATTTTTGCAGTTATGTTAACTTCATAGGTTATGAAGCACAAGATGAAATTAGATTTTAGTCTTGTTGACCACTAGAGGCTTGATTTGCTGATCTGAGAGTCAGAGATGGGATATGTTGCTCTAATCCAAAATATAGTAGTGAATTTGAGATAGAAAAACATTTATTGGGAATGTGGATGGGTCTTAGCATAAGCTTCTGTTAATATTATCTGAAGAACAGACTGCATGTGCAGCTGGGAGAGAAGGATGGCCTGTCACATGTTATTCTTCAGCTGGTTTGTAAGATGCCATGAGTACTAGTATTGCTGAAGTGGGAAAATAAGGTGTGTCCCTGGGAATAGGCAGTAGACTGGGGGGTAATCAAGAGATTGGGGGGTATAAAATAATGAAATTCATTTGATAAGCAGTATATTAAAGTCATGTTACTTAAATTATAAGGGATTTAAAGTGCATTAGGATCTTCAGTCTCCTAGATGATTGATATGAAGCACATAATGAAATTCTTATCCTATTTCTCATTTGAAACTGTATCAAAGATGTGATTTGTTTAGACCAGAGCTGTCTAATAGAAATATACTACAAATATGGAGTAATTAAATCTTAAGTCACTACAGTCAATTAGAAGTAGCTGAGCAGTGGCAGAATGAAATCTCTCACCCGCCTGCCCTAGATAAATAGCCATGCTTGATAGCATAAAGGTATAAAGTGGTATAAAGGACTTCTTAGCAGCTTAAAGTAGAAAAGATATCCCTAAATTCTCACTCATTTCTTATTGGGAATATTCCTTTATATTCTTTTCACTAATTTCCTATTGTAAACTGCTTTGTATAGCCTTTCAAACTAGACATGTAGGAGGGAGGGATGGCCTTTAAAAAAAATTTTTTTTAATGTTTATTTATTTTTGAGACAGAGAGAGAGCATGAACGGGGAGGGTCCAGAGGGAGAGAGGGAGACACAGAATCGAAAGCAGGCTCCAGGCTCTGAGCTGTCAGCACAGAGCCCGACATGGGGCTCGAACTCACGGACCATGAGTTCATGACCTCAGCCGAAGTTGGACGCTTAACCGACTGAGCCACCCAGGCACCCCGCGATGGCCTTTTGATTCTGGCACATGACCGTCCCTGGAAATAAGGGGAAAGTTAGCTCCTCTTTAGGACAATGAAAACAGAGTGACTAATAAAGCTTTTGTTGGCATAAGAAAAATTTTAAGGGTTTCAGTATCTTTTTGAGAAAGATTTTGGGGTGCTCTCATTCATCATGCTCTTTGAATTGCAAAAATCACCTCAATTCTTTTACAAGGTGCTATTTTATGGTAGGTTTATATTTAGCAACATCTCCTAATGAATTTGAATAAATTATTTGAATTACATTCAGATTACTAGAGAATGTTTGCTCACAAAGTCAAGCGGTTTACTTCCAAAAGGAAAGATGGGCAGTCCTTAATTTTTGAATGGGTTGTTTTCCAGATCATGTGTAAGATAGATGCTTGAACTTGGAAATATTTAACTACACTGTTGTTTAAAAAAATTTTTTTTAAATATTTATTTTTGAGAGACAGAGTGGGGAAGTGGCAGAGAGAGAGGGAGACATAGAATCTGAAGTAGGCTCTAGTCTCCGAGCTGTCAGCACAGAACCTGACACAAGGCTCAAACTCATGAATCACGAGATCATGACCTAAGCTGAAGTCAGATGCTTAACTGACTGAGCCACCCAGGTGCCCCTTAACAACACTGTTTTTAAGTTTAAGTTCCCAGGCTAGCCCATAGATGCTTATTTAAAATTGTATCCTGTTTTAGCACTAATATACTATTGGTTTAACTTTTGAGTCCTCGGTGCAGTGGGTCATGTTCTGTGGGAGTTGGATTAGGAAGCAGATTTATTTTTGGCTTTTTATGTTTTCTTCTACTTTTCCTTCTCTTAATTCTTGTTCTTATACTGCCCTAAGCTTCCTGCTATTTTGCTGTAATCTTGGCCAAACATCTAAGTGCTCAATACTTCAAATCTTTTTCTTTTTTTAAATTGAGAGATAATGGACATATTATATTAGTTTTAGCTTATACAACATAATGATTTTATATATGTATAATGATTACCACAGTAAATTTAATTAACACCCATCACCATACATAAGTTACAGTTTTTGTTGTTTTTGTTTTTTTTTTTCTTGTGATGAGAAGTTTTAAAATCTACTGTTTTGGCAGCTTTCAAATATACAGTATAGTGAAGTTAACTATAGTCACCATGCTGTACATTACATCTCCAGAACTTTAATAATCTCTTTATAACTGGAAGTTTGCGTCTTTTGACCCCCTTTACCTGTTTTACACCCCCACCTAAATGAACCCCCGTCCCTGCCTCTTGCAACCACGAGTATGTTCTTTATACCTATGCCTTCAGTTTTTTTTAGATTCCATGTATAAGTGAGATCATACAGTATTCATCTTTTTATGACTTAACAGCATAATGCCATATAATAAAATAGGCCCTTGTATTGAGTGCTTGACAAGTATAAACGTTCAGTGTTCTTAAGCAGTTTTAACATTTTACAGATGAGGACTCCGTAACAGAGGATTAGGTTAATGACTGTCCAAGGTGGTAGTTCAGAGGAGTTAATTGAGTTATGTCTGTGGCTGATCCCAGCAGTGTGACCTGAGAGCTCATCCTCTAACCATTGTACTCTGCTGCATTCCTCTTTCACATACTCTCTCCTTTACCAAATTTCAACTCCTTTTATCCTCTCAGTTCAGCTACTTTTAGCCAAATGTTAGGGAAAGCCATTTGATTAAATTCATAATATTGTAGAATTCTGATTGTAAAATCATATGATTTTATGATAAAATTTGATAATGTGATTATCTTTCGTGAGAATTGAGCCAATATGGAATCAGAGCTTGGCCCCACCTCTCTAAATCATCCTTCTTCTTTGTATGTAGAATAGTTGGTGCCTACATTTTTCATTTAGAATTTATTTCAGTAATTCTTAACTTCTGGGCTGAGAACGTCTTGGGGGCTGTACCCATTACAAAGGGTTGTCCGAGGACCTAACAAATGATTTGCTCCTCTCATACTGTGTATTGTTTTCAATGGTATACCAATACTGCTGTGGTTAGAAAACAAAATATTTTTCTTCGTAGAATTTTGTCATATTTTCTTAATAAGTGAGTGTTAAAAGTACTGTTGTGGGGATCTGAACATCTTGATGTAAATGAAGAGATCCTTTTACTTAAAAAATGAAGAACCTTGGGGCTTCTGGGTGGCTCAGTCAGTTAAGTGTCTGACTTTGGTTCAGGTCGTGATCTCACGGCTCGTGAGTTCGAGCCCTATGTTGGGCTCTGTGCTGGCAGCTCTTGCAGCCTGGAGCCTGTTTGGGATTCTGTGCCTCCCTCTCTCTCTGCCCCTTCCCCGCTCGTCTCTGTTTCTCTGTCTCTCAAAAATTAATAGACATTTAAAAACATGGAGAACTATTGCTTTTAAAGCTTGCTATAAGGAAATTATATATCCTGGTTATATTTTAGAATTTGTGTTTAAGACATTCATAATGAATGTCAAGGGATCAGTTGTCATGTTCAAATGACTGGCTGACTTACCAACTGGTAAAAACTCTAGTCTTTTCAAGATAATTGTACTTTTAATACAAGGTCTTTATTATCTCAGATTCTATCTGTGATAAATGAAAATTTTGGTGATTAGTAAAAAATGCAGGCATTATAAAAATTTTTGGCAGGGAGTTTTACCTTAGGGTCTTCATTTCCTCTCTTCTTAACTCACAGATTTTCTTGAGAACTTTGTCCTTTCTTCCCAGTAGCTCCAGGGTAGAGGCAAATTAAAAGCGGAGTAGTGGTCTATTGTGTTATTTTGTAATCTGAGTGCTGTTTATTTTTTATTTCTTGCTAGGGTTGGGAAAAGAAGAAAAAGCTAAGATTTATTAATCTCCTTGTGTCCCCACCAGTATCTCTGTGCATAGTTACAAACATTCTGTTTTACATTAGGTTACTACAGTGCCCAAGAACACAAGTCATACATGTTGGAACTAGCATTCCTTGCTCTCGAGTTTTACCCCACTACCTTTTCAGTGTGAAGAGATACTTTCTGTTCATCTGAGACGTTAGATGTCAGTTGAAAATCTGATATGATTCCAACATCCACTGTGTTCGTTCATGTGGAAGCATGCATTTTATTCTTAAGGTTCTGTATATTCTTACCAACAAAAACAGTCTTATTTAGTCTAGTTTACCTCATGTCGTAACTGCTTACATTTTTATTTATTCAGTGGTTTTGTTTTGGACCTTATGATGACATACCCAAATACCTCTATTTCCCTGGTGACTTTTCATTTCTGTCTGTTTTTTTCCAGAGCCAAAAGTTAAGATGTAAGTTTTAAGCACATTGGTCATAAAGCCAATGATGGGGATTTTCTTTGCAGTTCCACATTCAGTTCATATGTTTGTTTTGATCATACTTTAATCTTTTGCTTTGTTTATACGTATAATGCCCTTTTCCTTTTTAACAGGTACACTTCTTGTCCCCATTAGAAAAATGAAACGAGAACCGTCGTTTAGATTTTTTTTTAGTACTATTCACCTTTTCATTGCACTGCAGCTTTTCTCTCTCCAGTTTTCTTGTCTGCACATTGCCTTCGTGAAACACAAAGCTAATTATCTGTAATCATTTACAGTGTGAAGACACAGTGCATTGTAATTGAGAATATAAACTGGAAGAGCTCTGGTGTGTAATTGTATGGGAAATGCATGTTGCTTTATTGCATTGCACAGGGGATAGGTTGTTCAGTGTATCACGGATTCCTTTTGGATCTCTCAATTCTCATTTAGCAATATTGTTTCAGAACAGACCTTGTTATAATACAGTTACACTTGTATTCTTGGCAGTGTAAACCTTGAGGAAGTGTCATAGATAGTCTCTAGTGTGTAACAGTTAATGTTTAAAATCTCTTAATACAGTGAGCTGTCACCATGTTTAATAGATTACAGTATTGCATTAGCATAAATTCGTTTGGGTGCCAAGTTATCTGTTGCACAGATGCTTGGTATTATTTATAGGTTTGTATCCAACCTTTGTGGGTTGACTTGCTTTTATTTTTCTATTCACTTGTCACCATGCAATAGCATAATTCTTTAACTGGCATATGTGCAGAAGTGGTTTTCAAGAAGAGATCTGTGAAAGTACTGAAAAAGCAGATCACTCAAACTTTTGGACCTTGAGCAGTATAGTAAGATGGGCTGCTAGGATTTAAGTGGACATATCACTTTGTCTTTTTTTTGAATGTGTTATATACTACCTTTCCTCCCAACATCAGTAAGGTACAGAAGTGTTTTTAGCTGACAAAGTTAGGTGGAGACAGCAGCCAATTGTTTCCCTCTGAAGTTTTGAGCCATTAAAACTTAGGGTGTGTGTGTGTGTGTGTGTGTGTGTGTGTGTGTGTGTGTGTGTGTGTGTGTGTGTTGTGGTGGGAAGAGGCTCATTATTAACTTTATATTTTATCTTAGAGTAAACTTTGAAATTTTCTTAAAGTGTAAAAGTCTTTTGGATAAACATTTTTGTTTGAATGGGAACTTCAGTTTTAGTAAGTTCTGATTCAGTAATCAATAATTCTGTCAAATCTTGAGTTATGGATGCTCTATTAAGATAGCAGAGCTCATTTTGGGAAGGAGTAGATTCTTAAAGTCTCTTAAATGTGTAGAATTTTGATATTTTTTTGATCTAGTCATCTGGCTTTCAAATTTAGTAATAAATTGATTTTAGGTAAATAAAGTCAGTCTTATAAAATCACTGGTAAGTGAATTACCTCCAACTTAATAGTGAAGCATGTAAGAAAAGAATTTTGAATGTTTGTGAAACATTTACTCTTTAAAAATTACCAGACACAAGCTCCTATGGATATTTTTCTATATGCCAAGTTTCTGACATTATTTTAGTGAAAAAGATAAATGTATTTTGAAGTTGTACATGTAAAATACATGAACAAGGCAAGACCAAAAAAAACCTTTATATTACAATAACTTTTCTAGTTTTTTTGCAAAGGAAATTTTCAGTTTTTGATTTGTTAAAAATTTAGATTGAATTGGAAGGAAAAGAATGTTTTTCTTGTACAATATTTAAAATTAGGGTTTTTACCTGATGTGTCTGGGTATCAAAGTGATCTTTTGCCAGTTTTCTGATTGGATTTTAGCATCATCAGTAAATATTTTGTTTTAATACTTTTTCTCCCCTAGCATTTTGTTATGAAAACTTTCAAACAGGAAATTGAAAGAATTGATGCTGTGAACACACATGTATCCACACCTAGATTCTACTTTAGCATTTTCTGTATTTGCTTTGTTGTATATCTTATCCATCACTCCGTCCATCCATCATTCTGTCTTTCAAAAACTGTATTTCAGAGTAAGTTAAAGACAGGATACTTTTTATCTTTACATATGTCATGCATATTATTGAGGGTGAGGTTCTTTTTTTTTTTTTTTAGGGTAAAATTCACATACAGTCAGATGTATCAGTCTTTAGTGTACCATCAGATGACTTTTGACAAATGCATCCAGCTGTGCAACTTGAATCCCTGCAGATAGAGACCACTGCCTTCACCTCCATGAGTTTACTCATATGCCACATCAATACTCTGTCCCTGTTTTATTCGCCATAAAGTAGTTTTGTGTGTTGTAAAACTTTGTAAGTGGATTCATAGAATACTCTTTTGTGAGGCTTTTTTCAGCATATTTTTGAGGTTCATTGATGTTGCATTTTTCGATAGTTCAATCCCTTTTATTACTCTTGGTTTGTTTTAAGGCTCAAAAGTATTTTAGGCAAAATATTTTTACCCCTTTCTGAACTCCTAAAGTACTTGATACTAAACTCTAAAGTTGTATTGAGTATGTTATATATCGTAGTTACTCGTTTATCTCCAGTAGTCCTTAAGCACTGTGTTCTCAGAACATGGTTTATAGAATACGCTCCATAAATACTTGTTGAGCAATCTGTGGTTAGAAGTCTTACTTACAGTTTTTGTTATAGACATCTCAAACTTGAGGTACAGTTATAATGTGAAATTAGTGCTTGGATAAAGACGGACATCTCAATTACAGTCTGCTATCCCCCCCTCGCTGCCCCCCCGCCCGCCTCCCCCCAAGGAATCTTCATTTTTATGGTAGCAAATGTGAGATTTTCAAATGATGACAAGGTTGAAAGAGGCCATAATTGTTCTTTCAGAGATGAAGAATAAGAACCAACCAAATAATAAGGCCATTGCCAACTTAACTATAAGTTTTGTTCTTTTATTTTCTTGGGCACAGTATTTGTTTTTAGTACTTTGATATCCATATTTAAAACTCCTTTGATTTTATAAAATCATGGTGTATGTTCTGTTTTTCGTGAAGAATACTTCTTTGGTTTTTTTGTTTTTTGTTTTTTTTTTTTGGAAGGAGTGCACACTGTTGCCTCTCTTAAAGCAGGGCAAGTGAAAAGTTGAGAGTCTTATAGGATCTGAAAAGTGGAGAAGCTTTTGAGGTTTTGCCCTCTTTCCTTTCTTCACTTGCTATCCCCATCTAGGTCTGTACCTCTGTAAATCCAGATGGATAGGTGGAGTTAAAATGGAAAGTTTATTTACGAGTAGAACAGGGGTGGTACAAGAGTTCACCTTAGGCAGGCTTCATAGTAGCCAGTTTTTGTCCATAAAACTTGGTTTTGCTTGCTGATGTAATGTCCATATTCATAGTAATATATTAAGTATACTTTATGTGAACTGTTCCTGTCTTTTGGAACAACTATATTTAATAGAGCTATGAAACAATTAGAGAACTCTCAGAGAACAAAAGGGCAATGTGCTATGTTGCAGAAGAATGTGCCGCCTTGTTCACCCTGTCCATTTTTAGATCGGTTTGGCTGATGGTGAGATGTAGAAGTTTGCCACACACACAGGTGCAGTGTTCTGCAGCTGTTGGAAACATTTGCCCCCCCCCCCATTTCCTTATATATAATTATGCTCTGTTTAAACCCCTAAAGCTAGAAGATGGGATTTGAGAGCTTGAATGTCTGTTTACAAAAAGGTACAACTCACAGAGATAATTGGTCATTTAGTTAGCTGAATTTAACTGTGCCTAGATGACTGGAAGTTTCCAAAGACTAAAACCTAGCCTTAAGGTCACAGAGTTTTAGAATTATAAGAGACTGTCTTTGAAAGTGCCTGTCTGCAGTTAGTGCTTTCCAGACTGAACTTTTTTTTTAATGTTTATTTTTTGAGGGAGGGAGAGGGAGAGGGAGAGAGAGAGAGAGAGAGAGAATGAATACGCGTGAGTGGGTAAGGGGCAGAAAGAGAGGGAGACACAGAATCTGAAGCAGGCTCAAGGCTCTGAGCTGTCAGCACAGAGCCCCACGCAGGGCTTGGACTCACGAACTGCGAGATCATGACCTGAGCTGAAATCAGACGCTTAACTGACCTGAGCCACCCAGGCGCCCCATACATAGTAGCTTTAATGAACAAAGTGTCATGGCGGCAGAGAGCAGGGGAGTGACCAGTGCTGCCCCTGGTGGACATGGGACACTTTATAGGTTGATATACCATGGAACGTCTTTGCCTGGACTACAGTTAGGGTACTTGGTTTTGAAAAGTTTTCCTTGTGTATTCTCTAACAGCGGTGTCTTTTCTTCATTCCCATTTGGGCATTTTTCATGCATTATATCATAAGGAGATTAAAGTTTAATAATTCCATATCTGAGAGTTCTAGAGAAGAATGCTTTCCTTAAACCAAAGAAAACAAATATTTTCTTTTCTGTAGTTGTTTTTTATATAATGAAAAGAATGTAGGCATTGGAGTCAGATGTAGGTTATGAATCTCTGCTTTTAAAACTGTTAACTGCAAGAAAGCATCCTAATCTCATAATGCATCTGTATTTCTGTACATAAAAATGGGAGTAATACCTGCTTTAAAATAGTGGTGAAAGTTACCTCCTGCGTACATGGCATCAGTATTCCTGAATCTACTAAGAGTTCAATAAATATAATTTCCTTTTTATTCAAAGAAGAAGGCTGCAGAGTAATCAGGATTATAGTGCCTACTACTCTGGCATTGGTGAAGCTGTTATTCTTGGAGACTTCAGTATGCCTTCAAGCTGCTATTTGTTCAGTATATATTTAGCATCAAATATCCTCAAGGCATTGAGATAGGTAAAGATTTTGCTGTCTTGTTGGGGGAGGAAATAGTTATTTATTTATTTTGAGAGAGACAGAGAGGGCAAGCAAGGGAGGGCCGGGACAGAGGATCCAAAGTGGGCTCTGTGCTGACACCAGAGAGCCCGATGTGGGGCTCCAACTCACAAACCGCGAGATCATGACCTGAGCTGAAGTTGGACGCTTAACTGACTGAGCCCCCCAGGTGCCCCAACAAATAGTTAAATCATAATATAAGTTAGCAAAGATACTGAAGTAAATACAGAGGGGTTCTGAAAAGGGGAAGGTCACAGTGAACTGCAGTGAACTGCAGCGGTTAGGCATCTTTTATGACTATAGCAGAGCTGCACACGGGACCTTGAAGACAGAATAAGCAGAAGGAAGAAGACCAGAAAGATCAAAGGCTCAATGTCTTCCTGGCAGAACTGTTTTTCAGCTTTATTGAATTATGGTTGACATATAACTGTGTAAGTTTCAGGTGTATAGCGTGTTGACTTGATACATTATGTATTTGCAAAAATGATTACCACCATAGCATTAGCTAACACCTCCATCCTGTCACATAATTACCATTTTTTATGTGTGTGGAAAACATTCGAGATCTACTCTCTTAGCAACTTGCAATGTTACTAGCTATAATCACCATGCTGTACATTAGATCCCCAGAACTTGTTAATCGTATAACTAGTCATTTATGTCCTTTGACCAATAGCTTCTTGTTTCTCCTGCTGCCCAGCCCCTGGTCACCACTACTCTACTCTGGTTTTCTGGGTCTGACTTTTTCAAATTCCACATGTAAGTGATCTCCCCCAGTATTTGTCTTTCTCTGTCAGACTTTATTTCACTTAGCGTCGTGCCATGAAGGATCCATCCGTGCCACAAGTATCAGGATATCCTTCTTTCTCTTGGCTGAATAACATTCCACTGTATGTATGTATGTATGTGTTTGCCGCGTCTTCTTTATCCACTTATCTGTTGATGAACAGTTCGGTTGTTTCCATGTCTTGGCTGTTATGAACAATGCTGCAGTGAACATGGGGTGCAGACATCTTTTTAAGATCCTGTTTCATTTCCTTTGGTTATATATACCCAGAAGTGGGATTAGCTGGATCATATGATGGTTCTATTTTCAATTTTTTGAGGAACCTCCATACTGTTTTCCAGAGCGGCTGCAATAATTTACATCCCGCCAACAGTGCACAGGGTCCCTTTTCTCCACACCCTCTTCAGTACTTGTTATCTCATCTTTTTTGAAAGTAGCCATTCGAACAGATGTGAGGTGATACCTCACTGTGATTTTGGTTTGCATTTCCCTGATGATGAGTGATGTTGAGAACCTTTTCATGTACCTGTTGGTTATTTGTATGTCTGTAGAAAAATGTCTATTCAGTTCCTCCTGGCAGAATATTTTTGTATACAGATTGATAATTGATGGTAGTTTCAGGTACTCAGAACAGAAAAATGTCGAAGCTGACTGAAATTGGCTGTGCTGATCCAGAGAAGGCAGGAGGAAAGTGTCCTGAATGTGCCACTTCCGCAGTTTTCCTGAGGCGTGAACGGCAGATCATTTCTTTTCTAAATGCTTAGGATTTTTAAACTTACTTGAGAGTGGCCCACCTCTTATTGTATGTACTTTTTCTTTTTCTTTTTTTTTTTTTTTTACAAATACGTCTTATGCATTTTTTTTAACGTTTATTTATTTTTGAGACAGAGAGAGACAGAGCATGAATGGGGGAGGGGCAGAGAGAGAGGGAGACACAGACTCAGAAGCAGGCTCCAGGCTCTGAGCCGTCAGCCCAGAGCCCAACGCGGGGCTCGAACTTACGGACCGTGAGATCGTGACCTGAGCCGAAGTCGGATGCTCAACCGACTGAGCCACCCAGGTGCCCCTGTACTTTTCTTTTTAAAACATAAGCCAGATAAAATGCTTCTAATTCTGTGAGGTTTCTTGCTCAGAGTAATATTAAAAGTCTCCAAGGCCCTACATTATCTGTAGCTATTGGCTCCCTCAAGTAAACTTACCTTTTTGACTTCATTTCTTGCTGTTTGCCCTCTCCACTCTGTTCCATTTCTGGGAATAATATGGTGGGCATGCTACCACTTCCAAGCCTGTACACTTGTTATTCTTTCTGTCTGTAAACTTCTTCCTTCAGGTGTCCACATGGCTTGTTCCCTGTGCTCCTTCGGGTTTCCCTCCAAAGGCATTCTTCTGAGTATGGCCTTCTCTGACCATCTGCTTTAATACTGCTTTCCTCCCCGTGCGTTAACCACCTCTCTCCTGTGTTTTACCTGCAGAGCGCTTAGAACCATTTGCCATACTGTATTTTTAAAATGTGTCTGTTCATTGTCTTTTCTAACATAAGCTCCTTGAGGGCAGGGATTTTTTAAATTTTATTTACTGTCACATTTCCAGTGCCTAGCACAAAATACTTAATAATTATTAAATGAAAAAACTTTTTCTTTTTGAGTTTGTGGAGGAACTTTGGGCACCGCAGACTTTTCTTCTTTTTACTGGCATTGAGTGACCAAACTGGAGCCTTTCTGAGGACAATATCAATTTATTTGATCAACATTAAACATATAGTTTGTGAGTACTTTTATAGATTGATACACTTCATTTTTTCCTTTTTACCTGGGCATTCGTAATGGTTAATGAATTTGATCTCAGTGTAAGAGAATGAAAAAAAGTTAATGGGAAGGATCAGTAAAACTAATAACATTTTTGGGATTGATGCGAGACGAAGGTTTGGAGAATCAGAGTCAACAATGTGTCTAAGTAAATAGAAAAGTATCACAAAGTTAGAATTATTTCCTTGAAGCAAAATGTGATAGGAAATCATTGGACAATTTTGAAGGATCTTGTAAGTATAATTAAAGAAACGTTTTTAGGAATTTGATTTTTACAATCATTGGGGGAGTTTAAAGGAATGAGAAGTGAAAGTCTTAAGAAAAGTTTGGTGTATTTGAGGTTTGAAACAATCTGGACAAGAACATTGAAGGAGACATGGTGAAACCAGGAAGGTTTGAGAAAAAAACCTCAGAAGTTTTTCTCAGAAGTTTTTCTCAACCTCAGAAGTTGAGAAAAAAACCTCAGTTAAGAGAAGCTATTGGGGGTGTAGGGTATAAAGGACAGTACTAGGTCTAAAATGACTTCAAGGTTGTGCTGTTTAGGGGATAGAAGTGGAAAGTTTGAAATATCGGTGAGGTATTATCACTGCTTTAGGAAAAGAGATAAGAATTTATCTCTCAGGTCCATGCCTAGAAAAGAGGCTTGAAAATGAGGTGGCTTTTTTTGTTTTTTTGTTTTTTTTTTGGGGGGGGTGTGGGATGCTTTTGGAATATGGTTTCTTCTCTATAAATGCCCAATTGGTGGGATCAGGGAGGAGTATTTTCACTAAAGGTGACGTGGCAATATGTGTTGTTTCCGTTAAACATTGTAGGTAATTTGGATGAGATAAAAGATACTAACACATGGTGTTAGAAATACTGAAGAAAAGTTAGATACATAAAGATGCTGCTTTTAGGGGCACCTGGCTGGCTCAGTTGGTAGAGCAGGAGACTCTTGATTTCAGGGTCGTGAGTTTGAGCTCTGCATTGGGTGCAGAGATTATTTAAAAATAAAGAAAAATCTTTTAATAAAAAGATGCTGCTTTTAGAAATGAGGGCTTTTGGTTTTTTAGAATTGCTGTTTTTAGATGAAGTTTCCTTCTAAAGCTTAATCTCAAGGCTACTTTTTACTTCTTATTGATTTAATAGGTCTGTTAATAGGTGATAGTTGTGGTTCTAGGTAGTTTTGCTGTAAGCATCTTTGCTGCAAGTGTTTTAATGACAAAATAATTTTGCCATAAAAGGTAAATAACTGGTTGACAGTTTGGTTTCATCCAACTGGTTGACAGTTTCATGTCTCCATTGACTAAGTAGTCCCATTTTTATATTATATAAATCTTAGCCCTCATCATAGTCTGTACAGTGGTGCAGAGCTTTGAACCCATGTTTCCCATAAACTTTGGAATGTCTATCAGTGGATATGTGACAATGTGCCAGGAACAAACAACAGTGTAGAAGTGTGTTTCACAACACGATATGAAGCTTATTTACAAATATGCATCCTAGTATTTATGAACTGGTCCCTATCTTAATGAAGGAAGATATTTTAGTGTTAAAAGTGCGAAGCCTAGTGAGGGACAAGCAAAAAACTGTATAATACTATGAACAAAAGACTTTGAAGACAAGTGCTTAGGTATAATCCACAAAATAAAATCAGTTATTGGCACAATATTCCCGTGAATGTATGCTACATTTTGATGTATTCAAATATTTTTTATTTCATAATAAAGTCTTGTTGACTTTGTTATTCATCTTACATATTTCATTATGTCCTTTTTGACGAATGCCCCTCTTTTATTTTTTGTGATTTTATAGCCAATTAGTTATGCTGCAAAAATGCTGGTGGTTGTCATAGGAAATTGGGGAAAAATTTTCTTAACATAAGGTGTGTAGGATGGAAAGTATATTACTGGCTTTTAAGATACACTGTTGGGTATCTCAGCCCATTAACCGAGAGGCAGAAATCTAGAAGGATGCAAAGGGCAGAGCAGTGCTTTCAACAGAATTATTGTTCTGCTCTGTAGCTTTCTCTTTGTTATCCTGTCCTCCTTCCTTCCCAGAACTTACCCTTCTCCAGCCTCCTGCAGTGTTAACACACAGATTAGAATAAAGAAGGATGAATGTAACCTAGATAGCACAACCAGCACTTTTTGAGCACCAACTGTATGCCCAGTACTGTGCTTGGCTCCAGGCAAACAAATAGTGTCACGTGATGCCTGTCGTGAGAAATTCACAGTAGGACAGTCCAGGGGGAGAACATCCACAGTCTGCTTCATGGAGATACTTGAAGAGCTAGTTTTCCATTTAATAATCTTGACAAAAAGGATTTCGTGTACAGTCAAAAGAAAAAAAAAGGCTATCTTCATGACTTTTCTTCAGACATTAAAACCTGTTTTTAGAACTGTGTGTTTTAATTTTTTTAGGGTTATTCTTCTTATACAGAGCAAATAAAATACTTGACCTTTTAGTATTGTGTGATCAGTTTAAGTAGATCAAGAAGGCAATTTTTTTGGTAGTATATTGAACTAAATACAACTTCATTTTAAATTGTTCAGATTTTACATTAATAAAAATTGTTATTAAAAAGTATCTTTTTAGTCTAAGCGTGTTCTGATTCATAACACTTTATTTAATCTTTAAGCTGTATTTCTTCTTCCTAGTCCCCTATTGAGTAATTTGATCTTTTATCATTCAAAATTTTTTCTTTTCTAGCATTAAAACCCTGTTACTCTTTAGAAAGTGTCTACAAAATCCCTTTAGATGATTGTAAGATATACTTTTCCTTGCTTTTTTATTGTACCTTGTTAAACTGGCCTCACACATGAACTTTCTTAGAATCAGGCAGTTCCTGGTTCCTATGGGACTTCCTGTTTTCTCAAATAAAAATAGAAAAGCACCTCAGAAAGGAAACCTGGTCAGTGTGAACTACTTTGTAGGCTAGTTAGTCTTAGTTGTGACCTGGATTATAGAGATCCAGGTATCTGAAAGCTTTGAGTATTTTTGCATGTAATTTGCAAATAGATGTTACAAAGGAGATTCTAAATAATAACCATGAGAGATGTTTAGCCATAAACTTGTTTGTATCTTTTTTAGGAGAGGTGGGTGTAGGGAAGTTGGATGCAAAGTGCTAAATCCTTTTTATAATATTTATTGGAAAGGTAAAGTTGTTTGATATTGAGACATTTCTTAGCTACTTTGTGTATTTGTTTCTTGTCACCTTTCCAGATGTTAGCAAGGATTAGGGAGGGTTTTTTTGTTTTTGTTTTTTGTTTGTTTGTTTTACCATTGGAAGTCAGAATTCTGAAAGAATTGTTTAGTTTTAAAGCATCTTGTAGATTTCCTTAAGTAGCAACTGCTTTTAATCTATATTTTGAAGAGAAATCAAGTTTGGTGGTGGAAACAATGTAGTCAGTAACAGTAACAGGTAACATGTATTAAATGCTTGATACTAGGCCAGTCATGTTATCTAGTTTACCTCACAACAACTACACAAGGTAGGAATCATTGTTACATCCTTTCTGTAACAGTGAGGAAACTACAACTTAGAGTAGCCAAGTAGATGTTAGTTCACGCTCATGTTGCTAGTAAGTGATGGAACTGGGACTCGAACCCAGGCACTTAGACACCAGAGCACTGCTCTCAGTTATTACAGAGAAAACCACAGATTCAGAGTAAGAATGGAAAACATAGCAAGTCTCAAAAATCACTACCCTAACCTTCATTATCATCAGTGTGTTTACATTCAGTTTTAGCAGAGTACATGCTGGCATTTCAGAGAGCTTGTTTAGGGGGATTCTTATTCTCATTCTCAAATGATGCTAATAGTTCTCTCTTTTTCTTTCCTTGATAGTAAAAAATCCCTTTGATGAAACATTTGGAAACATACAAGTAAGTAGAAGAAGATCATAATATTGGTTTTTGTCTCATGTTTTATATGATAAAAGTATTAGGACAACTGTCAACTAAAAATGTTAATTTTAAAACTTCTCTTAAACTGAAACAATAAATTTTCTTATTTTGAGTATTCTTTAAGGATAATATGGTTAAATCTGAAACAGGTTTTCTCCTAAGAGCAGAATTGTTTATCACTTTAAGGTAATAGCCAACTGCCACGTAAAATGGCATTGGCGCATTATCTAGGGATCTGGTTTTAACCTTTAGAAGTATTTCTGTTCAAGTTGCTGGATATTCTGACAATTTTTGTCCTCTTTGCCCTCATCTTGTCTCTCTGGATCTTTTGCTCATAGGCATGCCTATTCAACCATCAGGAAGGCAAAAGATTTAGAAAGACACATGTTTCTTAGGCTACCTATTTATGATTTCCTTTTCTTTTTTAAAGGATCTATAATGTTAATTTTAACCTAAATTTTACTCACATGAAAATATTTTTCACTTACCATCATTACAGGCACCTTAAAGATTAAGGTATTTGAGCTCATATTATAATGCACAGTTAGTTATTAATTTATGGTGGGAACTGACTAATGTAGACCTGCATATAAAACATTGTTTGTTGTGCTGAAGGATGTGTAATAATGTATAATCAAATCCATAAAATATTACTGTAGATTGTTAGAGTGAGACTTTGTAGTGATTATTTTTAGTAATATTCTTTTGTGGTGATACTTGTTTTAAAACAGGTTGACTTTGTCAGTAACCGTATTAAGTATGCTGCTGTTGGCATCATCATTTAAATGCGTGTAATATACTCACTGAATGTTAGAAATACAGGACTTTATTTTCTTCTGTATAATTTTCCCCATGGGAGGAACTGAAGTTCTGAACCTCTAAATAATAGTAATAACTGTAATAAAGATAATGGCAGTTCACTTATATTAAGTGCTTATTCTGTGCCAGGCACCATGCTAAGTGTGTAAAATCATTATCATCATTTAATCAGAGGCTTGATACAAACAATTGGAAATTTCCTTGAAGAGAAAGTTGGCTGAGGGTAGAAGAGGGAACTTATGTAAAGGTGATGATATACGAGAGAATTTGGGAGAGTTGCCCTACAGTTTGATTTTTTGCCACTCAAGAATGAGAATTTTGCTTCAAAGAATGGTATGGGTTACTAAAACAATCTGGACCTTACCAAAACAAACAATGGAAGGTTAGCTATTTCAAATTAAAGTATAAAATCATTTTTGTTTAATGAAAGGTTGCTTGAAAGCTTACTTTAAATATGGATTTATTTGTAGATCTTTAACTTGCTGTCAGGGTGATTAGGAAAGCCAGTGTGAGACATCTTTCAAGCTGAATGTTAGGAGACCACTGGAAAAGCAGTCAGAATGGAAGAAGACTATAATGAAACTATAAGTCAATATAAGTTTCTGTAAGAACGTAACTTTAAAATTCGATTTACATATTTTTCAGATTTATTTCTAGTTTAGCACATTGGTGCTAAAGATAGTTGAGCCAGAGCCTTTCTATTTCTTCCTCAAAATTGATGTGTTCACATTAATAACATTACATAAAAACTATTTAGATGATAATTGAGTTGATCATGCACTTGAGACCCTTGTAATATATAGATGGTCATTTTGAATAAATTGCCACTGGAGAAATAATTTTTGAAAAAATTACAGTTTAGCCTTTTGGGTGCTTAAATTTTCTATGAGAATGCTAAAGAAACAGCATGTATGTATGTTTTCTTATGGGATTCAGTTACATCTGATTAGGTTTTGTTATTTCTTCTACTTATCTAGTCCAGTGTTAATATCTGTGAATCAAAAAATGAAGTTTATTTCCAGGCCTCTGATGTTCATTAAAGATGTAATCAATCACAGAGGACAAGTGTCAAGTTTTTGGATTTAGTTTTGTTTTTGAAAGGGGAGAGAGATTGGGCGTGATCAGGACATATGAAAGAAAAGGAAATTGGTCTCTTTTCCAGATAAGGGAGGAAATAAACTTTAAAACTTTTAACTACTTTAATCCCAAAGCTTAATCAGATTTACCTTGGTTTCATGTATCGAGTCCACAGCTAGCTGTACTATCATTAGAACTCTTTCTCATTATATTGAATATTATATTATAATATTGAATTATATTTATTATAATTGAATATATTCATTGAATATATTTATTAAATTATTATATTGAATATATTATATTATTATAATTATATTAAATTGAATATATTATGTTGAATATATTTATTAAATTATATTGAATTATTATATTGAATATATTTATTAAAAATTATTTTGTGGCTTAATGTGTCACAAATGCATACCTTTCAGAATCTTGGATTTCAGCCCCAGCAATTATTTCTTGATGGCCAATTCTTACAGTGTGGATTTTTAGGCTTTTACAAAGACAAGGTCTAGCCTGATTCAGAATTTGGTTGAGATAGAATTGAGGGGGAAAAAAGCTAAGGTTTGGAAGGCAAGTAGTCAGCTGAAGGAATGTCACTTAATCTCTACCAGCCATCTTCCATAAAACCAGGGACTCGGGTGGAGCCTTCAATGAGCTTTCTTCTTCCTAGTATCAATGATGAAAGCTGCATTGACAAAGACATACCACTCATAGTGTACAAACTTGTCTTTCTGTCCCTGAAAATAAAGTATGAAAATAAATGGGTGAAGTTGCATGTTGTTAGGCATATAAATGTTACTTTCCCAGCCTTTTATATCCTGGTCTTATATTTATAAGTATTACTGTTTTGTTTGACACATCAAGAAGAAAGGAAATAATAAAGATACAGCCAGCCCCCTCAGGAATCATGAATTTATTTCAGATAGTGTGATGAGCTTACCCCTCTTCTAACTTATACTCCCCCATTGCTTGTGTTGGTCCCCCTTAATTGTGATTGCTTTTAAATTGGGGGTCTCACTGCCTTAGACTTCTTGGCAGGGTGCTTAGACATTGCAGTCGTCTCCTCTCTCGTTTCCTTTCATATGTTCAGAGTACTATTTCTGATATACAAGTCTGTTTTACTTTCCCTCTTCTAAATTTTTAGAATGAAGTCAAACTCTTAGTTTTGGACCCTAGCAGTTGACTCCAAACTATTTTTCCAGGAGTGTGCTGAATCAAAGTAGGCTACTAGTTATGTAAGAAACATAACCGGTGCCTTTATGCCTTTGCTCATGGTGTTTCTTCTTAGGATGCTAGTCAATTCTGTTCTTACTGTGAAGCCCAACTCAAATAGTCTCTCTTCATAAATGGATCTTCCCTTCTCCCCCTCTTCTGTATTCACATCATATTTTGTTTGCAGCTTTAACACTTAAGTATGTTTTTTTGCCCTTGAGAACAGGAACCATCTTGTATCACTGGGCCTCTTGCTTTGCTGAGAATAGTTCTTAATTCCTAGCACTAGATACTCATTAAATGTGTGTTTTGCTTTAATGGTTTATAAATTTATACAGGACCACTTTGGGGGTCCTAGGAGAGGTTGAGGGTCGGAGTGTCAATACTCATTCCCCTATTGTTTGGTTGAATCAGATTAAGGCAAAACATGAGGGCAGCCTTGAAGTCTCATAAGAACAATATGTGTAAGTGTACATTGTGTACAGGGGGACCGAGAGCGATGCTTTGGTGGTTGGGAGAAGTTTTTGTACAGGAGACCTTTTTTTAGCACTAACCTTAGTGCGAATTTCCCAGTCAATCCTCAAGAAAAATAAAATGTTTAGAGTGATGATTTAGATTCTTAGATTAAGATTTTTTTAAAGTATGGTAGCCATTGTTTAAGTGTGAATTTGTCTTTCCGATTATGTCGCTTCTGTGGTTTCAAATTATTTGCTGTTTTTCTTTTTGAATAAAATTATTATTTGGTACATTTTGTTGAATTGGATGTTTTATAATCATTTCTTTTAATTTTAGGAAAGTGAGAAAAATCTTATGATGAACACTTTATACAAGCTTCATGATCGATTGGCACAGCTTGCAGGTAATTGTTTCACGTTCATAGTCACTAAAAATGTTTTGAAAATTAATTTGCATATATAGCATGCTATATCAGTGGAAATAATTTTTCCCAAGTCTAACGTTATGTTTGTGGAAAATTTTTTCTTTAGAAGTTTTTGTTACCTATACATAGTGGGTTTTATTTTTATAAACATATTTAGTCAAGACCTTTTCTGCCTGCCCATATGTATTGGGTGAAGTATATATTATGTAATTCTAAAGTCAATCAAATTTTTTTGTTACACTAATAAGTAACAAAAAATTTTGAAAGCTTAAATGTCAATTGGATTGGGTAAGCAATGAGTTAACTAAAATCCTAGATTAAATATAAAACTGCAAATTTTTCTTTGGTGGTTGATTAGGTATCAATTTCTTGGATCAAGTAAATACATTCTAGAATTTTTTCTACTGATCATTGCATTTTCCTCATATTCTGCTCTTAGTATTCTGCTCTCTGTTTATTATACCTTAGCTTTTTTTTAGTTATTCTTGTATCACATATAAGCTAAAAGAAGAGACTTTGGATTCTCTTCTTGTAAAGAAGTTACAAGAAAAGAAAAATGTCTCCTGAATTTTTGTATGCAGCGGATCCTTTTGTAGAAATCAGTTCATTGGTGGAAGGTACATATGGAGGTTCTCTGGTTGAATGGAGCCATTTAAGGATCCTTAGAGTTGCTCATCCTCACATCAGCCTGGTTTTTTTTTTCCTTTGGATCCTTAATACTGGTCAGTTTTTGAATGCTCAGAATTCTGTGTATATCACTAAAAACCTTCTTTGCCTTGACTGACTGTCATATTCATACGCTGCAAACTAATGACATTTATTTGGTATGCTGTAGCACCCAGAAATAAGTTAAGTATATACTCTCGCTAGGAATTCTTGATGTTGCTACCACAGGCTTCTACAGCTGTCTCTATAGCACTGTTTTATGTAGTGTGCTAGATCAGCATGGTCTGGGGTACTTTTAAAGATATGGATTCCTTCCTCTAGAGCAGGGGTCAGCAAACTTTTTTCTGTGAAGGGGCCAGATAGTAAGTTTTTTGGGCTTTGTGTGCTAGACTTGTCTCTGTCACAGCTACTCAATTCTGCCATTATAGCATGAAAGCAGCCATAGATAATACATAAATGAATGAGTTGTGGCTATGTTTCAATAAAACTTCATTTATAAAAAAAATCAGTGGTAGGGCAGATTTGGCTGTAGGCTGTGGTTTGCCGACCTCTGCTGTAGATCTGTGGAAACTAGATCTTGGAAGAGGCATCATAAAGTTTGAAGACTTACTTGTTTATCTAACAGGTATTTCTTCCCATTTTATGACTATGACCATTAAAATCTGGCTACTTGAACAAAGCTGATAAATAGGAATGTGACTGCTTTTATGATAGAAAAATTTGTCAAAGTTTACTTCAGCTAGTACGCTTTTGTGTTAAATTTTTTTTTTTTTTAATCCACTTGAAGAGAAACAGGGCAGGAAAAACTTACAATTGAAGTTCAGTATGAGGAAATTGGTCTCTAATAACCACAGAAAGCCTGAAAGCAAAGACTGCATTCTCTTATAAATCGTTATAAGAAAGGGAAAATGTGATTCTGTATGTAATGCATTTCTTTGCAGAAACCAGATCATACCTAGAAGCTTCTATCTAATTTCCCTGTTGGTCTTTGTTATAATAATTTTTAAGGCATGCACACACCTTGCTAAAGATAGGCTTAGCACTATCTTAATATACAGAATGTACATTTTAATTCAAATTTATTTGAATCCTTGAATTATTAGCTTTGGTAATAGATGTGTTAAGTTACCACGGTGAATTTCCCCTCTCGAAAAACAGCAAACCTGGCGAGGACCTGCTGTGTGCCAAGATGTGTGGATAAGCATCATGTGACATGGTTCCTCCCCTGTCAGTGATTTAGTTGAAAACATACAAAGAAGACATGTTCCTACCCGGACTGTTTAGAAATGTATTCAAAGATGGTGGTTTGTGTAAAGATAATTGTTTGTTTCTGTTACCTACTGGATTTTAATAGGAAATTAAATATGGTTTATCTTCTTTCTTTATTGATTATAATAATATAACCTATAATTGTATAAATTGTAAAATATTTTGATTAATTGTATTTGTTTTCTTCTGTTTAATATAGTACTGATTCAAAATTAATAATATGCTAATCTTTCCAGGAGATCATGAATGTGGCAGTTCTAGTCAGAGAACACTTTCTGTCCAAGAGGCAGCTGCATATTTAAAAGTAAGCAGTGTAATTAGACTTTTGATAGCCGTTTTCTTAAAGTTTATATACATTATTACAACTTGTATCAAAAGTACCATGCATTTGATTAATTGTACTGTTACAAACTTGGGCCTATTGTTTGGTGTAATGTGAGCAGATAGAGAAAACAGAATTACTCAACGTTTTCTGTTTTAGTTTGTTTTAGAACATTCTCTATGAGAGAATGCACATTAATTTGGAAAGGGTACAAACAACATTGGTGAGAGAAATTGAGATAGGTAAGTAGCATGTAAGAAAGCAAGTAAGCATCTAACCATTGTCATTTATTTTAGATCTTTCACCCCAGATTAATGTCATCTCAGGGTGCTAAAACAGTTTGCGGATGAATTTTCTAAACCACTGTAAGTGATCTTTAGGAAATAGTATATGAAGGAAGGGTACAGAAGATTAAGATGGATAAGTGTTAAGATGGACAGGATTTTTTTTTAAGGCTGAATAATATTACACATATGCGTGCACGCTCACACACACACACACACACACACACACTATCTTTATCTGTTGATCTGTAGGTGGATGTTTATGTTGTTTCTGCTTCTTGGCTATTGTGAATAATACTGCAGTGAACATGGGGTGCAAATATCTTTTAGACCCTGTTTTCAGTTCTTTTGAGTAAATACCCAGAAGTGGAATTGCATATGATAGTTTTATTTTAATTTTCTGAGGAACGTCCATGCTGATTTCCATAGTGACTGTACCATTTCACATTCCCACCAGCAGTTTCCAAGGTTCCTTCCCCTTTTCTCCACATCCTCAAAAACACTTGTTTTTGTTGTTGTTGTTGTTTCTTATTTTAATAATGGCCATCCTCATAGGTACAAGGTGATATCTCACTATAGTTTTTATTTGCATTTCCCTGATGATTAGTGATGTCAAACATCTTTTCTTATACCTGTTGGACATTTGTTTGTCTTCTTTGGAAAAATGTTTATTCACATACTTTACCCATTTTTAAATCAGGTTATTTGATTTTGTTATTGAGGTGTAGGAGTCATTTCTTTATTTTGGATATGGTTTGGAAATATTGTCTTTCATTCCATAGGTTGTCTTTTCACTCTTTTCATTATTTCCTTTGTTTGCAGAAGCTGTTTAGTTTGATACAGTTTCACTTGTCTGTGTTTTTCTGTTGTTGCTGCTGTTGTTACCTGTGCTTTTTGATGCCATATCCAGAAAATCATTGCCAAGACCAATGTCATAAAGCTTTTCCTCTGTGTTTTCCTCTTAGAGTTTTATCTTTTCATGTCTTATATTTAAGTCTTTAATTCATTTTGAGTTGATTTTTGTGTATAGTGTGAGATAAGGGTCCAATTTGATTCATTTGCATGAGGAAATCCAGTTTTCTCAACAGCATTTTTTGAAGAGACAGTCCTTTCCCCATTGTGTGTTCTTAGCACCCTTGTTGAAGATCAATTATGTGTGAGTTTATTTCTCTCTTTTCTTCCATTGGTCTATATGTCTGTCTTCATGTCAGTACTATACTCTTCTGAATACTACAGTTTTGTAGTATGTTTTGAAGTCACGAACCAGGAGGCTTCCACCTTTGCTCTTGCTCAAAGTTGTTTTCGCTATTTGTGGTTCTTTGTGTCTCCATATAAATTTTAGGATTTTTTCTATTTCTGAGAAAATGCTGTTGGGATTTTGATAGGGATTGCATTGAATCTATCTGTAAAACACTTGGGGTAACATGGTTATTTTAACAATATTGGGTCTTTTAGTCCATGGGCATGGGATGTCTTTCCATTTATTTGTGTCTTGTATTTCTTTTAGCAGTGTTTATAGTTTTCAGTGTAGAAGTCTTTCATCTCCTGTGCTTTTTGATACTATTTTAAATAGGATTTTCTTAATTTCCTTTTCTGATTGTTCATTTTTAGTGTCTAGAAATGCAACTGTTTTTGTATGTTTATTTTTTTATCCTGCAGCTTTGCTGAATTTGCTTATTGTGTGAGTGGGGACGAGAGAGAGAGAGCTATCTGCAGGGTATATAAGATGTTATCTGTAAACAGAGATAATTTTTCTTCTTTCTTTCCAGTTTGGATGCCTTTTATTTCATTTTCTTACCTAATTGCTGTAACTAGGACTTCCAGTACTATGTATTGAATAGAAATGACAACAGTAGACATCCTTATCCTGGCCTTGTTCCTGTCTCCAAAGAAAAAACTTCCAGTTGTTCAGTGTTGAGTATGATATTAGCTGTGTGCTTTTCATATATGACCTTTATTATATTGAGATAATTTGCTTCTATTCCTAGTTTGTTGAGTGTTTGTTTGTTTTTTTAATGTTTATTTTGAGAGAGAGAGTGAGAGAGTGCACAGGGCAGGGTTGGGGGGAGAGAGGGAGAGAGAATCTTAAGCAGGCTCCATGTACAGCACAGAAACTGATGGGCTTGATCTCACGACCATGAGATCATGATCTGAGCTGGAATCAAGAGTCGGATGTTTAATTAATTGAGCCACCTAGGTATCCCTTTGTTGAGTGTTTTTAATCATGAAAAGGTATTGATTTTGTCAAATGCTCTTTCTGTGTCTGTCGAGATGATCATGTAATTTTTATCCTTCATTCTGTTCATGTGTATCACATTGACTGGTTTTTGTATTTTGGACCATCCTTGCATTCCAGGAATAAATCCTACTTGGTCACGGTGTATGTTCCTCTTAATGTGCTGTTAAGAATAATGCTGGCCGCATAAAATGAGTGAATAGAAGTGTTCCTTCTCTTCAGTTTTTTGGAAGAATTTGAGAAGCATTAATAATGTTTGGTAGAAATCTCCAGTGAAGCCACTGAGTCCTGGACTCTTCTTGTTTGAGAGGTTTTTGATTACCGATTCAATGTCCTAACCAGTTATAAGTCTGTTCAGAGTTTCTGTTTCTTTGTGATTCAGTCTTGATAGGTTATATGTTTGTAGGCATTTGTCTATTTTTTTCTGGTTAACTAATTTGTTGGCTATTGTTCATAGTAGTCTCTTACATCCTTTGTATTTCTATGACATCAGACTTAATATCCTCTCTTTTATTTCTGATTTTATTTGAGTTTTCTTTCCTTTTAAAGGATTTGTCAATTTTGCTGATCTTTTCAAAAAAGTAACACTTCTTTTTTTCTATTCTGTATTTTATTTTTACTCTTTAATATTTCCTTTTGCTAACTTTGGGCTTAGTTTGTTCTTTTTCTAGTTCCTTGAGGTTGTTTATTGAGATCTTTTTTTAATGTAGCTGTTATGTCACTATAAACTTCCCTCTTAGTACCACTTTGCTGTAAAAGCTGTTGGGCTTCTCGAATCTGAATATCCATTTCCTTCCCCAGATTTGGGAAGTCTGCGGTCATTAGTTCTTCATATAAGCTTCCTGCCCTTTTCTCTCCTCCTTTTTGGGACTTCCATAATGCATATATTGGTCTGAATGGTAATGTCCCATTAAGACTTTTAAGCTTCTTACATTCTTCATTATTTTTTCTTTTTGTTCCTCTGACTGGATAATGGCAAATGGCTTGTCTTCGAGTTCCTTGATTCTTCTGCTTGATTAAGTCTGATGTTGAACTCATCTAGTGAATTTTTTGATTTGGTTATGATATTCTTCAGCTCCCAAATCTGTTCATTTGTTTTTGATTTTTTTCTCTCTTTATTGATATTCTCATTTTATTCATGTGTTGTTTTCCTGGGTTTGTTGACCATCTTTATCACCATTATTTTGAAATTTTTGTCAGGTAATTCATATACCTTCGCTCCTTTAGGGTCAGTTTTTGGGAGATTTATTTTGTTCCTTTATTCGAGCCCAGTGTTATTATTTCCTTCATGTGCCTCATTATTTTGTGTTTAGATCTATGCATTTGAATTTGTTTTTATTTTTATTTTTTTTAGAAAGAGAGTGAGTACATGCATGAGATGGGAGAGGGGAAGAGGTCACGGGGGGAGAAAGAGAGAGAGAAAGAAAGACAAGAGAGAGAGAGAGAGAGAGAGAGAGAATATCTTTTTTTTTTTAATTTTTTTTTTAACATTTATTTATTTTTGAGACAGAGAGAGAGCATGAACAGGGGAGGGTCAGAGAGAGGGAGACACAGAATCTGAAACAGGCTCCAGGCTCTGAGCTGTCAGCACAGAGCCCGACGCGGGGCTCGAACTCACAGCCCTCACGGACCACGAGATCATGACCTGAGCTGAAGTCGGCCGCTTAACCGACTGAGCCACCCAGGTGCCCCGAGAGAGAGAATATCTTAAGCAGGCTCCATGCTCAGTGTGGAGCCCAGTGCAGGGCTTGATCCCATGACCCTGGGATTATGACCTGAGGCGACGTTAGGACTAGGATGCTTAACTGACTGAGCCCCAACCCAGGTGCCCCAGGATCTCTCCCTTTGAAGACAGAGCTGTACCTCCTAGTTGTTAGAGCCTGCCTTCACGAAGAGGAAGACCTTCACCAATGAGCTCAGATAGAGATTCTGGGGTCCTCTCACACCTTTTCTGTGTATGTATCTTCTCTGGATTTTTGGGTTTAAATTCCCATCTAGAGAGGTTTTGCAGGTTTCTTTTTTCAGGAGTTTGTAATCTCTTGCTCCCTCTGGCATCTGTCTGCCGTATTGTGGGGCTTCTGGAGCAGCAGCAAGCTGTCCAGCACTTGTTTGTTCGCAGCAACCCCCAGCAACGCCCAGGTGTTTAGACTATGTCAGGTGTCCTCAGTGCTCTGAGACAGGTGATACAGCTTCCTGAGAACCTGGAACAGTGGATACCTGCTCCAACTCTTTGTTTCCTCAGGGGGAAACCAGAAATTTGGGGTGTTCTCCCACTCGTTCTGCACTGAGCCGTGGAGGACAATGCTGAGTGAGTAGGTGCTAGTTCATAGCATTGCTTTTGTTCTCAGCTGCCTCCAATCTGGTGCTTTTACCGGTCAGTACTTAGATTCAGGAAAGACAGAAACCAGTCCTTCTGGTAGCCCCTGGAAAAGTCTGAACATTAGAGATATATTTCAGTCTTTTCTTCCCCTCCTCACGGATAAGCCAGGAGTTGCAAATTTTCCTCTGGTCGTACCACGTTGTGCCGTGGGCTGGGGCTCTGGTGAGTGCTACCGATTTTGTTACTGGCTTCCATGCTTCTAGTTTCACACTTGTTTGGAGGTGCAGGAGCCTCAACTGGTTTCTGCATTTCTTACAAAGGGAATTGGTCTGTATATTGTTGAATTTGTTTCTCCATGGGGAAACAATGGTCTCGGACTTCCTATTTTGTCTTGCTGATGTCACTGCCCCCCCCCTTAATTTAGAATATAGTATAGTTTAATTTAGAATATAGTATAGTTGTAAGGCTTTCAGCAAGGTTGTAGTGAGTTTCCCGTGATATGCTTATAAAAAAGAGAGATGTGCCTGCGTGGCTCAGTTGGTTAAGTGTTCAGCTTTGGCTCAGGTCATGAACTCTCAGTCTGTGAGTTCGAGCCCCACGTCGGGTTCTGTGCTGACAGCTCAGAGCCTGGAGCCTGCTTCGGATTCTGTGTGTCCCTCTCTCTCTGCCCCTCCCCTGCTTGTTCTCTCTCTCTCTCTCTCTCTCTCTCTCTCTCAAAAATAAACAGTTAAAAAAATTAAAAAAGAAATGTGAGCTGTTTTTAGCTTAATTCATGACTTATATGTAGATACTCAAAAGATGTTAAGACCGCATGATCTATTGGAGATTAGGTATGGGTTCATATTCTGGCCCTGCCACATAGTAGCTGTGTGTCCTGGTAAAGTCCCATTGTTTTTCTGTATCTGTTTCTTAGTTTGAAAGTGGGGCGGTTATTAATTCCTGTAAGAGTTTTTGGGAGACTGAATATAAAATATGTAGTCAGTGCCTGATGGTATAGTAGTTCCCAGTAAATTTTATTTCTTTTTCTGTGTTTCTTAACTAACTAAATTTGGGTCACTCTGGAGAGAGGTTTCTAAAAACATGCTACAGGATTTATCTCTCAACCTACCTTGTTCTTGTCTTCATTTTCAATTTTGACCTAGATAGGAACACTGATGACAGACAGATTTGTGCAGAGTGTAATAAATAGCTCATAGATTGGATACCTAAAGAATCAGGAGCTTAAAGAATCAAAGATCTTAAATTAGAAAGAGTTATGATTATGGGGCTCTGTCTTAGGGATGGAAGAATTGCTAAATGGATTGTGGGTGTGGGAGCAAAGAAGGGATTGGATACAGTAGGCTACAGGGACACAGAATAGAATATTCCTGGAAGAGGGTATAGCATGTGGGAATCCAGAGCAAGCAAGTAATTTTTTTTAATTTTTTTAAATTTTATTTTTTAATTTACATCCAAATTAGTTAACATATAGTGCAACAATGATTTCAGGAGTAGATTCCTTAGTGCCCCTTACCCATTTAGCCCATCCCCCCTCCCACAACCCCTCCAGTAACCCTCTGTTTGTTCTCCATATTTAAGAGTCTCTTCTGTTTTCTTCCCCTCCCTGTTTTTACATTATTTTTGCTTCCCTTCCCTTACATTCATCTGTTCTGTGTCTTAAAGTCCTCATATGAGTGAAGTCATATGATATTTGTCTTTCTCTGACTAATTTTGCTTAGCATAATACCCTCTAGTTCCATCCACGTGGAAATGGATCTTGCAAATGGCAAGATTTCATTCTTTTTGATTGCCAAGTGGTACTCCATTGTATCATTGTATATATATACACACACACATACATATACCACATCCTCTTTATCCATTCATCCATCAGTGGACATTTGGGCTCTTTCCACACTTTGGCTATTGTTGATAGTGCTGCTATAAACATTGGGGTGCATGTGTCCCTTTGAAACAGCCTACCTGTATCCCTTGGATAAATACCTAGTAGTGAAATTACTGGGTCATAGGGTAGTTCTATTTTTAATTTTTTGAGGAACCTCCATACTGTTTTCCAGAGTGGCTGCACCAGTTTGCATTCCCACCAGCAGTGCAAAAGAGATCCTCTCTCTCCCTGCATCCTCGCCAACATCTGTTGTTGCCTGAGTTGTTAATGTTAGCCATTCTGACAGGTGTGAGGTGTATCTCACTGTGGTTTTGATTTGTATTGCCCTGATGATGAGTGATGTTGAGCATTTTTTCATGTGTCGGTTGGCTATCTGGATGTCTTCTTTGGAGAAGTGTCTATTCATGTCTTTTGCCCATTTCTTCACTGGATTATTTGTTTTTTGGGTGTTGAGTTTGGTAAGTTCTTTATAGATTTTTGGATACTAACCCTTTATCTGATATGTTGTTTGCAAATATATTTTCCCATTCCATTGGTTACCTTTTAGTTTTGTTGATTGTTTCCTTCACTGTGCAGAAGCTTTTTATTTTGATGAGGTCCCAATAGTTTTTTTTGCTTTTGTTTCCCTTGCCTCCGGAGACATGTTGAGTAAGAAGTTGCTGCAGCCAAGGTCACAGAAGTTTTTGCCTGCCTTCTCCTCGAGGATTTTGATGGCTTCCTCTCTTATCTTTAGGTCTTTCATGCATTTTGAGTTTATTTTTGTGTATGGTGTAAGAAAGTGCTCCAGGTTCATTCTTCTGCATGTTGCTGTCCAGTTTTCCCAGCACCACTTGCTGAAGAGACTGTCTTTATTCCATTGGATATTCTTTTCCTACTTTGTCAAAGATTAGTTGTCCATACATTTGTGGGTCCATTTCTGGCTTCTCTATTCTGTTCCATTGATCTGAGTGTCTGTTTTTGTGCCAAAGCAAGTCATTCTTTATGAGATAGTTGAAAGTGTTTTTACTTCTAGCATTGGGAAAATCTGATCCCAACCAGTGCTTCTTTCCTGCTTTTTTGTTCTCTTTTTTTCCTCTCTTTTTTTCTTAGTCAAATCTCTTAGAGAGGTAATGGCACAGATATGTGTTATGGTTGGTCATAAATGCCTACAACAAGATTAATTGACATTACAGGAGAGTCTCGAGACTCTTAAAAGCTCCTTAATACTCTATTTGAAAGGATAGGGCTTGACTAGTATTTATGCTGGAGCTGTGGAAGAGGCAGGGGTTGATCTGGAAGGATGATTAACGATCTTCCTCTCTGCTCACCCCCATTTGATTGTAGCTGTGGGTCAGCAATAAGATAAGGTAAAAAGAAGGGACACAGAGCCAGGGTTGGGACAAGTCGGAATCTAAGCCAGGCAGCAGTAGGGCATGAGAGACTATTTCTGTTAAAGGCTGGCAGCAGAGGAATTACTGGTTGTACCCATGCGTGAGTTGAGTTGAGAACTGCCTGAGAACTGAGTTAAAAAAATTGAGATTAATGAACTCCGGTCTTAAAAGATTTTTGTATCTTTTCCCTGGAATTTTATGTTTAGATTGGGTTTTGCTTTTTGTTTTCCTTCAGTAGAATTTCTAATGTACGTTTTTACAAAAGATTTTGAATTAGTTCCAGCCTTAATTAGTTAAGTGCAGTTACTTTGTGTTTTCAAATGCTGTGAAACCTGGTTTGGCTTGTCACCACCAAAGATGGAGTTTGGACTGCCACTTCAAAAAAAAAAAAGCATTAAACAGAAACTTCCCCCCCCCCCCCCAAATAAAATTTTAAGGTCTGGATAAAAGCTTTTAAGTACTACTTTTAATAATGTTTGTTTTTTTTTTTTTTTCCAATGTAACATTAACTCATGCGCATGATTTAACTAATAGGGAAAAAAAGGAGAAAAACATTTCAAATTCACCACCTAAGGTTAACCACTTATTTTTGGTTCATTTTTCTCTAGCCTTTTCTTATGTTTTCTTCCATAAAATTAGTACCACTATAAATTTTATTTTATTTAAAAATTTTTTAAAATTTTGTGAGAGAGAGCATGAGGGGGGAGGGGCAGAGAGAGAGGGAGACACAGAATCTGAAGCAGGCTCCAGGCTCCCAGCTGTCAGCACAGAGCCCAACGCAGGACTCGAACCCACAAACCATGAGATCATGACCTGAACCAAAGTTGGATGCTCAACTGACTGAGCCACCCAGGGGCCCCTCACCATAAATTGTATAAATACTTCATATTGCAAACGTTTGTATATTTTTTCCTTAAAATTATTATGAACATTTTTCCATGTCCTTGTTCAGGTTTTTGAAAACTATTTCTTTTTGTCACTGGGTAATATTTCTTTACATGATTGTATTGCATTGTATTGGTTTGTGGTTTTTCAGTATTACAAAAGCACTTTAATCTTTGCATGTAGTATTTGATTTTCTGATTATTTCCTTGGGAAATAGTCCTCGAAAGGAAACTAGTTGTTAAGGAGTGTGAGCTTTTGTTAATGTTTTTGATATATGTTGCCAAATTGCTTTCTAATTTGGAGTGATCATTTTAGCACATTCTAGTCAAAATTGGTGATTTCACTTTATTTTGCCCAAGTTGTAGCATAAATATGGAAGACCCTCACTACAAAGCTGGTGTCAAAAACCGTGATCATAATACCTATACTGTAGGCTTTCTGCTTATGGAGAGAGAGAGAGAGATCTGTTGTACATTTCGTGTATTTGTACTATGACTTCATGAGGAACACAAGTTTTTGCATTCAGGAGTAAATGGGCCAAAGGATGCATAGAAATCCGATGAGTGTAAACTGATTTTCCCCCAACTGCCAGTGCATTTTAAGCACAATATTAGTAAATGTTTGGTAGAGTAAAATGAGTGAGTAAGTAAGCCTCAGTAAACTTTTTTTTATCTTCTTGAATTTGATTCTTCACATTCCATCCTTATTTTATTTCTCCTACTTTCTCTTTTAAAGGATTTGTAAATAAACCTCACAGTTAATTTAAATAATTTAAGCACTCTTTTTCTAACTCCCCCAGTGTTTCTCTTGAGTTTTTTATTCATCATTTTTGAGGATGGAAGCTTGTTTTGATTTGTGAGAAGTAAAGAGGTCCCTCTGGTGGAACATTTAGGAAATACATAGCATTATATATTTTCATGAAAGGACCGACGTTTTCAAGTTAAATGGTGGGAGTTTAGTGTGATAACTTTCCAACTGAATGATGTAATGAATGGTGGTTCATTTTGTAGTTCATTTGCAAAACATTTTTAGACTTCAACACAATGAATATGTTTAAGATTTGTGAGGAAAATAGTAAGAAAGAAGATAGCTGTAAATGTGCCAAATTTTATGTCCTATCTTGGAATGCTAATCACTGTTAATGTAATTATGTCTCTGGTGAAAATAAGTTTTTCGAGAACTGGAATGAGGGATACGTTTCTTGATGATTACAATTTATCAAGTACAATTTATCCTGGGACTTTGTTAGTATCTCTGACTTCACAGTAACCTAGCGAGGTAGGTGGTGTCAAATCCACTTCATAAAGAAACTAAAGCCCAGAGGGGTTTAATGATTACATCATCCAGCTATTAAGTGGTGGAGCTGGGAATAGAATCAAAGTGCTTGCTCTTCTCACTGTACTGTTCTGCCTTTTAGATGGAAGGACTGGGTTCATAACCGCTAGCTCCATCTTTTGAGTGGGCAAGAGACTGACCCTGAATGAGGGCTAAGATCTGAAGAAGTGATCAAAATAGATACATCGGCACAGATAACCTACTTTCTCTTGTCTCTACTTGGGGTTATATGTACAGCTAGTCAATTGTGGAGTCATGATCTGATCCCAGGCCTGCTTGATGTTAAGGACCATGTTCTTTCTGTTATTCCTGGAGGTGAATCATCAAGAGTTAAATCATATTTACTCTTGTTTTGGTTCCCGTGGGTCCTGTTTTAGTTAATTTAAAGGGTAACATGTATGGCGTGTGTCATGTCACAACCAGAATATTCACTAACTGGGAAGCCACAGTAAGTTATTAGTACCATGTAAATTATCCATTTGTGAGCTACCCAGTAGGTTTTTAATCATTATTTGACTTTTCCCTGTATCAGCATCTTTTTCCCTCCTTACTGATGCTTTCTAGCTTTATTTAATGACCTGAGCCTTTTACATGAAACAGTATTCTATACTTTGAAACTGTAATCTAAGTTCAAAGACCTGATATGGGTTTTAATAAAAATACACATTTGCCAGTTATTTTGAGAATAAGGTAAATTTGGAATTGGGAGTCATGGATGTGTGTGTGCTCACACATGGTATGTTAAAATAGATTTGTTATAGATTTCGGAAAGTATGCTTTGAATTTAGAAACATTTAAATGAAGCAGTCAGCGGTATGTTGACTGAGCTGTTGCCTATAAGTAGATAGTAATAATAGTAATTGACCTGCTTTAAAAATGAAAAATTTAGTTTTCTCTTTATTTGTGTCAGTGATTAGAAAACGAGCATTTTATGATACAAGTGTGCTTCACCTCAGGGGTTGGCAAACTATAGCCTGGGGGCCTATTTCTGTATGGCCTACTAGTTGGGGTTATACAACATTTTTTAAAGGTTGCTTAGAATATATGTGACAGAGACCAGAAGTGTATACAGTTACAAAGCTTGAAATACTTAACTCTTTGGTCCTTTACAGAAAAGGTTGGCCTGCCCCTACCTTATAGCTTTTTAGGTGGCTACAAAAAATGAATAATAAAATATTTTCTACTCTTAAAATCAGGAAGATGCTATGTATACTATGATGTTAGCCTAAGCTGTTTAACTGGCATAAGCCAGAAAGTAAATTCATCTTTTATATCTTCAAAAATTCTACTTTATAATACTGTAGAACTCTGTATACTATATAGAACGTTTGTGGAAGTAATGACCTGTTTTAGACCTTAATACTCTATTACATCTTTAATGAGATTTTAAATAAATTATCAATTGTTTTTTTGAAAATGTGTATTCATAAAGGGAATGGTTTTACTGTATTCCAGATAGTAAGTAGTATTAACGTGGGAAAGGAAAACAAAATGGGAAAATAACCACAGATATCCTTTCTTACCCTTATTATTTTATAACTAAAAGTTTTATGTTCTTTGTTCCTGCATATAATTAGCTTATTAGAGTAGGTGTTCTTGTTAATTTGAACCATTATGTTCATTTTTAAGGATAATTAATGAAGGCAGTAATGCTACTTATAATATCTTCAGCCTTCTAAAATTCTTATGTTTAAAATATACAGCTAATAAACTTGGAAATTTGTTTTTACGTTATTTGAAACTTACATGTATAGTCTAGCCTTCAAAGTTCTATGTAATAAAGCAAAAATGTCATTATATCTTGCATATTGTTGTAATATAGGCCGAAGAACATATAAATACAGGAAAATGCAAAATGTATATTTCATTGATTTTTAAAAATACCCATGTCTTATGATTTCATTTGTATGTGGAATCTAAAAAATGAATGAATAAAACAGAAACAGACCCATAAATAGAGAACAAACTGGTGGTTGTTAGATGGGAGGTGGGTAGGAGGATAGGCAGAATGAGTGAAGGAGTGTGGGAGGTTCAGGCTTCCAATTATGAAGTGATGAATAAGTTGTAGGGTTGAGGGGCACAGCCTAGGGAACATAGTCAGTGGTATTATAGTGGTATTGTATGGTGACAGATGGTAGCTGCACTTGTAGCGAGCATAGCATAGACTATTGGGACCACATCAAAATGAAAAACTTCTGCAAGTAAAGGAAAACAATCAACAAAACTACAAGGCATCCTACAGAATGGGAGGAGATATTTGCAAATAACATATGTGATAAAGGATTAGTATCCAAAATATATGAAGAACTTCTAAGACTCAACACCCCAAAACCAAATAATTCAGTTAAAAACTGGGCAGAAGACATGAACAGACATTTTTCCAAAGAAGACATTTGATGGCCAACAGACACATGAAAAATGCTAAACATCATTCATTATCAGAAAAATAACAGATGAAAACTACAGTGAAATATCACCTTACACCTGTCAGAATGGCCAAAGTCAACAACACAAGAAACACGTGTTGGCAAGGATATGGAGAAAAAGGAACCCTTTTGCATTGTTGGTGGGAATGAAAACTGGTGTAGCCACTGTGAAAAGCAGTATGGGGTTCTTCAAAAAGTTAAGAATAGAACTACCCTGTAATCCAGCAGTCTCATTACTGAGTATTTACCCAAAGAATATAGAGACACTAATTCAGAGGGATACAGGTATCCCTGTGTTTATAGCAGCATTATTTACAATAGCCAAATTATGGTAACAGCCTCAGTGTCCATCGATTGATAAATAGATAAAATGGGAAATACACACACACACACACACACACACACACACACATACAGATTTTGTGTGTGTGTGTGTGTGTGTGTGTGTGTAATGGAATGAAGAATGAAATCTTGCCATTTGCAACAACATAATGGATGTGGAATTATATATAATGCTAAATAATGCTAAATGAAATGTTTGTCACAGACAAGTACCATATAATTTCACTCATACGTGGAATTTAAGAAACAAAACAAATGAACAGAGGGGAATATGAAAGAGACAAACCAAGAAACAGACTCTTAACTGTAGAGAACAAATTGATGGTTACCAGAGGGGAGGTGGATTGGGGAGGTGGGTGAAATAGGTGATGGGGATTAAGGAGTGCACTTGTGATGAGCACTGGGTGATGTATGGAAATTTGAATCCTTGTATTATACACCTGAAACTAATATTACATTGTTAACTAACTGTAATTAAAATAAAAACTTAAAAAAAAAACCCTACACATTACAATGAGTGCAATGTCTCCAACTCCATGGATAACCCATATTAATCCTGCCTTATGGATTTTCAAGGCCCTCTATAGCTTGTGCTTTTTAAATCCTGATTGATGCAGTATAAACTGAAATTAAGTTCTCTTGATGTTCCTTCATCAGTTTTTTTTTCTTCTCTAATTTTAGAGCAAATGAATATGAGTTTTGATTTTTAGTTATACACCAGGTGATTTCTAGCAGTGTAATTATAACAATTAAAACCGTAATTGACTGAAATTATTTTAGTATAATTTTATTGTATGACATTTTAAAGCAATAGTAATGCTTAAAAATCACTGAAAAATTTTTTTAGTCGTTATTCATAAGTAAAATTTTTATAGTTATATTTAATTGCATGTTGTCTTACTTTAAGCATTAGCTATTTAGCTCTTAATGATCATCTCCAAATTCATAGTATTACCTTGAAGTGATCTCATCTATAAACCATTTGTCAGCTATTATACTTACATTGGCTACAAATTTTTTGATATTTATAAATAATGATGAAAGATTACACTTTTTTTTTTCAATAACAGGTAGTTTGTATTTCTAAAAACATCCTGGTAGTAGTTACGCATAAGTAATGATGCCTAGTAAGATTTGTTCTGCTTCATAAAGCTTCCTGTATTTTCAGATTTGATACATTAAAAAAAACTCGCCAGTTTCATATCAGGAAGTAAATTGTACTGATCAAATGTAAACCTTAATTTCCAATGCTATTAAAGAATCTGTTGATAAAATGCAACAGCTATTACTTACAAAATTCTTTTTAAAATGTTTTTAAAAATGACTTCTTGGGGCATCTCAGTGGTTCAGACGGTTAAGTGTCCGACTCTTGATTACAGCTCGGGTCATGTTCTCATGGTTTGTGAATTCGAGCCCCATATCGGGCTCCTCTCTGACAGCATGGAGCCTGCTTGTGATTTTTGTCTCTCCCTTTCTCTGCCTCCCCCGTGCTCTCTCGCACTCTCTCTCAAAATAAACTTAAAAAAAAAAAAAAACTTTCTAAAAATAATGTCTTTTTACTGCTGTTTTTAGAAGTTCATTCTTTGCACTTCAAAAAGTACATAAAATATATTGAATAGAATATAAGCTCCATGAACAAGGAAGTTTGACTGTTTTGCTTAGTGCTATCTCTCTGGGTTTTAGCACAGTACCTGGCACATAGTGGACCCTCAATAAATATTTATTGATTGGAAGAATTTTCAAGGGTATTTATTATAGTGTTATTTGATACATTAAAATAATCGGTAACACTCTAAATGTTCATTAATAAGAGGTTGATTAAAGTATAAAATAACCAGCCACAGACTAGAACACTATGTTGCTGGAAAAAAATAGGGTCGTTCCATGTTTGGTGATATTGACACAATAATACTTCATTTTGTGATAAAAGCAAGTGGAATAAACAGTACATATAATGTGATACCACATTATTTTAATTAAAAAATACATAATATACCTATGCACAGCAATTCTTAAACTTTATGGTTTCATGACCCTTTTGCATTCCTCAAATTACTGAGGACCCTATGTGGCTTTTGTCTGTGGGATATATATACATAGATAGATTTAGATATATATTTACCTTATTAGAAATTTAAGCAAAAAAATTAAATTTACTTATTCTTTTAAGAATAATGAACTTATTACACGTTAACATTTAACAATGTATTTTTATGAAAAATAACTAATTTATCCAAAATAAAAACATTTAGTGATAGTGGCATTGTTTTGCATGTGTGCAAATCTCTATAATCTTTAATGTGTAGCTTAATAAAACTATACTGGATTTTCGTATCTGCTTCTGTATTCAGTCTATTGTGATGTTTTGGTTGAAGTATGTCAAGAAAATCTAGCCTCATATAGATATGTAGTCAAAACAGGGAAAAGTATTTTAATACTCTTTCCAGATAATTGTAGATACTCTTCTTTGATACTGTACCAAAAGTCTAAGTAGTAGTTTCTTAAAGATTAGTTGCAGTGTGCAATGTGAAACCATATCGGTGATTTTTGTTTACTCTGTCTCTATAGTCCTTTTTCTAGGTTACACGTAGAACAGATAGATCCTTTACCTGTGCAAGACTTTACGACTCCTGCATTGGTCATTTGGAAAATACTGGTTTGTAGGTTATGCAGATCTTCCCAGTGTTTGACACCTTTCATTATGCCATACCCCAAAGTCGCATTCATTAATATTACACCAGTCTCATTGCAAAGGTCTTTAAGTACTGCAAGGGTGTCAAGCTTATAGTAATGGATGCAACTTTTTCCAGATTTTGCTTTTGACATGAAAGCTTGAATGTCATCATTGGTAACAAAGTCAACTGTTTTTCTTGAGTTGACAGGCCTGCTTCATTCATTTGTTGAGAAAATGTCAGTGAAACAGCCAACTCTGAATAGTTTGCCATTTGTTCATCTAAAAATAGTATTCCATAAAAAAATTAGCTCATCCACTCTTACCACAGTGATACTTAAAAGACAAATTACTTTAAAAAAAAAAATCCTCCAAATCTGTAAATGTGAAAGAACCAAAAAGAAAACATAAAAAAATATTAATACTGCTTATCTTAGGATGGTGGGGAAATTGTGACTTTTTTTTTCTCCTTTTGTTTTTCTGTAATGAATAATACATTTTTGTTATGTAATATAGTTTCAAGTGTTATATAAAAATGAAAGTATGGTATTTATAGTATAGCTTACACAGAGTCAAAAGAATGTAAATGACTAAGAATAGTTAGTTATTTTCTCCATTTTTCTTATTAGGATTTAGGCCCTGAATATGAAGATATATTTAATATTTCTTTGAAGTGGATTTTAAAAAATGGAAAAGATGTTGGAATAAGGTAAAGGATTTAATTTCCACTTTGGCCATTTTGTAGTATAAGTAGTGATTTTGGCTCTAAAGTCTCCTTAATTATTTTTAAATAGGTGTGTTGGTTATGGCCCCGAGGAGCAATTGAAAAATATAACTGATGTGCAGTTTTTACAGTCCACAAGACCACAGATGTCTTTCTGGTGTCGTTTTCGACGTGCTTTTATTACTGTCACCCACAGGTTATTGTTGTTATGCTTAGGTAAGTTGTTGGGGTGAGAAAGAAGATACATGATAGTGTAGAATTTTTGTGTCTGTATTTTACCAGTTGAGAATTTACTTCTGTGGTAGTTCCCGTTATAAATCACATCGAGAAGTCTTCATTAAGGTATAATAACAGTGACTTTTTTTATACATATTGTCAGTATTAATCTAAGGACTTAGAAATCAGTATTATAAGGGAAGTTGGAATAAAACTTTATAAGAATGTCAGGAAAAGCAAGTATGGTGCATAAACAGAAATCTTAAGAAAATAGAACAGGAAAATTTAAAAATTAAGCTTATTTTTTATTTTTTATTTTTTTAATTTTTTTTTTTTTAACGTTTATTTATTTTTGAGACAGAGACAGAGCATGACCAGGGGAGGGTCAGAGAGAGAGGGAGACACAGAATCTGAAACAGGCTCCAGGCTCTGAGCAGTCAGCACAGAGCCCTACGCGGGGCTCGTCACATACCGCGAGATCGTGACCTGAGCCGAAGTCGGACGCTTAACCGACTGAGCCACCCAGGCGCCCGCTTATTTTTTAAATAATAAAATATTATAAATTAAGTTCATTAAAATTCTTTTTGATTTAAAAAAATATCATTTACCTTGGATTCCTGGATTTTCTATGACTGTTTTGATTGATTATAGGAATTTATTTTTCTAGGTTTATTTTTGAGAGTGAGTGAGCAGGGGAGGGACAGAGAGAAAGGGAGAGAATCCCAAGCAGTCTTCCTGCTGCCAGCGTGGAGCCCAACTCCAGGCTCAATCTCACGAATCATGAGATCATGATCTGAGCTGAAATCAGGAGTTGGACACTTAACCGACTGAGCCACCCAGGCTCCCCGTTTATAGGAATTTAGAAGATACTTATTTTTTTCTTTTTTCTGTTCAAGTCCTTTAAAAATAATTTACTTAAAGTCAGGTGTAGTATATTTACAGTCTTAGAAAACTCACTTTTCTAATAGCTTAATGTGGCAAAGGAAAAAGTTTGTGAGATGTGTTTACATTGTTTTTAAAAAAAATAGAATTTAAATGTTGAGTTGTCAACATAATGGAAGAGAGAGTTTTTCTAGAGAGATTAAGTGAAACTCAGGAAAATGTTTAACACCAAATTGGTCTATGTAATAGTAATTATGTAGCTAATTCAGTCCACTGTTTTGAAGGCCCATTCCATTATACCATTATAGCAGTTAAAATAATTACTGTAGAAACTGTCCTAAGAGTTCTCTTTCTTTGCTGTGTTTTGTTAACATCAGATTTAACGATTAGACCAATAACTTCAGATTGCAGTGACTTAATTGAATGCCACTGACCACAATTTTTAAAACACAAAATATGTAAATATTGCAGGTGTAGTGATGGTTTGTGTCGTTCTGCGTTACATGAAATATCGCTGGACAAAAGAAGAAGAGGAAACAAGACAGATGTATGATATGGTGGTGAAGATAATAGGTATAAGTATTTGAAAAGATCGAAACTATTTCTAGAGTAGTCATGTGAAAAATTACAACGTGATGTCCATTGATTCATTTGTAAATTTGTTTATTTTCAGATGTTTTACGAAGTCATAATGAAGCTTGCCAGGAAAATAAAGACTTACAACCTTACATGCCTATTCCACATGTGCAAGATTCCTTAATACAGCCTCATGACAGGTGTGTTCAAAATCTTGTGAGTCAAAGTAGATCTGAATGTTGGTATCTTCTGAAATCGTGATAATTATATTGAGAGTTGGGGCCCTTTTCAAGTAGACCTGCTTTACTTTTGTACTTTAAACTCTCCTTTCTTTCTAAATTCCCTGTCTTGTCCTCCTAATTTTGAGTGGCCTGATAGACAACTGGATTTCCAAATCATTATCACTTCTATACATTTTTGATTCTTTGTTGTCAGTTTTCACCTTATTTCCGTTAATTTCATCTTGATAAAGAAACAGAGATAGACAATAGCCAGTGATGTTTTACTAATAATGCCTTAAATATTTTGTTGTTAATGAAGCTTTTTAAATAAAAATACTACATAATAACTTCTTGAAAATAAAAGATGATTCCATATCCTAAAGCAGCATTCTTCACTGTTAGCAACACCTCAGAATCATCAGTGGACTTTGGGGGGAAAAATTACTGATGCTTATGTTCTACCTCTGGAGATTGACATTCAGTAAATCTGAGATGAGCTTCAAGCATCTAAATCTTTTTTGAAAAAAACTTCATAAGCAGCGATCAGAAAAATCAGAGTTAATAATAACCATTATCTAATACTTGAAAATTACAATAACCAATTACTAATACTTGAAAAAGATGACAAGCCAAGATGATAGTACATTTGTCATTTTGTTCACATGATAGGAAAAAGATGAAGAAAGTCTGGGATAGAGCTGTTGACTTCCTTGCTGCTAATGAGTCTAGAGTTCGCACAGAGACACGAAGAATAGGTGGTACAGATTTTCTAGTTTGGCGCTGGATCCAGCCTTCTGCCTCCTGTGACAAAATATTAGTAATACCTTCTAAAGTATGGCAAGGTCAAGGTATGTATTTTTAAACAACAACAGAAATAAACATCAGTTTTTCTAATTTTTTCAGCACGTAAAAGTGTTACATGTTTATTTACTTTTAATTTAATTTAATTTTTTTTAAATATATGAAATTTATTGTCAAATTGGTTTCCATACAACACCCAGTGCTCATCCCAAAAGATGCCCTCTTCAATACATGTTTAAAGGAAAATAGTACCATTGAAAGATACATGAAGGCAACGCTCCCTTTGCAGTTTCATCCCATAGAAGGAATTCGTGTTAGCTTCTTTACATACTTCTACTTTCCTCCTTGCAAATATAAACATAAGTGGTTTATCTTTACTATAATAGAACACTATATACATTACTTTGAGTTTTTCCTTTTTCACTTACAGCAACTTAGTATTGTAGATCTAAGTATATTCTTTTCCCCTAATTTTTATGCAGATAAGACATAATTTCTGTTTTACATATGTATAAAACATATATAAGTGAAACATAACTTTTTAACTGCTCTCTTTTCTGAGTTTTGCTTGCCTCCCTCTTTTTTATTAAGACTCCTCTACTTGCATATCCCTTGTGCCAAGTAGCTTTTGTGGCTATCTTTCCATATTGTTCTTAAGGCTTGCATAGCTACAAAAACAGGTATATGTAAATATATAGGAGAGTCTGGTGATTGGTTGCCTTAGGTACCCAAACCTCTATTAGTGATGACTGTTACCTCACTTGAATTTTTGGATGGTTAGTTGCAAAAATTAAATCTTGTTGGTTTAATGTGCATTTCAAAACTAGTCGTGAGTTGAGTTTCTTTAAATCTCCTTGTTGGATAAAAGCATATTTATCAATGTTTGCTAAACACAGTATTTATGAGACAGTTAAGTTGTTTTGATATTGAAAAAAAAATCCAATCACTCTGTTCTCTAATTTTCACTGTTAAAGAGCTTGAATCATAATAATAATAATGATAGTCTTCAATAATCATGGCATAAAAACGATGCTTTGATGATGCCAAAGATGACACTAAACAATAAACTTTTTGTTTTAAAAGGTGTCTGCGGAAGGGTCTTATGAAATGAAAACAGAATGCAAAGCCAGTCAGATCAGATTACCTTAGTGCCTGCTGTAATGGTTACGAATTCTCAGTCTAATTTCTTCATGTAGCTAGCAGTTGGTGCTTATGTATGCATGTGATGTTCTAGAAAAGGCCATTATTTTGTTCATGTGAATTTATTATAGTTGTCTTATTTTTATTTTGTTTACTTATTTGAAGTTTATTTATTTTGAGAGAGAGACAGCATGAGTAGGGGATGGGCGGAGAGAGAGAGAGAGAGAGAGAGAGAAAGAAAATCCCAAACAGGCTTCATACAGTCAGCGCAGAGCCCCATGGGGGGCTCACACTCACAAACTGTGAGATCATGATCTGAGCTGAAATCAAGAGTCAGATGCTTAACCAACTGAGCCACCTTGGTGCCCTTTTAGTTGCATTTTTAAAATATGAGATTTTCAAGATGAATCTAAAGACAGTTTCTTGACCTAGATAATCCAAGTTCTTATAAGTTAGTAGGGGGGAATGACAGATTCTTAAGTGCGTTGAATTGGATGCTCTATATCTAGAATTTAAAACCTCAAACTATTTTCATTTTATTTTCTTTAGATAGGAAAAGACTGCATAAGTGTGATATAAGACAACTTTAGGTCAGTTATATTAGTTGTAAAACTCAACTTGAATTGATAGAATAGTTTTAAAATGTCCTGCTACTTTGTTTCATCAGGGTTCTTCTCGTGTAGTATATGTTTATAAACTATATGCCAAATACTGAGCTATCTTAATTTGAATACTTCTAAATGCACAATGTAAAGACTTATAAACTCAATCTCTCTTTACTTGACAGTTACAAGTCAAGTAATCCCTTGAAAGGGATTGAGAGTAAAATAATATGCCTGTTGCTTAGTTAGCAAATAGAAAAAAAATATAATGGCTGAGATTGTTATTCTGAAGGCAGAAAATCTTGGGGTAGAACCTAGTAGCCATTTGCTTAAGTATATCCATTCAAATTTTTTGGAGGGTTGTGATGATAAAAGTTGATAGACTCCTAGCAAGAGAGATTTGAGTTCAAGAGAATTTGATCATAAAAGAATTTGTTACAGAAGCTGAATAATGAGAAGTTGGTGGGATACTTCTTAATGATAATTACCTGTATCACCTCACTTAAGAACATATAGCCCTAATAAAGAAAGAATTTCGTTTTAATATTATATTTTATGCCATTAAATGTGTAGTCTAAGTATAATTTAAATGACTGACTTATCTTATTGAAGATATTAATACATAAACTAAATTTTGCTTTCACTTAAATGTATCTGAACACAAATGTACTTTAAGTAGTGCTATAGAGTGGGGGTGGGGCAGTTTGGTGGTGGTTTATGTAAAAAGATAGTTTAACTTATTAACAGGCTTAATGTTTATCCTTTTATGAATACTGTGGTTTAATTAAAAGGTACATGGCTGGAGGGTTGGTAATTATAGTAGTCTTTTGAATTCACTCCCACTATAAGCTGTTGTCATTTCATAGTATTTTTTCCAAGTAATTGTTACTTAATGAACCTTATTGAATTTTTAGTTCTCTTCCTAAAGGATTGTTAAGTATAGATTGGATTCTTACATAGCAGTAGTATCTCTAATGATATTTTAAAGCACTAGTTAAAAATCAAACCATACCTGCTGGAGAGAATTATTTATGTTTCCAGCAGATGGAGCCTTCAGAATAAATAGCATTCATTTGAAGGATCCAAACATAATTCTTGAGGTATTTGAAATGTATCATTTGGTAACCACTATCTCTCTGCTTGTACCAGGAGGTGATTACAATTTAGTTAGGGAGACAAAGCATATATCTTAAAAATCACTTGGATCTTCATGATTACTTTGTGACTAGAATTGACCAGGAATAGCTTCTCCCAGAGCTATTTTGTGGAAACTTGGGTCTAGACTAGGATAAGATGGTATTAATGCTTCCATTTTCTCTGGTTCATTCCCTGCTGGCCCAGGCCAGTATTGGAATTTCAAGGAAGTCAGATGGCCTACAACTGAAAGGTCATCAAGAATACCACCTATACACTCTGCCAGAGAAGTCTAGGTGGTGCTGGAAGGTTCATAGGCTTTCTTGATCTGGGGTTTGGCAAAGATTTTTCATGTACAGTGGCCTTTCCCCCACCCCTTATCAAGCACTTGTAGGACATTCACACCCCAGACATTTCTTTTCACTAGATACTTCTGAAATCTTTCATTAATTTATTTTTTTCTTACAAGTTTTTATTTAAATTCCCTTTAGTTAACATGCAGTGTAATATCAGCTTCAGGTGTAGAATTTAGTGATTCATCACTTACATACGACACCTGGTGCTCATCACAACAGGTGCCCTCCTTGATCCCCATCACTTATTTAATCCATTGATACACTCTGGTCTTTAGCCATAAACTCATCCTTTCAACTTTCTTGCTTTATATATATATTTGTTTGTTTTGTTTTTTGTTTTAAACTTCCCATACTCTCCAATTCTTTGATATACCTACTTTTTCCAGTTTTTCAGTCTTCCTCCTGGCTTTATTTCTTTTCCTGTCCATCTTAGTTTCCACAACCCATCATTCCAATCCTTTTCTTGCTAGTACCCTTAAGTCATCACCTATCCCTCTTAGCCTGGTAAATTCCAACCAAGGATGAAACTGTTTTGTCTATGTGCAGGTAGCTGAGCACAGCGGGGAAAAAGTCATACAGTTTTGCAGACTGGTATGTCATAAATAATCAACCTCAGTTGGGCCTTCAGCACTACCTGACTTTCATGTTCTTAAAATATTTTACCAGGTCACTTCACTTTCCTGCTCTGCTCAGTAACAATTTTAGATTTCTTTCCATCTTGTCAAACCTTTGCCTTTCTCTCCTTTCAGTTGATGACTCGAATAGAAGCAATCACATAGTCCCTGCCTCAACGTTCTACCACCAACTCAGTAAAATTGCCAGAATCCACACTCACCCTCACCGCCTATTGCATTCGAAGAGTTCTCTCACTTAACAAAGACCTGAGCCCTTCCCTCTATAGGGAAGGGGATCTAAGCCCTCAGGGTTCCATTCCCTCCAGTCTTCTCAAGCATCTTCTCTCACTGTGTTCTAAACCCCTGCCTCTCCTGGACCTTTTCATCAGCACTTAAACATGCTATATAGTCTCTCTCATCTTTAACACACATTGTTAGAGTCTACACTGTTCTGTAGCTATCACTCTGTCTCTACCCATTCACAGCCACATAGCATTAGTTTACTGTACTCACTGTTTTTACTTTTTCACTTCCCATTTATTCTTCAGCTGATTCTAATCTGTTTTCCATCCCTGACATTCCATGGAAACAGCTCTCAGACATTCATATTGCTAAACCCATTGGACATTTTTCTTTTCTGTCCTTATTTTACTTAACAGTGTTAACAATTGAGCCTGCTTTAAAACTTTCTCTGTTTGGTTTTGGGGATGCCACTTTCTACTAGTTTTCCTGCTACTTCTGACCATTTGTTCAATCTTCTTTTCCAAATTTTCTTCTTTTCCTGGACCTCTAAAGTGTTGGAGTTTCTCAAGGCCAGTGTCTTTTCTCATTCTACCTGTCTTCCTAGATGATCTCACGATTTATATCTTGAATTAAGTCCTATGGTTTTCAGAGTTTTATACCCACCTGTATACCACCTACTACTAGGATATGGACACCACAAATTGAACATGTGCATGAATTCAGTAACTTCTCTTGCCAAACGGACCTCTTCCCCCGGTGTTCTTGGTCTAATTAATGATACCCCTTCTCAGTTGGTTCTGCCATAAACCTGGGGGTCATCCTTAATCTCTTCCTTACCTCCCATGTATAGTTTTTAAACAAGTCGTGTCAAATCTACTCCGTATGTCCTGAGTCTGTCTACTTATTTCCATCTGCATTGCTGGCCTATCTTACCCACGTTAGTATCCTCTTTCTCTTAAACAACTATGGTAACTTTCTAACTGGTCTCCTTGCATTCGCTTTTGTTTCCACCTAATCGATTTTCCACATAACAGTCTACTTTTAAAAATTATAATTTTAAAAGATAGATCTCATCATATTATTCCTCTCCTTAAAAAAAACTTGAGTGACTTTCTATTGGTCTTACGGCAATGTCTAAACACTTTAGTGTGATCTTCATGGTTCTCAATAATCTGACCTGTCCCTGTTAAGGTTTATCTTTCTATTGTTCCTGCTCTAGCTACAGTGGCTGTCTTTTAGTCACTTGACTGCACTGAGCTCCTTCTTGCCTGGGGCTGTATATAAGCTATCACATTTGCTTGAAATGCCCTTTATACTTCTCTTCACTCTGTCTACTTTTATTACTTTTTGGGTCCCAGCATAAATGTTACTTCCTCAAGTGTTATACTTCCAGACTACCTAAGTTACTTTCACAGCTTCCTGTATTCTTCTTTCTTAAGATTTGCCACAATAACGGGTTTTTTTGACACGGTTTCTCATCTGTCTCACCCACTAAACTGCAGACTCTGTGATAGCAATGATTGTCTCTCTTTGATTTACCTTAATATCCAGGGGTCTGGCTCCTAGGAAAAGCATGCAATGAATATGTTTTGAATGAACTAAATGGAACAGTGACAAATAGTAACACTAATTTGTTTTTTGTAGCATTTCATTTAGATAGAAGAAATTCACCACCAAATAGTTTGACACCATGTTTAAAGATTCGAAATATGTTTGACCCAGTTATGTAAGTATTATGATCAGAGGTACATGTAATTTTTATTTGGAATATCCTTACATTGTTATGTCTGTAATTGAACAATCTCTTTTACTTTTGAATCTCTAACTACAGAAATGTTATGTTTTTCTTTTCTCCTCTTTTGTTATATTTCAAGCAAAGGTCTAGCCAAAAGACACAGATGTATAATAATTTGTTAAATTACAAATCTTTGTATGCACTACGAGTCCCCATGGCAGATAAATGTTTAAGTCAAATTAATGATACACGTGGTGATAAACAGTACTTTTTGTTAAGTATATAAATCTTGTCTGCCAATATTCTTTGCCTCATTAGGCAATATAGATAAATATCTACTATTTTTAAATTTCCAATCTCTGATTGTAAAAATTCTCTGCAAAGATGTACACTTTTCCTTCTTAAGACCTGTCTACTTGTCCATGTAATATTCGAGAAACTTTTGTGTCCATTTAATATTTGAGAAACTTTTCTTTTATATGTTATAGCAGCACATGCATCCAGAGATTAGCACAGTTAAAAGTTATTGCCTTAGAATCTGTAATATTTCATATATATGCTGCAATAATTTCTGGAATTTGCTTCCTAGATGTTACTTATTTGTCCAATGATACAACAGATCAGGTTCTGTTTTGTAAAAAAAAAAATTCTAACAGTAGAAACCGTATTACTTAGAAAATACCCATGCATCCCATTTAGTAACTTATTTATTTCAAGAAATGGTTGATATAACGAGATTCCAAATCAGTGGCAACAAAATTGGAACTTTGGAGAAAAAAAACTCTGTCAGTACACATAACACACCCCCTCCGTTTTGCAGAGATATAAGCACTTAGCAGTGCTCTGATCCCTCTTTTGAGAAGCTGACCTCATTACTTAGGGATTAGGAAATCAGTGCCAGTCTAGTATTTTGTTACTAAGATGAAGATTTATGATTTAAAGTGTAGCCACTCTCCCTTCGGCTTGCCCTCTGTATCTCACAAGTAAGACAAATAGGCATCAGTGCAGCAGGAACTCTTAAAGTTCTTGTGACAGTAAGGTGATGCTTTGTGCAAAATGTTTGTCTTGTATCATTCCTCCATTATTTCGAAAAAGAGAACCCCAGAACACATTATTTACTAGGAATTGTCCTTAAGTTTAGGAATTTGAAAATATCATTAAAAAAAATAGTACTCAAGTTTTTTAAGTTCACTACAGACTCATTAAAGTGTTAACGCTTGCTAGGGAGAAAAAAAGAAATGACTACAGGTACATAAGATTTCAGACGTAAAAATGACAGCACATTTGTTCTGCTGTGCTCATTGCCTCAGCTCTGTGCCTTCTTCCACTGGAAATGAGAGAAGGTCTGGGACTGTGAATGCCAGCATTTTTTAATTCTATATAGTACTTGTAACAAGTATTTACCTAACTACTAGTTTTAACAGTATGTAGTTTTGAAATTACTCCCATTCTGGTAGGGTTTATGTGTTATAAGAGACAGTAAATACTTTTAATGGAATAGGAATATGGTTATTGATTTTTTTTTCCATCAATTTTTAGGGAAATAGGGGATCAGTGGCATTTGGCAATTCAAGAAGCAATTTTAGAAAAATGCAGTGATAATGATGGCATTGTTCATATTGCAGTAGACAAAAATTCACGTGAGGTAAAGTAACTTTTACTATCGAATTCTACATTTAGGATTTGTTGCTATTAAACTAAGACTGTTTCTTTTTTTTCCTCTTTCTTTCTTTGTTTCTTTTTTTTTTTTTTAATATCACAGGGCTGTGTATATGTTAAATGTCTGTCTCCAGAATATGCTGGAAAAGCTTTTAAGGCATTGCATGGCTCTTGGTTTGATGGTAAGAAGTTTAAGTATTACAAACATTTTAAAAACATAAATTATGGCTTACTGTTAAATTATACCAGATTTTAAATTAAAGAATATTAGGTCAGCATTTTAGAGTAATAATTTAAGATTCCTTTATTTGCATATTATGTTCATATGTCTTTTACCACAGTTTGTTTTTTGTAAATATTAAGCACATTTTTACAGATCTAAAATATTATTTTTATCTTACAACAGGGAAATTGGTTACAGTAAAATATTTACGACTAGATAGATATCACCACCGCTTTCCCCAAGCTCTTACTTGCAATACTCCCTTGAAGCCATCAAATAAACATATGAACTCTATGTCTCATCTTCGTCTTCGGACTGGCCTAGCCAATTCTCAAGGAGGTTCCTGAAAAGACTTTCTTCCACTCCTAGGATTGGTATTTACAATAGGAAAATTCCTGTTTGGCTTCTTGTCTTCCTTTTAAATGCTTTTTGTATGTAATATTTTTATTGAATACAGCTCTGTTTGAATGTTCCAGAAATCTTAAGGTTCCAAAGGGACTTAACAGTGAGGCAGCAATGCCGAGTAGACAGAACAATTGTTTCATTTAGTTTTTGGAGCTCAGTTAAGCCAATGCATTTAAAGTTTTGCATGAGGAACATTGACGTTATTAAGCATTTTCAGATGTGGTGGTTGTGTTTTTGCACCACAAAGTGTTTGGATAACCACACAAAAGCATGGTGAAGAGGCCTCTTGTATTTCCATAATTTCCTGTGAACTAATGTTGTGAATTTTTGTATACAGTCACCTGCATAGTTCCTTACCAGGCCAGTGTGGTAAAACTGTTAATTTCCCAATTTAACCTTAGGTTTCTATTGCTTGTAAGAGATTCATTTGTTACAGCTGGAATACAGGAAAATTAATTTGGGTTTAGTGGTTACATATACGTGTAGGTGGATGTACATGTACTTAAACTGGCTTTTGTATATATGTATAAATGCTGGGGGTTGGCGAAAGTAGTCTTGTTTTGTGAGGATGTCTGCATTAAAGCAGTAAAATAAGCTTCCTATTTTATTCATAATCTAATGTGTACATATGTATGTGTATATATGTGTGTATGTGTATATATATGTATGTGTATATGTGTATATATATACACACATATATACATATGGCTGTACTATCACATAGATCAAACAGCCAAACACCTGGAAGTATTAGATACAAGTTTAAAATATCTTTTATAAGTTTTATATAAAAATGTCTGAGTATGATTTTGTGTGAAAGTTACGATATCAGTTGTAATGGATTCAAATTTATGTGAGCAATAAAGATGCAATTGGCAGATATTGGAAAAGTATTTTGTGAAAAGCTGTATTTATTATAAATACTAGGACTATGTCATAGTACTATTGGGAGTAAGTCATTTTCCCAATTTATTTATAATTTAATGAAATGTCAGCTCCCCTGTTCTATGTCAAGTTTAAAGCAGGGCACATTGTTGCAGCAAAATGTGTCTTTGAAAATTTATATTTGAAATTTTGGGTCATGAAAGCTTGCAATATAGTAAATGCACGAGTGACTGTTGCTTTGTGCCTCGGTATTTACTTTGTTTCAGTAAAGTTGCTTTATTACTGTTTATGATTTCAGATTAAAATCGTTGCTGAGCAGAGTTTACTTGTAACGTAACAATTGGCTTTTTAAAAAACAACCTGTTGATATATTGTTGTCAGTCCAAATGAATATGTGAAACAGCTGGAATTGTACCAATTTTGATTTTGTTTAAAGCTCAGTTTCCTTTTTGTTTTTTATTGTATATGTGTTGGGTTTGCAGCATGAACTTGCACAGATAATGCACGTTTTCTGGTTAAGTAAACATGATGCACACTGTTCTGTAACAGAAAACCCTATTGTGCCTTACCTATGTGCTTTTGTGGGCACCATGTTTATGAAAAATAAAAAATGATTTGTTATCTGAAGAGAATAAATTTTAAATTCTCAGTTTATGTCTCAGATGCTAAAGTGTGAGAATATAAATATATATATAATATATATAAAATAACCAATCTTTCTGTATTTTATGTGCATCATAGTGATTTATCTGAGCTTAGTGACCCCATCTTGTGACCTGTTGCAAGAGTGAATGTAAAAAATAGTTGTGGCATTTTAAAAGGTCGCCTTTTGATGCAGATGCATCTTTTTTTTTTTTTTTTGCTTCTAAAACATATTTCATGTAAACATTGTACATTTATTATTGTAATATATACTATTATGCAGCTTATTTTACCTGAAACTGTTAAGCCGACCAAGATCCCTCCCTGCAAGACAGATGGGAATGTGTATAATAACTAGATATTTGAGAAGTTCTGAAGTTTGATGTAATCTGTTACTTGTCCTGTTAAAAAAAAAGAAAAAATTCTAATTAAAAATTTATTAGGTTTTTTTTTTTTTTTAATGCGTCTTGGCTTTTAAAAAACTTTTTAATGCCCTGTGTCTTTATTTTTTTTTTTAACCAGTTAAAATAGGTGCCTTTATTTTAAGTCATTTTGGGGATCTGTAAATATATGTATGTATGGTCCTAAAGATGGATGAAGACCCTAAAGTTAACTTTAACCATCCATTCCTCAGCATCTTCCTTTTCTTTATGAAAATGGCTTTTTCTGACTCTCAAGTGTTTGGATCAAAGGGGGGCAAGACTATATACATCAGCTGTGTCACTAAAGCAGCAGTTTTTTCATAGCAAGACTTTCTCAAAAAAGGAAGCTGTTCTTTTACACATTCTGCTCAAACTCCGTATCACATTATAAACCAACAGTTTAAGGGCTAGCTACTTTGAATAGCATTGGTTTAGATTTTTTAATGGTTTAATCAAGTAAAAAAAAAAAAAGACTTGGTTAATCAGTCAGTTGGTAGACTTTTATTGATTGCTAACAAAGGTCAAGTATTGTTACTTGTTAGGGATGCAAAGATGAAAAAGACATGGCCCAGTCCTCAAGGTGGTCGCACTCTAGAGGAAGAACATAGAACAGATAAGTTAAAAGATAGTGTGGAGAATATAGTGAGAGAAAAAAGCAGAAGAAATCCTGGGAGTACAGAGAGGCACCTTTTGCATCTTAATAGATGGGAAAGACATAAGGCAGATGAGATAACAGCTGAGCCATATTTTAATTTAAACATTTATTAAACACTTCTTAATTAGTATAGCTACAATGATAAGTCTCCTTTCCCTTGAGCTCCTAGGGGAACTTTTATTCTTGTGACGAGCTCATAAAAATTGGTGCATGGAACTGAAGCTATGACAAAATCCATTTTCAGACTCATTGGTCTGTAGACTCCTGAATATCCTGTGAATATTGAAGCCTGATATTCGACTTCTTTATATTTTCCTTGTATGGTATTCACTGTTTGGATGACAAGTTGTCTAAGTGGACAATGTTTTTTAATATCACATGCCCAGAATATTTCCTTTAATACGATTGACATTACGGTTCTCACTGCTCCCAGTAACGTCACATTATTATAGGTCATGTACATGGCTTCTTCGCCCTTTTTCCCTAGACTTATCTCGGCAAGCCACTTCTTCCAGGTGACTCAACAGAGGATGCTAAATCAAGCAGAATTTGGGCAGCCACTCTTTTGGAAAGGATGCTGAGGAACAGGTACTTAAGAACTGAAAATAATTAGAAACCAAAAGTTGTGGTTTAAAGAATCTGAATATCCAGGATGCTCATCCTCTTGGTCCAGTAAGCAGGACTAGCTACTACTGCCTCTAAGCCTCCTTGGAGAAACTTTATAAACAGAAATACATCCTGATTACACCTGAGAACCTCTACTGGGGGCAGCAGGATAGATTCATTTTGTCGATTCTTAGATTTTAAAACCAATAGAACCCATGTACTTAGACTCACCTTTTTTCCTATGAGTGGGTGGACATTGGAAGCCTGCACATGCTCCTTAAATTGAAAAGGTTATCTAGGCATAGAAAGCACATGAAAAAAGATTGATAAGATAAACCTACTGCATGTATAAACTGAATATAAAAGTAGACCGTGATAAGACCATGGAAGACCTTGTAGGTCACATTATGAAGTTTGGATGTTGGTTAAAGGGAATTCAGTTAAGGATTTGTTATGATGAAAAATGGAGAAAGGATTTAACGAATAAGAAATGGGAAGGACTTGATTCAATATTGGGAGAGAAACTGATGTTCAGTTTTCTAGTGTGGGAATTCTAACAATCACAACATTTAGAGAACAGATGATAAGTAACAAATTGGATGGAAAAGATGGTAATTGAGTTTTTGGACATTTTGAAATTGGGATGCCTATGGAATATTCAGGTGGATATTCCTAGCAGGTGACTGGATTTCTAATTCCGTTGTATTTTGAGAAAGATCTGAGCTAGAGATACAATTTGGGAATTAAAACCATGAAAGTAAATTAGATGACCCAGAGAATGAGAGAGAGAATCCATAGACATTTAGTTCAATGCCAATTCTGCCATATTTAATGATGTGGTTGGGAAGGGGGTGAAGTATTAAGGAAGATTTGAAACAAATTAAGAAGGTGGAATGTAACAAGGTCTTTGGGGTGAAGTTAAAGTGGAAATTTAGTATGACTATCACATATCTGACTTGGGCAACTGGTTAGATGGTGGTGACATTCCCTAAATTATGGGTTACCGGAGTGGGGAACAAGAGGCCAATCAAGGGTGCTAGATAAGATGTCTCAGAACTGTAGCAGCTAATCAAAATAATCCTCTGACTTCTCAAATGTAGGACATTGTTAGAGGAAGGGCAAGAGGGGATTGTCTGAGAATCTTACCTTTCTAAAATACATAATTGTTACTTGACATAACGTTCTGGCGTTCTCTATGATTCTCTGATAACTGATTAGAAATTTTCCTGGATCATAGAAAAATGAGATGTGGAGTAGATCTAGAAACCTATGATTGTCAAAAGAAAGAACAATTACAAAAGTTGGCTTTTAAATAGAACTGTTCATAAGTGAGTGGTTTGCCAACCCAAGGCTAGAAATTTACTTGAAGCTATGTATTAACTAGTCAGGTCTTACAGGTGTGGAACCATGTTTTTTGCAACTTCATTTCCGCCTTGATCTGTTGAATTAATTTAAAATTTTAACTTAAAAAATTTTTATGTACGTATGTATTTTTTTGAGAGAGAGAATGAGAACGTGAGTGGGATTGGGGCAAAGGGAGAGGGAGAGAGTCTTAAGCAGGCTCCATGCCCAGAGTGGAGCCTGATAGTAGGACTCATTCTCACGACTGTGAGATGACCTGAGTCAAAATCAAGAGTCGTTAACACTTAATAGACTGAGCCACCCAGGTGCCCCCAAAATTTTAACTTCTTTAAAAAAATTTTCTTTTTTTTACCATTTATTTTTGAGAGAGACAGAGACAGAGTGTGAGCTGGGGAGGGGCAGAGAAAGAGGGAGACACAGAATCCAAAGGGGGCTCCAGGCTCTGAGCTGTCAGTACAGAGCCCGACGCGGGGCTCGAACTCACCAACCGTGAGATCATGACCTGAGCCGAAGTCGACGCTCAACTGACTGAGCTGCCCAGGCGCCCCTTAACTTCTTTTTAAGGTTATTTATTTTGAGGGAGCGGGAAAAGGGGCAGAGAGACAGAGACTCCCACACGGATTCCATACTGTCAGCACAAGGCTTGAACTGAAAAACTGTGAGATGACCTGAGCCAAAACCAATAGTCAAATGTTCAACTAACTGAGCTCCCCTAAAATTTTTAACTTTTTTTTTTTTAATGTTTATTTATTTTTGAGAGAGAGAGAGAAAATGAGTGACCGAGGAGCAGAGAGAGAAGGATACACAGAATCTGAAGCAGGCTCCAGGCTCTGAGCTGTCAGCACAGACCCCGATGCATGAACTGTGAGATCATGACCTGACCGAAGTCGGACACTCAACCGACTGAGCCACCCAGGTGCCCCTAAAATTTTAACTTTTAAGAGGCAGTCTTATTTTTGTATTTCCGAGTGCTGCAATACTTCCTTTTACTGCTCCCCACACAAAGGCTACTAATGTGGACATTTTGAGATCTTAGTAGCTTTTTATTTTGTACTGAATAATAGCCAAGTTCAAGTTGGTATTCAAGACCTGCCTTTATCTAGAGCAGTGCTTGTCCAATAGAGATATAATGTTAGCCATGTGTAATTTAAAATTTTCTGATGGCCAAGTTAAAAAATAGGTAAAGACAGGTAAAGTTAACTTTAATAGATTTTATTTAAACTTATATACTCAGGATATTATCATCTCAACATGTAATCAAAAATTTTATTGAGCTATTTTATATGCTTTAAAATCTAGAATACAGTAAAACCTTAGTTTGTGAGCATAATTCGTTCCGAAAATATGCTTGTAAGCCAAAGCACTTGTATATCAAAGCAAATTTCCCCATAAGAAAAAATAGAGGGGCACCTGGGTAGTCAGTTGGTAGGTTAAGCATCCGACTTCAGCTCAGGTCATGATCTCACAGTTCATGGGTTTGAGCCCCTCATCGGGCTCTGTGCTGACAGCTCGGAGCCTGGAGCCTGCTTCAGATTCTGTGCCTCCCTCTCTCTCTACCCCTTCCCTGCTTGTACTCTATCTCCCTCTGTCTTAAAAAAATAAACATTAAAAAAAAAAAAGGAAACTCAGATGATTCGTTCCACAACCTAAAAATATTCACATAAAAATTATTACAATACTGTAATATAATACAAAATAATAAAATACAAAATTAAAAAAAATAACCTGCACTTACCTTTGAAAACCTTCATGGCTGGTGTGAAGGAGACGAGAGGGGAGTTATTGTGTAGGGCGACTTTCACTATCACTAACGGAATCACTGCTGTCTTTTGGCTCAATGGAATCTTTTTCTTTTGGTGCAGCTTTAACAAGGAACCTATTCAGTGACACTTGCTTTTGCCTCCTTTTGAGGATTTCGTGGAAACGTGATACCACATTGTCGTTAAACATTCATTGCTCTCATTGCTACAGCCTTATTCAGGTGGTGCTTTTCTACAAAATTGCACTGTTTCCCACATTTGACACATCTCCCTGATCTCATTGGAGGTGAGAGTTTCCTCCGCCTTTTTCTCCTCTGCAGAGAAGACCTCCTCCATAATATCTTGCTGTTGCTCGAGATGCAGATCCATCAGTTCATTGGTGGTCACCGTGGCCTGAGACCAAGCATCTGAGCATCGGAGGCTATCACCCACAATCCTGCGGTGAGAGAGACAGAGAGAAAGAAGAACCACTGGCTCAGTAGTGATCATGTGATGTTCGGAGTAATGGACTACTCGTATTGCAAGACCTTGCTCCCTTATCAAGTTAAAATTTATTAGAAACGTTTGCTCGTCTTGCAGAACACTCGCAGAACAAGTTAGTCACAATCCGAGGTTTTACTGCATATGTTACACTTACAGCTAGCATGACCCTGTGTTGTAGGACTTACAGTGCTAAAACTTACACAGTTGGTCACCTCATTAACAGCCCATCTCAATTCAGATACTACATTTTCACTGAAAACACTTGATCTATATTTATATTTTGTAACCTTTACAGTTGGAAAAAGTAGATTCACAGACGCAGGTTCTTCCAAACTTCCGTAAAAAGTTTTCCTATAACTGAATCAGGTATCCCTTTTTAAGTTTACATTAATTCAGATGAAAACTTCAGTTCTTCAGCTCTAGTAGCCGTATGTTAAATCCTCAGTAGCCATGTGTAGCCAGTGTTGACCATGGTTACAGTGCAGTTCTAGACCGGCCTGTACCTTTCTAGCTAAATCCCACTTCGACTGCCAGCAGGCTCCAGCTAAATTGCACTGCTGTCTTTCCTGGGCACAGTAACTGTCACTTGATTCCACTTTTACTGGCACTGTTGTATCGTTCGTTTTGCTTGAGACATCTCATTTCCGGTTTCCATAGACCCAAACCTTGCCCATCCTGTAAAATGTGATACAAATGTCTCCTCCAGGAAGCATTTCTGATTATTTCTAGCTAGAAGTTATTCCTTCTAGGTGCATTTCTGAAATACTTGATTTGCACTCCTCTTACTGTTTTCGGCAGTTGCTTGTGGTGTAGTTTCTTGTAGTCTGCTCTATTTTGGCTTCTCAGTCCTCATCATTCCTCTGAAACTGCTCCTCCAGAGCACCAAAAAACTTCCTTTTGCCAAATTCAAGAGTCGTTTCTATAGCTTCATCTTTCTTGAACTCTTAGCATCGTGGGATGTTGCTGGTCATTGCCTCCTTTTTTACTTATTATGAAATAATTTACACCTGTAAGAATCTATTGAAAGTTTACATTTTATTTATATTTTGAAGTATAGCATCATTTTAAGATCTAGAATATTAACTTGGAAGCACATCTCTGCCTTTGCCTGATGCTTGTCTCTCCTTTCCGACTCCCAGATAACCATTATTCTGGATTGTGTGTTAATAATTCTTTATTTTTCATTATAATTTTGCCACATATGTATGTATCTCTAAATACTATATTGTTTGTTACTGTTTTTGACCTTTCTGTGAATAGAATCAAATGCATACTTACTTCACTGACTTTTTGTTCAACATCGTCATTGAGATTCATCTGTACAGATGCACGTAGCTCTCATTAATTGTGGCTGTGTAGTATTCTATTGTGAAATATGCCACAATTTATTCAAGTATCTCTGAGATTGTTTTCAGTTTTTTACTATTATAATTAAGGTAGCTGTGAACATTCATGCTTGAACATATTTCCTTCTGCACACATTCAAGTTTCTCTAGGTCAGTGATGCTCAAAAGGTGTAGTTCTCAAGTTAGCAGCATTGAATGGGAACTTGTTATTCCAAGCAAATTATTGGGCCCCACCTAGACTTGTTGAATCAGAAACTTTGGAGTTGGGGCCTAGTAATCTGTGTTTTCACAAATCCTTCAGGTGATCCTGATGGCACATTCAAGGTTGACAATCCTGGGTATAAAGGTGCCCTATGTGAGGTTAATGTGCATTTCCTGATTAAGATTTTTCGCTTACATATTTTTGAAATAACTTTCTTTCTTTTTCACTGTGACATTTAAGAAATTCTGATGAGGAAATGGTTTATGCCTGGTCCCCCTCCCCGCCCCCCCCACTGCTTTGCTCATTTGTTTTGTTTCTTAAGTTCCGCATATGAATGAAATCATATGGGATTTGTCTAACTTATTTCACTTAGATTATGCTTAGACTAATACTCTCTAGCTCCATCCATGTCATGGCAAGTGGAAAGATTTCATATTTTAAATGTTTGGTAGAATTCACCATTGATGTCATTAGGCCTGGCCCTCATAGGTAGTTTTTTGATTACTAAGTCAATGTTTTCACTTAATATAGGTCTATTAAAAATTTCTCTTTCTTCTTAGGTTAGTTTTAGTGGCTTATGTCCTAGGAATTTTTACATTTCACCTATTCAATTTCTTGGTGTATATAGAGTTGTTCATAGCATTCCCTTATAATCTTTATTTCTGTAATGTTAGTAGTAATGCCCCCTCTTTACTGATTTTAATCATTTGAGTCTTTTCTCCTTTTTTCTTGGTCAGTCTAGCTACAAATTTTCAAAGAATCAACTTTTGGTTTTGTTGATGTTGTCTATTATTTTTCTATTCTCCATGTCTTTCCACCCTAGTCTTTTATTTCTTTCCTTCTGCTTGCTTTGGGTTTATTTTGCTCTTCTTTTTCCAGTGTAGTTTTGGTTATTGATTTGAAATCTTTTCTTTCTTTTCTTTTTTTTTTAGCATGGGCATTTACAGCTGTCAATTTTCTTTTAAGTACTGTGTTAGCTGCATCTCGTAAGTTTTGGTATATTGGGTGTTCATTCTGATTCATCTCAAAGTATTCTAATTTCCTTTTGGTTTCTTTTCGGACCCATTGGTTATTTAGAAGCTTATTTCACTTACACATATTTGTGAATTCCTTGTATTTCTTTCGGTTACTGATTCTAATTTCATTCCATGTGATTGGATAACATATTTTGTTTGATTTCAGTCCCTTTAAACTTTTTAAAGCTTATTTTATGGCCTAGCATTTGGTCTATCCTGAGGAATGTTCTGTGTGAACTTGCAAAGAATGTATATCCTGCTGTTAAAAACTAGGTGACCAGACATCAACAGATATTCTTTGGGCCATAACTGCCTCCCATACTTGATCAAATCTTTGATTTTCTGCTTTTGTTTTGTTATGGGCCTCGAAGAATTTCCCTTACATTATTGCCAGATCAGTAATTGGCTTAAAGGGATGTTTTTCATGTTTAATCCAGTATAAAAGATGTTTTATTCATTTATCTAAAAAATTTTTTTTTAATGTTTATTTATTTTTGAGAGAGAGAGGCAGAGTGCGAGCAGGGGAGGGGCAGAGAGAGAGAGGGAGACACAGAATCCAAGCCAGGCTCCGGGCTCCAAGCCGTCAGCATAGAGCCCATCGTGGGGTTGGAACTCAAGAACTGCAAGATCATGACCTAGCCGAAGTTAGATGCTTAACCAACTGAGCCACCCAGGTGCCTCTAAAAGATATTTTATAATGAGAGGTTTATTCAGTCTGTCGTTCCATTCTATTGCTGGAAATAAGTTCTTACCTTATCCCTTCCTTATTGCCCCTGTCCTTGAAAATCACTTGTGTTCTTTAAAGAAAAGTAATCTCACTCTTGTGATTGGTGCCTTGGTTCAATAGAGATATTCTTTTTTTGATGGTGATTTAATAGATAGGTAAACTGATAGCACCTGTGAATAAATTCAACAAGAAATATATAAGACCTATGTGAGGAAAACTTTCCTAAAAGAGATCAAGGAAAACAAATAAATGGAGATATATATCATTCTTCCTTGATAGAAATGCTGAAAATAGCAAATACACTAATTCTTCCTAAATTAGTAAAGAGGTTTATTGAATTCCAATAAAGATTCCAATAGATTTAAATTAATTTTTAGGGCTTTTAAGTGAATTTCTATGATAGCTAAAAGGATAAACAAAAAAGAGTAAGTTTTTAAAGTTAAAATATGATTGAAAAGCAGAGACTGGCCCTATCAGATATGAAAGCAAATTAAATCTGTGTTAACACTGTTACACAAATATAGGAGTAGACAATTAATACCTTGAAACAGATAATTATCGAGTATAACTGGTACCAGAAGGTCACTTACATTAAATCCACTTAAATCAAGGATCAAATTTTTATAATAACTAGTTTTACTAAAACTAACTTGAAATATTTTGCTAAAAATATAAAAATAAACTTATTTTCTATATAATGAAGTTAACTTCTAAATATTTTAACTTTTAGAAATAACTTTTGGCATTTTTCTTGACAAAATTATTTGAAACATGAAATGCTAATTTTCATTTCATGTTTGATTTCTCCTCCTTAATTGAATCATTTTTCAAAAATTTCCTAGACTTCATTTTTGTAAGGGTTTCTTTCTAATCAGACCATTCCTTTATACACTTCTTGTGTCATTGCCCTTTTGGCCTTGGCTTCTGCCCTTTGATTGCAAGCTGCACTGACACATTCTTAGCTCTGCTCATGATTTGAACAGTTCTCCATCATCTTTATCAACTTCATGAAATCTGACATATTTTGTGAGATTTGCTAGCTTACTTTGTAATGAATTTTCATTGCACTTGCATTGTATTTTTGAATGACAGTCTGGAAGACACTGGCAAACACAGGCATTAACATAGATGATACTGTAAAGCAGAGAAAGATATGAAAAGAGGCCCTTACTTTTAAGTAAGAGTATTTTATGTTATGACTCAACATCAATAACAGATTGCATGGTCAATGAATACTTGAGTTATGAGGACACTTTGGTATATAAGAATTCAGTGTATGATAATGTTTTCACTCATATGTGGAACTTGAGAAACTTAACAGAAGACCATGGGGGAAAGGGAAGGGGAAAAAAATAGTTACAAATGGAGAGGGAAGGGGGCTAACCATAAGAGACTCTTAAATACAGAGAACAAACTGAGGGTTGATGGAGGAGTGAGAGAGGGGAAATGGGTGATGGGCATTGAGGGGGGCACTTGTTGGGACGAGCACTGGGTGTTGTATGTAAGTGATGAACCATGGGAATCTACCCCAAAAACCAAGAGCACACTTTACACACTGTTAGCCAATTTGACAATAAATTATATATTTTTTAAAAAAGCATTGTATGATAAAGGTGACTTTTTTTTTCATTAAAAAGTTTTTTAAGGTGATTTTAAAAATCAGGAAAAGTAGATCGTTCAATAAAATTAAGAGACTAAGAACCTTAATGTAGCTAATGCCAGGGCCTTTGAGTCCTGCAAGTTTCATATGCCTCAATAACACAAAAAGTATTGTGTTGTCTTCGTCACGTATAGTATCCTCTCCTTGCCATGGCAAGGTCCAGAACAAAAGGGCAGGAGGATAGTTTCCTGATGCTTATTTTGTTCAGGGCTTTCTTTTTTATTTTTTATTTTTATTTTTTAACGTTTATTTATTTTTGAGACAGAGAGAGCATGAACGGAGGAGGGGCAGAGAGAGAGGGAGACACAGAATCCGAAGCAGGCTTCAGGCTCTGAGCCATCAGCCCAGAGCTCGACGCAGGGCTCGAACTCACGGACTGTGAGACTGTGACCTGAGTTAAAGTCGGACGCTTAACCGACTGAGCCACCCAGGCGCCCCAGGGCTTTCTTTTTTATTTGACAGTCATAGTTGGGCTTCTCTACATCACTACCAGCATCTATTTTACAGAAGCCTAGCAACATATCTGCAGAGAAGGAAATCTTATCAGAGGAACCTGATAAGTAGCCTAGCCCTTCCGTAACAAACCTTCTCAAGTGTTATGCCACAGGTTACGGATGTGCTAACGTGCACTTTGAGTGGTGGAGCTCAAGGCCTCCTTAACTCTGGCAGCTGTTATGTAGCCTCTCCCATTTAACTGTGCACTGTACAATGCTTTTCCTTTTCTTTCTATGCCATGAAGTAAAAAAAAAAAAAAAAAAAAAAAAAAAAAAAAAAAATTCTGGGGAGCACTGTTATAAGCAATTAGCTGTAAACAATGGGAACATGAATAGTATCATTATGCAAACAGAGTCATCTGGTTTAGGGAAGAAAATAGATTGTAGCAGAAAATGGATTGAGGGGGCAGATTAGACTTTTTCCTGAATCTGAATTCACTCTCGTTCTATTTTCACATTAGATCATATCATCAATTTACATTAGTATCAGCCTTGTGCAGTTTTTACTTGTTCCTGGTCCTTTACACATACCTAGATAATTTCCAGGAGGAATGAAGAGTTGAGCAATAGTCATAAAAGAAAAATCAGAGGAAAACATTTGATGTAGGGTTTAGCACAGAAACAAAGAAAGAAATCGGAAAGAAAAATGCTACATATGGTTATATTGAAACAAAAATGATCAGTACATCTAAAAATTCTAAGAAATTTAAAAACAAGCAAATGGGAAGACACAGCAGCATATATGATTTGCAGTAACATTCTTTTTTTTAATGTTTTTTAAAAATATGAAATGTATTGTCAAATTGGTTTCCATACAACACCCAGTGCTCATCCCAACAGGTGCCCTCCTCAATACCCATCACCCACCCTCCCCTCCCCTCTCTCCCACCCCCCATCAGCCCTCAGTTTACTCTCAGTTTTTAAGAGTCTCTTATACTTTGGCTCTCTCCCTCTCTAACCTCTTTTTTTTTTTTTTCTTCCCCTCCCCCATAGACTTCTGTTAAGTTTCTCAGGATCCACATAAGAGTGAAAACATGGTATCTGTCTTTCTCTGTATGGCTTATTTCACTTAGCATCACTCTCTCCAGTTCCATCCATGTTGCTACAAAGGGCCATATTTCATTCTTTCTCATTGCCACGTAGTACTCCATTGTGTATATAAACCACAACTTCTTTATCCATTCATCAGTTGATGGACGTTTAGGCTCTTTCCATAATTTGGCTATTGTTGAGAGTGCTGCTATAAACATTGGGGTACAAGTGCCCCTGTGCATCAGTACTCCTGTATCCCTTGGGTAAATTCCTAGCAGTGCTATTGCTAGGTCATAGGGTAGGTCTATTTTTAATTTTTTGAGGAACCTCCGCACTGTTTACTGCACCAGTTTGCATTCCCACCAACAGTGCAATAGCATTCTACAAATAAAAATCATTCTAACATAAAAGACTAACATCCTGATAGAAAAATAGCCAAATGACATTTGGAGATGATCCACAAATGAGGAGCTGTAAATGAGCAACTAATGTGAAACATCCAGCCACAGAAATAAATACGAATTAATGAACAATTGAGAAAGTTTTTTATTACATAAGAAATTTGGCAGATATTATTTAAGTTTAGGGGAAATAGGCCCCTTATATAAATGCTGGTAGTTATGTAAAGTGATGAGCATTTTTATAGGTCAATTTGGCAATACATTAAAAAATGTCTTAATCTTCATACCTTAGACCTTATGCTTTAATTTAGGAGTTTGGTCAGAAGCAATGATCAGAAATGACATGAAGATACATGAAATGATATTCATCACAGCCTTATACTGTGAAAAATGAGAAGCAATTGAATTCTACAAAAATGAGAATAATGGATTATGGATTATAATATGGAATCCTGGGTAATCACTAAAATAATGTCTTTGGAGAATACATACGGTATGGAAAATACTGTCTGTAGGCTGCTTAAATTGCATGTACGTTATTTCAAATATACTTTATTTCATCTAAGATACTATTATTTGGAAGAGGCATCATTTTCTCTGGCACTAAGAAAGAAAACAATAAAAATAACACCCAAGATATGAAATCTGATAGAAGACCCTGGCATAAAGGTAGGCGGAGTCAGAATAAATGAGAAGTAGACTTGTCTCTGGAAAGGGACAGCAAAGAAACTAGTTGGTCCCCATTCAGAGCGTGGTTCTAATTCCTACCACCACCACGATCCAAAAAACTTCAAGCAGAGAGAAAATGTCATGCTCACAATTGGTAAGTTCCCCCAGGTAAGCAAACATCGGTCCTCTGGCCGAAACTGGACTTCAGGCAGATAGCAATCTTTTCTTTTGTAACTTTGTCAGTAATTTTTTTTTTTTAGACACCTTTGCTTCTAAAATGAGTTTCTATATCAGAATTGTTAGAAATGAAAAACTGTGTCTAGTGTGAAAGGCATATACTAAATATATGCAATTGGAGGGAGATACTCCAAAATTTAGCAGTGAAGCCCAATGTGTTGGATTACATACGTATTTTACAGAACTTCTCCATGAACATTTATTACATATATTTAAAATGTTTACCTTAATTAGGATTCCCATAATTGTTTATAGTCTATTTTCTTAATTTGATCTCCCCTATTAGTATATTTTGAATCATTACCAACCTTTGGCAACAAAGCTCAGGCATTTTAGACTTTCTGTAATTTCAGCACTTTGGAAAAGAGCTGTGTTTATTTTGGCTGCAGACCTGTGGGTTATTACTGTCAGCAGGTGTGTGAAAAGTCTTCCAAAACACTGGATCCCTGCATTGAGGGATCAAAAAGAAAAGAAAAAAGGAGGGGTGCTCAAGAGCACATGCTCTGGAGTGAGACCCATGCTCCAGTTTCAGCTTTGACCCTTCAGTTGTATGACCCTAAGCAAGTTATTTAAGTGGTCGTAAGACTCAGTTTCCTCATTGTTACAACAATGATAATTGTGTAATGGAGAGAATGAAAGGAAACAATGTAAAAGGCCCATCATGTAATATCCCTGTTGGGATTCTAAATCAAGGTCTATGAGAGCAACTACTTGAAAATGTGATTTATTTTTAATATCCCTTTGCTCTTCTTCAACGTAGTCACTCAAACAGTGATCATGCGTAAGAGAGACCTTTCGAAATTTATCATCTCTTCAGTGCTTCCCTTTTTAAATTACATATTCTCTATTCCAGCAAATAGAAAAAGGTCGGGGGTGGGGGAGGGGGATATTCATGATGAGCGTAGCCTTGATGCAGAAAACAGAAAGGGAAAATTTCTAGGCCGATTTCACTGAACAAAGATGCAAAAATCCCCAAACCAAAATGGCCAGCAAACCAAATTCTGCAACACACAAGTAAGTATACACCATGACCAAGTTGGATCTATCCAGGAGGAATGCGGGGCTGGTTTGACATTAGAAAAATCCATATAATTTGTTACATTAACAGAATACATGAAATAAATATGATCATCTCATATAGATGCAGTAAACCATCTAATAAAATTCTACATCCATATATCTTTTTGTAAAAAAGTAATTTTTAACAAACCAGAAGGGAACTTCCTAAATCTGATAAAAATTATGTACCAAAACCCTAAAATAAACATTAATGGTAAGTTCTCTAGTGTGTCCCTATTGGGTGCAGTTTGGAAACCTAAGTTTTGACTTCTTCCTTCATTTTTTTTTAATGTTTATTTATTTTTGAGACACAGAGACAGAGACAGAGTGCAGGTGGAGGAGGGGCAGAGAAAGAGAGGGAGACAGAATCCGAAGCAGGCTCCAGGCTCCGAGCTGTCATCACAGAGCCCGACGCGGGGCTCGAACTCACAAGCTGTGAGATCATGACCTGAGCTGAAGTTGGACGCTTAACCGACTGAGCCACCCAGGTACCCCTCTTCCTTCATTTCTAAATGACTCTTTTTTTTTAATTTCTTAAAAATATATATGTTTTAAAATGCTTATTTTTGTGTGAGGGAGAGAGCAGGAAAGGGACAGGGAGAGGGAGACAGAGGATCCAAAGCAGGTTCCATGCTGACAGCAGAGAGCCCAATGTGGGGCTCAAACTCACGAACCTCGAGACCATGACCCAAGCCAAAGTCGGTCACTTAACTGAACCACCCAGTGGTTCCTTCCATTTCTGAAACAAGCTTTTGTTGTTCTTCACTATTAACTGTTTTTGTTCTTTTGAGACTAACATATTCTCCCATTTTATTTTACTTCGAAATGGTATACCTTTTTAGTCTTCTCATCTCTCTGAAATGCATTTTATTGTTATTTTTTTCTAACTATTTTGTCCCCAGATTCTTCCTTTTTATACTCAAGTGTTTCTGCTTCAAAAAGGTAGAAAGTCTAAGTGTGAATTTATTTTTCTCAATATGAATAACATTGAGGTTCAGATCTCAGCTATGATAGTGTTCAAGAATTATCACTGGAACTAGGGTAGTGTCGGTCATTAGAGTGGTGTCAGCGCCCGACTGGGATGTTGTGTTTCACCAATGGAAGCCGGTAAATCTTGAAAATGATTGTCCACAATCAGTCCTGTGTTATTAGAATGTTCCTTACTGTGACTCTAGACATAAAGGCTGGTATAATCTTTTAACTATAGAAGTCTTAGAAATTAATTTTATGCAATACACGTTCGGTAATAATGAGGCTCTGTTGTATGGTGTACCTCCCTGGAAGGTACCAGGAGCAACAGAGAAGAGTGAAAAGCAGACAGTGAGCAGGAGACATTGTTTCTGTGGGCAGTATTGTGGGCTGAATCGTCTTCTCACATTGGAAGAGCTAGCCACGAGCGTTGTGTGTCCACCCCTTCTGTTATTCGTCATTGTAAATTTTACATGGTTTCACACTTAAATAAAACCTCAGTTTCAAAAATTATTGTATGTCATATCTCAATAAAACTCAGTCTAGGGGCGCCTGGGTGGCTCAGTAGGTTAAGCCTCTGACTTCAGCTCAGGTCATGATCTCACGGTCCGTGGGTTCGAGCCCCGCGTCGGGCCCTGTGATGACAGCTCAGAGCTTGGAGTCTGCTTGAGATTCTGTGTCTCCCTCTCTCTCTGCCCCTCCCCCACTCATGCTCTGTCTCTCTCACTCTCAAAAATGAATACATGTTAAAAAAATTTTTTTTTAAATTTTTATTATTATTTTTTTAACATGTATTTATTTTTGAGACAGAGAGAGAGCATGAACAGGGGAGGGTCAGAGAAAGAGGGAGACACAGAATCTGAAACAGGCTCCAGGCTCTGAGCTGTCAGCACAGAGCCCGACGTGGGGCTCAGACCCACGGACCGCGAGATCATGACCTGAGCCGAAGTCAGACGCTTAACCGACTGAGCCACCCAGTCGCCCCCCCAAAAAATTTATTTTTTATTTTTATTTTTTTTTAATTTTTAAATTTTTATTTTTTAATGTTTATTTATTTTTGACAGAGAGAGAGAGCATGAGCAGGGGAAGGGCAGAGAGAGAGAAAGGTAGACACAGAATTCAAAGCAGGCTCCAAGCTCTGAGCTGTCAGCACAGAGCCCGACGCGGGGCTCAAACTCACAGACCACGAGATCATGACCTGAGCCGAAGTCGGACGCTTAACTGACTGAGCCACCCAGGCGCCCCCAAAATTTTTTTTTAAATAAAAAGTAAAAAAAATAAAACTCAGTCTAATTATATACAAAATTACCATTTTCATTTTCCACTATGCTTTAATAACATGGAAAAATCAAAATTGCTTTTCCTGGTTTTCCTCAAGGGCAGCTGAATGTACTTCAAATACTATTTAGTTATAAGGCAACCTTATCATATTTGGAGATCGGTAGAATAAATATTGCCTCACGTAGCTGAAATGTTTAGAGAAGTATGCCATTTTCATTATGTTCAGAAAAAATATGTACTTATCGTGAATATCGTGATAAAATATCATATTTTAGTAATAGAGAGATGGGTACAGAAAATTCCTACTTACCTGGAGTAATTTTTAAAGATATGTCTTGATGAATTAACTTATTTTAGTTACCTAAGAGTTATATTCTGATTTAAAAAAAACCACTTTTCAAAGAATACAATAAAATATTCACAGCACTACAACTCTGGGGAGCTTAATTTAATCATTGATGGCTCAGGAAGCAGCTCAGAATCTTTCAGTGCCTCCTTTTTTTTTTTTTTTTTGTCTTAATACAAGGGTCTCAGATTTTATTTTTTTTAGCGTTTATTTTTGAGAAACAGAGACAGAGCACAAGCAGGGGAGGGGCAGAGAGAGAGGGAGACACAGAATCTGAAGCAGGCTCCAGTCTCTGAGCTGTCAGCACAGAGCCCGACGTGGGGCTCGAACTCACAAACCATGAGATCGTGACGTGAGCTGAAGTCAGACACTTAACCGACTGAGCCACCCAGGCGCCCCACAGTGCCTCATTTCATAATGAACCTCAGTACAGGGTAAAATGAAAATTCTTTGAATTTCCTGATTATTTGGATTATGAATAAGCATATATGTTTTGTAAAGGTCATGAAAGCTGTGTTGTATGTGCCCTCATGTATTTTCCTATAATCCTGTCTATCTCTGTTATGGGCATTATAGAAAGGAGAGGTTGAAACTTACCCTCCTCGGTTGGAAGGTAGAAATGAAAATTACTCCGGTTAAACCAGAATTTCTCAAAGAACGACATGTGGACCACCTGTCTTAGAATCATCTAGGGTACTATTAGAAATGCAGATTCCTGTATCCTTCACCAAACCTGCTGAATCACTTTATCTGGGAAAGATCCCAGGATAGTGACGGGCTCTCCAGGTAATTCTCACAAAAGTTTGAGAATCATTGCCAGATGGCTTCTGGACCTGAGTGAGCAACCTAGGGTAGGCAGCACCAAAACAATTCTTCCCATGAATCCTGATACAGGAAACAAATGACGAAGATTGAAATGGGTGTGCCACTTCCCACGGAGTATGGGAACAGGAAATAATATGTTCTACCGTCAGACCGAAGGAATTTGAGAGGCAAAGTTGGAAATAGTTCAGAGCTATTTCATTCATATTTATAACATAGGCTTACTGAAGGTGTAGATTTCTTATTGTATTTTTCTTTATTGATGTGAAGCAACATGAAATTAGCTGAGCATCATTTGATTCATTTGGAACATGTTTTTATTGTTTAATGCTTTGCTTTTACTTCGAACACTATAGTAAATGTCTTTTGGGGTTTCTTTTCACTAAGTATCTTGAGTTTTCAGAGCTTTAGATGCCAAAGAATTACATATTTTCGTTAATCAAGCCAATTTCACTTGTAGTTCTAGTTATAATTATCTGTTACCACTGGGAGCAGAATATAATGGTATTTAGAAAGAACTTCTTTTTCCCTTTTTTTTCCTTTTATGCCACTGTGGAAAGCTAAGTGGGTGATAGTTCTGTTTGATAGTTTCCATCGGTTTTTCCCATGAGAGTTAGACATGCATAAACCTCCCTTAACCACCTCTCTCCTTCCCCCTTCAACAATCCCCTATCCACCTAACCCCATCTGAAGGGCCAGTCAACAGTATTTATTTATGAAGCACTTATTACACTATGGGAAGTCGCAAAAGAAGACTTTCCTTTTCAATATTCTATTACTGTTGAGAATTCAGTAGTAGAATTCAAATCTCGCTCCACAGCTCTATTATCCCAAAGTTCGCAATACTCACTTCTGCTCCGAGGCAGCCTTCGCTAAGCCACGGGTCGATCATCAAGGCTGACCTTAGTATTTCCTCCACCTGTCTTCTCCAGAATGCTCCCCAGCCATATGCACTGTGGGCCTTCTGGTTTTACCATGCGCTGTTCTTGGGTACGAGTGATCATCAGTTCCGAATCCTAGTCTGCTCCTCTGTTTACAAAAGGAGTGGGTTGAAACCAGACTGCTTTCTCCTTGTCGTTTTGACCTTTCAGCCTCCACAGGTGAGACACTAGCACCTGGTAAAGGAGATCAGACAGCATCATTAAGTAGGAGAGATACAGGTTAAAGCTCTGCAGCACTATTTTGGGTTTTCACTTGCATCTCCCAGGGGATAAGATCTCAAGGGTTGGGACCTTTTAGACGGAGAAAGTCACCCTCCTGAATGCTCCTGCCTGCCTTGCTTTCAGTTTTGTATTACCACCTCAAAAAGCCTTCCTTCTCTGAATCTTTCAACTCCCCCTATTCCTCCACTGAAAGGGACGTCCTTGTCTGAGCATATATGTGTACATGTGTATGCATACATGTAGGTGGAGGATGACAGACAAACTGACTGTGGGTCCTCCAATTCACGTTTCTTATTCAGTAATTCTCTCCAGGCAGCTGTGAGCTGGTGGTTTCTTTGCTGATTAACCCACACGTTAAGCAGGCGCGCACACACACGTTCATATAGATTGTACTGGATGGTATAAAACCCAAATATCGAGAATAGAATAAAGCCACAACATTAGTAAAGTTCATGCCCTGGCTGGTAAATAAATAGGTCTGTAAAGAACTATTTGACATCTTTATGGATCTCTTCAGGAGCCAGAAAAGAGCTGGACTAGCTCTTGATGACTTTCTCTCCCTTTCACAGTGGTCACATTGCACACATTTTATTTCAGAATCTGCCTCGGAAAAATATGAGGATGAAAAATATAGGCTTCCCAATTAAACTGAGTTTCAGATAAACTATAAATAATGCTCCATGAAATACTTAGGATATACTAAAAATTATCTGGTGTTCATTTAGAATTCAGATTTATTTGGGTATCCTGCATTTTTTTCTGGCAACTCTTTTCCTACCATAACACCTTGTTTATCTCTAGTCTTACTGCTAATATCTTAAGACTAGGGACTCTACCTCCAATCTGGGTATCTGCACCTGCCTGGGTGGCCTTCCCAGCGCTACTCTTCTGATTTCCCCTCATAGCCTGCTACACACTAAATTTTTTAAAACTGCTGTTTTCATTATGTTTCTCTTCCACACAAGAAAGTGTGATGCTTCCGTTGCTTTCCAAAGCGATTTTCACTGTGCAATTTTATACTAGATTTTGTGTGTGTCTGTTATGCATTTCCTTGGTGAACCTTTCTCTTTTAACAGAAAAAGAGGTGTCTTTGAGCTATGTGAAGAACTGTGGCTTATACAAAGAAACAAAAGTGGGTGAGATTAGAAACATGCACCTTGCCTCAATGATGACTTTTCCTTTAGACATCAGTAGGTTGAAAGCCCCCTCATATCATTCAACTCCTGCCAACATCTTGCAGGATAGGCAGCAGGTCAGGCATTATTACTTTCATTTCAAAGATAAGGTCACTAAATCCCAGAGATGTGAATTGTAAAACAATTACATGGCATAGCCAGAGTTTGAATAGCAATCTGCCAACTGAAGTTGATTTCTCTGTCTACTTTTATGGATCACCAGTGTTGAAAAATATAAAATCAACTTTGATACAATATATTAAACAATATTTTAAAAAAATTTTTTAATGTTTATTTTTGAGAGAGAGAAAGACAGAGCACAAGTGGGGGAGGAGCAGATAGAGAGGGAGACACAGAATCCAAAGCAGGCTCCAGGCTCTGAGCTGTCAGCAGCACAGAGCCCAATGTGGGGCTCGAACCCAGGAACCGAGAGATCATGACCTGAAGCTGGATGCTTAACCGACTGAGCCACCCAGGTGCCCCGTAAACTTTGTATATATTTAAGCCTCAGAAAGGTTTCTCTCCCAACCCTGAAGAGATGTTCTCATTCCCTTCTGTCTGGTGGACCTTGTCATTTAGCTGTCAGTTACATATCACAACAATTGGATGTTTGGCCATTTGACCTATAGGGATGGCTTTTTAATGTGGTCACAATGGTGGAATATACCTGTATTCCATTGCTACTATTCCTCAAATATTTAGAGATTATCAGGGTGTTTCAGGGCTCATTTATAAGTCACAAAATCATTAATATTTTATGTTTACTCACTTAAAAGCATAAAAAGGGAATAACTTAATTTGGTTATTCATCGATTCTGCTTGGTTCTAAATTTTGTCTTTTTCCACAAATGTGTTCTCAAAAAAATAAAAATAAAACTTCATTTGCCTCCCAGTCCTCCATACTTTTCCTATCTCTTTAGCCTCACCTTTAAAAAAAAATAATTTTATTTATTTTTTTCATCATTGTAAGTGCACTCTTTATCTCCAGCCCCTTTTTCCCCCCATCCCACTCCCACCCCCCCACTCTGATAACCATCTGTAGTTAAGAGTCTATGATTTTTTCTCCCCCCCCTTTGCTCATTTGTTTCTTAAACTCCAGTGAAATCATATGGTATTTGTCTTTCTCTGACTTATTTTACTCAGCATTATACTCTCTAGCTCTATCCGTGTTGTTGCAAATGGCAAGAATTTATTCTTTTTTTTTTTTTTATGGCTGAAATATGCCACTTCTTCTTTTCCTGTTTATCAATCGATGGGCATTTGGGCTGCTTTTATAGCTTGCCTATTGTATAATGTATATTATTGTATAATAAACATAAGAGTGCAAGTAACCCTTTGAATTAATGTTTCTGTGTTTTTTGAGTAAATACCCAGTAGAGCAATTCCTGGGTCATAGGGTAGTTCTATTTTTAATTTTTTGAGGAATCTCCATACTGTTTTCTACAATGGCCGCACCAATTTACATAGTCACCAACAGTTTAAAAAGAAAATCTATGGACTTCTCATGGCTTGAATATCATTTCTATATCTGCAGCCCAGCCACTCTCTATACATATAACTTTCATATTTAATCACCCAGATGAACATTATCTTGTGTGTCTAAAAGCCATTTCACACTTAACATGTATCTTATGAAATGTCAATTCTGTAATGCTCAGGGGGGGAAAAAAGAAAAAAAAGTTTAGAGACATTCTTTTCTTTCTTTCAAACTTTACATTTGGTATATTAGCAAATCTTGTGGGCCCCGCATTTCAAATATATCTTCAGTTTGATCCCTTTTTGCTATGTCCACTGCTTCCCCACCCAAATCACCATTATCTCTCACCTGGTCTCCCCTTTTGTCTCTGCACTCCTTGACAGAAGAGCCTAAGTTCTCTGTTAAAATGTAAATCAGACTATGTCACTCTGGTGTATAAAGCCTATCAGAGCTTCCCATCTCACTACAAAGAAGCCAAAGTCTTTATAAATGGTCCATAAGACCTTACCTGATTGCCTCTGGAGCCACAACCTTTGATGTTCTCACCACAGTCCCCTTTCACCCTCTTCTCCCCATGCCAGCCTCCTGGATGGTCCTCCTACAGGGCAGGGTGCTTTGGGTGTGGACTTTTTGCTTGCTGTTCCTCCTCTCTCACACACCAGCATGACTTACTTCTTTCTTGTACGTCTTTAATGTTACTTCCCCAACACTTTTAGCAACCTTCCCTGCCTTATTTCTCTTATTTGCAGTTACCACCTTAACATACTAAATATTTTAGGGGTGCCTGGGTGGTTCAGTCGATTGAGCGTCTGTCTGACTTCGGCTCAGGTCATGATCTCTTGGTCCATGAGTTCAAGCCCTGAGTCAGGCTCTGTGCTGACAGCTCAGGGCCTGGAGCCTGCTTCTGATTCTGTATATGTCGCTCTCTCGGTCCCTCCCCTGCTCATTCTCTCTCTCCCTCCCTCTGTCTCTCAAAACTAAACCAAAAAAAAAAAAAAAATTTGTTTTTGAACATTAAAAAAACATACTAAATACTTTGCCAGCTTATCTTATTTTCTACCCAGCTCACGGTAAGCATAAGTAAATATTTGAATAAATGAATGTGAAGATGATTTTCCTATGTTGGAGAGATTTTAAAAATTTCATCATGTATTTTGATGCAAATCTAAAAGTGGTTTTCACAAAACAGTTTGAATAATCATCCATCAGTGTGTGAAGCCTTCTAATATGATTACTTTGAGGAAGTAAAGACTGAAAAACATATTTGATAACATATTTACTATTAGCAAACATGGATGTAAATATAAAAAGTATTGGAAGAAAACACACATTGAATGTATTATTAAATCTGAACTGACTTCCTTAAGAGGTGATTATGAATACAAATGTAGGACTCTAAGCTGTGCAGAGAAACTATGAGTCATTTCAGGCACAGGAAATCATGTCAGATAAAGCTGAAAGGCAAAGAGTGACTCTGGTGATTGAAAGTTGCTAAGTGATGATAAAGGTTAATAGTATTATATTGATATTTATTAAGGACATAGGTACATAGGTAGCATGGGATTGTGCTAAGTGTCATGCATGGTGGTATCTTTATTTTTTCATTCTACAGAAAGAACAAAGAATGCCAAAGCTTAGGCAAAGTTAAGTAGCTTGCCTATTGTCCCATGGGCTTTCATGGTGGAGGCCATGCATGAATTTAGATCTATCTGATGCCGAAGCTCAAGTCCCTGACTACTGAGTGGAGCTGTATCTGATTATGAGATTAAGTTCTAATGGCAGCTCGCAGAGTGAAATTTAGGCAGAGGTTAAACTACTGCAGAAAATCCTGTAAGGGGACCATTTTGGAGAGCAACATGCCATTTCCCAGAAAGCCCAGCACAGCCGGGATTTCCTCTACTACTGGATCAGGTTGCAACTGCTTTGGCTGAACATATGAAGGAGGTAGTTTGCAGTCAGGGGCAAGTTGTGCGTGGTTCGAAAAATACCTGTAAACACTGGATGCACACACTGTGGGGTTAGATGCTCTCGACAGAAGAAGCACTAAGAGACTGAATGAAAGTAGAATCAAGTCTCCCATCAGAATTTTCCTGTGCAGTTTCAACTGTTCATTCTCGCTCCTTCCCCTTCGCTCTCTTTTCTTCTGTAGGTGTATATGGTTGATGTAGCATATATCACTTTACGTGATACGATCTTGCTAACAGTCAAGCAGCTTCGCTGGTCTAGAGAGGATTATTTAATGGTCTACAATATTGAAAATCTTGTCAAGATAGTTATTGTTTGTTGTAGCGCAGCCACATATCCAAAGCTGGGAGAATCGGGTAGTGCATCCATCGTGGGAATACATCAACTATCTCCAGAATTAACAAAAGGGATGGCTTCCACTGTGTAAAAGAAGATTTCAAGTGTCTCCATGAGCCAGTCAGCATTGACTCTGTGTCCCTCACGTTGTTGAGAATAGTTCTCCTCGACCCCACTCCCACCCCAGCACATTGAGGCAAGGGGCACGCTTCTACCAATATAGAAGTGTTCTCGGCAGAGCTGAGTCACGCCGTTCTACTTCCCAGATTAGGAAAGCAGAATCTGTGGAGTTTGGATTGAGTGTAGTCTGGAACACCTTCTCCTGGATCGTCTAGGACATCCTCCTATGACATGATTTCCTTACTCTCCAATCATCGCTATTGGTTTGAAACAACGGCACTTGATAAATGTTCACTGAACTTAAGTACTAACTTAGGGTTTCTCCCCCTAAATTAGGGGCTTTTGAATCCTATCCAGTCCTAACCTGTCCATTCTCCTGTTTGCAGTTGTTGGCATCTACCCAAGATGTTCCTTGGGGTATGTGGAGGAGAAGCTGTCCCAAAGCTCTGTGTAGTGGCCGAGAGGATCTCACTGAAGAGCTGAGAACAGCATGTCAGAGAGACCACTGCTTGAAAGCCTGTCGTGCTTACAGACTCCTTTCGAAAGAGGCCGCCCCGACCACAACCCGCCAAGCAGGTAGCAACGCAGTCTGTTTCTTCAGCATGGGTGACCATGTTGTCTAGCATGTGAGCCGTCCATCCTAGCCACAGATGGAGCAGGAGAGGACACCTGGCTCAGAGGTAGCCAGCCTATGGGCTGCTCAGTGGCTTCCGAGATAGCCTCCAAGGAGAGCTTTTCCCCTAAAAGGACAACGGTGACAGATTCTCTCCTCGGGGACATTTGATAGTAGACAGAGAACTGGCAGCAAGTGGGAACAGGACGGAAAGAGCTGCGGTTGTTTGTGCACCTTGAATTATGGCCACATTCTGAAGGCATCTGACAAAGAGCTGACGCAGAGGTGTGCCGGGGCTGGCCCTTACAGGCCCGAGAGCTGGTGCGCGCATCTCTTCCCAGCTCTGCCGTGGGTCGGTGGGAACACTGGCACCACATAAACTGGTTTTTGTTACAGCTGAGATCTCCCGCCTCCAGATCTGGTTGTTCAACATTTATTTACCAGCACATCGCTGGGCAGGGGGAGGGATGGGAGCAGGGGAAGCAGTCACCTCTTCTTCTGGGTCCTTTGTCTGAAAAGCAAACAATGCTTAAGGTAGTATGTTGCTGCGGTTGGTATTAAGATCATAATAAAAAAGACATTAGAGAAAACGTGGTGAAATACGTGATTTAAGTCTCAGTCATCCAGGTACAAAGCTCATAGGAATGTGGTCAGAATGTGGTAGTACTTATCTGGTTCCTGATGCCTATCAAAGGCACAGGCTCCCACCTCCCAGGCCCACAAAGGACGACCTGACAAGCCGGTTAAGCCTCAGGTCTTATTTCCACATGTATCCTTTACCCCTGTGACTTGAGGCAACTTGAGGGCACACGGTTACTTCAAACCGCAAGAGCCTGATGAATACAGTTTTTGAGTGCCTTTTTTTTTTTTTCTTTTAAATGTAGGGAGAATAGGACAGATCAGTACAGTCAAAAGACTAGATATGACTTTGGAATGAGGCTTGATCCCCCCCATACTACTTCCCCCCTTCCTAGTAGCGTAATTTATCATCTATGCCTCAGTCTCCTTAGCTGTAAAATAGGGATGAAAAATAATAAGCTCAGAGATGTTTGTAGGGGTTACATAAAGTACCAGGTGTAAAACACCAGCAGAGCTCCTGGCACTTGTCATGCATTCAAGTAACCTTAGCTCTTTCTCCTCTCTTCAACAGACTTCTCGAAGCCTTTACAACAGCTGCTGCTTTTCTGTCAAGTCGGCAGAATCGACACAATTACTTCACTCTCCACTCACACTAATATGAACTAGGTTGTATGACAATGCATTCTTTATGAGTTTACGTGTTTGTATATAAGGCCAACTAAACTATTTTACATATGGCTTAATTATTACAGTCCTTTTAAACAAGTTTTTCCTTACACTCAGCTCAGCGCTCCTGTAAGTCAGTCCACAAATTACTGTGCTCATTTCCTTTTCTTTTTAAACAACTCCTTAGACTCTGGGCAAAGAACTATGTTAGGTGTTGTAAGGGAATTAAGAAAAACAGATGCTTATGTAATACACAGTTAAAGATACAAAGAAGAGGAAAGGGAGGGAATACTCGACAGTCTTCCTGAATATCCTCTTCCCACTGCCCAGCTTCTGGGGAGCTAAACTGAATGATAATACCATGTGTCTTTTAAATCCCTCATTTACTGTCTTGCAGTTTATTTACCCCTAGCTTACTTAGGTCATCTGCCCTCAGTCCCATTATCACTGCTAGTACATGAAGGCTGAAATCCACCCATTTGCCAGGAGTAATTCATGGGAGGTTGTGCTTGTCAGTACCAGATGATTTAAGGGGAGCCCCTTGTAAATGGACTGGCTTTTCACATGTGGGCCTTAATTCTTTGCCAGAATTAAATCTGTTTCGAAGTTTCTGATTTTCAAACAAAGCATTTTAAAACAAGCAGTGTGATGCGCAAATTACCATCCTTCAGTTCATATTAGAATAATCCACTCTAAATCTGTTTGACATTTACCCCGTAAGAATTTTGCATCAATAAATCATTTCTGTAGCATCTTAAAATGCACATAAGTAATCATATAACATCCTGCATCTCCAGGGCCTGTCCCGTTAGTGTGAATAAAAAAAATAATAAATTATAGTAATCAAGACATAATTATGTTGTCTTAAAAAGCTAAGGGTCATTTGGACTTGATTACTGAAGGAGTTATCAGTGCCAAAGAAAAGTCAGGGAACTACTTACTGGCTTGGGCCTGTAATTAAACATCTGGGACTGACATTTCGGTAATCAGAAGTAGCACCTTTGGAATAAATTTCAACACTGCCTTTTAGAGGAGCTACAGCAAATACAGAACCAGTGTAAGGGCTGGAGAGAGGTTGGTGGAGGAAAGGCCGACTGGTCTCAACATCAGCATTTAGCTGTTAGGAAAACTGATGTCACAGTAGCTTGCCTAAAGTCCATATATAGTATTCAAATACTAGTTTGGGAAGAGTCGCTTTGTAATTTTGTCTAAGAACCTCCACCCCCCCTCCCACCCCCACCCCGCGGAACACACACACCTGGTGTCCAGGGACCGCTCACCTGGAATGCGGGTGGGTGGTTTTAAGAATTACAACGCCTGTTTGTTGCGTGCTGGATGGCTCACCTGAATGCACAGTGCCGCGCCAGCCTCACCCTCCCACACTTAGAGAAGTATTTGCCAGATCTTTTCATCCCCTCGTTACCCAAAGCTCTCAACTGATTAGGGGCAACGCAACAGTCTCCTCAAACCCCTTAAACGTCCTCCGGCGGGTCCCTGGCTCGCTGTCCGGTCTCCTCGTGGTGGTTTCTCTCTTTTCTGCCCCTTCAGGGGTCTCAGGTGGGACCTGGGTGGGGTGCTCGGCTCTGCTCTTGGGCCTCAACCCTGGAGAGGGATGCGCCCTGGCAGACAGATTCCACCTCTCGCTCGCGCTCGGCGGCCGGCGGCCTCGCGGCGGCGGTGAAGGAGGAGGATTCGGAGGAGGAGGGAGTTGGCGGCCGCCGAGGCCGGGCAGCGGGCCCCGTCCGCGGCGGGCGCGCTCCGCGGTCCTCCCTCGCTCGTCTCCCATGCTCATATTTGGACTCGGCTGCCCGTGCCCAGGAATTTCCCGTCATGCCTCCCGCCGCCCCGTCCGTCGCCCGGAGCCTGGGAGGGAGGGAGGGAGGGAGCGAGGCTCGGACGGCGGCGGCGGCGGCGGCGGCGGCGGCGGCGGCGGCTCCCCGGCCCTTCCATGCGCCCACGGCGGACCCTCCCGCGCCCCCTCTCGCTCTGCCTCTGCCTCTGGCTGGCCGCGACTGCGGCGCGGGGAGCCGCGCAGTCAGGTAAGTTCGGGCTCCTTCGCCGCCTCACCTCCCCCTTCCCACCCCAGCCCTGCCGAGTTGAGGTGTGACCCCGACCCTTGATCCCCTCCCAGCGCCGGGCTGCGCCCCCTTCAGACTCCTGCGGGGACGCCCCCTTTCCTGAGCTCAGGAGGGGCGCGGAAGGGGAGCGCCCCGCGCGGGCGGTGTGTGTGTGTGTGTGTGGGGTTGGGGGGTGGGTGGATGGAAGGAGGTCAAGCTGGCTTCGCCCCCGCCTACGGGAGGCGTCTGGCCGCCTCGCTGACACCTTATCTCCTCCCCGGCGCGAACCTGAGCCCGAGGGAAGCTCTCGCCCGGCGCGGGCCCCCGGGGAGGGGCTTGGCGGGGCAGCCCGCAGGGGGCAGGGGAGGGGCGCCGCGCAGGGGGCCACCCGGAGCCCCCGCTCGGCGCAGGACCGCTCCGCCAAAGTGCCCGCTCGGATAACGGGCCGGGGCGCGTGGGAATGCGCCGGTCAGGCCCGCGCCTCCCGCCGGGCGTCCAGGAGGGGCGTGGGGTGCCGACGCGCCGGGAGGAAGCGCCGGGAGCGGCGGGAGGCGAGGAGGGGACACCGGGGGCGCACTGCCGCTCCCCCCCCTCCCGCCCGCCGCGTCGCCCGCGCCTCGGGCTCAGGCTCAGGCTCAGACTCCCGCGGGCCCCGCTGGTATCTAATAGGCCAAAACCGAACAAAACCCCGAGTATGCCAGGTACCAGTCTTGTTGTTTTTAAGGGGAAAAAAGCATCCGAGTCTGGTTTGTAAGTTTTACAGTGGACTGTTTTAAAGTGAACGAAAGTGTGAACGGAAGGTACCATTCCTGCATTCCTTAGTTTAGGACTATAATTGTGGTAATTCTGAGGTCTTAACACGATAATTTTTGAAGATCGTTTTCTTCTAATATTAGTGAGGGTTTTTTCTTTTACGTAAGGTTATTTATAAAAAGTAATGATTTGAGATTACAAATGTAGGTTTAGGTAAATGTGAAATTGCACGAACGTTGCTATTTGTGATGAGTATCTAACTTACTAATCATCAGAGCTTCTCAGTTCTTAATTTTTTTTTCTGGAATGATAGAACAAAAATTTTAGTTCCTCAGTTGAGATTGGAAAATTTTAGTTTGCTTTTGGTTTTGCCACCAGTAGACTAAACTGTCAACATTAGATATGGCTTACAATTAGGACTTATAAATTAGTTGAAAGCTGACTCTATTAAGCGTACATTATGTTCAGAACCCTCTGGTCTTTTTCTTCATATTTCCATTTGTAACATTGGTGGCAAAATAGATTTTGAAAGTTGGTCTCGTCTATAACAAAAATCTTCAGGATTCAGGTAACTTATAACATTGCCAATTTAGGTTAACGGGAGCTTTTTAAATGTTTAATTTTATTAAATGTGCAGTTTATAAATACTAATTTAAGCAATGATATCAATTGCATGATTGAAAACAGTACTGTTTTCAGTACTGTTGATTAGTACTTTTTTTTTTTTTTAAAGATCTTTTATGAATTTGTATTTTACGAGTACCTTTAATAGTACTTCTTGGGAAATACAACAGGTTCTAACAGCACTTTTTATTAGTGGTCTTCTAGAAAATACTGTGCTGCACGATAAAGAGTGGATTGTACTGCCAGGGAATATGGTTTTTTTTTCTTTTTCCTTCAGTGATATGTTGACTTACCTAATACTTGTGGTAAAGCAGCCCTTGAAGACCCAAATCCACTGTACTGTGGCCCCTTTCCAGCAATTTTGAACACCAAATTTATATTTGGACCATTTAAACATTCATTCTTTTAATTTTGGTCCCTGCTGACATATAAGTCTAATTTCTGGTGACTTTTATTAGGGCCCTATGTGAACGTCTGGAATTTTTTTATATTAAAATAAGTAGCTCTCTGCCATGGAGAATTTTGTCACAGTGCCTAAACTGCCTGTCTGCCAAGGTTGCAAACATACAACATAATTTAGATTTTGAATCAACTCACGGTTTTGTGGCTTTTAAAGGTGCTTGTTCTAATATCTTAGCTAAAGTGTTAACCCATTAGGTCAGAAATCTTTACTGTTTTGCTAAACCCAAGTAACAAGAATATGCAAAGAAGATCCCAACAATAGTTTCATAGGTTTTCCCTATTCGAATACGTTCATCTCTTTTAAGTTACAAATGAAATTTCAACCATTAAAGAGGAACTTTAGGAAATAATGCTTTTTGGTTCCATTATCTGGTTGCAATTCTTTGATTTTATCTCAGCCGTGTTACTTATTATAGTTGGGGATTCGGTTCAGATGTTTAGCTCTCTTCTCTGTAAAGTGATGAAGTTGGACATAGTCTCCGTGTCCCTTCTCACTCCAGGATCCTGAAATATTGTTTTTGTTTATAAAAGGCTGCAGTTACCCAGACTACATTGATTCAAACTTCTGACTGTCAACTCTTACTTGCTATGCATGTTAAACTGGTCTACCTGTAGTCAGAAATGATTGGTATGGATCCAGGTTTGGGGAGCCTGAATCTGCCTCTGGAACATCTTGATATCTGGCATATGCACACAGTTGCACACACCTTGACAGAGTTCCATGACAGTAAGCTTCTGTTACTTTCTCTTTCCCTCTCTAATAGCAGAAGGTGCTGGTTATGTCATG